>NC_091013.1:78817562-79442562 GCF_041296385.1 Aphelocoma coerulescens
ACCTCAGGCCCATTTGTAGGTCAGCCTGTCTAGGAAGATGAGGACCTTCAGAATGGAGAGTAAAGCTGGAGCTTCTCTGCACACTTTCTCGAGCCTGGCTGTAATGCCATTCCTGCTTTTACAGTGACTGCTCCGTAGAAAGATGGAGAGAATCTCCAGACATATCGGGGAAGAAGTGAATTCACATGATATATGACTTCCAATTTAATTAGGTCATGCAAATATAAGTATGTATATGTTATATACATAGACAGTAACTACTGAGAGAAGAAAAAAAAATCTGTAAGCCCACAAGCCAGTTTCTTTCACTTCACTAGCACAGATTTAGGACAAAGATTTTACACTTAGGAGCAAATAAGCATAAGCACAAGTACAAAAAAGCTCATCTCCTAGGTAAAATTTATCCTACCCAAAATTAGACAGTAGCCAGATAAATCACTTCCTAAAAGTGATACAAGTATGCTGCATGTTAGGTGTTAACTCCTACCCTCAAGTCTCCCTGTGCAGTTAATGAAAAAACAGCTCAATTAGCTTTCAGGCTTGTCCTGTAGAGGTGTGAGACAAACTCACCATGTCATTCAGTCTGTTGTGCCCACACACTCCATTTTTATTTTTTAGCATGCCTGCATTAACTACCTATGCAAAATCCAGACCTGTACGAGCTCACTATGCAAGTGCTGATCTAGAAGAAAAATAAGTAGCAGCTCCTGGATGCAAGTAAAATGTACACGTGAGATCACTGAGATCCAAACATGTACTCAGTGACTTCATTTTCCTTTGAAACTGAGTGGATAGCCAGCAGGATCACCTACGCAGGGTGGTGGTGTACTTCAAGACTTGTGGTAACAGAATGTACTTTTTCTATGTCACATTTTCACGCCATTTAAAAGAAATCAGGTACCATCATGTGCACACACTGAGCTGAGGGAGAAATTGTTTTTCTGAATGTAATTTAGAAGACCCCCACATAGATGTTCTGCTTTACTATAATGTAGGCTGAACTGGGGGACGATTTCCTTAGAAGCCATAGAAAGTATCCGTTAAAACATAACGGCGTTCAGAATAAAGAAGAATATAATGGCCAAATGAGCTATCTGTAGAAACACAGCATTGTCTGTTCTTTTCTTGGCAATAGTCAAAGTCCTTGTTACATCAGCCACACTATTCATTCTCAGTTTCCCTCTTTACTTTCTGCCAGTGAAAGCAAAATTGATGTATATATGACATTGAGTACTATTTTATGCATTTATGAGTACTATTTTATGAATTCCTGTATCAAAAATGACATTTCATTTTTCAGTGACTTCAGAGGCAGATGCATCATGAATGGTTTTGCAACAAAATCTTCAAAGTTCTCTAATACGTTAACCAAGAGAAGCTGAATGGTGGCAGAGGGTCTAGCACCAGCAGATGGCATTCATTCCCTGCAATTCCTGCAGCAGCAGGAGGCACCGAACAGTGAACTTGCACCACAGCAATGTAATATGCGGGATCCTAAGAGAAGCAGATAGTTAACTGTAAGTTATTTTCCTGTTATTTGACAAAATTTTTCTTTCAAAGCATCATTTAATTTTTTCCATCATTTCAGGAAGGGCTTACACATAAACACTATATAGAGGTAGATTTGCCACTTCAGAGCTGCAGGGCTCGATATTCACTTTGCACGCTGGTAGCGATACTACCCAGTTCAAGCCAGTCTGTCTGACTCAGTATTTTCTTTCCCCAGTAGCATGTTTCCATGAATAACTGATGGAAGAACCTGACCTCTCTTCCCAGTCCAATAGCACTTTTATTCTATTGCTCTTCATGCTCCTAAACACCCTGCTAAGGCGCTAAAACTAGCAGTTTATATATTTGTAACAATTATTTTGAGGCTTTTTATGGTTAGAAATACATGACCTATGGCACTTGGCAAATATAAAGAATAAAGGACTTAGACATGATATTTTTTTCTCTCAAACAAAACACAGCATTACCCCCATGAAGGTACAGACTAAGAGCACACTGGCAATTCTGCAACACCATATTGTTCCACCAGCCCTCTGACCCTGATGCAGGAGGTATCAGGCATGGAGGTGCTGGAAAGTGGGACCAAACGTGCAGCTGCCCTGACTGCTGGCACCTTTCACCACCAAGCTCCTGAGGAGAAAAGGAGGGGCTCTCTGCCCTGACATGCCAGCTGCTAAGAGAAGTATTGTATATGAAAAGAAAATGGAACAGGCAAGTGGACAAACAAATACAGGCCCATGAAGTAAAAAAAAAAAACTAAAAAAAAAAATCAGTTTCATTTCCATTGAGAAAATAAACAAAATGCAATCTTATCTGGAGTTTCAGTAATGTGTTTACAGTAATGTTAAAAGCAGGTGTTACCTGTTCTAAGAGATTCTGAAGCCTCTCTATTTCACAGTCTATTACAAATTTCTTTTCTTGCCTTCGGTCCAGATCTTCTAAAAGCCGCCTGTAGCTGGCATCGTTAAAATTCTCCACACAGATGGCACTGACTTGCCAACTATTTTGTCCTGCTTTTTCCATAATTGCTTGAAGTATTGAATAACCTAAAAGAGAAGGATACAATACACTAGTAACACAATCATTGCGTTTTTCGAATAGGAATTGTCCTCAATCAATATTAGGTCTCTCAACATTTGTTCCTGCGGGGAAGGGAGTAAGACAATATTTGTATCCCTACCTATGCTGCTTGTCATGATCTGCACACAGTAGGCAATTAACAAAACCTGCAATGGCTGTGATCAGAATGCTGGGAGTGAGCATTATGGAGAATCGCCATACGATTCATACAAACAAACTCTTCCACTCAAGCATCAGATTCAGCTTCTCAGATTAGTTTTGTAAAGTTTCCGTATCTGGGCATTTCACCACAGCAAAGGAAAAATCTGAGCCCACTCATTCAGAGGAAGCATTTGCATACCACAAAAGCATTCAAATGCTTCAGTTTGGGTTGGTTTAATAACAACACTTTTAATGCTTTTAATGCTTCCTAGCATTAAAAGCAGCTTTTAATGCTTCCTAGGAAGAAGTCTTTGTTTCATTTAATTATACAACACATTTATATGCCAGTATGAATAGAAATTATATTAAACTGTTACAGAGCTTCCATATAGCTTGAATCAATGTATGTAAAGAGATTAGAGGTCAATGAATGAAGGGCACCAGAGAAGCATTAACTGTTACTACTGGCAGGATTATTGCTCTTTATCTGTACCACTATTTGATGCCGCCCGTGTTGTCTTTGAGGCCATTCACAGATGGGAAAGGCAGTGTCCTGTCAGAGGTCTCCCCCTGGACCTGCAGGGCAGGCTCTCTGCCTGCAGTCTCAGGCTGCCCTGGCCCACCATCCCCTCACCTTCTTCCCGCTCTTGTTTAATTTCTCACTGGGGATGTGCAGTACAGAGGCAGCAGGGGAGCTTATGACATGGCTTAGGACAGCTTGCAAGCCTCATCTTGACTTGCCTAACCAACTCCTGAAGCAGAAAGCATGTATTATTTTACTTTTCATCCATAGTAAGTCGGGAATTTGTTTAAAGAAATGAAGATTGTACACCTCACACCCAGAGTTAATGTTTAAAAAAGACAAAAAGAACAGAAGAACAGGTATGTTTCTCAATAACATGCTCATACAAATGACACAATTCAGAGAAGGTCCTTCTGTTTAGAACCACAACAGGAAGTATTGTGGCTTTTAACTCATTATCTGGCAGAATTTTCCCCACTAGCTTTAAATGAAAGATTTAACCTCTTAAAATTTTTTCTTAGTGATGTGGCTGCCCAGGGGTAGCCTCTTCCCCTCTTCAACAAGAGGATCCCATGCCAGAGTGCAATGACCCCCAGGAGTCATTTTAATGCACTTAAAAATGCCACTGCATGACAGATTCCCTGTAGAAGAACTATGAGCTATTCCCACAGACTTCAAGAGGAATCTTTGTAAGTTACATTTCAGAAAGAGCACTTTTGAGTGTGTGGTTCCTAACTAACTATTTAGTAGAAGACCTACAACACAACAGAAATCTGAGTTTGCCTCCGGTCAAATAAAAGTAGACGATAGTATCATGGCAATATGAAGTTTTTAGGACACATGAGAACCTGACTTTCTTGCAAACCTATGAGTAGTTATTTATCTACTGGCTCCTATAACATTTGCAGTCTTTGAAATATTAACTTAAAATTGTGAATTTTCTTATCATTATGACATTACGCACCAGCACTCCAAAATGAACATTTATTAGATTTTTTCCCTCCAATTCAGATGACATATTTTAGATAAAAATACTAACAATTATAATAAATACATAAAATGCAGAACATATTTTATAGCATAAATGAGACATTTATTTTATGAAACAGTATTTTATTGCAGGAAATGAATTCAAATACTCAATATATTGAGTATTAAAACATTTCTCTACTCAGCATATATTTTTAACCCGATGACTGTTATTTTTTTCAAAGAACCATCAGCTTTCCTGTTAATTGCTGCATAATTATTCTGCTTTTCCTGTTGCTATATTCAATCTCCTTTTTGTCTGTAATTATCTCTGCAAATCATGATGGGATTCTTTCCCAAACATTGTATTTCTTGCTTCATTTCCTATTCATTTCCATATATAGACGTATATTAAAACCACTCCAATGTTACAGGGGTTCCTGCTTCACTTACATTGTAAATTTGACTTGATCTTTGCTACCAAGGCAGTCAACATTTACTTAATTCAGCTTCGTGACACTAATTAACATTTTCTTTGATTCAGAATGAATGGTGTTTGAAGCAGCAATTGACATCCCCTCTTTCCTTTCTTATTTCACTTGGACAACTTAACTAAGATGTATTTTGATCAAACTGGTAATTTATCCCAGCATGAAGCATGACAAATATCAGACAAACACATAGAAAACCTTTTCTTCTATCTTGGATCAAGGTTTCACTTGCCACATTTCATTAGCAACTGCCTTCATTTAGGTATTTGAAGCTTCTGAGGCTTCTTGTCAGTAGCTGGCACTTAGATGTGGGTTTTCACATATAGGCACAACACAACTAAACAGCAATAAGTGGGTATGGTGCAATAACCTCCATCAGAAGGGTTCAGAATCCCTATGCAAGTAATCAGTGGTATGGTCATCTATTCAGTGTGCAGGAACAATTTCTAATATACCAGACTGACAAGGATGAAGTTTACACAGAATGAATAAAGGCATTCACAGGCTCAGTTGGCATAAAAATTAGACATGCTGTGGAGAATGCTTATTTGTCCAAAATAATTGGCTACAGCTGACAGGGGAAAAAAATTGGTTTCTGCAAACATTTTATAAGGCAAAAACCTCTGAAACCAACCTGGGATAGTTCTCAGAAACTGAATGCTGCATTTCTATTCAAGAAAAATTCCTAATCTTTAGAAAGATGTTTGCCCAAGTAAAGACAGCAGACATGAATATTATAGCTGTCATCTAAAAGGTACTTATTTTCTGTTTACCTGCTGTTTATCCTCAGTTATGCTACAGACAGATGAATGATTAATTTTCTGGAATACATTCCCTCCCATTTATTGCGAAATACTATTTGTTGCATGAAAGCAAACCAAAAAATCCCTAGGCTAGCTCATATCAGCTGAGCTGCACAATCCATGTTTTTGTAAACAACTTTTTTAAGAAAATGTTTAGGACTATGCCAATATACAAAAGTAAGCTAAGTTCTCTCACAAATTTTTATAGTAACCCTTCCTCATCAACTAATTCAACCTTGAAATGCAGATAACTCATTTATTAAAAAAGACAAATGGTCGTGTCCAAGCATAACTTTGAAGCCTGGAAATTTGTATCAAGAAGTTCCTGGTCCTTCATGGATCCTGCCTTTTT
Organism: Aphelocoma coerulescens; assembly: GCF_041296385.1. Lineage (NCBI taxonomy): Eukaryota > Metazoa > Chordata > Aves > Passeriformes > Corvidae > Aphelocoma > Aphelocoma coerulescens. Next base: position 78,823,431 of record NC_091013.1, read on the forward strand.
TTTTTTTTTTTTTTTTTTTTTTTTTTAATTTGCAAATCTATGAACAAAATAGAACACCAACAGAACTTCCTTGAAAGCACAGCTGAAGTCTTCCCCAAATGCAAAGACATTATATGCAAGAAGGACTTCTTTTTCCTCTTTATGGGACTGTATTCTGGGGAATTTTACCCAAATGACCTGCTATGAGAAGTCTACCAACTGATTTTTGTAGGTCACTGCTTAAATGTAGATACTATTAACAGCTGCTTAAGGACCAATAGTACCAATTCCACCTCAATATCCTGGAACCAAAACAGAGAGAGGGCAAGCCTGCAAAGATTTTGTTTTCTTCATCTCTTCTCTCCTTGCTTTTCTGTTCTCTGGACAGGTGGAATTGTGATGAACTACCATACTGCTATTTTCAATTTTTTTTCCCCAAAAGATAACACACACTCATAATGTTGGGAAAAAACCCCATGAACCACTCCCCCTCCCCAAACATGAAAATGAGAAGTTATTCTATTTGTTTCCTATAAAATCAAAGCTGGAGATCCCTACTGCAAGACATCTATGTATTGGGGTTGATACTACAGTTAAATACATTACAAACAAAATCTCAGATTTTTTAAGCCTTCTTTCCTCATTCCACAACATACTGGCATTTTTTCATCAAAAAATGCATCAGCCATAGAAAAATAATAGCATATGTGCACCTGGTGCTGTAGAGACATTAATACTTCTTCAGAGTCAGGTATCTTCCTGGGGGCAAAAGTGTGTAAAATGGGCAATTTTGTAGTCTAGGATTTCTCCTACTCACTGCAACATTGCTGTAATTGGAGCCTATACACAACCTTCCTCCAGCCAAGTAGCTGAAATCATGAGAAATCTTTTTGATTTTACAATTTCAGTTGCCTTTCACGCTTTTTTGTCTTCATCTAGGCTTTCCCCTAACCAATTTCATTTCAGCAGGCAATGATTTAATTCCATTTATTTCAATTTAAATAAAAGGTAAAATCTGGTATCTAAATCTCTTCAGCACGTTCAGGATAAACTGAAGAGATAGAGGAGCACCATCTTGACTTATTTTTTCTGCTCAAATGAACATTTTCCCTTTTTTTCTCTCTCTTTTTTTTTTTTTTTTCCCCTTGCTTACTTGCTTGCTTTCACCAGAAAATACGTCAGTGATCACTTACAGTGATATAATTAAATTTCAATAACTTTCATCTTCCAGCAGCCTTTTAATTCTGGGAAACCATTTCTCCAACCCTCTAAGCACAGGCAATCATTCCTGATGGTCTTGACAGGAGACAGACAGTGAAGTAGCTGCTTGCTCCAAACAGTATCACCCCCAGTCATAATTCTCATTTTGGAACTTTTGTGCAGTAACCTATTATTAATTTTCTGCAGTGAAGGGGATGCAATATTTACATATTAAGACTTTATTTTACTATGGGTAGCAGACTAACAGTACTGAATCACCGAGTTAACAGGTTAATAAACTTGGAAAGAGCATATGCAATATATTTGTTATGACCTCAGGCACAGAAAACATCTCTGACGATGGGTCTTTTCCAAAGATGGGCTTATATGGGCTCATATGCTGCACACTACTGAAATGCAGATTCATTTGCTTCTCTTTCAGGGCCAGTTAATTTTCAAATAGGAATAAATCCCATTCCCAAGATTTGTTATGATCCCAAAAGCCCCAGACAGTGCTGGAGCTACTTTATGAAAGCTACTTCCAACTGAAGGAATTCACATTAGGGTAAGTTTTTTATAAATCCAACACACAGCAGAAGTGAAGAATAAGCAATAAACCATTTGGTAAGGATAAGCCAATATATTTAATATTCAGAACTGGATTCATGTTGCTTAATTCTAGCTGTTTATAGAGTAGTTGTCTAAGTTAATCATCCAAGCTTTCAAAGGAGAGATGTATCCCATAAAAACCCCATTTTTTGGTCTTAGATATCTATCTTAAAGGTGCTTTTTCTTCAATGAATACTGAAGGAGTTTGGACATGAGGCTTAGTGAAAATATCTACCATTTATTTTATCTGGGCAAATCTTGTTGAGATGAATCCAGAAAATACAGTGACGAAAATCATACAAGAAATTTACACTATGAGGGATGCATGGCCATACATTCCACCAATAACTACAAGCACTCAAACTCATGTATATTTCATTTTTCATTCTTGTGTTTATTATGTTTTTATTAATGTTAATATTAATTTTGTTTCAAATTTTGGTCAGCATAGAGCTTCCTGAACTTAAACACAATCCCCTGCACCCTTGATTTTCTCTGCAGATTGAGTTGGAGTCAAAACATTCAACAATACGGATTGGCCAATTCAGATGACAGAGTGGAAGATAGAACTGCAGGTGTGTTCTGAGTCCTTCTTGGGTCTAATTCACAGGAATGATACAAAGATTGGAAAGTAAGACAGGAAACTCAATAAATAGTTCCATCTATTCCTCTCAATCCCTCCATCCCCTAAGACATATAAATTGTATTTAAAACATTCTAGATAGATATCTTTCTTTGTCCTTAAAAAACTCTAAAGAGGATTCTGTCACATTCTAGGTAATATATTCATTGCTTAATTATCCTTATCGTTAGGAGATGTTTTCTAAAGTCTAACCTAGGTCTCCCCTGGCATAATTTAAAGCCACTCATTCTTGTCCTATCTCTAGTAGGCCTGGAGAACAGTTTGTTCCCTTCTTCCTTAAAGCAATCCTTTATGTAACTGAAGACTGCTGTTACATTTCTTTTCTATCTGTACTTCTGTTTCTAAAGCATGATTCTCTCCATTTTTCCTTGTGGAAGGTGTTTTACTCTTGATTCTGACATTTTTCCTTGCTTTCCTCTGGATATGTTGCAACTGATCCAAGTTTTTCCCAAAGTACAATTGTGAAAATGTGATGTATTTAAAAAATATATTTCAGAGTACACACAGTCCTCTTAAATTTTTATCCTCTGCAAGCTTAACAAATGTATTTTATATTTCTTCATACAAATCATTAACAAGGATACTGGGAAAAAAAACCCCCTACAACCAGAATGGATCAATACTTAATACCTCTTTATTTGACAGTGAATTTCATATACTTCTTTCTGAGTTCAAGTGTGATCAGTATTTTATAGATCTTCTAGAAATTTCATCAAGGCAAAATTTTTTTAGCTCATTGCCATGGGTTGACCTTTGCTGGATGCTGGGTGCCCACCAGGCCCGCTGTCACTCTCACTCCTCAACTGGATGGGATGAGGGAAAATATGGGTCATGATAAAGAAAGGGAGAGATCAATCACCAATTACTGTCATGGGCAAAACAGTCTCAGCTTGAGGAAATTGACTTAATTTATTGCCAATCAAATCAGAGTAGAATAATGAGGAAAAAAAGAAATCTTTAAACACCTTCCCTCCACCTCTCCTTTCTTCAGCCATGTATATGATATGGTTGTAGAAGGTCATTCTTGCCCAGAGAAGCTGTCTATGCCCCATTCTCGGAGACATTCAAGCCACAGTGAACAGGGCTCTGAGCAACCTGGTCTACTGGAAGTGATGCCTTAGGTTTTAGCTTTTATATTTTTCAGATCCTGTACTGCCTAGTGTGTAACACTGAAACTTCATATAGCCTGTTAGCTACTGTTTTCACATTTTGGTTAGACATTACAAACCTTCTCTGGGCCTGAACTCAAGGATACCTTGTTGTCCCAGGCCCTGAAATATGTAAACTGAGCCTCTGGACAGGGGGAGCAAACTTGGGGTTATTACATCATTACTTGAAATTGTAATTGGAGAATTAACCCTGATATGCAAATGGACCAAACTTATAAAAGTGTGAAAACCCCATGACTCAATGTCCATCTTGGGTGGAGCCCCTCAGAGGCTTTTGACTCCCAAGGTGTGCCTTTGAAGGCCCTTCAAACAAATACCCACTTTATTCTCTTAACAGCGTTTAGCCTCTGTTTTCAGGTAGCCACCTCAAGGCATCAGAAGGTTCCCTGCCTGTGGCAGGGGTGTCTGAACTCGATATTTAAGGTCCCTTCCAACCCAAAACATCTACAATTCTATAACCTGCTCCACTGTGTACCTCCATGGGCTGCAGGGCCACAGCTGCCTTGCCATGGTCTGCACCACGGGCTGCAGGGGAATCTCACCTCTGGGGCCTAGAGAGCATCCTATTCCTTCTTCTGCACTGACACCGGTGTCTGCAGAGCTGTTTCTCTCTCACAATCTCACTTTTATCTCTGTTGCACAGCTTTCTCCCCTTCTTAAATGCATTATCCTAGAGGTGCTACCACCAGTGCTGATGGGCTTGGCTTTGGCCTGTGGCAGATCCATCTTGGCTGGCTTTGGCTCTATCAGACATGGGGCAAACTTCTGGCAGACCCACAATCAAACCTCTGCCACACAAACCCAATACACTCATTTGGAAAAAATTCATGGAAACCATAAAAACTTGCACTAGAATGAGACATCTACTTTTTTTCCAATGTCTAGAAAACCAATTATTTTGTAATAGAATGAAAATTGCTTTATCTCACATAATCTGTTTTTGAGAAATCCATGTTTTGGTTTACTTAGCTTTCCAAGTTCTGTGTACTTTCAAAGAGATCTACTATGATGTAGATTCTGAATTAAGCCACCTATACCATCTATGATCAGGACAATTTTACTACAGATGGTTCTGAAACAAAGCTGAGGAAATGATGGATCCAGTTCAGCCATCTCCTCTATTGTACTTTTGTTCCATATACTTCAGAATATTTGATGATATAAAGGAAACTACCTGTGAGTTCATGTTTCTTGCCTCCCTGACAACTATGACCTTGAATATTTTCTCGGTGTTTGAGAGCTACCTTCAAAACAAGACCTTGTAATGGTGTATGGTCAGACTTTCTGTCCTTCTCTCCCTTAATCCTGTCGAGACTGGTACCTGTGCAGCTTCATCTGCAATATTTAATAATCCTTCCTTCCTGAGGTGATCATAAAGCTACAAGAAAATGCTGTCAATATATTACAACCATGACTTCTTTTTTAAAAAAAAGTCTTAAGTGGAACAACATAGTCTAAGAAATGTGCTTTCAGGGAGCATATGGAAGGAGGTTTGGCTTACACCACAATGGGAATTCATGATCAAAGATTCAAGCTATGTCAGCTCCCATTTATGCTACACCCACTCAGCAGCAAGATTTTCCCCCTTTGCATTTCAGTCTGCAGCCTTTATATGAAAAAAAGGTGTCTCATCAAAGTGCCAAGTGATAGAGATAAGTGGGAACTTGAGAGGGACTGAAGAAAAGCCCTGGTTTTGAAGCCAGCCTGATAGTTTTGGTTGGGCTTTCACAGTTTTCAGATACCATTACCCTTCCCACTTAACTAAATGCCTTTGACTTTGCAGTCCCATAATGTGTGTTATGACAAGCATGCATGGAGATGAAAACATCCAAAGGTACTTACAGATACATGCCAAAACCAAATTTTTGTACCTTGTTAGTATTTTATGTATTATTTGCTCTTACTTGTCTATTTTTAGTTATGCCATAGGCTTCAGCTATGACTGGGTCAGACTAGAGGTCTTTGGCTCCTCTGTACAAGCAGCAAGGAAGACACATTCTTAGCAAATTCTGGCAAATTCTTACTACAGAAATTTAAATGCTAAATCAGAAAGTGCTTGTAATTACAGTGCTATCAAAAATTTGCAAACATTTACCTAAAAACCCCAGCAATTAAGCCAACAAGCGCAAAGAAAACAGTGGGGAAAAATTAGAACCATGTGTTATGCTTACCCTCTGCCAGATCACCTATGTAGTCTCTCTAAATAACCAGTTATCTGATATGTCATCTTGGGACAAGCATTAGGGGTAATGTGTATCAGTATTTTTAATAAAAGGACAGAAAAGAGGACAAACTGAACCTACTTTGGAAGAAAATACCATATGTTCAAATATTTACCTTATTACTTTTTGCCAAAATTCTTAAATTCACTAAAATCTAGACTGATACTAATAAATTATCTTTCTTACACAGTATCTTCATTCAGGCATAGCTATTTTTCAGAAATTGCTAGCTTCCCCACAACTTACCCCTCTAGTCTCAATTTAACAGGATTTACTTTGCCCTGTGATGGTATACAAATGTACACAGACGTTTGTGTAAATCACATCCTAAAGAACCATGTCAAAGGATATGAACACCACCGGCTAAAGCTCTCAGGAGCTGGTATATCTTCAAATTAGCAGTACTCTAATTATTCTGGTTAATGTATTATGGTGCTGTCTTTATATTGTCACATATTAGTTTTCCCCATAAGGCATCTGCCTCAATAAGACACCTGTGCCCTAGGACAGAACTGACTGTGGGTACTAAATGAAGATCTTGATGTCAGGTCTTCTGCCTCTTTTCTATAGGGATTTGTTGGAAAAGTAGTGTTTTACTATAAAATATCTGGCAATTTCTGCCTATTGGATGTGTCATTTCTAATACCTGCATGAGAGAGAAAATAGGAAGAACAGTCTTCAGACTGAAACAACAGGCAACATTAGCAAGCATTCATTTTTAAGGAAGTCACAACCTTAACTCTATCTCTATGCACTTGTGGCCATGTCCATATTTACTGACAGCAGATAATATTTAGGATCTTACTCCTTCCATGAGTTCTATCTGTAGATCCCAGACACATTATTTCTAATTTTAAATTTCATTTGTGTTAAGATGTTTTTGAAATCTACATTTTTAAGTATTTACCTTTTCCAGAAAAATGTAACAAGCCCTGAGAAAACAGGACTTAAAATCTGCATGCTACGGTTATGGTTACCACTTGTTTGAAGTGAATTTGAAGTAAGTCTTACTGTTTCTTATAAACTGACACATGGACCACAAATTTATTAGAAGTTAATTGCTCCCCCAACAACTGAATATTTGGAGATAATCCAGGTGGGGGTCAGCATCTTCTCCCACGTAACAAGCGACAGGATAAGAGGGAATGGCCTCCAGTTGTGCCAGGGGAGGTTTAGATTGGCTATTAGGAAAACATTTCTTCATGAAAAGGGTTGTCATGCCTTGGAATAGGCTGCCCAGGGAAGGAGTTGAGTCACTATCCTGCAAGGCATTTAAAAGACATGTAGAATGGCACTGAGGTGCATGGCTTAGGGGTGAACACAGCAGGGCTGCGTTAATGTTTGGACTTGATCTTAACTTTTTCCAATCTAAATGATTCTATGATGTTGAATAATGCACCTGCCGGGCATTTAATGTGAAGGACTGAAAATATCACTCTCAACTAAACCCTGAAAATGGCTCACAATCTGAGTTTCTTAAAAACCCCAAAATCCTACAAAAAAACCCCCAAAAAACAAAAAAACACCCAAAAACAACAAAACATTTTAATAAGTTCTTTTAAATGTTCATATACATGTACATACAAGTAAATAACATCTATAGGTATGCATATCTGTAACTGCTTCATATGAACCTGTGCAAAGCAGCATGCAAAGAAATGACAAAAATTTCAAAGAAGGGAAATGAACAGAGATTGTTGATTGTTTTGGCTTCCTCTACTCTCTTCTCCCTGTTTTCAGTACTCCTCCAAAAAGAACTGGCATAGCAAAGGGCACTTGGTAACCTTGCCTCATTTGAGTGTCTTCACAAATACTGCTATCAGAGTCATTGATATACAGAACTGATCCTTTCCAGCAATGCTGTAAGACAGCTAATATAACATCTAGATACTTAAACAGAGAAACAGGGAAGAGAATGATATGATCTTCACAGAGAACAATGGACTACTCCTACATAGCTAAATCTCTTGTTGGTGTCCATGTTTAAAAAATTAATGCTAAAATATTTGACAGAGGTCAAAGAGGCAAATCAAGATGATTTGAGGCCAATATATAAACCATGCTTTAGAGTAAGAGAATTACAGGAGAATTTATCTCAACTGAAATTTTGATGGCTAACTCTGAGCTAGTTCCTCCAGTGTCCTTCTTCAGGCAGTAGAAGGAAACAGGCACCTTCTTGAAGGAAATTCATAAAACCATAAAACCTTCCATCACATGTCTCATGTACGTTTTGGCAGAGAAGACACTCCTCCACGTTTAAAATGAAACATCCCAACATCAGTATTTCTCAGGTTCAATGCCATGAACACTATAATGTTGTGCATATGTAAAGAGCAGGACAAAAAGCAATCAGCAATATTATCACAGTATCTGCTACTCATAGACTTTCAATTTTATTCTTCTATTTTGTATCTACATTTCACATATGAAGATACAAAATTTCATTTAAGTAGAATTAAAAGTTAGGTTCTTTTATGCTTCTCTTGTGGAGGATGGGCAGCTACACATAGGTTTCCTTTGATTATTCTGGTCAAGGGATTTGCATACAATTACAGAGACAATTTCAGTTCCTAGCAGGAACAAACACAGAACGAAGTAAGTACTCACCATATGATTAGACTAATTTATTACATCCCACTGAGGCAAGCTATATGCCAAGAAGTAATCATAAACTCCTGTTCAAAGCTCTGGTAGAATGAATATATTTAATAATTCAAATTAAATTTCAGCTGTAGGAAGTGACATTTAGTGGGAAACATGAAAATAGGCAAGGTATAATGAAAAGATAACAGGTAAAAGAATACAGACATTGAAAGCTGTGATTGGCCTGTCTGAAAACAAACCAGGACAGAAAATTGTGAATAAAATCCTGGCAAGTTTCTAATATGAAATATATGTTGATCTGGACTTTGGTTAGTTTTAACTGACCTTGGCATTAATGTCTGAAAATGAACAGAGTGACCAGTCAATAACTGCTCCATAAAAGTTAAGTGCCTGTGACGTTTCATTATACAATGGCACTTGCATTGACCATTTTGAAAGCAAATGATCTTAAGAAGTTTGTTCATTTTAGAGCTGGGTATTTTCCTTCCCCTGAACAGCTGTTTATTCACAGAAAAGCACACTCTGGTGTAATCCCAAGTCTTAATGAGCAGAAGTGAGCATTTCTGCCTTGGACTTGCCAGGGAGAAAAAATTACAACGGTTTCAAAAGAGTGGAAACATCTCTTAATAAAAATGGATATTGCTTAAGTATTTCCACTTAGGGCATCTCCATGAATAGAAACAATAGGCACAATTTGGTATCTGCATAACTGTTATGCTGGAGAGCAGTGGGAGCAAGAGACCCTCTCAGAATTCCTGGTCAGGAAAGCATGGAATTCTGCATTTTTCACTGAATGCCCCTGAGTACACTGTGTCATGATCATTAGGACTGGGCATGTCCTGGGTGGTTTAGTCTAAACATCTCCAGCAAACCCACAGTATGAAAACAATGATAAAATAATTGCCAAAGGCAGAAAGACAGAGAAAATTACTCTGCAGCATGGTACAAAGAATATTTATCAGAAAGGTGGGAAACCTTTAATGCAATCTCGTCTTTAGTGACTAATTATTTTATAAAAGAGTATCTGAAAAAGCTGCAGAGGATGTGGGAATTGGCTGCAAAAACTTAAGGAGCTGAAAAATAAGACATTACAGAGGGACTTTCTGTATCTGAGAGGAATGAGAAGTGAGAATGCAGGAACTGCTCAATAGATGTAAGATATTTTATAAGTCCTAGAACCTGTATTTGGCATTTTAGACTTTAAGTTGTAAATAAAATAGTAAATAGTAAACTCATTATAGTTGTACTAGTGCAAAACCAGAAAAATCCTACTTTCACCAATTTTTTTTTGATGTCTCCACTTCTGTACTTGGAACTAAAATCTATTTCTAAAAATCTATAGGAGATGATAATCCATCTAAATAAACAATGTTATTTAATTTTTCTTACACACTGCTGCCAGGAACAACACTATCTATGCTTATTGCTCAAAAACACTGGGAAAAAACCTGCTGCCCACTAATAGCTCTCTTTACACATTTTGGCTTGTGCTTCCACTGCCCTTTTAAACGATTGACAATGTATGATTTTACAATATAGTATCTTAAACGCTATAAATTACCTCAACTGTCTTATTTTCCTAAAGAGATACAATGTAGACTTGAGTCTTCCAGTTTTCTTAAAGCAGTGATGTCCAACCTTTTCAACCTAAGCCCTGAAGCATTATTCCAAAAAGAGCAGTGGGCCGCAATTATTTCTTGAGGGCATTTTCAATGGTAGCACAGTGGAAGGAAGCGGGCATCACACCTGGCTCCCTTGCTGGGGATCCTAAAGGGTCTCCAGGAGACCAGGCTACAGCTGTAAAATTGCACAGAACTTCTTAAGCACATTGTGTTTTGCTTGTGGTATTGAATTATGCCCAGTGGCACCCTGAAGGAGCACTCACATGGTAGCTTTGTGCTGTGACTCCAGGCTGGGATGTACGGGGTACAGTGTCCCAAAGTACAAAAGACAGGGTGACCTCATTCCTCCTGCTAAAGTTACCTGCTAACTCAGGTTCCAAATCATTGAGCCAAATCTCAGGCTAATTAATTGTAAATAAACAAACATCACCATTACAGAAACTGGACATTTGCCTATGTCCCTGATGAGATGGTTTCATAAGAGACAATTTGCACAGATATAAGCAGCAGCAGGAGCTTCCCTGCTGAGCTGTTAACACTGGAGATGATAGGAGGACAAAAATCTCAATATTGACACACTGCAGGACATTTACACCAAACAACCTTGCTGCAGTTGGGAGGACTGTGTAAATTTGTAAAGTCATCCTGTGTAGTGTTGTTCCCCACACCCCCTCCAAGGACCTCTGTCCTGGGGCCGGGCTGCTTCCTTGGCCTGGAGCTACTCTGAAGCAACACGTTGTGTCCTCTGGGGTTGTTCATGACAGACAAAAAGGAGAGATTTCTCCTGAACATAATAAAGAAAACATAAAACATCTATTCATGGGAGAATACTCTACAAAATACCAGTTTCAGCATACATTTAGCATTCTATTGATGATAGCACGTTGACTTGTGTATTACTAAATGAAGACTTAAAAAACCCTTAATGTCTTATTTTAGGAATGTATTTGTTGAAGAAAAAGAGTTGTAATTACTTAATAGAAATTTCTTTAAGGTTTTATCACTGTCTGAAAATGGTAATATTCACTATTTAGCTTTCATCTCTATGGTAGTTAAAATGAACAAGTCCTTTTCCAGTGGAAGAGTCTGGTGTTAATGCATTTTTATGATTAAAAAGGTCATTCTGATCCTGAAACAACTATCATGAAATATAGGCCTCTATACAGCCTATAGTAGAGAATGTGGATAAAATTTCAGGGCCATTGATAGGAATAATTGTATTTACATAAGTAATGTTTCGCTCAAAGGCCTCATTGTCCCAGGTACTGTACCAAGTACATGTGCAGAAAAAGGTATCAAAAAAGATGACTTTGGAAACCAAACAGACTCCGAGGTAGGACAAGTTGTTTATTCCTACTTTTGTTTTTAATTAGGTCAACAAGACATTTTCAGAAGCATTATTCATACTTATCAGTCTGAAAATAAAACAACTTGCTTTTAAATGGATATTCAGTAATTAATTTAAAAGTAGGATGATAAAAAATATACCATACAAATTAGACATATATTGAATACACATATATTCTTATTTTTATTTATATTTGTTTCTTTTGAAATATGCTTAAGAGCAAATAATTTAAATAATTTACTTGGCATTTTCCTTTCTATCATTCTTTTTCAGCGTAACAGAAAAGTCACTACACAGTCCATATTCTAACTTGCATTTTCATAGAATAAGAACCAGAGAAATATTCTGTGTGTGGGTGTTAGGATTACTTATAAAAGGCAGGACAAATCCCGTTGCATAACTCATAAAATATTCGTATTGACTTTAGCTAGAACTACTCACGGGAGAAGAAGTTGGTCCAATATTTGAAATCTGATGTAATTAAAATTTGAGACCATTTAATTCCAAAATCCATTTAATACATTCACTGAATTTTAACTGTATAACAACTAATTCTCTGCCAGGTGAAAATGTAATTGACAAAAAGAAGTTAAAACTAACAAAGAACCAGATATGAAAATGAAATCCCAGTATGCTGGCAAAACTTTACAGCTGTAAGGAAGGCAGGCAGGAAGGGGACCCTTTTTTGTAGGACTAGGACTAGACACTAAAACTGCTGTCCTGTCACCAAGCATATTAAATGTTACAGGTGAATTTGGGTAATAAACATGACAAATCATGGTCTGGACTGGAATTGATGTTTTATTCTTATGTTAAATATTGTCTTGATATACTTTTCCCCTAGAAAAAGATTATTCACTTCTAGACAGAAATGTTCACCTGTTCTGTACAACTTTCTGTAATATATCCTCCATATACATGCAGTTTCACAACTTCAGGGTGGTCACAACACATGTGCACAATTTTGGCACATGGTTTAAAAAGCTGCTGCATGTATTTTATGATCATTTCAAAAAGATATGAAGCGACAGATTTTGATTTTTAAATGACTATTTGCACTATTTTCGAAAACTGAACACTTAAAACATGGTGAAATATGTCCACCATAGGTAAGCATAGTTTTATTCTTTAGAATTCATGACCTTTTTGACCATTCATTGTCAGCATCCCAGTACGTCAATACTAGCTACTTCCTGGCTGAGGAGAACTATGTAGGTGAAGTCTATGACATATTCAGCGGACTGCAACAGCAAAAGCAATTTTCTACCCCGGAACGTACTGAGTCACTTAATATCCAGGACAGTTAATAGCTGGCTAAGAAAGAAACTTTAAAAAAACCCCAGCATCCCATGCTAACAAGAGCTACAGAACATTTACCAGGGAGGTAACTTGCAGCAAACTGGTATTTCACCAGTATATTCAGCTTGAAAAGCAACTTCCATTGTTGGAACAGTAACTTGCTCCAGGCACGCTCCAGGCTTCCCATGTCAACTGAAGCCCAAGAGGAACTGAACCTGTGGTCTCATGCCACTCAAAACTGGTACGAGAAAAGGTCTTTATGCTGCAACACAGTAATATTCAAATCTGAAAGCTATACTGTCTTTAAATACCTCATTGTCATAGGTTAGCAACCATAGTCCCGGAAGGGATATCCTTGCTAAGGGGTGCTTACAGCTTCCTCTGGGACCTGACAGAACCTATCAGCTGGCCAGTTTGAATATGGACAATTCTTTAAGCCACTTAAAGTTGTGACTGCCTCTGTGATACACACTTAAGAACAGACAAACTCCCACCCCAGCTCTCTCTCGTTTCCGGCACTGGGACAGGTGGCTGCAGGCCCCGTGCGGGGGCCAGCGAGCCCAGCCAGGCCCTGCTTGGGCCAGGCCAGGCCAGGCCACGGCTCCAGGATGACCCCCCCAGCAGGGCTGTGGGCAGCCAGAGCGGCTCGGAACCACCCCCCCCCCTCCACTTTGGCCAAGATTTCAGCAAAGCGGCACCGCTGTCCGGCAGAGGTCAGGTGACCAACAGCGATAAGCCACATTCCAGCTGCAAGGCCGAGGTGAGATTAACCCTTTTAGTGCTGTGAAGAGCTGAAAACCTGAGGGAAGAGAGAGAGAGGAGATGCTTAAAGCTGAAATTCTGTTGTGAAGCTATGATATATCAGAGTATCCCGTTGTAATTTCATGAAGATATGGGGGGTGGAGTGTTCAACTCGTAAGCAAAAGTACCTGCGCTGAGATAGGCAGATGCTGACGCAGCTGTAATTTCATGAGAAGTTTGGACAGGGAGAGATGAACCAGATGAGGACTTTTGCTCCAAATGGGAAAGGAGAAACCTCAGTTCCTAGAGATGGACCAGAGACAGTCCTAACGATGAAGATGAGGAAGACCCTTTGCTCCGGAAGGAGAAGGGCCTCTGTTTTTTTTTGTTTCTGAACGGCTCAACCTTAAAATTGTACCCCTAACAACTTCAAGAGTGGACCCTCGAAAGCCGCTGTGGGAAAAGCTGCAAGTCGGGGGAAGGGACTCACATGTGAGCAGAGAGACTCCTCTTCCTAAATGGACTGAACAATATTTGGAAGTGGGCGGCTGTCTCGTTGTGATCATGTTCTCATAGCACGAGCAAGAAGAGACTTCTCTTTCTAAATGAACTGAACAAGATTATTATGGAAATGGTAAACAGACTGAACATCTCAAGGGTTGTCTTGTTACATTGTCAGTGGGAGATGGGAGGAAGGTGGGGGGAGGAGGAGAGTTCTGAAGGTATGGTATAATTTTTTTTTTCCCTTTTCCTTCTTTTAGGTCTGTTAATAAACTTCTTTATATTCTTTCAAGTTTGGTGCCTGCTTTGCATTTCTCCCAATTCTTATCTCACAGAAGATAAACAATAATGAGTATTTTGGACCAAACCACTACACTCATCGTATCTTCTTGCACATTCTCACCTAAAAGCCACACTTCTCCATTATACTCTGGCACTCCAAGGGTTTCCTATCCTGCAGGTTTATTACAATTCAGGTTTAACAAAGTCAGCTGCACAGATATTCTGACTTGATGCTTTTAAGACGTGTAATTAAAATGTGGCAAAATACCTAACTTTGCTATATTAAGAAGGCCTGTGCCAATGCCTACCTTATCTTTGGGAACTTCCATCTGTGTTCTGGAAAGGGTCCTGAGAAACTCCTTTTACACAGTAACCCTAATAACAGCAGACATGTCTAAACAATAGTTCTTATAAATGTCACAGGCCAAATTTCAAAATAATACAATTTGAAGTACAAGTTACTGGTATGGGATAAACCTACAAAAATGACCTAAAAAGAATGAACCTAGGTACTGTCAGTCACTTGGGATTGCTAAATACACTTAAAAATCAAATTTTATACTAGATTGTCTCTTTGTGAGTTTGCAAAATGTCTTGATTTTCCAACAAAGCAGAAGAGAAAATTTAGCAGGAAACCAGGCATCCGAAAGAGCAGACAATAAAATGGGCACATCTGATAAATTAGCACCCTGGGATTTTCTTTTCCTGATATTGCTCCTGTGGTCTTTTCAGGATTTGTAAGATACTTCATGTTGGACTCTCCCTGAAGATTAAATCTTCATTAGAGTACTTCATTGCATTTAAAGGGGTTTATAGACACCTCAGTAAATTTACAGAAATACAGACCCATAGACTTAGTGTTGGATCTCAGTATCTGTTTTATAGTGCTTTTCTTTTTTTTTTATATAAATGCTCCTTTTCAACAAAAACAAAGACTTAATCCACAAATATAATGTATTCACCTGAAAAAGGTAAAAAGTCTGTGGAAAGTGCCCAACAGCTTGGGAAACATCCCTACAATCTATTTTAGTCAATAAAATCACATTCAGTAACTTATTCTTCATTTTTTAGAAAACAGAGCGCCAAGCTACTCTAAGTGTCTAGCCACTCCAAGGCTGAAATTAGGGATTAATGAAAGACTGAAGTAATCAAGTTCAAAGATACTGGTGGTAATCATATAAACCCCATGACTGCTCCTTATTATGTAGCACAGGTATATTGCCTTGAGTTAAAACCTCCTCCAATTCTCTAGAGCCTTCATTATTGTTACTCTTGCCCACACTCAAATATGCCAAATCAGGAAATGGGAATTAAACCTTTCTCTGCTATGTAGTCCCACCTCACCTCTAACAATTCAATAGAGGATTTCATCTGGTGCTTTTACTTGCAATCTGATAAACACAGAGGGCTCATTCCTGGCATCAGGAAGCAGCTGGGCCCAGTCCTGGATGCCTGCTGAATCCTCTCCTTTCCCCACAAGCAGGTCTTTGTACCAACTCACTATCCCACGCTATGGATGAAAAAAAATGATCCTAAACCGAGATTAATTTGTGCTTGTGTGTGTATGTACAGTCCCAGTGAAACCCAAAATCCTTCCAGTAACTATGGAGGGAATTTGGTCCATTATATGGCAATACAGCCAAAATACAGCCAGCAAGACAGGAAATGCTTTTCAAAGTGGCTTTTGCCAATTAGCAGGGTTTTTTTGTTTTGTTGGTGGTTTTTTGCTTGGTGTATTTGTTTCTTTGTGGTTTTTTTTGTTTTGTTTTGTTTGTTTGTTTGTTTGTTTTTTTTAATTCAAGAGGCCATTTCATTTGACTGGTCAAAATCTGAGGGTTTTTTTTTAATCTGACAAGTAAAACATAACACCCCAGTGAACAGCAAGAGGAGAAAAGGTCTTCCTGAAAATATTGGTTAGATATTGGGCATGGGATGAAATCCAAAAGGAGGTGAATTAATTTCCTAAAAGCCCTGTCAAAGACCGGTGTATCTAATAAAAGAGAGGAGTTACTTGACCCAAACAGTCAGAAGAACTCCTCTCCAGACAGTGAGACACAAAAAAGGAACAGAGAGGCAAACTCTATGAAAGGGTCAGGCATCTCATTTTCAGAAACTTACTTTTTCTTGACAAGTAAATAAAATCCTGACAGGTCTTGGTTTTTCATCTTCTCAGAAGCCTGATCTATCTTTTACCTTACTGGTCTTCCTAGACTGACAATATTAATGTCCCTCAGTTTACAAAACTAAATCCTAGATTTCATGGAGAATTTGAACAGGATCACTGTCTATTTATTTTGGACTCTTCCTGGATTATTCAGATAATGTTGATTTTTCCTAATGGCAATGACATTTGCAAAAGTAAGACAATACAAAGCCCAGGACTGGGGGAAAAAAGTTTACAGCAAGTAAAACAGCAGAAGTTCTTATTTTGTACTCAAAGTTCATAGATTGGTTATTGATAATGGGTAATTTACACTGCATATAGTCTTTTCAAAGTCTTCTGCAGTTATCATTACTGTATGTTTGAATCTGAAAAGTGAGTTTGATCTCTACAAAACTACCCTTATTACTTAGAAATTACCAAATATCTTTGTTCCCTATCTATACACTGCTGAATATGGTATCTTCCCCAAAAGTGTATGTATGCCATTTTCAAAACTTGGTACAGAAACACTACACTAGAAGCACATGATACTAGAACAACACACATTTCCCTTTTCAAACAGTAAAACACATTCTGTGACAAAACACCTGGAAAAAATCTAACCATAAGACAAGAATCATCACTTTACCTTTTAAAAATGTGTCACAATCTTTTCTCCATAAAGCTCATGTGGCAGTTGTTCCACATGTTCTTCCATTTTTACTTAATAATCTTATTTCCAATATAGATTAGCTTTTCTGGCCATTTCTGCATTACTTTGTGTTTGACTCAACACTGTTCTTTAGTTTAAGAAGTTTTATTTCTTCCATTACTTTTATTCTCCTAATATATTGATGAAATACATTAATTTTTAATTTGCAGAAGAGCCTCTTTTCTTTCATGATGCAAATGGTGCATAGTGTGATCATCTTAGCAGGTCTTCTCAGACTCCCTCTTTCTTGAAGAATTCTTGAAGAATTAACATGGCTAAAAGTCTTCAGCACCAAATATTAATAAAAAAGATTTATTCATCCTGATCAGCATTTTGCACATGAACACTAAAAATCATCCTTTCAAAGTACTAACTGTTTATTTGCTGTAAGTTTGGAAAGAAATACAAAACCATTAAAAAGTGTTAAGAAGCTCATAAACTATTTAACATAACTGAGCATGAAATCTCAGGAGATAATTGAATACTACAGCGCCTTGAAGAGTGGTATCCAAGTAAATTCAGTTCTCCAGAGGTATGATAATCTAATTTCCCTGACACTTGTCTCAAGGCTGTTTGAAAAATCTTTAATATGCAAAAAAACCCCTGATACTTAAGGAGAAGGAAGGTGAAATATGGAGCTCAGAGAGCAGAACAGTGGTTTCCAATGAATCAATGAACATCGTGAGTTACGCACAGTAATCTGCTACTCTTTGGAATGTGTACTAATAAAGATGAGTGCTTAAGAAAATCCATTTAGGCAGCATTTTTGGTGGGGGTAGGGAAAGGCGCAACTCATGCATGAGAAATGAGTTTCACATGCCTGTTGGGTCTTCAATATTGCTTTTTAAGAAACCATTATGATATATATTGTAAACATTAAGGATGAAGAAATACAATTTTTTTGCTCCTCTTAGTAATGTATACGGACTTGAACATGGTAAGATTTTACACAGGCTCAAAATGAACCTGTAATTGCCAAATAAATCACTCCTTCATTCGTGTTTTGGGGAAAAATCAACAAAAGACATGAAAAAGAGAGTAAAATGTAAAAACAATTCTTAAAGAGACTTAAAAAGAAAAATGCATACGTGTGTAAATTTAGAGATTAATTAAAACACAGGAAAATATGTTAAGTGCCTTAATATAAACTATACCTGTCTTTCTAACATAGTTCTTTGGGAAAGAAGAGGAATGAAAACAGTAATGTTTATAGTATGCAATCTCATTACCAGTACTTAATGTGTCCCTTTCTCTGTCTCCCAAATTCTAAATGCTAAAAAAGGTAAAAATTACATTAAAGTCTCCAAAGTCTTTGCTATCATCCACCCCAACATTCTCACCTCTAAATTTGAGAGATACAGATTTGATGCCTGAACTGTTAGAAGGATAAGGAAATGTCTGGATGACTGCATTGGACAAAGATATACTGTCAATGGTTCAATGCCCAAATGGACACCAGTAATGAGTGGTGTTCCTCAAGTGTCCATGTTGGGACCAGTAATATTTTATATCTTCACTAATGACGTAGCCAATGGGATTGAGTGCATGCTCAGCAAGTCTGCACATGGCACCAAGCTGAGTGGTCCAGCTGATTTGGTAGATGGATAGGATGCCATCCAGAGGAACTTTAAAGGCTTGAGAAGTGAACCCGTGAAAAACTCATGAAGTTCACCAAGGCCAAGTGCATGGTCCTGCACCTGATCACAATAAAAACTGGGGGGATGAATGGATTGAGGGCAGCCCTGATGAAAAGGGCTTGCCAGTACTGCTGGAGGAAAAATTGGACATGATCTGGCAATGTGTGCTTGCAGCCCAGAAAGCCAACCATATCCTGGGCTGTATGAAAAGCAGCGTGGCCAGCAGGTTGAGGAAGGTGATTTTGCCCATCTACTCTCTGCTCTCCTGAGATCCCATTTGGAGTATATGCCCTGCTCTGGCACCCAGTACAAGAAAGAATGGACATGTTAGAACGAGCCCAGAGAAGTGCCACAAAAAATGGTCAGAGGGCTGGAACAGTCAGAGATGGAGAGAGTTGGGGTTGCTAAGCCTAGAAAAGAGAAGACTCTGGGGAGACCTTATTGCATCCTTTCAATATATAAAGTGGGCTTATAAGAAAGATGAAGAGAGACTTTTTGCCAGGGCCTGTAGTGAAAGGACAAAGGACAATGGTTTTAAAATGAAAGAGGGTAGATTTAGATTGGATATAAGAAAGAAATTCTTTGCAGTGAAGAAATCCTTTCCAGTGAGGCTGGTGAGGCCCTGGAAGAGGTTGCCCAGAGAAGCTGTGGATGTCCCATCACTGCAACTGTTCAAAGACCAGGCTGGATGGGGCTCTGAGCAACCTGATGTAGTGAAAGATGTCTCTGCTCACGGCAGGAAGGTTGGACTAGATGATCATTAAAGGTCCTTTTCAACCCAAACCATGCTGTGATTTTATGAAAATATAAGTATTTAAATTATAGGCAACAAGACCCACTAGAGAAAAAAATAATATTTATTTCTCAAAAGGATCTAGAATGTAAAAACAAGGACCACAAAATATCAGAAAAATCTTACAGAAAACAATAGGAATTATGTGCTTAAGTGCTTTTGCAGACCTAATCTTTCATGTTGACCATGTTGCTGGGGGACGGGCTGAGCATTGGTCAGCAGGTGGTGATTGTATTGTGCATCATTTGGTTTTTTTTGGTTTTATTCTCCCTCTCTCTTGTTTAAGTACTATCATTATTGTTAATATCACCAGTATTGTTACATTTTGTTATGTTTCAAGTATTAAAATCTTATTATCTCAACCAACAAGATTTACTTTTTCTTTCTGATTTTCCTCCTCACTGTGGGGTGGGGTGGTGGGCAGTGAGTGAGCAGCTGTGTGGTACATATTTTCTGGCTAGGGTAAAACCCAAACAGACCCTAAGGCCCACCACCAACCACCAATACTTGGCTGCAAACTGGATTTTGTACAGATAATCACAACCCATTCAGTATAATTAATGCTGCTCACAGTACACCCACCTTAGCACTCATGCCCCCAAACTGTATCCCAGTTGTTGACAGCACAGAAGAAAATGTCAAAAGCCCCGCAAAAGTCCAACTAAACACATCTACTCACAACTCTACCATTTTTTATCCTTGTCCATGGAGTCAGTATTTTGATCATAAAAAGCAATCAAATTGGCCAGGCACAGTCTTACCCTGGTAAATCCATGCTGGCTATTCTAAGTCACCTCCTGGTCTTTCATACATGCAGAAATGAATTTACTCCATAACTCTTTAGTAGACTGAGCCAAAGACAAGACTTCCCCAAATCCTCTTTCCTCCCCTGCTTGAAGATGGGTATGAAGTTTTCCATGTCATCATGAACCTCCTCTTGAACAACAAGGTCTTTAAAGACCATAGAGAACAGCCTTTAAATGATGTCAGCTCCTTCCTTCAGCACCCTTGGATAGAAACCATCTGGTACCATGGGTCTGAATAAAAACCAACTGTCTTAAAAGGTCTCTGACACAGTCCTTCTTCACTCCAATTCTGCTACTTATTGATTTTGAAGGCCTGAGGGCAGGTCTTCCCAGCAAAAATCAAGATAAAAAAGCATTGAGATTTTTGTGTACCTGCCCACTCTTCCACTGCTCACTGGACACTGGACTCACAGAGGTTCTTCCTGCTTCTTCTGCCAATACACTTTCAGATACACTTTACACCCCTTTGTTTACTCTCATTCTACTCCACAGGTCCATGCTTGAGACATATTTTTGTAATCCTTCAGAGAGCCTGTCCCTGCTTCCAGTTTCAGTGGACCTACTTTTTTGCATTTGAGCTCTGTCAGGAGCTCCCCATTCAAGCACTCTCCATGCTTGCTCGACTTGCTGCACATCAAAAAGGATAATCTAAGTGCTTTGAGAAAACTGTCCTGGAAGATCAACTTGGTTTCCTGAACCCCTTCCTCTACAGGGTAGAAGTCTGTTGGACCATGCCAAGAAGATCCCTAAATGAGCTGCTCTCCTTAAGGCCAGGGCTCTGAGTCTTCCATTACCTCTCTGGATTGAACTTCAGAATCACACAGCTGCCGCTTACAAGGCTGCCAACTGCTTTGCCCATCTCCAGCCTTACTCCTCCTTGCTGGTAGCTGCAGGTTCACCAGGTCTATCCTGGTTATCACCTTCACTGGCTGTTTCAAGAAATCATCTGGATGTGCTTCAGAAATCTCTTATGTTGCTTGCCCTCTACCTTATCCCCTTACCAGGGCAGCTGAAGTCCCCCATGAGTACCAGAGCCTGCTATTTCAAGGCTTCCTCCAGCTGCCTGAAGGTTTCTTCCACTTCCACCTCTTGACTGCACTTAGCAGAGGTAGCACCACACCTGCATATCTGTGCTCTGCTCCTGACCCCCACGCTCTGGGCCAGTTGGCCCATATGGAATTTTGTGGACACTGCAGTAACCCTTTCACACAGAGCACAGCTCTGGGTCCTGTTCATCTCCTGCCCTGCAACACTCCCAGCCTTTTAGTCACTGCACTGCTTTCTGTAACGCCACACAGGGTCCTGGCTTGGTGGCTGTACAGAGACACCTAATCCCATTTTTTTGTTCCATATGCTCTCTGAATTCAGACACAGACAACTGGGATGGGACTACACTCACAATTTTTCACCAGCTGAGAACGTGAGAGCCTCTCCCACTATTCTGTCCGCCTGGTGCTTTCTCATGGCCTCCCAATCCCCACTAGGTCAAGACCTCTGATGTCATCCTAAAAAACCAGATATGCAAATAATTTTGATTTTTAGGCCTAAATGCAACAGTTCAGACCAGGAATCAAATTAAGTTTTATGTTATCAGAACATGAAAATGCCTAAATTATTACCATTGCTCCTTATTATCTTTTTCCTCCTTTCCTTACATAAAACAAGATAATTTAGCTTACATTTTAAAAGTCAATGTTTAGACTAAAGCAAGGCCTCAAAAGCAAATTGTAGACTTCTAGTAATAGTATTATAAAAGAAATTCTGACACAGGATTTACTGTTGTAGTATAAATAACAGATAATTATGATATCATGAAACATCATCACTAAGAAAACCATTGTTCACTTTAGATCCTTATGAGAAATATATTATTTTGCAACACTTCTTGGAGCATCCTCTAAAATCCCTGTGTATGTGATAAAACTGAAAATCTGAATACTTGTCTGATTTGATTGGATTTTTTTTCCATATAAAAGACTAATAATAGAGTGAGATTCAAAGTGTCAAAAATACATTATATATATTCCATCTTCTCTCTTTATTTCCCCATTAGTTTTCTTCTTTTCATTTCTAGGCATTAAAAGTGGTATAAAACGATCAGCAGACAATGCAGTATGTCTAGTCTTGCATTAGCTCACATAGCAGGCCTGATAAATTGGCTATGATTTCAGGACTTTATATAGCTCTCATTATCTTTTTCTGCAACAAAGGAGGTTTAGAAAAGCAACATCCGTCCTCTTGCATATTGTACTCTAAATGTAATAGAAACCAGTTATATTAGCACTTACCTATATAATTAGTGGAACAAAGCTCTTAATAGAACAATTTAATACAGACCCTTAACACATTAAGGCAGTGTTATGCCCTTTTTATTGTCAAGAAATTGCTGAATTCTAAAACCAACCCACATACTTCATATTGAAATAAAGTGGCAACGAGGCAACAGTGGAAAAAAGAAGGAATTGTGTTTGCCTTTGGAGTATTTATTTTATAAGCTTACAAATATGCATATACAGGTATGTACTCTTCATACACATTAGTTATCATCTTTCTCTCCTAATCAGAACCAGAATTTGTACCAATCTTACATCCATTTGCCTTTACAATTACTACCTTAATCTCCTTTCTTTCTAAGCTTTCTGAAACCACTGCTTACAACCCCTTTAAGCATATTTGTCTGCCAGGTCCCTCTCAGATCATCTCATCTGCTTTCCCACCTACCTGTCTGTGTCAGCTAAAGTTTCTGCTTAAGCATTTAAACCTGTATTCTGTCCCTACTTTCCTAGATATTTAGCCATTGTCAAATGTACAACCTGTGCATTTGTGAGTCTAGCCTGTGTTTTTGACAGATGAAAATTGTGCTCTGCCTTTCTATTCTTTCCTCACCAGCTCAGGGTCAACATGAATAATTTTCCTTTTTGACCTGCCTATTGACTTAAATAGTGGGATAACATAAGCACCACATCTTATTTATAAGGCAGGCTCTTAACCTACACATCAGAACTCCAATAATTCATCACATTAAACATGCTAATGGTACTATATTATCTTTGCTGTTTGAATGCCTTAGTATTTGTGTATTGTATCCAGCCTGCAGTCCAAACTTATCATAGCTTCCATACTTTTTCTCAGCTATTTCAATATTATTTTATTAATTTCTGACAGGCATAATTTTTCCTCACTCATATCCATCCATAATGTTACTCAATGTCTCAGCTCACTTTTACAGTGATAATATCCCTTTCTTTGTATTCCTGCTATTATGCTCTTCTTTCCTTATGGCATCAAATTTAAATATTTCTCTCCACTTTCAAGGCCCTTTCTGACGAACTCCACCATATTATCACTTATTTCACACATGCCAAGGAGCACTGATGAGAATCTCACATCTACTTACTAAA
Organism: Aphelocoma coerulescens; assembly: GCF_041296385.1. Classification (NCBI taxonomy): domain Eukaryota; kingdom Metazoa; phylum Chordata; class Aves; order Passeriformes; family Corvidae; genus Aphelocoma; species Aphelocoma coerulescens. The sequence continues at coordinate 78,847,142 of NC_091013.1, forward strand.
TTTTCCAGCTTTCAACTCAGCTTTTTCCTTTGTGGCTCTGCAGGCTGAGCAGAACTTCTGTGAGCATTTGCTTAGTCACCTCGTTACCCTCCCTGAAAGACTGCTTTTCCATAACACCTGTAAGAAAGCTGCCATGATGCTAAGAATACTTTTCGTGCCTCCCTATATATGGCTGAACTCCCATCTTTTGCTCTCTTCTTGCTGTGCTGTTTAATGCCTAGATGTCATCACTGTAAGTAACGGTGGTGTCTTTCTTTTGTACCTCTATGTGTAAGTAACTTACTACAGTTCTCAAGTGCTATGATGATACCAACAAATAATACTCGTATGAACATACTACTTCCATTTTGTTGGTAGTTTGTGTTTGGGTAGTTCTGCTGCTAATTCCATTCTAAAACTGTCATGCTATCAATCCATTAAGGTTGTTGAGGAAAACCCATTTTTGGAATGTTTCTTGAGCAGTCAGGAAACCTCCATGCAATATGACAAAAATGGTCAAAAAAGCAAGCTCCCAATCAAAGCATAACATGAAGTGTAGGCATAGCCCACATTGTCTTGACTCATTTCTTATTATGTTTAATGAATCCCTTGTCAGCTATCTATGAGAACCAAGAATTCTACATCTGAAAAGCTAGAATCTTAAAACCAAAGGCTTTGAATAATACTAACTGAAACAATCACCTGGATATTTTGTTAGAAGCTATTCCATCCTACCGGAGGCAAAAAATAGTCATGACTATGTCACACTCCCACATTAATTCCTTTCAGCAACTCTGCCATTTGTAAGTGAATACCATTTTGGGGACTGAATGCTCTTCTACAGAGCAGAAAAATCAGAGCACTGCAATGGTCCTCAGACATTTTGTACCTGGGCCTTGTTGTTGCCACCTTCTCCTGTTTTACCAAGACTCCCTCAAACATCTTTGCAGCCATATGAAGCTAAAAGTTGTATACCAGAGTACACTGAGAATCAGAAGGAAGGAATGAAAAAGGAAAGGAAATAAGAAATAAACTCACTGCTGCTCATTTGCTAATTCATAGCACTAGTGACAGGGTTTACCAGGTAACAGTGATAATTCAGTACTATCAATAGTTGTACTTTTTGTAAGTTCAGGAGAAGCCAGAAAGTTGAATAATGACTGCAGGAAAAAACAAAGTAGGATGCCTCAGTGTGCTCCTCTCTCTATGTTTCTGCATGTAATCTATGAAATATATTTCATAAGAGGAGGTAGAATGTTATTGAGCAAGTTGCCTTTTCCATGATTTGGAAAATTGTATTTGACAGATACTGAAGAAGAATCATCATCAGCTGGTTGTTTTGGCCTTCTACATGTAGCTGACATCACTTTACTAATTCGGGGAGTTTTTAAAATAAAAATGTGAAGTCTAGTACATAACAAATAGTTCAAAAGGCAAAAAAGGGGCATCAGTTTATGTCATAAATGGCTTCTTGCCTGCTCCAAGGATGTGACAGGAAACATACAGATTTTATTCCCTTCACAAGGGAAGTAATTTGCCATGTGATTTGACAAATCACAAAACAGAGCAAATGAGAAAAAAGACCTCTATTTTATATTAATTATCACTTCTTTTATAACCTTCAGATTCCTTTTTCATAGACTTCAATAGCTTCTAGTATTCCTGGATCTCAACATCTCAAAAAATGGACTTTATTGTGTATGTTTTTGCAACAGACACCAGGTACTAACCCATTTTACAGACAAAGAACTTGGCCAGCCCCTATTCACTTCATGTAATATTAACTTTCTTAATAGGTAGCTGGATGCCAAGGCCTGGTCCTTGACAGGTACCTAGAGATGATATATTTCAGTGATCCCAGGGTAGGTACAATGCAGTGTCATAGAACACTTGTATGTTACTAATGTAACATCATTCTGTTTTTCAAAACAGTAGGAAGTTGTTAATAAATAAAATTGCCAACTAAAAAAGGGTAAATAAACTCTGCTGTGTCATTACTGAATTATATGGGACAAATTATGTTACTGTGACTCTATGAAAACTATGAAGGCTTCCAATGACTGCTCACAAGTATGTCCCTCTTTATGGAATAGGGATAATTTGACCACTGCTGAAAAATACTGAAGCAAAATTTTGTATAAATCACTTCATAACCATAATTATTTTTTGTGTTCATACTTGGTTGCTTTTTTCTCAAACCCATGCAAAACTTCTTGATTTTTTTTTTTCATTTTCCTCATTAAGATCCTCATTAATTTTGCTATTTTTAGTAATTTAATAATATTGATTCCATTCTGATGGTGCAGCACTGCTGTTTGCATTTCCAAAGTATGTGGGAGTCACTATTCTATACCAGACTGACATATTTCAGTATGCATGCGAGACACCCTATTTCCAAAAAGGAGTCAGGATGATACTATTAGTTCTCAATCTCCCTCACTTTCTGTTCTTAACTTTGTCCTGGCACAGTGGCTCAAAATCAGATCTAAAACAAATGCATCCATTTTAAAATTGCAGCCTGGCTGTTGTTGACAATGTATGATGGAATAAATGTAGCTGATTTTTCTTTCCCTCTAGTGCTTTCATCCTGAGCTCACAGAATTGTCAGTCTTTACATACAACAGCTGCACACGAGCAGTGACAAGGAGAGACTACAGTGGCTACAAGTGCTTCTGCTTCCTATTATATTATCTCATCATATCCTGCATTTTTGCAAAGTCACAATACAAATGCATCCAAATCAGATGTTGTCTCAGTTCTAGTACAAGGCCTGAAAAACATCAGTTCAGGGACAGACTTCTGACACAATTACATACCATCGTTCAGGAATGTACGCTGTTATCTATCTAATTATCCTCCCTCCTTTTCTGACTTTGATTCTTTCACCCCCACATCAAAATCCACAACACCCTTCCATATACAACACTGGAAAAATTTGCTGTGTGAACAAATATAACAATGAAAATTTGAATGAGCAACTTTCAGTAATCATAAATCACATGTAAGGTGGCTATGAAATGAAAATTAAGTACAAAAAAGCAGTACTGAGAAATGAATAGTTCTGCACATACTCAGAAAAAAGAAATTACAATCTGTGAGAACAATAGTTCAAATTTTCTGGCACATGAACATTTATAATTGTCTGATGTTTAATGTTCTCCATTAGTATATTTATGGTTTGGAGGAGTTATACTAAGATCAAAAATTTTCATCCTGCATAGTAATTCCATCAGGAACAAAACCAATAAAAGGTATTTCTGCTGATGTTCATAAAAGCATTAAATTCGGTTATGAAGCTTTATGCTGTATAAGAGGCACTCAACTTTTCAAAGAAAAGAAACAAAAAGCTGTCTCTGTTGGAGGAAAGTTAAATTGGTACAAGCAACCTATCAGGAGCAATTAGCTGATTCATATTGTAAACATAATTCCTTTGTATGCCCACCAAAAAAAGTAGAAGTATGACGTTTAGTGCATCAAATTTAGGTTTGTCATTGCCTTATCTACAGGGTAGAGAACTTTGCACATATCTCCCAGGAGAGAAAAATATCCAGTTAAACTGCCTTCAAAAACACCCTTCATTTATAACTTGAACCAAATTTCAGCTGAAGAAAGAATTATTTCAGAATTTTCTTTTCAGCATTTCTCTACACTCTACATAGACAGAGTGCACTGCAGTTCTATGAAACAGCCATTGTGCCAACTTATCTAATCACAGCTACATGAAAAGAAGCTCTGGAATTTATTTGGATCACATAGTCAGCATGATGCCTGAATAAGGAAAATGTGTAATTGCATAGCTCAGGGGCAGATTCGGGTGTGCATGGTGACCCAGAAAGTCACATTTCAGTCCCCTGCTTCCTCCTTGCAGTGGGAGCAGCCAGAGCCAGGCATGCACCAGGTGTACTGAGATGCCCTCCTGACAGCCCAGCTGCTGTGAGGAGAGTGCTGGGGGTCAGAGACACAGCAGGCCTCTTATTTCTGCCTCCTTTAGACTTCTCCATCAGCTCACATAGATGCAGCAGACTGGGGAAACAGCCCCCATCTACAAAGCCACTGAAGCAAAAAAATTCAGCCCTTTAGTATTCTGTGTTTGCATATCTAAGAAGTGGGACGTTTCCATGCCATTAGATTATCCCTACTCCTTGTGTGACCAGTTCCTCATGCACTACTCACTGAAGCCAGTAAAAATTTCAATCCTGACACTCACTGTCTTTTCAAGATCTGTTACTGCATCGAGTGTCTTGGAAAAGGATGGGGTGGGGTGGAGGGGAGATGATAATCTACAGAATATGGAATGGAGCAGTGTCACAGCTTGTTTTTCCCCCTGCTAACAGGGCATATAACCAGCAAAGCCTAACACAATGTGCAGTCTTCATCTCTGCAGTTAGTTTTACCTCAAGACAGAGAAAAAAAATCTTCTTATTATAAAATTATACTACTGACAGCATAACTAAGATTGAAAAAGGCTATTACTGATGTAAGTGACTCCAAATAAGGTTCTTTATTCATTTTGAATAGCTATTCAAAATGAAGTATCCAAAAGATACTAACTCTTTGGGAAATAATTGCTTTGCTCACTTGAAAATATACTGGGCCAAAGCCTTTCCTGGTTCACAAAGTTCAATTTAAACTGAGATAACTACATCCTTCACAGGCCTCACACAAGACAGAAGGCAGCAACAGAAGGGAAGGCTAATGGAGATCTTACTGGTCTCAACAGCAACGTAATGGAAAAGTATAAAGGAGACGGAGCTAGACTCTTCTGGTGATGTACCGTAAAAGAAAGGCCCAACAGATGCAAGCTCCAGACCCAGAGTTTTCAACTCTCAAAATGAAGTTAATCAAAAGAGGAGATTTCTCAGAGATCTCGGATCCTTATCATTGAGGATACAAAAAACTGATTAGAGAAAGTTTTGAGCAACCTTTCTAAGGCTGAAGTTCGCCCATATATTCGCGTGGGAGAATTTTCATGTGACATCCAGTGGTCCCTTCCAACACAAATTATTCTGTGATTTTAGCAGGGATATTGGTCTGTTTTGCTACTGGCTCAGATGTGTGTTTGCATGGCGTTTGCATGGCCAGGTTTTGGTGGCAGAGAGGGCTACAAGGGTGGCTTCTGTGAGAAGCTGCCAGAAGCTTTTCCCATGTCCAGCAGAGCCAATGCCAGCTGGCTCCAAGATGGATCTGCTGCTGGCCAAGGCTGGGCCCATCAGAAATGATGGTAAAGCCTCTATGATAATATATTTAAGAAGAGGAAAAAAAAGTTATAGCACAGATGTAACTGTGACCAGAGAAGAGCGCAGTGAGCATGTGAGAGGAACAGCCCTGCAGACACCAAGGTCAGTGAAGAAGGAGGAGCAGGAGGTGCCTCAGGTGCCAGAGCTGAGATTCCCCTGCAGCCCTTGGACGATCACAGGGACACAGAGATGGAGGAGACCCACACCAGAGCAGGTGGATGCCTGAGAGAGGGCTATGAACACATGGGAGGCCGATGCTGGAACAGGCTCCTGGCAGGGACCCGTGGAGAGAGGAGCCCACGCTGGAGCAGGTTTCCTGGTAGGATTTGTGACCCCATGGGGGACCCATGCTGGAGCAGCCTGTGCTTGAAGGACTGACCCTATGGCAGAGTGGCCCATGGTGCAGCAGTTCAGGGAGAACTGTTGCCCCGTATATGGCAGAATGCCGAGGTGATGGACACAGTCCTCTAACTCATCTTTATAACCCCTCAGTTCTCATTGAGTCAGACTGACAGGAACAGTACAACGTGCTGCATTTCTTCAGCATTTATGTGGTGTCCATCAGAAACATGATGCTTTATAATTCAAAGAAAAGGAAGAAGAAACTAGACAGAGAAAGAATGTCAGGTTAGAAATTCTGCCCATGTCTAACAAGACAATCTCACACCCTCTTTTTATCTGTGGTCCCACTTTTAAAAGTCTAACGAAGAAAGAAACTCATATAAAGACAGAATACATAAATGTAATCCAAGATGAACAAAACATCCAAGACTTAGAAGGGGTGTTGATCAAAACTGCAGTAGCTATGGTATTTTCTCAATGAAGAAGTTTCTATTGTATACTAACTGAAGGCTTGAAAAGAATTCTAATAGCAACTAAACATGGCTTTTTGTTCATTCATTTTGCATTTTTTTCATTTTAGCAGACACATTAATCCTTTAAAGGGTATACCCCAGTTTCTCATTTTAAAACTGCAACTGGGGCAGACCCCTTTCAAGTTAAGAATCAGCCAAAAGGAAAATTATATTTCCTTTAATTTAGCTACAGGTTCTTTGATTAACTCTCACAATGTAATTTGTACATGAGCATGTTTTCAAATGAATGTCTATTTCTAGTAAAAAGTTACTAGGAACATATCATAGCATCGGCTTTCTAGTTAATATTCTTTCACTCATTAACAATAAACAGCTTTTTTATTTTCGCAGGCTCTCAATGTGAACTACTGCTCAGGCTGTTCTGATTATTTATAATTGCATTATTCATTATTAGGATGTTGCTATAAATCACTTTGTTGTGACATTAAAAATCTGGAAATACATACATATTATGTGAAAAAAAAAGTTCCAGAGGGCAGACTTTGGCCTGTTTAGCAGTTCAGTTGACAGAATCCCTTGGGAGGCAGTCCTGAAGGGCAAAGGAGTCCAGGAAGGTTGCACATCGTTCAAGAAGGAAATGCTAAAGACACAGGAGCAGGTCATCCAAATGTGCTGAAAGATGAGCTCCAAGGAAGACCCACCTGGCTGAGCAGAGAGATTTGGCCAGAACTCAGTGTAAAAAGGAGACTTTAAGAAGGAGCAGGCAACTCAGAGGGACTACAAGGATGTTGTGTGGTTATGAAAGGCAAAAATTAGAAGAGCCAAAGCCCAACTAGAACTTGATCTGGGTACAGCTGGAAAAGACTAAAAATGTTTCTATAAATGCATTAGCAACAAAAGGAGAGCCAAGGAGAACCTCCATCCTTTATTAGATGCAGGGGAAAACAGTGACAAAGGCTGAGGAAAAGGCTCAGGTACTAAGTACCTCTTTGCCTCAGTCTTTATTAGTAAAATCAGTTGTACGCCAGGTATCCATCCAGTCCCTAAGCTGGAAGACAGAGATGGGGAGAAGAGTGAAGTCCCCATAATCAAAGGAGAAAGAGCCAGTGTCCTGCCACACCATGCAGACAGGTTTTACCTTGTTTCAGACAACATCTGGCAGTCAGTTGACTGTTGCCTAAATAATTCAGCTGGAGTTCATTTGTGTGTAGTGATATGGTACAGCACCTATTCTTAATTAGTAGATAGTGATAACATAGTTATTCATCATAGGGTGAACAGTCCATGAGTTAGAATGAATGTGTAATGTAGAGCAGAACAGGTAGAGGTGAAGTCCAGATGCCTGCTGTTGAAATCACAAATCACAGTGCTCAGTGGCTGGTCACTTAGTCAGTTGAAGTGACCGTCAAGGATAAAAAAGAGAACAGAACAAACAGGTAAGACAGAATTGGAAACCAGTGAAGAAAGACCAAGTGAGACAATCTCTCTCGAAGCAGCTTAGTAATTAGCTAATTGACAGTTTATCACAAGTATTACTTTTAGGCAAGTGCTAACAATAAACACAAAAACTTTTTGCTAAGCAGTGTAGATGTGTAAGACCTGATAAAGGCATCAGAGATCTACAAAAAAACTTGGTTTAAGACATCACTAAATGTGATTTTAGATTTTTAGGCTCATTTTCCTCTTTATATATGTCTTGTTACATTTGAAGTATGGCATTTTTAAGCTACCAGAAAACAGAGGAATTTGCCTGCTGGTTTTGTGTTTTATTTTCATTAGACACTTTAATTATTTGCTACAGTATTCACAGAACTTTTACTCCTCTAGTTCAGAAAATAAGATTCAGTCTTTTTGTGGGTTGATGGCTATCCTAAGACTGATTATGGCAACCCCCTACATCTTCTAGGATGTGGGTACTCTGTTTTTTTTTGTTGTTCTAGATATCTGAATAAGTTTTCCACTCTGTGATGAAAGAGCTTGCAGTAACTTTGACTGTCATGGCACCATATGTATGAGTATCTTTCACACTGCTTAGGCAACACAATAACAAATGATACAGAAACACACATAGCTATCTTTCTACTATTCCATCATCTAAATCTATAATTTTATTGCTCCCAAACCCAATAATATTGCTGTTCAAAAAGTAGCTTGATATTTAGTTTTAAGCATTTGAATGTTCCTATTTTCCACACAGACATTAGCCAGCTGTACTACCTCAATGTCATCAACTGAAGGTGAATTTTACCAGTTAACAACAGAAAACATGGGAGCTGCTTCCTGTGAGGAAACTGTATGATTCAGCTTGAAAAACAGAATGAAATGTTTCTTCCCCACAAAAACTAGATTTTCACTTTATGTTGTCATTAGTTTTAAAAACAATTTATTAGCTTTGTGGTAGTTTTTCAATCAGGAGTTAAAGATTGATTACTTCTCAGTGTTTGTTTTGCTGAAGTCTCTTCTCTTATGTAGCTTATCTTAAAACTCTGAGACCTACTGTCACCTAGGATAAATTACCACAGTCCTACCACACTGAATGCAATTGGACAAACTATCCAAGAGAAATTTGGGCAAGAGAACTTTTACAGACAGGTTTTATATCACTGTATTTGAGAGTCAGTGCCATATTTTGTACTTTGCAGCTTTTAATATTTGACACTGAACAAAACAAAGCCCAACCCATCCAGGAACCTACCTCTTACAGTATGCAACACCAGCTGCCTCACAAGACGGCCAAAAGGCAGTTGCTTTGTATTATACTCTCTATCAGTTTTATCACACTCCCTTACATTCAGTTACTGGCTTATAATCTGCCATGAGTTGTCTTCCTTGTAATAGTACTTCTTTGGCTCTACTCAAGAGTATAGCTCAAGATATTGTTACTCATCACAGTGTCCAATTGATAATTGAGGTATGCTACATTTATACCTTCAGCAATATCCTGTAAGTATCATTTTCCCAGTATAATGCAAAACTGTGTACAAAATTTTTCAAGTGTTTTGAAATGGCCACCTTTCCATGGCTGTTTCAATCTAGGATATCTACAGATCTATAAATCTACCATATCTTTGTTCATATGCACTCAAATGGAGAAAGAGAACTCCTGATCTCTTGTAACAACAGCCTTATTTATTCTCTTTATTAGATAGTTTCTCTATTTCCTCTGATTAATTTCAAAGGCAAAGAATAAAATCTACAGCTATCTGTCCCTGGGTATTTAATTGTTAGATTCCTTTCCCTCTCTCGTCATAGTCCCATAGTTACAACATTTTACATTTCCCAGCATCTGGATTCATCCCACTAGGCATTTTCTGAGCCTAGGACTCTGCTCCTCAAAGGTTTTCTTTGGCTACTTTAAAAGAGTGTTCCAAGTAATTTTCTATAGAAGTTTTGAATCCCCCATCTTAGCAGCTCTTTTGTAATCTTACAGAACAAAAATAAGAGTGTGATATCCTTCTTTTGCTTTCCTTTCACTAAATTTATTGAAGTCTTGTTGACTATTAAAATTCTATCACTGAGTGAATCTTCTGCCCTCTGCATTTTAAGCAGTTAGAATTGTCAGTTTGCACTTTGATTCATGAGAAGAAAAATATAGTGGCACTTTTTTTGCTGAAGATCAAAACCAAGTGTTAGATCTAATTTGAAAAGGACAAGGGACAGCAAGAAAAAGATAAATTAAATGGCTTATTAAATTTTACTAGCACCAGGTAGTGGTGACTTGCAGTGTTCAGTATTAACCAAATATAAGCATGATACTAACCTGTATGCATGTAAAGTTGAGAGGAATTAAAGCAGTTTGAAAAACCTCCAGAAATTAAAGTCTTCATTGATCTGTTTAACCCAAAGTCACCCATCATTTATTAGCTAAAGAATTAAACAGTCATTGAAGAATGCAATAGTTCAAAATTACATACATTAAAATACCCTAATCTGCAAAGAATATTTCAGGCAGTCTCTGGCATACACTTCTCCAAGCTGTCTTCCAGCCAAATCTTTGTCACCATTTTCAGACATATACTTTCCTTTATAAAAAGGCAAAATACTGTATTCCAATCATTAAAGCAAAAATATCTTTGCAAAAGATCTTCACATCCAGTACAACTTCTTTGTACTTTTTCAGTTGTGTCTCTGCATAAGAGCAATGGCTAACAGCGGCTCTATTTTCATTCAGCATTGGAAAAAAAAATCAATTGCTTATAGGCCACTACTATTTTTCCTTCCTTCAAGCTGCGTCATAGTCCAAAAAGAAATAATCCATCACTGCAATATATTTTCTTCACAGCTGTGACAATAAATTCCTCATTTTGTTCTCATCTTATCCCAGGTAGCTCCACTGCCTTTGCTGGAGTTACTCCTGATTTTTACCACTGTCAGTGAAAGCTGAATCAGGCTGTCATAGGTTAGCAAGCATAGTCCCGGAAGGGATATCCTTGCTAAGGGGTGCTTACAGCTTCCTCTGGGACCTGATAGAACCTATCAGCTGGCCAGTTTGAATATGGACAATTCTTTAAGCCACTTAAAGTTGTGACTGCCTCTGTGATCCACACTTAAGAATAGACAAACTCCCACCCCAGCTCTCTCTCGTTTCCGGCGCTGGCACAGGTGGCTGCAGGCCCCGTGCAGGGGCCAGTGGGCCCGGCCAGGCCCTGCTTGGGCCAGGCCGGGCCGGGCCACGGCCAGCCTGGAGCCATGGGCCTGTTCCAGCCATGGAACCCCCCCCCACTGCCTTGCCGTGGGCGGCCAGAGAGGCTCGGAACCCCCCCCTCCACTGCGGCCGAGATTCAGCAAAGCGGCACCTCTGTCCGGCAGAGGCCAGGTGACCAACAGCGATAAGCCACATTCCAGCTGCAAGGCCGAGGTGAGATTAACCCTTTTATTGCTGTGAAGAGCTGAAAACCTGAGGGAAGAGAGAGAGGAGATGCTTAAAGCTGAAAGTCTGTTGTGAAGCTATGATATATCAGAGTATCCCGTTGTAATTTCATGAAGATATGGGGGGTGGAGTGTTCAACTCGTAAGCAGAAGCACCTGCGCTGAGATAGGCAGATGCTGACGCAGCTGTAATTTCATGAGAAGTTTGGACAGAGAGAGATGAACCAGATGAACCAGATGAGGACTTTTGCTCCAAAGAGGAAAGGAGAAAAACCTCAATTCCTAGAGATGCTTCCAGAGATAGTCTTAAAGATGAAGATGACCCTTTGCTCCCAGGGAAGGAGAAGGGCCTCTGTTTTTTTTGTTTCTGAACAGCTCAACCTTAAAATTGTACCCCAGAAAACTTTCAAGAGTGGACCCTCGAAAGCAGTTGCGGGAAAAGCTGCAAGTCGGGGGAAGGGACTCACATGTGAGCAGAGAGACTCCTCTTCCTAAATGGACTGAACAATATTTGGAAGTGGGTGGCTGTCTCGGTGTGATACTGTTTTCATAGCATGAGCAAAAAGAGACTTCTCTTTCTAAATGGACTGAACAAGGTTATTATGGAAGTGGTAAACAGACTGAACATCTTAAGGGTTGTCTTTACACTGTCAGTGGGAGAAGGGAGGAAGGTGGGGGGAGGAGGAGAGTTCTAAAGGTGGTATAATTTTTTTTCTTTTCTTCTTTTAGGTCTGTTAATAAACTTCTTTATATTCATTCAAGTTGGTGCCTGCTTTGCATTTCTCCTAATTCTTATCTCACAGAAGATAAACAGTAATGAGTATTTTAGACCAAAACCACTACACTAAATTGGTCTTTCCGCCCGGTTACAAACCCAACCCGCGACACAGGCTGAAGAAATAGCCACTGCCATGTGCACTCTGTGAAGTGTATCTATGAATCACAAAGTATTTTAAAAGCTTTGTATCCCTTGTTTTATTAATTGAAAAACAGTTCATCTAGGATTTCATTTTCAGCCCGAAATGGTCCTTTTAATCCAGGACAAGACATGCACATGCAATAGCCATGCATTAAAAACTTTTCACATTTGTAGTGTTGATATTAACTCATGACATACTATGATTTATTTTGATTGATGTGAGCTGCTCTAAATGTCTTGTCACACAAACCAGTGGCAGACCAAACCTAATCCTATGATGGGAAGATTATGCTACATAAAATATAAACAGAAAATTCACCATAAATATTTATGTGTTTGTATTTGCAGTTGTCTATTTTTATAAATCCACTATGTCTCACCAGAGTTCTTTAATACATTATTTTAATTTCAAACACCCTATTTGAAAATTCAAGTATATGCATGATTCAAAGTAAGGCCAAGCTAAATTCATATATTGTCATTTTTAATACAATAATCCATGTGGGAAAAGGACAGGTAATAAGAAGATATACACTTCTGTTTAGATGAGACTAGGATTTTAGTGTTAAGAGATAACATTAACCATCATCATGTGAAGGTCAATATTCACTTGCCAAATGTACTGCAAACTTCAATGGTCTCAAGATTGAGGAATCAATATGTAAGGCCTTGCATTTTTATCATCATTTAGGGTAACTAAATGCAAACCCAGTGCAGGGTGTTTTAATTCAGATCAATAATATTTCACCTAAAAGTAATACTATTTTACTTCGAAAGTAAGCTACCCTGCCTTGCAAAACACACTGTACCAATATTGCTCACAACCAGTAAGTGCTCCGTGCGCCCAATACATTAATGTCCTCTCCAATACATCAATGTCCTCTTCTTGTGCTTGGATTGTAGGATGCTGGAGGAAAAGGTGTTTGCTCAGGGCCCAGAAACACCATACCAAACACTTTAGGGAGAAAACATTCTCACCAAGTTTTGGCAAGGGTGACTCTGAGTACCCTGAGTTGCTGGAAATGCAGAAAATTTATTCTCTAGTTATTGCAGGCTGTTATATGCATTTCCTTCTCCTGTCCAGGCTATGAAAATTCTGACAGCTACAGGAAAGAAGGTAACAAGATGCAAGCAAACACCTCTCTCACTTACAGGAACATTATTATCTAGATGATAAGAAGAAATCAAAAGACAATAATGGAGAAGGGGATAATCCCAACTAACTAAACTATTAGAAATTGTGGATTTCATAGGATCTTTAGCAGGGTGCTGATTTTGGGGGTTCATTTGTTGGGGTTTTTTTTGGCAGGATCTTGTTAACGAAAGTTTAACTAAGCAAAAAAACTTTCAAAGCAATTGCTTGATACTTAAAACAAATAAAAATACAAGACTAATAAAAATAAAGGAATTTAAAGGTAACAATATATACTTGAATTTTTGTTTTGTCATCTGATTTCTGAGCCAGTGCAGTTTTTGGGATCACACATCTTTTATAAAATGGAGGAGGACAGAAATTTCCTTTTTCATGTTTTCTTTTTGGACAGAAAGGAGTGCTGAGAGCTTCACAAAACCGCCTGGCTCTCCAAGCAAGAGACTCAAGGAAGAAAACACTATACACTGATAGCTTTGAAATTAAGTCACATAGTTTTGCAGAATGGGGTGAGATGAAGCACTATGAAGTCAAGAAAAAATGGATTTAAAACAGCAAGCTAAAATGAGAATTGACTATTTAAGAGCACAAAACAGCCTCAAAGGAGACCCATCTTGCCATGCCACGTAGCTAGTTGTGGCAAAAAAATTTAGTTTTTTCTTGATTACAGCAGTACTATTTATCAAATTCTAATGTAACAGATTTAGTCATTTGACACAATGATATTCCAAACTGCAAGGTCTATATGGATCAGACCCTAGTTTGCATTGTTTTTATCAACAGAATCTGAAGGAACCATGGAAAAGTAACCTGGAAAAAATTCCTGACAGCATTAAACAGCTTTAAGGCTTCAGGTCCCATTAAAAGACCTCAGGTCCTATTCTTTATATTGGACAGCCTGATCTCAGAGAGCCATGTGTAAATCCATCTAATAGGATTTTTAGTTAAGTAGATCAAATTTCATAACTTCAGTCTCTGCCAGAGAGTGGATTTTTCTTTACAAGCCAGATAACTTTTTAGGCCTTCAGAAACTGCCTCTTTACTACAAATGGAGCAGAGAACCAGAAAGAATTTAGTGGCTTGTACCAGATGGCTCTTTCAGACATACCAATTAATACTCTTTTACTATCACAGCCAATGTAGTATAACCCCTTACTAATGAAAGCAGTGGCAAAAGGGGATATGATGTATTTATATGCAACTCACATGCTTAGGGCAGGACAAGGCCAAGGCACGGCCACTGACAGGTGAACGCCAAAGTATTACGAGAGTGTTTGCATTTCTACAAAGAGGTTTGCCTTTTGCCACACTACAGTCTCAGAATTGCCACAGTGGTATGTAGGGATGCTGTTGCAAGCAGTTAGAGTTGTCCTTCTTTCCAAACAGTAGACAGAAGATGCAGGCTGAAGAAATAGAAACAAAGAGCTGCAGAACTGTTGCCTCAGAGTCCTCATGCCCAAGGGAAAACCAAGAGCACTACAGAGAGCTGGAGACAAGCAAAGGATACCATGTAAATAGGAAATAAAGTTAATGACTGATGTGTAGTAGAAGAGAGACAGGAGAGAAGAGAGGGGAGAAGCTCAGAGTGTACCAGCTTATGCTTGTTCTCCGGATCACTGGGGAAGGAAAACACAACACCCAGCCAAAGCAAGCCACTGGTAGCTGCAACAGGAACGAAAGGAGCAGAAACAGGTGCCACAGCTTACTGGAGTATGATCCACTCCTTTGCCTCGGCTCTGCGCAGACTCTGAGGTCTCTGGAGACTAAAGGCCAAGTTTTCCCATTGACATAAAAATTAAATACTTTTATACCTAAAAGGAATGCTTGTTAGCACTTCTTGAAGGTGTGATACTAACTGAGCATGGCTATCCCAAAGCATCTTCCACTATTAACTTTTGACAGTTCATCTTGACTCATTAAGATCTTTGCTTCTGCTTCCAAATGGAGTAAAAAAGGATGAAACAAGATGAAAGAAAGAGAAACAAATTAAGCCCACATTGCAGTGGAAAGTTTCTGCTCAAGATATAGTAGGCATGTATACTGCACATATTATCAGCTATGGTTCAGGTTTACTAGTTTTTCCCTATTAGTTTAAGCTCTGCTCAAACCCTTCAATTGTTTCAACTCTTCTGAGTTTTAGTCTAAAAATCAAAAGCTCTGCTCTAAAGCATGGATGTCCTCAGAGGGAACAATGTCAGCCATGGCACGATGGGCTGCTCAGCATATGCACAGGGCTGAGCCCAGCTGAGGGCTCCCCTCCAAGGGTGGGGGGTTCTGGCCTGGGCTGCCTTGCATGTGACACCACGGAGGAGCCACGGGCACAAGGACAGCATTGCCCTGTCCCAGATGTCTTCACGAGCATGAGGGGAAGGCTATGGCCGTTCGCCAGCTTTGGCTGGAGCCCATCCACTTTGCACCAGCTGAGCAGCACGACATGGACTGTAAAATATGGCCTAGAGGTTTTTAAACATTTAGAGCTGCAGAGGCAAAAGGGTAGGCTGAATAAGGGTGTGGCCCGCCCTGACACACTTCTCAGCCCAGGGGGTATAGCAGATCCTTCTTATTACCCTGGACAGGAGCTGAAAAATGACTTCATTCTGGAGGAATAGGACACAGGGGTTATTTTAGAGATGATTCAGATCTTGTTATTAATTCTCTCTACTTGGCAGAATGTTTAAAAACTGGCAAGGGAGCATTAACATTGCTGGCAGAGCATTGTTACAGCTGCACAGGTAGAGAGAAGTCAGCAACAAGCTCTTTCCCGCCTGGTGAAAAGGGATAAGAAGCAGAAAAGAGTACTGGCCCCACATCCCAATGACAAAATCATGTGACAAAACTCAAAAGCAGGTCGAATAAAAAACAAACAAGGGTTCTATCCTACAAGGTTGGCACCACAAAACTGAAACACGTCATATGTTGATATTTGGCCTCTCTCCATAGCAGATGTCTTTTCCACAGGTCAGGCAGACAGGGTGAACAACTGATTCAATGGCTAGAAAAATGCTGAGAGAAAGAGAAAAAACCTGGAGATGGTCCAGTGTGTAGTACACGTTTCATAAGTGTATGTGTAAGAAAGAGATAATCTTCTTCACAGTTCTTTTAGCAGGTGTTTATCCGTTTTGGCATCGACAGCAATATTTTGTAGCTACACAGCAGACATGCAGAATAAGATTTCTTTCTACACTTACAAAGAATAATTACCCATTACGTGACTTACAGCTGCTCCAGTCATTCATTGCTGATGTCCTCTTTCTCCAAACCAACACTATGAAAGTATTGCTGCTTCTGGAATTTACTAACAGAAACATAATCTCCAGGTTGTGTCTATAAGAGAGTGACCAATAGAGATAGACCTTTAGACCAATAGAGACCAATAGAGAGTGACCTTTAAAAGCTAAGGAAGATGCTTCCCTATGAACACAAACAGAAAAGCCTCAGAGGAAATACTGTGTGCTGTTTTGATGACAAGAACCGTTTAAAGAGCCTGAATAAGACAAAATCAGTGTACAAGTAAAATTAAAACATTCCCTTTGCTCCCTAACAAATTTTACTCCAACAAAAGAAAATTTTTTTTCCCTTCTGATACGCACGGAGGTGTGAGGATGTCTTCAAGGACAAAGCCAAAGACACTGTTTTCTCACTGTAGCTGAGGTGAGCCCCTCCCTGAAATAAGTGAAGTAGCTCAGGTCAGTAACCACCTTTGAATTAACCACTTCTCCAGGTAATAGCTTGAATGAAGCTCTACAAAAACACCAACTGCTGAAGAACAGGGTATCTGAGCTCTTACTATGGACAAAGCCGAAATGAGGCCTGCCCCCGTAATGTGACCTCTTGCAAAGACACAAAAATTCATAAATCCTGCATGAGCACAGAGTATAGGATCTGTCTTGTGGAACAGAAAAGCTATATAATATCAAATGTTTAAACCCAGTGGCCTAGTTCCCTGGCAGTACAGGAAGCAGTCAGTAGGTTATGCTGAGCTGCTCTGTCTGAGGATCTGAGCCTGCATTTCCTTACGTGTGAAAATGTTTCTTGCATCTCTGATGAATGCATTTACACTAACTGTGTTTTCTATTATCCTGGTTTCTGCATTTACTAGAACCATTTTATCTTCAAAAAAATTAAAATATTGTTTAAAATTTTGTATCTTTGTTTAGCCAGCTTGGATTTGAAGTGACCTGTGTTTTTTAAAAAAACTGTATCACTTTATGCTAAAATAAATAACAAAATGGTAGAGAAATACACTGTATTTCACATCATTTGGGGAGATTAGGCCAGTTATTCTGAAAGTGAAATGGACACTTCATACCAGCAATATTTTCCGGTGATCTCTAGCCTCATTAGGCATTCTCAGCACACCCAGAAGAGTAGTGTAAATAAAATACACTGTTTTCTGATGAGCTTTGATGAGCAGATGTTTGGGGTTTTTGTTGATTCATGTCTGGGATGTTTTTAAAACTTTTCTGCTTGTGTTCCATTTCCTGTTGAAGGAATTCAGAATGACCCAGATGAAAAGACACAATTGTGACTGTGTCTGCCTGGATGTCGCCCAGGCCAGCAGCTGTGCAGTGGCCACTGCAACGTGCCTGACTTGCGGGAGGAGAAATTATGTAATTTGGTGTTTAGACTACTTGTGAATTCATCTTCTGGTACAGATCAAATACTGCAGCTCTATGCATTTCCTATTATCACTTGACAGCAAGTTTGGAAGTGCAGTTGAGGATACAAGACAATGCACTTGGTGAACCTCTCCTTTTGCTGTTTGGTCATTCACGCACGTGAAATCCATAGACATTTTTAGCAGAAATAAAGTAAGTAAATCAAAACTGGAATTTTTTCTCATTATAAAATGATTTAGACTAAACCAAAAAATAATTGATACCTGGTCGCAGATTTTGGTTTGGGTTTTTGTTTTTTTATGACTTTCATTTCATTCAAACTGGAATGCCGATGCAGTAAAATATATTGATAACTATTTGTTCACCCTAAGACAAAAATACAATTTTTTTTTCTTTATGACAGCCACAGGCTAATTTTAAGTGTAATTACATGTTTGGTTTTTCTAATTTTTCAAGCTAAAAACGTGATCTGTGATAATTGTAAATAGCAGAGATAAAAATAGATGGCAGTGGGATGCTCCCAGAGTCTGAAATAATGTATAAGAACTGAAAATGGATCAAGATTACTGGAATGTACTGATAGAACAGGAAAATGTGGCAAAAGGAGTAGAAGAAGGTTTGGAAAAAAAGCCAATATAAGTTATCAAGGAGGAAAAGAAAAGCAGAATCAAGCCAATAAATCTGGGCAAATATGTGAAAGCAGGAATGCAGAGGTAGATCCTGAGGTGACTCACAAGATAATGCAATTGAAAATAATTAAACCTCCCTGAACCAGTGGAAACGCAAGCAACAAAATAGATGAGTTTTGGGAGGCCCTACCAAACAGAGTTCCTGAAGTGACAGAAGATAAAGTTGCTGCAGTTCCATCCACAGTCCACAGATTCAGAACCCACAAATGGATATTCTGATGTAGAGGAGAAAGGAAGTTCCTCTTCTCACAAGCGGTAATGAAGAGATCACGAAAGAGAAGGATGCATCGAGTGGGGGGGCTTAGGGGATGTTTCACAGAATAATAGAAGTCCTGTGCAGAAAAGCACACTGTGAACGTCACCCTTGGCTTCAGAACAGAGATTTTCATTCTGCCTCAAGATCAAGAGCATGTAGCTGCATTAGGAAATACCTGGCAGAATGCTTTGCTTATTTTAAGGAGAAATTGGATGTGAAATCAATCTAGAGAAAGGCACAAATATAAAGATATATACACTGATTTCCTGGTCTTTTAAAACACATTTATTAAACACTTCAGAAGGATATTATTTTCTCAGTAAAATAATATTTGACAGAATTAGCTGGGACCTTTTTTCCCCAACTTTTTCCTTGAAAAACAAGTATGGAAATGCTTTTCATGGGAAAAGGCTATTTTAGACGAATTTCTTGTTTTGAATAGGTTTGAAACAAAATAATGGAGATGTTGAGACAAACTAGTTCAAGGTTGTAAAAACAGTTTGGTTTTAATATAATGCTTAATGAGAATGAAAATACAAATTAAAAGGAAAATACAATCTAAAATTACTGCTAGAATATTTTTCAGTAGCATGATATGAATTTGTAAGATAGGAATATTTTTGATATTTAAATGACTTCAGCTGTTCTGCATCCAGACAAAAGTAGATTCCCCACAAAAATAATTGATAAGCCTGTGATTGGGACAGTCACTTGTGTTTAACGGTCAGGTTCATGACCTGTTTTGTACTCTAAATGTAAACTGCTTATAATGCAAATTTGGCAAAGCTGCCTTATTTAACTACCATTAGCTAAAGATTCTTAGAAGAGTTTTGAATAATTTAGACCTATTTGAAACTCTCTTTATCCCATTATATAAAGGAGAATACTTTGTTTTTTACAGGAAGGATATCACAATGCCTTACTTTTATCAAGTTTACTGACAAAGTAAACTGCTTTCTTTCCACTTGATTTGATTCATACATATCAAGCCATTTTATGACAGGCATCTGCAAATGCATTTCTCTGGTACGAGAGACTTCTTTGTCCCACAAAGCACACTCAAAAAAATGCTGCTTATTATTTTTCTGTGTTAAAGACTTGTTTATTATGTGTACATAATGCTTGACAATTTTATTTAGTTTTCTTATTCTGAACTCAACTACAGAGGAAATATGGCACCAATACCTTTTATGAAATAAAAGCATCTATATAGGGCCTTCCCAAGCGCACTGTCCCATGCTGATTGGACTCACCCTTAGGAAAGGGATGATCTAGGATACAAGTCCTTACTCCCAGGACAGTTTCTTTCTTTTTTTTTTCCCCCAGTGACAAGTTAACATAAAATGCATATTTGTTCCAAGGACCTACGCTAGCAACCGGTTTTGTTTTCACAAGCCCTCTCTTTGGTGACACTCTCATCATTTATTTTGCCCAGATCTTCAAAACTACATTAAATGTTCTGCTTGCCATTTGCAGATGAAGTCACACTGGAGCAAAATGTATTCCCCTTGTCCAAAGGAAAACATCCTGCAACATCCAGGTGTGCATTAATATTAAAACCCACCAAGGTAGTAGTACAAAAGAGGGATTTTGAGACCCCAGGATTAAAGGACCCTTTGGTAACTCTCCTTCCAATTGAAAAATGCTAAATACCTCAAACATACACTGGAATTTTGGTAACAGAAGCAGCTGTTAATGCTGTTATCTGTAAATACTGGTGCAGGAAATTCCCTGTACAGAGGCAGAAATAGCATCTGTAGCACTGTGATAAGCAGTCAGTCATTTTAAAAGGATGTCTACACTTCAACCACCCCTTTTGGAATTGACCAAAGACAATTTGTATAAATATGTATGCAAATAGGATTCAGCAGTAATTTATGAGGGAACCACCTAAAATATATTCCATTTACAGGGAAAATGCATCTCAGAATAGTGAACATCTAAATACATCGGAAATGCATTCTTTACAGATGCAGAAAATGTAGTCCTAAAATCACAGATTGCATCAATGATAGGATGACAGTTCAATCATCTGAATTAAGAATGTGCAACTCCTGAAATGCCCTTATATACAAACACAGATTTACTCTAAAGCAGAATTACCTTTACTTCCTGCTCTGGAGAAGTAACTCACACTACACAAGGGATAAATGTCTCACAAATATGCCAAGGAGGGATCATGAAGAGTTAAATTAGTCTTATACATTTTGATTATTTTTTAAACAATAGTTGCATAAAAAATGGAATAGTATGTCTTGACCTTTGTAAGTCTGTATCTTGTTTATTTATTTTTATTTTTAAAAAGCCTGCTTTATACTGTATTAAAACTTGGAAGATTCATCTACACATAGATAATACTCCCAAAAGACAAGCTAATTTTTCTATCTAAAATGCATTTAGAAACAACTTGGCACAAGTATTTGTTTTACATTCAGTATTACACTGGCACCACGTCTGGTCTCTGGCAGCATTGACTATACTCCCCTTTGTTTGCTACCACTCTGTGCTCCAGCACTGAAGCCAACACCTGTGGCCATATAAAAGGCTACGTTCAGCAGCTGCAGGAGTCGGATGTCCATACTGAAAGGAATTTCTAAAGCATAAGCATTTGGATGTGTGGCTGGCTTCCTCGTCTGAGTCTTTTCAAGGCCCTCTTTGGCGGTCCACGCTGCTGGGTGCTGTATCTATCAACTGTCTGCAGTGTTACTACTGACCAGTGTGTAGTGGTGACATAGCACAGCCTCAGACTTAGAAAAGATGCACTTGGTTAGGCTGATGTAAGGCTGCCTTCACTGGAGAGAACTCTTTGCAGGGTTCGTCAAATGTGACACCACTGATAGAGATACATGTAAAGAAGGGCAGGGTCTACCCCAAGTATGAATATGAAAGCTAATACCAGTGAACTGTAACACAAATTTCTGCTTAACACTTTGCTTTCTGAAAGTAACTTGTTTGATCCACAGAAAAGATGAATACAAGTCCAATCATTGCATATATAAAAGACCTACTTTTATTTGGGATCAAATAATAATAAAATCAGAAATGTGCTCAGAGTTGCCACTTGAAACTTGTAAAAGCAGCTGAACTTAACTCTACTACTCAGAAAATCAAGAACAAAAATGCCAATACATGAGCTTTTTCCAGAAAAAAAGGTACGAAGTCACTTTTTTTCTTAACCACATCCTTGTGTGGAAAAGCTCTTAAGCAAATAGAAACAGACATTCAGAATTACTGACCATACCTTCCCTGCTCCCAAGTAAATACAGAATGTGTGTAAAAACCAGATAAAAATGACATGTTTTTATTTAAAGGACTGTATTATATATGCAGGTAACAACAAATTAACTATTCTCTAATTCTCTGATATTATTAGAACAAGCCATTGGAAGTTGCAATGTTATTTACATTTGGATTTTGGAACATAAAAGCATATAGAAGTTACAGGCATAATCTTGAATTACACATGTGTGAAACTGAGATAAACACTACTGAGAAAAGAACTTAGCTCTAAGGATTCTACTACACTGTCACAAACAAATCATTAGAAAGGGCAGAGCTGATTCACTGGCATGGCAACTTAAAAAGTAGTATTTAAAATTATCATGAGTCTCTTGTCTTCTCCATGACACCCACTAAGTCAGAATAAAGCAAAGCAAATTCTTCACACTAGCAATATAATAAGCAGCAGTTTATTTAATGTTTTATGATTTATGTATTTTTATGGCATTTGCATATTAGTCTGCACTCCATATTCTCAGCGTTTAGCCAGATGACCACACACACAGAGAAGTTCTGATGCAGCATATTTTGAGCCACATCTAAAGTTAGGAGACTCATCTGTACACCTGATGATCAGCTTTTGATTCTAATACCCACATTTTCTGTTAATTTCAACCTTGATCTAATGTTCAATCATTTCAGTCAATAAGAGAAGCATTTTTGTTAAATGAAGCATTCTGAAAGCTCTTGGACAATTTTTCACATGTAATAAATTACATGATGACCCTGTTGATTTACCAGAATTGCTTCTCTTTAGTGGTAAGACAAGGGAAAGATGGAAAGTCACAGTATCATTACTAATGCTGATTTTAGGATCCAGCTGCGTTTTAGTTTCACGTGTGCATTTATTACCTGAATTTTCAAGCTGCTACCACATGCTGAGAAGATGAGGACGAGCTGGCATGTTGCTCGTATAATTATTAATGATCTCACACTGGCAAAACAAAATTTGCTGCAAGCCAATTACTGATGGATAAAGTACATTGCTCTATTTCACAAAAAGCATTGAATTTACTGTTACTGAGTACAGACAACAGTAGATCATAAGACAAACTTACTGCAGGTCTCTAAACTCACTGATATTTGACAAAACAATATTTTTCTGTGTTTTGTGTACCATTTCAGATTGGCCTGCGTTAAATTACAATGTAACTTTGGTAAAAAACAAACACAGTGGTAGCTGGATCCCAGTATGTGTGACATGCACTACTCATGTAGAGTGTTTGCTGAAGACAAAGAGCTTCTTATCAGGTCTAGTGAGGAATATGGAAAAATTCAAACCTACAAACCATGATGTTAGTGCAGTCTAGTAAAGACTATGAGACCAGGTATTGAATGCTGTTTGTTTTATCAGTATTTCTTCAATGTCATGACAACACTGATCTTTATTTCACAAAAGTTTGGTACATAACTGCATGATGCAGGTAAGAACCTTCTTTTTTCAGTGGACCTAAACATGAACTTATGTTTCTTTTTTTATTGTCGAACGTTTTGTCAAAGGTCAGTAGGATGAAAAATTCATATTGTGGGAATCCTACCAAATTCTTCCTGGTGATAGTAATGAAAAAAGGGCCCAAGACCAAGTGGATGACTGCAATTGAACAAAGACAGATTCCCAACATAATATTCTTTACAATCCAAGACATAACTTGTTTTTTTCAGGTTTACCTGAAACACTATGTGACATTATTTTAGCAGTTTAAGGCAAGAATGATGTTGGTTTGGGCTTAACAGTGCTACACAGAAAAAAATTAATAAATAAAGAGCACTTGGTGTCAAAACCATTTTTTTTCAATATTTTGTTGTAAGGTCACCTGCAATTTGCTTTTTATTAGTAACACTTGGTCCTTTTAACTTTCTTTCAGAAATAAGAGCCTTGACTCAGTATTTTTATGCACATAAAAATGCAAGTTATATGTTTATATCACTACTGACTTTGGTAAGTCTAGCTTTTTCAATTGAGGTATTGAAATAACTTTACAGCTTGCTATTATACTACCACTACTTTCACAAGTGAGTCATCAAAAAATGTGTTCAGAAGTGCAGTAAAAATATCAACTAAAGCTCGATGTAGGGTCAATTCTTTCAGCACCTAAATGCCCTGTTAATGATAACTTAACTTATTGAGTACCATATTATAATGATAGTCCTTCAGCCTGGCTTTGCAGTGTTTTTATCTAGATCACTCAGAATATTTTTGATCTGATTTTTCAATAATAGAACACACTAAATGTTTTACAAAGGCTATATATATATATAATTGAATAGAAATAATATATTATTGAAAGTTGTTCCATAGTAGAAAATTTAAAAAATTATCTTTTCAGTGTCCCAAGTACTGTGTAGAAGTCATTCCCAATTTCCTAGAGACATGACAATTACATACATGATCCTGAGGGGATATAAGAGATCATCTGAGGTGGATATAGAAATGCAGATCACCAGTGCAGATATTTACTAACCTCTTCAAAACCTCTGAAGTGGTAATAATCTTACTCTAGTAGTAAGAATCTCATCAGATTATTCCAACCTAATTGAAGCATTTTTTCCTAGTAACACTTTAAATCTGCCTACATAATTCTATTTCTTGCCTTGATCTCATCAGGTACAAACGATTATTGACCTTTGCTCCTTAACTGTCCTACAATTAAGAAAATAAAGCAAAATTTCAATTCATAAAGCTTTTTCTAATTGGTCATGTCTTTTTTTTTCTTTAAATATTCTTTCTCTTCACTGGACCCTTGAAACTTGTATCTGTATATGGTGGTCAGTGATCACAGTGACATTCCAGCATGGATCCTTGTACCACATTTGTACTAAAGGCCCTTGCTATAGCTGAAAACAGCATCTGGTGCTTTCAAAGGGCAAGGAAATTTGGTTTTTTTAAATTTTTGATGTCCTCTTTTGCAGTGGAAGTCTCAACACGTGACTGAGCAGCATGGACAGCCAGGTGAGAGTGATATTCAGCTTTCACATCTCACACGCAACATTCTTTTTCGAAATTTCAGAATAACCAGTATGGCTTTCTGTACTTACATTACACTTACGTCTCGCCACAACCCCTGAAACATATCCCATTGTACCAACGCTGAGACAGTTACTCTGCACTTTGTAGCTATGATTCTTCCCAGCTATGTTTATCCTTTACACCACCTTTATCACATTTCATCTTCTTCATCTATCTATTTGTCAGGATCACTTTAAACCCTGAACCCTTTTTGTACCAATCATCCCTTGGCCAGGCTCACTACCCACCAAAGTCTTTTTCTGTGCTGTCATGCAAATTCAAAGACAAATCCCTTGCACCTCACCCAAGACCTGCTCCTACTTTTAAAATATGCCATTAGCAAAAATTTTGGGGT
Organism: Aphelocoma coerulescens; assembly: GCF_041296385.1. Classification (NCBI taxonomy): domain Eukaryota; kingdom Metazoa; phylum Chordata; class Aves; order Passeriformes; family Corvidae; genus Aphelocoma; species Aphelocoma coerulescens. The sequence continues at coordinate 78,872,316 of NC_091013.1, forward strand.
TATGGTTTCTGCTTTTCAAATCGCCATGCTGTAGTTGAATCTCTGTTTTCTATTTTTTATGTGAGAATGTCAGGCCTGATGCAGTATCACTGGAGGTACTAATCATGGATACCCCAAACCTTATCCTTACTGCTGAGCCAGATACTCTGCCAAAGGTGGAAGTTCGATTAGCCTGATAAACTGATTGTAAATAAACTCATAATCTCCCTCGAAATAAGAGGGAAAGCTTTAAATTTAATGTACCATTATTTGCCTTTTCCAGACATCTCTGTTCTCTTCTGGGACTCACTTATCCTCCATAAGTTCTTAGAGACAAAAGCCGAGAGATTGCTACTCTGTGTACTGTAGGATTAATTCTAACAGGCCACCAGTACTTGTAAACCCTTCTGCCAGGTTTAGATTGTCATAGAACACTTTCGACTTTAAAGGAGTTGCTATTAAAACACTATCCAGAAATGTGGGAAAATTAAATTTACTTTGTGCACAGTGAACTATTTTTCCTCATCTGCAGCCATGACTGAGTTGGCTTCATGAACATGTAATTAAAAGGAGGAAAGGGGAAGAAAAAAGCATTAACAAGGCACATAAGCAGGCTCACACATGTTTCCTAATTTCTAGAGAATATAACTATTTCATAGTCCTTGCCTCTGGATCAACTGCTAGGCCAGCTGGTAGCTCTCCCCTTTGCGCTCCCACTCTTCAGTCACAGTCAGGGGCTGAAAACTCTTGCTGGGAAACACAGCTGAGTTCAAATGGATGCTGAAATTTTGTGAAAGCAGTTTCCAGCTTGTTGGCTGCCATCCTCCCTGGTGTCCTGTATGGCCCCATGCTGCTCTACAGCCCCTCTACCACTCTCCATCCAGGGACTCCTCAGCTCTGGGTAATCTCTGCAGTTTAACTGGCAACTTCAGCCATTCCAGCTCTCAAAAAGGCTACACACAGTGTGGAAAACTAACACTGACCTCTTGCAGGCTCAATACTTGCATCTCTCAAGTCTATATTAGATATTGGCAGTGCTAGGTGAATGGCTGGACTTGACCTTAAGGGTTTTTCAACCTAAATTATTCTACGATTTTTATTCTTGAACAGCTTCTCACATGTCACACAAACTCCTCCGGCCTTCTTTTGTGGTTTTAGGATCCAAATTTTTCTTTCTGGTGCCAGAAAATGTTGTCACCAACTAGTGAAATCACACTACAGGCATACTTATGCTAGGTCAAAAATCCCATGGATTTACAGATACACAGCTCCACTTCATTGTATACCTCTTTTTAAATTAAATACCTCTCAGTCACAATAAAACAACATATATAAACTGAATGTTCTTCTGTTCTACTCATTTGGTGTTTTTCACTTAATTCCCTTTAGAGATAATATCAAATATTACCTGAACTTTTCTTTCCTGGTGGACTTCCCTTTCCTCTGGGTATCTTTAGGAGGCATGGTTTTTGTTTTAGCCCTTTCCTACTATGCTTTGCATAACTCAAATAAATGTTCTTCAGCATGCTTTTTCCCTGCCCTGTCTGTGTTCCTGGCACTTTGCTGTTAATATTAATTGTATTAAGCATCGGGTCATGATTAAGCCTTTTTGAACCTGGAAGGAGGATAAGAGAAAGAGAAATCTATTGAAACAAAAGGACCCTTCAGGCTTTAGCCTTCTGTGTCACTCTTTACTTGCTCACTTTCCCATGTTAAATAATGAGCTGAATTTTCCTTCATCTTTGTCTTAGGTCTAATGCCTCTTGCAAAACCTGCTGTCCTTTTCCATAATGTCCCCTGCTAGATCCAATTAATTTTGTATTTTTGCCATTCTCCCTAGTATCTTCATTCTGTCACAGGACAGTGATTTTCCAGTCTGTGAGTTTGGCAGAACATCAGAAAGGGAGACTTAACATAATAGCTGAAGCCACCACCTCATCAGAGTTTGTGAGGTGCAAGACTGCTACAGGGTATAACCCCAGGTGTGGTACGTGGGAATGACTTGGAGAGATGCAACAAAAGTCCATTCCTGGCCTGAACTGAAATCTTAGCATCGGTGGCTCCAGCAGTACACAGACTGGAGTTCTGCAGGGAGCTGAGGGGCTGTCAAAAAGATGAATGGAATGATGCAACAGAGAAACCTACCTTGATAATATGATTTCATTGTTCAACCCCTAAGATTGAGCAGCAACCGAGTCACATGCAACAGAACCAAGAAGAAGGCAGGACAGAAAGGCTGGGAAAGCAGGTCTGAAAGCAACATTCATTTGTCCACTGCTGCTGCTGAAGGTTTGCCCAAGTGTATTTTGTCATTCTACCTTCTGTGAAGGACTTCTGCCTTTTACAATACTGATAGCTGCTAAATACTGCCTTCTTCACTGTTAGCTACTGTGTCAGGCTGGAATTTAGGCTTATTGCTTACCTTCCCCCATAAGAGCTTATTCATAGCTTCCCACTTAAGCTGCAAATATCAACTTGCAAGCCCAGCAACAAAATGATGAGAGGGTTCACCTTCCTTCAATTTGCTTTGATGGGACTGCTCAGAGAGACAGGGAGACATCTGGCAGGTAAAGGAAGGATCTCTGACAAAAATGTCGACAAGGTTAATTTCTGGCCTCACTGACAGAGATTTTTACAACTCAACATTAATTAGTTTTTTTTTTCTTTTTCCAGTTACTCTGATAGTAAGGTGATGTTTACTTTTTTTTTTTAACTGTATCTCAGGTCCACATTGAAATTTTGTCTTGTGTAAAGGTAGAGAAAATTTACTCAACAATGATGTGTCTTTACAGTATTCTTAATACCAAAGATACACTGAATCTTACTTTCTCCTGCATGAAACTGCATCACAAGACCTATCCAGAATTTGAGAGACTACCCAATGTAGTGTCCCCTGAATCCAAGCTGGAAAATGTCATGTCTTTATCAAAGACATGCTGATGAGTTCAGAGTTGCTGAGTTCAGTGCCATAAGAATTAATTATTAACTGTACTGTTACAGACTGTGTGCTGAAACTGTCCTTGGTGTGATATCACATGCTTAAAAATAATGCCTCAATCTAATTAAGTGTGTGAATTTAGATGAGAAAGGTAACTGCAGGTTGTGCATTTCTTTTCTGTTGAACTTGCAGGACCACATCTGTAATTATGTGTTTGTTTTCTTTTTATCCATAACTACATCTTGAATAGAAATGTGTTTAAATTCTGCCATATTTTCCTCTTTCCAGTTATCTAATCTATCCTATAATGTTTCCCAGAACTTCCTTTATGGGTCCAGCAAGCATTAAAAAAATAATTTGGTAAAAACAACAAACAAACAATTATGATACAATACAAACTCTTTCATTTTCTTACATTATTCATTTTGATTCAAATTCAGGTATTTAGGCAGCATATCAAGGTAAAAACTCACTGAAATGTAGTGCTGGTATATATGAGAAAATTAACTTCTATAGCCACAATCAAATAATTAAACAGATTTAGTTAGGTCAGTGTAATTCCCTATTTCTTCTGTAGAGTAATTATACTGGAATAAAGCCACTTTAATTCTGGAATAGACTGTCCGCATGGGGAACTATATTGAAACAGCTGTAGTAAAATAATTATTTGACTACAGATATGCTGCATGCTTCCCCACTGAAAGCAAGCCATCAACATAAAAATCTTGCCTCTTTCACAGAAGCTCAGCTATTTTGGCTCAATCCTATTCCACAAACAACGGCAGAGGACTTTCCCAGCAGAATGAACACACAACTCAGAGAACAGCTTTTACCTCTCAATTCCTCACAGAGTGGTGAGGTGCAGTAATGCACTTACAGTTTTTTTACCAGTTAAACAGTTCTGAGATGCTCTGGGATGTGGAATGGAAACTGTGGATAGAAAATGCACCCTTTTCTGTAATTAACTGTATATTTTATAAAAGTGTAGTCCATCACAGAGGTAACTCCAGATGAAAGGAGTAGAAGATGGGCTGCAGCAGCACTCCCTCCCTCTGCTGGCCTGTGGATACCTCATGCCTGGTAGGTATTGCCTCTCACCTCCACTACTCTGGCACAGTCTGAGGGCAGAGCATTTCTCTGCCTTGAGCTTCCAAAGCTTGGAAGTCCCATAGGCTCACTCCCATCTCAGCTTACACCAGTGCAGAGGCAGAGAAGCGGCCATTCCTCTCTACTTCTTTGTGCTGCTGTCACTTACGAAGTGAATTGAAGAGTGAATAGAGCTGTAACATTCTGCTTATTGCACCTTGGTTTTGTTCCACTACCATTAGTTGTAAGATTTTAGTATTCTAGACAAAGCACAGGCTTTGGCTGGTCGACTACATACTATGTGAATCCAAGACCCAATCTTTGCAGACGAAGGATATCTTCCTTCAGCCACACACCTACTCAGTCAGAGGTATTTCACCTCAAAGGCCCTTTAAAATTTGGCTCCCCAAGCTCTCAATGGGACATAAAAGTTCACAGCTCTTGCAGAAGTCATTTGAACGATAAAGATAAGAAAGCTGGGTCACAACTTACCTCGATCTGTGTCATACAGGAAAACAAAGCGGTTCCATTCATAATGATCCAGCAAGCTCAGGAGGGCTCCCCTCAGGGATGGCCGCAGCTGCAGCACGAACTGACTCTCACCCTCCGTGGGGAAACTTGGCGTGATGAGGGAGATGTGCAAGGCGCTGCAGAATGAGGTCAAGGTATGTACTGATCTCTTATCATATAGTCCAAAAATGGCAAAAACTCCTCTAGAATACTGGGAGCAAACTGAAACAAAGAAAGAAAGAAAGAAAGAAAGAAAGAAAGAAAGAAAGAAAGAAAGAAAGAAAGAAAGAAAGAAAGAAAGAAAGAAAGAAAGAAAGAAAGAGTGTAAGTAGTGACAGAATCTGTAAATACGTACTTACACATTCAAACATCCACCAGTTTTTAATTTGAAGATTTGCAATGCTGCCTGTACAGTTAAATTAAATTCTCACATGTGTTTTATTCTGGAAACCAATAAATAAATAGCTAAATAGCATTTTGTGACTTTCTGATCCCATTCATTGAAGCATCTATAGTGGTTTTGCTCTAAAATAAAATACAAAATAAATAACATGTATTTTTTGCATACCAGTGAAAAAATCAACATATAATGTTTAGCCATAGCTCTGCATACTATCAGGCATTTCCATTACCTTTAACTGAAAAATGTTCACATTCTAAAATGTGAAAATTATCAAAAAAATGTTACTGACCTTGTAAGTGAAATCTGGACATTCTGAATTGTAACAATGTAGAACCTTTGTTCCCTTTTAAGCAGGAAGTCCTTGTGGTACATTAAAACACTTCTAGAGACATTGAGTAAAAAAAAACCTGCTTCATGAATAATGTCCTTGACTTTAAGAGGGCAGTTTAAGTAAAACATAGTAAGTCAGTGTGATCACACTTTTGCCCCAGCCCTTTTGTTTCTACTCTGTGCTACCCAAAAACCAGAAAACAAATGACCTGAATATATATTCTGAGTTCTGATTTGCTCTTGGACTCATTTAAGACACAGGGAAGGACTTCTATTGATTTCATCAGACTGGGTAAGGACTTTACTGATCTCTGCACATAAAAGCAGGCATATGGGTATTTTCTTAAGCAAATACTGCATTTCTATCAATTTATAAAGGGTCTAAGGAAAAAACATCCCATTCCTTTGAAGCACAAATCAAGTTATTAGAAACTGTGTGATCATTAATAGTGTTACCTATCCCAGAATCACAGAAAATGGAGAAAGGAACAGTCAGTTAGGGGATCATGATATACAAGTATATGTATTTCCTATACTCTCCTGATCCAGATCCTCTCTTCTCACAGTCCGTTCTTACATGTTGCCTAAACACAGGAAAACTTAAGAAACCCTCCCACTAGCCTGGAGGTCACAATCATTCTGCATGTGCAGTGCAGTCAGGGTACAGTGTTAGCAAATTCAAATCAGTTCAGCTTTAATTTTTTTCACATTACATTTACTGCATAAAGAGCTGAAAATACAAATGGTGCATTTTTCTTCTAAGATTTGGGTGATTTACCCAGTTCTGATGTCAGAACTGGGGTAAGTGGCTTGAGGACAGTTTTGTGATTTTATGTGCTCCTCCACTGCTATGGCTCCCATCCTAACCATTTTTATAGCCAGACTCTATATCAGTAAAGCTTTTTCAGAAGATTTCTTCTTTTCCCTAAGCTCCCCTTCAATATGCACATTTCTTACAAACCCTCTTAGTATTTTCCGTGCTGGACCACACAAAACAGATTCCCACAGACCCCTCAAATCGGCATTTGCCAAATTAGTGGCTTGCCGTTCCACTAGTCATCACAGGGAGCATTGCTCTCTGCTTTCCCAGCTCCATCTCATCTTGCTTGAACACAGATGACCAAAATGCTGAGAATTTCAGCTGAAGGCTTTCTGCTTCTTTTTACATTATTCCCCCATCTCTACTATAAAGTATTTTTGCTGACATATCCTAAGACAACACTGTGTTCTTCTAACTCTGAACCTCAGTGATGGCTGATGAGCATGTTGGGATCAAAATTCTGCTCCTCCTTCCTTCTGGGCCATTTGCAAATGATGAGTTTCTGCTTACAGCATAGAATTTTCATTAGTCACTATTATTTGTTTTCCATCATGCCACACTTATTACTGTACTCCTCAAAATTATTTACTTCTATGGTTAAAGTCTTAGTCTGCTCTGTTTGATGTACTTATCTCCCTCTCCAGCAAATTCCATCATGGTACCCTGACTTTTTAGCTCTGTGTCTGCTATAAAATTAGACACTTATTATCTTCCTCCTGTAATTGTGCTTCTCCAGCCTGGTACCTCCTCTTCCACCAAAATTTGTTGCCATCTTCTCCATTGTTTCATGCTTGCCTTTTGACTCCATTTGTCCCCATTTCCATAAATCACTTCTCGTAAGAACATGTCTATTTTATTACATTCTCTGTGAAATTGGAATATACAGATCAATCCTATACTGTCTACCTTAGGAACTTCTGGTTGCATTTTATGCCATTTTTAGTGTATATCCATATTTTAAAGCTTTCTTTCCATCAAAATCTGTTCTATAACTTCACTGATCATACATATCAGAACTTACTTAACAGGTCTAGTAAGAGGCACTTGTAATTGCTTCTGCCCTTCAGTAAACCAATTCTTGAAGAACCAAGGAAGAAAGATGCAATTTCCCTGTTCCCATTAGTCATCACACCTCTTTTAAGATCAACATTCTCCTTGAGTGAAAATCAATATGAAATATCTATCAGTTTTAAATCTCCAAACCACCTTTATCTGCTTTTCTGTCCCATCATCAATATAGAACAGCTTTAATTATTTTCCTATTTCCTGTATTTTTATTTAAATATGTAAATGACCTTCTACTGCTGTTTTAATGTCCTCTAAAAGTTTCATTTTTCAGCGGAAGCCCTAACTTAGGCTCTCATTTCTGAAGCAAATGTCCTTTATAGCTCCTTTTTTTTAAAAAAAACCCCAAACTTTCTTATTAATAATCCTTTTCAAACACTTGTTTCTTGTATCTTCCTTCTATAGTCATTCATTCAGTCACATCCTGTATTATGTTCCTCTGCAGAGGGATTTCTCTGTGTTTTACAAATATTTCTGTGAGGATATGGGAGGCTTCTCTATTTTTAAATACAGTTCAATTAACCCTGACAACTGAAATAATTGAACACAAACCTCATATATGTAAATGGCAGTTACTTAATGTGTTTCTTGTTTAGACAAAATCCTTCCTAAAGGTACTTGTTGTTGTACTTTGCACTTTTACGGGGGCACAGAGTACTTTTTGTAATACACGGTCCTTACAGTAGGAATCCACATGATGAAAAATTCAAGAAATCAATGCCAAGCTGTGAAATTGTACACTTAGTGGAGTTAAAGCTTGAATTCATTCTCAGGATGGAGAAAAAAGTCAAACTTGAAATTTCATTAAATAACATTATATGACCCTGAAGTTCTTATAACTTAAAGTAACAGAATAATAATTCTTCATGTTCAAAGGAAACTATCCTTGCCACAGTCTAAATCCAAATGTGATAAAACATTATCTGAGTACCATTAGAGTCCTGAAATAGCCGATCCAAGAAAACTTGTGCTATTGTACTTGAGATCAAGACTGGGAAGTAACTGAAGAGTGTCCTTCTTTGCTCCTTGATAAGAAAAAATACTAAGATGAGGGTTATGAGAATTTTTTCTTACTCAGTACAAAACCCCCAGAGAGGAAAAATGCCTGTGACACTATGGAGATGAAGCTTTAACATATGCAGAGATGCTGCAACACTCCTGAATCAATTTTACAGTAATCAGCAGCGACCACAAAAATCAGCAAAGCCAGGAGGATTTGCATTACGACTCATTACAGCTCTCAGAAAATGCCTCCAGGCAAACATGACTACCTGGATTTCCCAGTTCTTTTTCCATTTCTCTTACACTTCTAAAGGCATTTTACTTATTAAAAATGTACTAAATTATGCTTGGTAAAACAGTTGCATATTAGCATTCTAAGAAAATTTTGTTCAAGATATTTTCCCTCATAAATATAAAGCAGTGACAAGAACACTTTTATGACCATTCTTTGAAAAATATTGAATAATAATTTGTCTTTAAACCAGATATCTCTTCATAGCTGACAACCTACTATCCATATTACACATACTATTTTCTCCTGCAGATTTTTCAATGCCATTGGTCTCACCACAGATGAGATGAATGCAGAGGTCAGACTCATAGAATCATAGAATGGTTTGGGTTGAAAGGGACATTACAGTTCATCGAGTTCCAATATTCCCTATCATGGGCATGGACACCTGCCACTAGATCAGGTTACTCAGAGCCCCATTCCACCTCGTCTTGAACATCTCCAGGGATGGGGAGTCCACAACCTCTCTGGGCCAACTTTTCCAGTGCCTCACCACTGTCACAGTGAAGAATTTCTTCCTAATATCTAATCTAAACCAACCCTCTTAAAGTTTAAGACCATTCCCCCTTGTCCCGTCACTACATGCCTTTGAAAATAAACTCTCTCCATCTTTCTTGCAGGCTCCCTTCAGGTACTGGAAGGCTGCAATTATGCCTCCCTGCAGCCTTCTTTTCTCCAGGATGAAACCTGGTTCTCTCAGTTGGGCTTTACAGGAATAGCACTCCAGCCCTGGGAACAACTAAGTGTCCCACCTCTGGACTGACTCCAACTGACTTCTCCCTGTGCTGGGACCCCAGAGCTGGATGCAGCACTGCAGGTGGGATCTCACCAGAGCAGAGCAGAGGGGCAGAATCCCCTCCCTGGCCCCGCTGCCCATGCTGCTTTGGATGCAACTCGGGACACTTTTGGCTTACTGGGTTGTGAGTGCTCATTGCCGAGACATGCTGAGCTTCTCATCCACCAACACCTCCAAGGCTTTTCCCCAGGGCTAGTCTCAATCCTTTCTCCACCCAGCCTGTTCCTCTCAGAACAGACTCCAGAAAAAACCATTGCAATGCACCTTAAATAGCCAAGATAGTGCTGATGCAGTAGTTGTAATATGAATTAGATGTGTTCTTTTCTAGCAGATTGTACAATCACTTTAAAAGAACAGGTGACTCACAGGACCTTCAGTTAAGAAAAGATATCATAATGCCAAAATGGCAAAAAATTGTATATACTGAAGGGTTTACTGACACACATGGTCAAGTCACAGTAGTCTTCTTTCTCTATAAGAGAAATACTTTCCAAAGCTCCTGCTATTGTTCTAAAGACAATTCCCTAACTTAAAACACAAATCTTACCCTGAAAAATGAAAAGCAAAAAATTCCAACAACTTCTTATTTCCAAGTTATACCCAGATAGTTTAAATCCTCTAAACAATGTATTTGCAAAGAATAAGGAGTGTACAGCTGGTCTGCCAACAGTGTTAGTTTTGCTCAGCAGCAAACAGGTACCAGTTATAGGAACCATATATGTAGGAATCTGGAAGACCTGCAGCCTAACACCAAAGCAACATGACAGATGCTGCTTCAGAGTCACGACTCGCTGACCCTGAGTGTTCCAGGACACAGGTTCTAGAATGAGCATTTTAAAATGCTTTTCCCTATGTTTTCAACACCTGTGTGGGAAGCCCTGGCACAGTTAGCTGTTACAGATATACTGACAGACACCCACATCTGCTATAAAAACCCAAATTATGGAAGCACCCAAATTGAAAGACTCAAGACTAGTTTACATTGTGGAAGTTTTCAGATATGAGGACAGTCTTTCATTGCTGTCTCTTCTCTTCCTCCTATGCTTTGACATTCCGACAGGGATTAGGGATTGTGATTGGTCAATGACAATTTGTGTCTGACTCTCCTTCCTCCTCAGGCTTCTCTCTTTCACTGCTCCTATGCAGTGTTTTTTATCCTTTACTAAATGTGTTGTCACAGAGGTACCACAGCATCACTGACATGCTCAGCTTTTACCAGCAGCACGTCTGTTTCGGGGCTGGCTGAAAACTCCCTCTGTCTGACATGAGAGTGGCCCCTGGCATCTTCTCACAGAGGCTGCCCCCGTAGTCCCCTCCTCCCAGCCAAGGAGGGGCAGGCACTGATCTCTTGTCTGTGGTGCCCAGTGACAGGACCTGAGGGAATGGCCTGAAGCTGTGTCAGGGGAGCTTTAGGCTGGGTATTAGAAAAAGGTTCTTCACCCAGAGGGTGGTTGGGCACTGGAACAGGCTCCCCAGGGAAGTGGTCACTGCACCAGCCTGACAGAGTTCAAGGAGCATATTTGGACAATGCTCTCAGGCACAGGGTGTGACTGTTGTGAGTGGTCCTGTGCAGGGCCGGGAGCTGGACTTGATTATCCTTGAAGGTCCCTTCTAACTTAGCTTATTCTACTATTCTTTGATCTGGTAAACTTCAGAGAGCAACAAATTTAAAAAGCATATTTAGGGAGTCACATTTCCTTGCCACCATAATGGCACATGAAGACTTTCATTTGAGGTGTGTCTGCAATGCCATCTGTGGTCCATGTCTTCATGGGTCACCGTCATATACACTATTTTTTGTTCAGCTGCTGTGCACCTGGCAGCACTGATGTAAAAAATACTGTGTGAATTTTCCTAACCTAAAGGACTCCTTCCAAGAGGAACAGCCTACCCATATGGAGATGCAAGCTCTACATGTGAGATGAAGCACAGAAGGGAGAATCATTTAATTTAAATATGAACCTGCCTCCCAAGGTCAAATGATTTATCAACTTATGTCTGTGAAAGCTCTGACATCTGAGATGAGATTAAGCAGTATTTCTCAAATAGCTTTGAGGTTGGCATTTTGTGTTAAAATGTCCAAAGATCTTTCTGTTCATTTTGCACAGATCATCCCAAAAATCTCTGTCCTCTGTGCTCTCAGATCCACCTCCTCCTGATCACTCCACTGACCTCCACCTCCTGGAAGAGGACACAAGGCTAGCTAGAACTCTGGAACTAAAAGACAAATGATCTAAATTCATCCCTCTGCAGTTTTAAACTATCTTGCACCCAAATCCAGTACAGACTTGATACACATATGCTTTTCCTCAGTTGTGTTTGAGACAGCCTGTTTAATACTAAATTATGCTCTTGCATTAAGAAAAATTCCCAACACTGAGACAAACTTAATGAGATGAACTAAATCACTGATATAAGATGACAGACAGGATTATAAAAGAGAAAACAGTGTTACATAAAGTGGCTAGATGAAAAAAATTACAGATGTATTAGGACCAGTTTACTACCATCTTAAGAACTGTCTGGAGTAGAATAGGATACCTCTAAATACGGTCATCCAAAATAGGACAAAAGAGAAACAAGGCGTTTTTTTACACATTATATAGTTAATACATCCAACAACATTCAACAAAACCCTATTCATGTTCTGTTTATAGACCCTGCACCCTCTAAATCATCATGTACCTTTGTCTTTCGATCACAAACTCCTTCAGGAAAATTAATTATCTTGCATTTAGGAGACATACATCACATGTCAGGTAGCAACATATCTAAAGCATTATAACCAGAAATAATATCACAGCATTACTTTAACCAAAACCAGCTTATTGCTCTAAAATTTAACACTGTATTAGTGGTTGAGGTGAACAAAAAGAGATTACATTAAGATCGGTCCAGCTTTAGAAATAAAAAATAAAAAAAATCCCCAATGAATCACAAGTATTACCCCCTTGAGTATTTATTCCTCTCAAACATTTGTCCTCCTATAGTAAGACATTGCATAATGAGAAGTCTGGTATGTTGGGTACTGAATCTCTGAAACTAAATCAGTCCCCTGGAGCAAGTCACTTTGCATTCCCATGTCTCAGTTTTCAAAGTTTACACTGTCTGTTCTATTGAGGAGTATAAGCACTTGACAGGAAGGCCAGTCTCCTATTAGATATCTGTAAAAAGTTGAGCACAATGGTCCAGCTGTCTCAAGTGCTTCTGAGTGCTAGCCCAATGTATGTGAATGTTATACCTAGTGGACATGTATCTTGCAGTTCCATAGTAAATTCTGAACCCCTAAAAACACATAAGCCTTTGTCCTAAAGGTCATTGTGTTTGGTTGTATGCATAAGATTAAGCAGGTACTAAAAAGTGTGCAGGAGTAGTTAAATGGAGTTCAACAGACAGATCCATCAAACAGAGCAAATTCATGAGTGTTTTTTACTCATAGCAGTGGGTTACTTCTAGTACTCTCTTCTAAGTGACTTACCAGTCATTTAAAAATACTCTCCTAAGAACAATGAAAGCCTTGATTTAATGTGCCAAATCAAATGGTAATTCGGGATATGCAATTCTGTTTGTTCAGCTGCAGATGTGAGAACATTGAAAAACATGATTCAAACTTACTACATTTTTTAATTAATTGTTACATTTCCAGAAATCATTTTTGTGAGTTGTCTCTAAAAGACTATTTCTGCTCAAAGACAATTCCTGAAGCAATATCAGAAAGTGATAGTGCATTTCTTGCCTATTGAATGGAAAACGGAATTGAATTAGCTTAACTAACATGCATGGTATTTTCTTCTTTTAAAATAAATTTGAAGATTGTAATATGGTATTTTGTGTACAGTGTCTTATACCAGATCACTAAGCTACAGAACATTAACTTTAGAGGGTTTCCCTGAGGGATGCTCAGAATAAAAGAGAAGACCATTGAGACCAGGCAAGACTGGCTTGCAGATCCACCTGCTGAACTCTTCTCCATGCTTCATACGGAGGAAAGATTGTCTCTCCAGGAATTAATACATTGATTAAAGTTTCCTTCAAGCTAATTGCAAAAGAAGTTGTGCAAAAAGCATGTTTGTCTTTGTATGTAAACAGGGGCACAAAGGGAGAGTGTAGGAGTCTGTCTCACCTGGTTCTTACCACCTAAAAGTCAAGGGTTTAATTTCTAGGGTTTTTTTTCTGTCTCTAAAATAGAAAAAAAAAGTGATAAATTAAGTGTACTGATTTATCCACTAGAAGTACCTTTCCCTTCTTAGCTGCAAAAGGAAACTACACAATTATGAAAGGCTTGGCACCTACATTTAGATAGATGGATTTAAGATTGTTCCCAAAATCTCAATTTAGGAAAAATACCTCTGTATTTTTAATTCCCTCTCCATCCCCAGATTCAATGTGATTTGGAGCTAGCCTTCTCTGAGGGCCATCTCATTTGACTGACACAGATCCCTTGCAGCCAGGGGCTGCAGGTATTTCTCAGAGATCATGTATATCTATTTTCCCAAGAAGTGCTGACAACTCTCATTTTTTGATAAAGAACACAAAGTAGCTTGGCTGTTTATAAACTTTTGTGAGGGAAACTGCTTCAATCTTTAAACACTTTCCATCTGAAAACTTGAGCACCACTAAAGTATTTTACTTTCATTAATATATAATTCCACATAGTTTAAATCCAATGGAATGTTTTTATAGAACAAGAAAAAAATTTCCACTGGGTTTATTTACAAAATTCCTTTTTCCTCTGTGCCTTGGCTAATTTCTTTGATAGAACACCCCTCACGAATTTCACATTTGCTGAATGCTACCAAATCTTTTCTCATTTTTTAAAGCACTTTACTGCTCTGTCTACAATAAATCAACCAGTCTTTGTGCCTTTGTCCTCCAGTCCTGTGCACACCACGGATCTGATATTTATAGCTGTCTGGCAATGCACATACACGTGTGTATCCCTAACTCTGCCAAACTCTCTTTTTGAAAGCTCTCCCATAGAGAATCCTCATGCAGCATTTACCTTTCATAGCCACATGAATGAGAATCCACATCAGTACAGAAGTTCTTTTTTGGATGTTTTTAAAAGCTGATAAAAATATCAGTAACATGTGAGACTTCCAGGCTTTTCAGAACTACAAGTTTTTTAAAAAGTTAAACATGATAGGAAGTTCCTATGACACTGGCAGGTTTACTCAAGGACAAAATGTCCAGAGCCACCTTTGAAATTTTTTTTCCTGCTTCAGGATAAAAGCTTAGAGAGGCATAACAGATTGCATGGAAATTAGACTGGACTACAGTAAAAAACTGGTTTATGGAATCAATCGTAAAATTCCCAGTTGCTTAATTGAGGTGAACATTTCAACTCTGATACTGCTGGTGGTCACAGATCTTCTTGCAAAATCCTATCACCTTTTCAGTTTGCCAGCTGAGGGAAAAGTCATCCTCATTAAATGAGTATCTAGAGAAATCATGTTTGATAACTTATCTAGATTGTCTGTGTGATTAAACATTTTGTGCTTCTCTGATTAAACATTTTCTCTCTTTCTTGGATAGATTCATTTTCTTACAAGACATATTACTTCTTTCAGTTCAAATTTGAACTTCATCCAAACATTTCTTTGTAGTGAAACAAATTACTTTGCAGCTTGTTTTTCCCCTCAAAATCTAAGATTTTATAAAACCTTCCCCCATATCCTATTTTAATGAGACAGAGCAAAGAAAATATGAATTTTGTTTTAAGAAGTAACCCTTTGATGCCCCCCTTCTTTACAATGCTGGCCTCCATTTTTTTTTAAATTTATCTTGAAAAGGCAAAAAATAGGCATATTAAAAATAAGTTTTTCTTTCCAGAAGAAAAAGAGCTGAAAAAAAAATCAAATCAGTTTAATCAATTTTAAATAGCCTGGTATCTTATGAAGTGTGCAGTTGATTACATAAAAATAGCTTTTCATACATAGCTGTGTTACCACAGGTTTTTTTTATACATAAAAACTATTTGTAGTTTACAGAAAAAAAATAGAGACAATTTTTTCTTTATTTCGGAGAAATACACGGTAATTTTGCAGTACTCCTGCCAGCAAAACTGTCATTGACAGGAATTAACTGAATTTAATCTGAGATATGAGAGGCGAAGCCATACAATAAGGCTCCTGACCTAAATTGTTTTGATGAATGCCTTACCATAATTTATACCTCAAATACTGTTCTCCCTTTGGGGGCTCACTGCCAGAAAGACATTGAGGGGCTGGAGCGTGTCCAGAGAAGGGCAACGGAGCTGGGGAAGGGTCTGGAGCACAAGTGCTGTGAGGAGCAGCTGAGGGAGCTGGGGGTGTTTAGCCTGGAGAAAAGGAGGCTCAAGGAAGACCTTATCCCTCTCTGCAACTGCCTGAAAGGAGGCTGTAGCCAGGTGAGGTCACTGTCTTCTCCTAGGTGACCAGTGACAGAACAAAAGGAAATGGAAAGTTGTGCCAGGGAAGGTTTAGACTGGACATTAGAAAAATTTCTTCACTAAAAAAGTGGTGCCCAGAAGTGCCACAGAAGTGCTTAAACTGCCATCCTTGAAAGTGTTCAGAAAACATGCAGCTGTGGCACTTTTGGGACATGGTTTAGTGGTGGACATTGCATGTTATGTTTATGTATGGGCCCAATGACCTTAGAGGTCTTTTTCCAACCTATATTATTCTATTATTGTATTAAATTTTGGGGGCAGGGGATTTCCAACGTTATTATAAAGATCCATCATCTTCTAACATGAGCACATGCCGGAGCATCCTAAATCATACCCTAGATTTTCTCTTGAAAGCACATTTTCCTAATGTACTGGTTTGTTGTATCTCTTCCAAGAAGGTTGGCCTTGTGGTCTTAGAGGTCTTTTCCAGCTTTAATGATGCTGTGATTCTCTAACTCACATTTTGAACCAATGCTGTTTCTTCATGTCAAATGTTGTGTTCTGATTTTACTGAACTGAAAAAACCCCATGAACACCACGGTAATTTGAGGAAGCTCAAGAAAAGCATTTCTTGAAGTATTGAGGATGCTTGGTACAACGCTTCCATGTGACTTTAAAAGGGGACTAGACATTTAACTGCTCCCTCTGGCTTAGGAATTATCTCCCCAGACCACTGAAAAATCTGGCAAAGGAAGAAATAGAAGGCAGGTAATCATGAAAGATGTAACTAAGTTGGTCCAGTGTGAAGATTCATTCCAGCATGGTTTTCATTCAAACTTGACCAAAGATGTTATTTTTTGTCTGTTTAGAGTTTTATATTTAGAATTAAAGTCTGTCCTTAGGGAAGTGATGTCATTTGATTCATCACTAGAACTCTGTTGTTCTTTTGTTGGTGAGTCTGTTTCTCAAATTCTTATTCTTCCACCTTAATCTTCCAGGCAACACATGCTGTCCCCAGAAGTGCAGCGATCTCTGTCCAGGCTTTTGAATGTGTTGGCCCAGGTGGGGCTGGGATTCTACTTTCTTTCCTCAGTAGCTGATTTCACGTCATCAAGAGTTCCCTCACCAGCAACTTAAATTATTGTTTACTTTGATTCATGCTATTGTGCAAGGAAATAATCTTAAATAATTTTTCCCACTTTGCTGTTTACTATTTAGAATGAGTGAAGCCGTGGTTTCCTTTTGGCCTCAATAAGATTAACAGACATTCATCATATGATGTTGAATAAATAACATTAAATAAAACTCTGCTTCCTTGGTCACTCTTAGATCTGAGTATCTTTTAAAGATCCAGAAAACATGGTTTCTAATTTCTGAAAACAATTTTCATGTTAAGAGGATATGTGTGATGAAAATCTTACCTGGTTTTTTTTTCCCAATTTCCCATGGGTTAATAACCACTATTAACTAATTACACATATTTTAACTTGAAAAAAAACATTTTCATTAATTTCTTTAATCCCCATAACTAGGATTTGCATATGAAAAGTTTCTGAATACTTTTGAAAAAATGTTTGTCCTTCCATTACTTCCTTCCTCTTGATGGTAGGAAGCATAACTGGAAACCAGCGTTGCTGTCAGATAAATGGAACGTGCTAGCACATCATGAGATCATATACAGCTTGATCAGAGAGACAAAACTCTTCAGAGGATCTAGAAACAAAATTGTGCTGCTGCCTTCTGCAGCCTGTGACTAGGTATTGGCAGGACAGCAGTCGCTGACAAAGTGCACAAGGCTCTTCTGAAGCTATTCTCCAGTCAAGGAGTATCTTCTGCACTGTCATTTCAGGGATTGAGATATATCAAGTGCCAATTGTTCTACTAGTTTACCCACATTTAAGGACCTTTTATTTAGAGTGGATGAGAGATTTTATGCTCCCATGAGTTTTATCCTGTGACAGTGCAAGTGTGTTCTGAAGAGTAAATAAAATTTTTAAAAGATGTGAAATTTACTTTGCCATGTACATCTAAAATGTACTTCATGATTATTTGGATTGTTTCTTCTTCCACATGAGGATTAGTAATGATGGCTTTTTCAGAACTTAGGTGCTTCCAACAGCCCAGAATTACCTCATAAACTTTACAATCTTACTGTTTTTACTGCTTTTCCTAGCCTTGATCTAGTGAACTGGCTTAATGGTACCTGGAAGGATAGGGAAGTGAAAGCCAAGGTAAATTTTCACTCAAAGTCCCATTTTAATTTCCAAAAAGACATGTCAATTAGCTCTTCTGAGTTTTCCAAAAACCAGTTTTCTGAAAACCAAAATTCTAACACTTAAGTTCCTCATATAGTTGGAGTCAAGAATAAAATATTTTCAAAGAATCAGTAAGATAAATGTAGATACACTTATTCATCACTGACCTGTTCAGCATGGATTCTCTGAGACTTCTTTCATCATTCTGTACTTCACACTGCAGCCCTCCCTCAAAAATCCTAGGCATTATTACTCTTAACTTGACAAAACCAAATCCATACCAAGAGATTTTCTCTCCAGAAATTTGGATCTTAGCCTGCTTGGGTGACTATATATATCTGTGAACCATGGCTACTTCAGACATCTCATGCTGAACACTCAAACAGATTGTGTTTTCTATACTTGGTCCTTTATGTTGCCTTGTTGTTTCAACTATCTCACTGTGCTGAGGTTTTTCCAGCATCTTGTAGCTTGCCTGTTTTCCCCAGATAATGCAGTGATCATAGTTGAGGAATTTTTCCAGATGTAGACTCTGACTACTATGGATGTCTTATCAAAATTACATTAGGCAATCATTGTCTTTGGAGGGGAAGAAGTCCAAAATTTAAGAAACCCCAAGCTAGCCCCATACCCTCTGCACATTTTTTCCCAGTGTGCCTTGAAGTTTCTTCTCCATTCATTTTATGAGGGCTTCTTCTTAGCCTCCCATGATTATGCCAGGGGAAATCAGCCACAGTACAAATGGGTGATTTTAAAATCAAATGCTTGGCATGGATGATTAGAAATGCATGTTCCACTGTCTTCTATTTTTGCCATCAAGCTGTTTTTTTCTTTCTCTAAAAAACTAATCTTTCAACTTCTTTCATGTATAAAAGGCATTTTGCAATAGCTATAGGTCTTACATAATAACTAAAGTAATGGGAAAAAGGAATTATCTTTTTAAAAATAAAATATAGATTAACCATTTGACCAAGGGTATTTACAGTGAAAGCTATTTGCCTTCTAAATGGAAAACCAGCCTCATCAGACCCGAGTGCAAAAGATATTCTGGCCATGCCGTGTTTAATGACGTCGAAAGGCAGTTTCCAGTGCCAAATGCCATGAATGGGGTATGCTTTCTAAAGAACACTTTTCAGCTAAAACAAGACCTAAGAAAAGAAGCTTATACATGTCTAAACATATCTGTCTATATATCAGAAGAATATGTATGCATGTTCTCTGTTTTTGTACAGAAATTCTTCTATTCTGTACAGCTGCTTGTTTTAAACACACAAATCTCTACTATCAAAAGATAGATGTTACCTTAGGTGTCTCTGAAAGAAGTATGCAGATAAGCCTAATAAAGTACATCACTTTGTGTCTAACATATTTGTCTTACATACTTCTCCATGTTTAGTTTATCAAGGAGAGTTTATTTCATTTCAATTCTGGGGCAGGAGATACTTATGGAAATGAATGTGCTTGTCTGAGGGCCTAGCAGTTGATGAGAGGAGAATGTTTATGCTGTCTCATAAAGCATCGTTACCACACACAAAACAATGTTTCACATGAAATAATTAACTTCTGCACAAAATAACTTCTGTTATGAATGAACACCTCTTTTGTAACTCTGTACTTGTAAAACATTAAACAAAATGGTGTTTTTATCCAAAACCGAAGCTCTTAAGGGCTTCCAAACTAAAAGAAGACAGTGTAACAGAGGTAAAGGCTTTGAATGCCTGGCATGACCTATCTCCCCTTGACTCAAGTAGCCATTCTGAAACACACCATCACCTTTCATAGGCAGAAATTGCTTAGCATACCTTGTATTCTCCTCTAAGAGCAAAACTGCTAACTCGCGTCAAAATCAATTGATGTTACTAAATTTAATTATTACACTCTTGACTACAGTAATGCCAGAATCTTTCTTGCAGCCACACAAAAAGATGGCAGTACAACCTACTGATTTAAAATCATAAACCCAAAGAAATCAAACTGCTTCTCAAAAACTACCTCCCCACTGCTCTCCTTAGGTACGCTGTGATGCAGATATTTGGGTTCCTATCCTGCTTTTGGCACAATAATCCAAAATGCTGTTTCCATCTCTCTTCCTATGACATTGTCAAGTTGTGAGGTTATAAGTGAGAACAGTAGTCTGTAAAGCACAACAAGAAGATGGCAAAATGTATTCAGAATCATTTAAGTGAGAGGGCATTGCTGGTCCAAGCCTAAAGCAGCTGTCAATATTCAGTTTTATGCACCACTTCACATCTTTCTACATGCAATGAGTTTTCTTCATTTCACAAAAAATACACCTTCTGAAGGCAGAGATCATGACTTTTGTAGTTGGAAAATGTTTGACAAAAAAGAAGCAGTGACAAAAACATGTTTGCAGTTATCTTCATTTCTTCTTGAGCTTTCAGCTAATTCTGTCTTCTCTATGCCAGGTTTTCAGGCACCATCATAAGTATTTCCACAATTTCACTAATTTAAAACAGGAGCACGAGCTCTCTCATTTTGTTCTCTCACATCTTTGGCAGGAATGGGGCTTCATCCATAAGGCATTTTGAAATGGACTATCTATAATTGGGATTTCTACAGAGCTGGCAAATGTACTGGTGATAGTTTTAGAAGAGAAGACATAAGAAGGGAGCTGAGATTGTTTGGCTGGCACCCAGTTATCTCTGTGAATGGACCAAAGGCGGGTGTACTGTGGGGTCTGGGGGAAAAGGAGGCAGATTGTCAAACAGACTTTGCCATTACAAATTTTTTTTATCCTGTTTATCACAAGAGATTTAAAATCTCCTTATGTAAACTTCTTTTGCTGTTCCAACAGCAGTCTTCTCAATTGAAACCTATGTTTTTTTCTGTTTATTTTTGAACTTTAGGCTGACCAAAACAGAGTCCGTCACTTCACTGAATTGTTTGGTCAACAAAATGAGCAATATACTCTGTGCTCTTTTGTACATCAAAACAGACCACTGAAATTTAATAAAACATTTAACAGCTTGATATGCAAGAACATGTCTTTGTTGATGTACTGAAATTAATTTACTGTAAAGACTGCTTTAAGAATAATAAAATATTGTATATATCACCTTAGGCATTATGTAAGGCAAGTAGCTTCTATGCTGGCATTTGCAGGAATAAACAAAATTAGTTCAGCACAGTTCACAGCTGTGATCACTGGAGTAAAGCTCAGGGTCTAGGGGCTGCTAGCTCTGATAATGTACTAAAAAGGCAGCTATACTTTACTACTGGTCCACTGGGCCTGATGCTAATAATTTTTAAATGGCCTGTTAGTTACAGCAGTGGCCTCAAGCTACCTCTTATTTCAAATCCTATTAACATTTGTGTATCTTTAAACTACTTTATTGTCTTAATTAGCATATATTTATTCGTAATTCCCAGTCAATCTGTTGCTATATATGGGAAAGGGAAACGAGAAAAAAATATTAACAGTGGTTGAAGAGTTGGTGGATGAAATGTGACTGTGGTAATGTGGAACCAACTCAATCACACAAAACAGCAAGTGCAGAAATGCTTCTGTACATGCTGGTTTTCTCCAAAGTGCTCTGAAGGATCAAAATACTGCCTTAGGATAATGGATTGGTACTGCCTACAGGCACATTGGAGAAAAAGAAACCAATATAAGTAGAGTATTTAAAAAAACCCAGGTTAAAAATATATATATATATATATTTTTTAGTTATAAAATTAGATTTAAAAGAATGAAAAGTTTTCCACAGTTTTATTGGTTCCAGCAAGATGTACTCAAAACAGTTCTAATAAAGCAAGTTTTTCCTTTCACTGAGATTTACCTTGCTTACTCTTCTTTTTCAAGCAAAATTTCATTAACAGAAATGGAAATTTTCCCTGAAAAAGGATTGCAACACATTTCTTAATGCATATATGCTAACATATATAAGTACCTCTGTCATTAAAAACTATTAATTTCTGGTAGCTCAAAGCTACCATAGCATGTATTTTTTAAAAAAAGTTGCATTATATTTGTCTTGAAAATGTTTTATGATCTTTACATTTCTAACATACAGAAGATTCAATTAGTAGTTAGGTACCACAATGATTTTATTACACAGATATGCAATTACTGGCCAAAATCAACTTCTTCAACTCTAGAAAATGCTGATCATGCTGATTATGACTTTCCAATCAACCAAAGATTTAAAAGAAATGCTGACATGCATCTAAACTCAATCAGTCAGGAAAAATGTACAGAGCAAAGTATTTTTTTCTCCAACACAGTTATGCAAAATCTAACTACTCTTTTCCTGATTAATTTGATTTGCTTATGGGTAAACAAAGAAACATAGATGCTACTCAAGCTTCAGAAGAAAAATACAGAATATTTTTCACAGCTTGATTTGAAGTAAAAGGGTTGTTGTGAAAAAGGCATAATACACAGAAGCACAGAAAACTTGTCCTTTTAAAACTTGATTTTCTCTACAGTCTCTTTCTTAGCCTATTTTTGTAGCATTTCCACAATAGTTATGCTTCTATACCTACTCACAAAAGAAAAGAGATGCATTAGTTACTCTTTTGCCTAAGATAAAACATAACCTAGATAATTTAACTTTCTTCCAGGTTCAGCTGTGTTTAAGGTGTGCCTTGTTGAAATCACACTGAGGTGACTAAAAAAAACACCAGTCTTTGTGTTTTCTTGGTTTTCAATGCCTGGATCATCTACTTCATCCACACTTGCTGGGTAATTCTTCCTCTAAGTAGAAGTATAATATGATCAAGAGATAGTTTAACCAAACCAGCTGCCTAATTTTCTTCTCTCCTTCATTCTAGACTGAAGAAGAGGGATGGCCTGTCAGCTGGTGGCCTGTGAGAATAGAGAGGACTAGATTGGAGACTCAAAGGCATCTCCTCCAGCACTCCAGCATCATGTTCCTTCTCATAATGTTCTGCTCTCAGAGCTGACAAACTCAGCACAATCCCACAGGATTTCCTTACCATGGTACTTTTAATCCTTGAGTTTAACTGAGATCAAAATTCAGAAAAAGCAAATAGAGATTTCAAGTAAACTTGAAGGAGGGAAGCAATAGGATCACAGGATAGCTCAGACTGGGAGTGACCTCAGGAGGTCTCTGGTCCAACCTCCTGCTCACAGGAGGTCAGCTCTGAGATCAGATCATGTTCTTCACCTGGTCAAGGCTGAAAATCTCCAAGGACAGAAACTGCACAATAAATCTGCTCGTTCTGTTCCACTGCCTGTCTTCATAGGTGCATTTAAAAAAAATATTCAGTCTAAACCTCTCTTGATTCACTTTACTTTCACTATCTCTTGCCCTGCCTCACTTCACTGAGTCCAGCTCCATCTCCTAGATGATCTCCCACAGGCACTGGGGACTGCTGTCAGGTCTTCCCAAAGCCACCTCTGCTTCAGGCTGAGCAAGACCAGCACCCCCAGGCTTTTCCCACATGGCTGGTGCTCAAGGTGAGTAATACCTATCTCTGATCTACTATCTCTGCCCCTTTTCATACGGCTCAGGGTACTGATATTGGTTAACAGGCCCTCTTACAGATTTTGCCTGAAAGATGTCACAATTTTCATTGCCCATTGCAAGGAGTAAGTAACTACTATGATCAAAGTCAGCACAGCTACTAGAACAAAAAACACCCCAAAACATTAACAACCAAGGCTTATCAATAGTTAATATCAATGAACACAAATGTGCATATATGTCTGAAAATATGGACTTTAACATAGGTCATATTTGCACTTGATAATCATATTGTTCTATCCCAATACAAATTTGGACCACAAGTAAGGCAACTGTAGAAACATAAAGAAAGTCACACCCACTTATGCATGGACGAGCCCATGAGAAAATGTTATTAACACCCAGAGGAACATGTTTTATTCCAAATCACTTACTAAACCCAGAAATCCAGACTGATCATTTATTATGGATTTGGTGCACTATGAGGTGTCACAAAAGCACAGCTCCAATTGATTAAATAATTGCATTGCCATAAAGGCTGAGGGACAATATCCCACTTCTGTGTGGAGTCACCTTGCCACAAAGTCAGTGAAAACTGCTTCTGCACACACAAGGGCAAAATCTAGCCTGAAGTCATCCCACAGCATCAGAAAATAAAACAACATATATCAATGAGTATTTTAAACAACACAATTTGATTATTTGACACTGTACACAGCCTAAGGCATAGGTCTAGACATGTCAGAATAGGGCAAAGGCCTTGCTCTTTAGAGGTTATATTTCATCCTGTCGTTCTATTCTCTATTTACTGTCATATCTTCGCATTACCTCAAGGAAGTAAGTGGCAGAACAGAGCTGTAACAGAACACTTGTGGAAGTCAGTTCCTATGCAGGCAGAGCAGATTCACTTTATTATCAAAATTAGGAAGCTATGTAGACAGAGGACACACTTCATAAGTGATCTATGCCCTGAACTTAGTGGAAAAATTGTGAAAAAAATAAATACAGGTCTTTGAAATATATTTCAATTTAGCATTTAAGGAGTATCACACAGGTGTACACACATTTAAGAGAATCTCTTGGCTCTTCCCATTTTTTGCCCCATTATTCCCTGCAACTGGATGGATAGAGAACACACCTTGTGCTTCTCATTCCTTGACCGGTCATCCCAAGGCCCTGAAGTCTCTTGACTGCCCTTGGATTTCTTGGCGCAACTTCAACACTGCCTACCTGATAACCAGTAATGGATAAGAATCTGAGGGCCATATCCAGGGTAGGAGGCTTTCTGTTCATATCTTTAACCTGGGCCCCAGGAAGGCAGCAGGCTTCCCTAAGGAGTGGGTCCAGTCTGTGTATTAGGCCATGCATCCCCTTCAGGAGGCAGTCTCCTACGGCAATGACACATCTTTTTTTCTTTATGGAAGTGGCTTTGATGCAGGGTGTAGGATGAGTTAACCTTGGTGACACCTCCAAGGTAGATGAACCATCAGCCTCGATCTTGTTCCATCCCACTAGCACAGCCTCACTCCTTTTATGCAGGGCACCTGGGAAGGCAAGGCAGTCACAGCCCTGAGCGTTACACCACAAAGTGTGTGAGGGACAGGGATGCTTCTCCTTAGAGATAAAGCAATGAGCTGATGGATACTGAGGGAAACACCGGCACTTCAGCCTCCTCCTGATGCTTACATTGTGCCTGACTGAGCACTCTGACACTTCAGTACTGAGCAGTGTTTTGGTTTACACTCATCTGGCCGGGTGAAGAG
This sequence comes from Aphelocoma coerulescens, assembly GCF_041296385.1. Lineage (NCBI taxonomy): Eukaryota > Metazoa > Chordata > Aves > Passeriformes > Corvidae > Aphelocoma > Aphelocoma coerulescens. The sequence continues at coordinate 78,897,375 of NC_091013.1, forward strand.
AGGTTATCGCCTTGCTTCACCTAAAGGCTCCTCTGCGAAAAACTAGGAAAGTGCAAGCTGTTTTCTGCACTAGCCTTGCAGCAAAGAAATAGTGAATAATTTGTCAAAAACACATAACTTTGCTTTTAGTGTAACTCCAATCTTCTGCAAAATGCTGAGCAATCAGGAAATCAAGCAGCTAGTGAGATATGCCTTAAGCGGTCTCTGATAGAGAGCTCTCTCTTATCCAAAATGCTGCCAATTTTTCTCCTCACTGTACTGCATCCCATGGGCAGTGACAAAATATCTTCTTTTTGCAAGGCTATTGTCTTTAAATTACATCTACCACATTATGCACATTTTTTAGATACATAATAAGGACAAAACAGAGAACGACACAGTATACAAATAATGAAGTAAAAAGGTAGTTACATGTGTATATGCACATGTTCAAATTATTTTTTGCTATAATTATTTTTGGTTTGTGTATTTAACACAAGAGAAAAGTTATCAGAAATTGTGACATTTGTCTGGGTTGGATTTCATAAACAACATGAAGTATTTTTAATTGAACAGATGATTACTTACTGGCCTTCCTCTAATTTTCATCTGTTCATCTCTCGAGATCCCACATGTTAAAAACCAAGGACTACCAAATAATTTCGAAACAATAAAAATATCTAATGAGAACTAATGGTTCTAATATCAGTAAAAGAGCCACAAGGGTAATATCACAGTGTAGAATAAGATTAAAAACCCTCTATTTTTCTGACATCTAAACAGGAATATTATTAGGAAAATACAATTTCTATAAATGTAGAGGTCTCTGACATCTACTCACAACTACCTGAAGACTCCCATCTTTCATCAGTAAAATCTAAATAAATAATTATACTTCAAATAAAATACTTCAGTTTTTTAAATGGACTCAGAAAATTTTGTTTTGGAACTGTCCATCCTTAATAATTTCCTTTTTCAGACAATTTTTCATTCTCACTTGAAACAGAGGTCTCTGGTCAGACCACAATTCCCATGATGGAACAAAACACTTCCCCTGGCCTCCTGAACAGGATGATTACAACAGCTGCTGCCAGGGCAGAGGGAAGAAGGAGCAGTAGAGGAGCAGTCTTTTTGATTTTCCATCTTAATTTATTCAAAAGATATGTAAGTATATGCCATATAATACAGCTATCTGATCTTCATTATTTCTATAAATGTCTAAAAGCAAAGCAGAAAGAGGATTTTTTAACACGTGGCTTGGTCATCACTGACACTAGTGCTACTCAGAAAACCTGTCGTGAAATGAGCAGTCTAACTTTGAGAGCTATGCAACTGGAAATACACCTCCTGACATTCAAGGATCATAAATAATACATACACCTTCATCACTGCCAAGAGCTGAAACAAGCACATCAAAATAGATAGTAGTTTTAAAAAGGATGACAACAGGAAGTCATAATTTTGTAAGACTAAATTAGTTAACTTGCATTTCACAAAATACCAGTTGTTCTGCAATTAAGCTTTGGTGACTCAGATTTTGAACTTATTAAACAGAGCCCTGCAGTGATTATATTTTTGTACTTCCGAAGATAACATTTCTCTAAGCTAAAACCACGTGTACACAACTCAGTGCTCAGCTTACAAGCTGTCCAGAGATGGATTTGACAAAGATATTTTAACATCCTTTTTATTGTTAAGCTTTTATCAGATCAGGAATATTTAACTAGTTCCCCCAAAAAACTTAGTCTCAGAGTCTAAATATTCCCATGTTCAACCTCAGTTATCCTATTGACAGAAGACTCCAATAATTAAGTCATCTGTAGCTGTGGAAGAGGAAAAGTTTGAAATCATAATGATATAGGATAATATAGATAATACAGGATACCTAACACAGTAAGAAAAATAATTTTCAAACAAGAGTTCGGTGACAGAGTCTAGGAAAGATGTTAAGCCATTTCTAATGATGGCTAAAGTTTAAGGTGAGGAAATGTTAATATATCATATATTGTAATGTACAAAATAAATGTAATAAATGATATATATATATATATATATATGGAAAATATCTAAGATATCAATATACACCTAACAGAAATGTTAAATGTAAAGAAGGCTAAGGTAAAAGGTAGTATGGCTATGCCAGTGTACAACCAAATGCCTGAGGGTTATGGAAGCAATTTTGACTACGGGAAACAATAAAAGGAGTCCAAGAAGAAAAGCACATTTACTCCTGGAAGCAGTGGACAAGTACAGTAAGAAGCAAGCTGGAATTGGTAATGCTGTGCAAAAGGGTAAAAGAGGCAGGGTTTGGGTAAGGATTTGGGCATCAACCAGGTTCATGCCCAAAGCATATGGGAAGAGGAAGAAGTGAATGGGTCCAGTGACATGGACTGGCGCTCTGATACTTAACTATGGGAAAACTATAGCAGACCACCAAAAAGCAGAGTAAGTCTGGTAAATACAGAGCAGAAAACTCTAATTAACAGCTGATTGTGGGAGGGGAAGAAAACGGAGGGAACAACCAGTGGAGTGGGGGAGATAAACTTAGGCAAGAAGCAGAAGAATCTCAGGAATTAAATAAAATAATTTGAAACATATAAAATTTATATATATAAAACAAGATAGTAAGCTTTCATACACACACCCACACCAGAAAAAGCTTTAGCCCCAAAGTACTAGAAAACAGAATGGAGAAAATGTACTTGGGGTTGGGAAGAAGAACTTTCCTTTGGATGCTTTCATTGAATTGTGTCTCTTTGTAAGGGTGTCAGCACCCAGGCACTGGCCAGGAGGGCTGCAGGGAACACACTGAAGGAGGCCAGGGCTGCCTGCGATGGCCCCACCACAGGGCATGGCTGAGCTCTGCAGCCAAAGTGAAGGATACAAGAGGGAAGGACTGCAGCTGAGCCTGGGAAAAGCTGCTTAATTAATTTTCCCAAAATCATGTCTGTATTGTCCATGACAGTAACTGGTAAGGTGGACCTTAGCCAAGGTCAGCCAACCACATTCTTTATGAGATTATTTTTTGTTCTTAAAAAAAACCCCAACCAAACAATACAAACATACAAAAGTGAGAGACAAAGGGGAGAAAGAAAATGAAAAAAAAAAAAAAATTAAATTTGCTTCCTCAAAGCAATCAGAAGAAACATTTCTAAAGGACAGAAAAGTAACAGCTGTGAGTCTGCACACATTTAAATTTGAGAAGGATAGTAAAGATACTTTGGCTTGCACAAATTGCACACTCAAGTAGGACAGAATAAATGCAATGCATGACTTAAGACAAGTAGTAAGAACCAACAGAGCCATTCCAACATGTAGATTAACTGCCCCATAAGCAGAGGGAGAACCTCTGCTGCTTCAGACACACTGAACTACAAGCTGAATACTCAGAAAGTTTCATGAGGTGGGGGAAAACCAACACCAACAGGACATCATAGAATCATTAAGGTTGGAGAAGACCTCCAAGATCAAGTTCAACCTTCCAAAATACACTGGAAGATCCAATCTATGCACTGTAAAAAAACGGGCAGCTAAACTGAGCTATTGCAGCAGAAACGGAATTCATGAAGACAAAACAACCTTAAGATTTGAAAGAAAAAAGGCACACCTTTAAGTCATTTGTACAAGAAACACAGTTCTGACAGGAAATCCAGCTAATCCCCAATGTACACAATTTTCTGCATTAGTAAAGCTTAAAGTGTGAGCAATGAATGCTCTGCCTCTCTCAAGAAGGCCAAATACAGCCTGTAGCTGAATATTGCCTTCTTCCACCAGTAGAAATTTCCATCATCCCATCTAAGAAATGAACTACTGTTAACCCAGCCAGTATTTAAAAGTAAGAGCCTTTGCTATCAACCAATCTACCGTAACACCCTGGGAAAACAGATTTTTAGTTCAGAAGACACCACACTAAAATCTTGTTTAGGCACCCCCATGATATAAACTACAGTAGTTTATTTGCCCTATCTAAATCGATTTATTAAAACTTTGATGAACTTTTTACAGATTTTTGAAAGTTAAAACTTTCTGATGCTTTTTTGTTTATTTGTTCAATTGCAACAGCAAGTCAGCCTGATCAGATCTGAGAAAGACAAGCAGGTATATTTGTAAATTAAGAGAAACAATGGGCTACAAAACATGAAATTCTTTCTTGTTTCCAAATAGGCATTTAAAATTACATGTGCTAGAGTCATAGCTTCTGGTACCAGACTTTTGACTGATCCAAAGCACAGTCTGTAGATCTCAGCCCATTAAGCACCAGTGAACCTGTACCTAAATAACCCAGTGCAGAATACTGCAAATCCTGACTGTGACTGTAAACCCTTTCTATGTGAGGAACTGCACAACTGAAACAGCTTCCTCTTGCTCATTGTTACAAATGTGGTACATTATACAAATAATTTTTTGACCTCCAATAATTTTCCTACATGGTCCACTCTCAGCTAGCATCCCTGCATAAACCATAACTTCAGGTTCATCTGCCTTAAGGTTATGGGTTTCTGTTTTTTTTTAATCTTAGAAGGTCTTAAACATAAACCATATTAAAATTAATCTGTAGCAGAGGACTTCAATGTTTTGGGGTTTTTTTGTCATTATTTTGCCACCAGTTCCATGCAGGCACACTTACTTTTTGCATTGGTTTGTTTAAAATCTTCTTTTGGGTATCACTACACAGCTGGTTCATGTCAATAAGGCAGCAGAAGTCACCATATCCCACTGCCTGAGGTAAACCCCCTGATAAACCTGGCTTCCTTCAATATGAGACTGAAGCAATGCTTTTATGGGATCTGCTGCAGGCTGGTTATTGAAAATGGAAGATGCTTAGTGCTTTGCATACATAGCCCTTTATAAATAATATATAAAGGTCAAATAAGTTATTTATTGGGTCTTTCTGCCCATTTTATGTATGCTACCTAGTTTCAGTATTGTAGGTCTGATTTTCAGTTGTTGTAAATTCAAACTGATTGACAGGTTAATTTACCATGAGCTGAGAAACTGGAAAACAGTGAGAACAGCCATTATATTTTTTTGGCTCAGTCAAATGCAGTTGTCTACCCATATTCACTGATTTCTCTTAAAGCTGTCTTTTTTCTTTTTTTTCTTCCAATTTTGCATGTTCAAACACTGTTAGGTAATATTCTTGCATAGGTGACTCACAGCAAAGCTGCTTCTTCAGTGATGGCCTGTATCAATTTATTCAGTTCTATAAATCAACCTCACTCATAATTTCAGAGTACCTGCTCAAACTCACCATGGCAAAACAGAGCTCTTCTGTTTCTGCCAGGAATTACTTCACCATGCAGTTTTGATATAGCCCAACACAATTTTGACCCCTTTTCCTCATCTACCTCCCTCCCACAAGTCATGTCTAATACTTTTTTTCTCACATTGCATATAACACATCTTCTTTGCTTTGTTCTCCTATTGCACCTTCACCAGCTCAACTCACAGTGATGCCTGCACACTGGCCTGACAGAAACAACACTCATTACTTTCTGCTCCATGTAAGAGTCATCTCTGACAGGGTCTCCCTTGCTGCTTCTCATCACAGCATCACCTTGAGCTCTCACCAGTGTTACTTCTGAGATCTTCAGCTGTGGCAAATTGAAAGCAAATACTCATGAAGGCATTATTCACACCTCATTTGTTACATTTCTCACAGTTATGCCCTCACTTCCCTCCATGGTTCAACTCCAATGGGATCACCTGCTCTGAAATGTCTGGAGAAGCTCCCTGCCAGGTGTCTCCTTGAGTCACTCTTCTTCCCTATGGCAGCTCTCAGATATGCACTGTAGAGGCCATAGGTACAAAGCCTACATTCACCTAGCCAGAACTGTTGGAGGAAAAAGGCTAGAAGCAGCCCAAAATCCAGCTGCTACTACATGCTGTGCAATCACATTCATGGGAATGAAAGAGACAGCCCATCCCCGAACGGGGCTAGGGGGCAGTGGAGCAGGGAAGCAAATGCAAATCTCTCCAGCAGTTCAAACGCAAAGGATGACCTGGGAGCGTTTCCCAGCCCAGCTCAACTCAGCCTGGAGGCCCTGCAGTGCCTCCGGCCTCGGCAGCATCCTCCAGCTCCCATGGCTCCAGGGTTTATTTCTCCAGTGATGCCCGTGATGGGCAGCCTCACGGTGGTTCCACACACGGCCGTGGCAGGGGCTGCGTGGCGCCTACACAAGAGCCACAGGCTGGTCACTCCTGACTTAGATGGATCAGTGTAGACAGGAACGGCTTAAATACCACGAACGTGTTATATTTAGACTCAGACAGGAGCAAACCTGTAAATAATGAGACATTTGCCTACCATCAATCTGACTCTCTGCACATTACATCTGTTCTCGCTGTTTTAAGCATTTTTTTAGATGTAGGCTATGCTGTGTTCTACATTTCTAAAGCACTCAGTAAATTCTGGGAAATACTGGAATACTAATAGGAACAATAATTATGGCCCTACTCTTGTCTAAAATACTTAAGGCATAATAATTTTCCACAGTATCAACATTCTATAATAATGAAATTGATAACTTTTGTACAAATCATTAGCAATTACATTTTATTTGTACACTATAATTTGAATATCTGAGAAATAACATAGTGCTAATTAGTGTATGCAGAACCTCTGACTAATGAGTAAAAGATATTAATTTGTCTTTTCTTTAATAAAGCCATATTTCTCTAAAATGACACAAACAGTCCAACAAGAAATTAAATTCTATAGAAACAGTGATTTTCAGCACTAGACATTTTTTTCAACAATGCATCAGAATTCAAAAAGCAAGACTTTACCCTCTGCCTTATGAATACTAAACAGCATTCTTCATCTAAAGGTTAAACCAGAAAAAAATCAGTCTCTCTGCCTGTATTTTTATGAGAATTGCAGAGTATTTTTATGTGCATTGTTCTTCTTAAGTGTAGCTAAACCTGTATTGCATGTCAGCAAACTTCAATTTAGCATATTTTTTTCCATACAAACATAAACATAACATTATAAATAACCTTCTAAACACAATCATGCATTTCCAGTCTGTGAAAACAGGTAATTCAAAAACACCTCTCCCCTACTTTATCTCATTCAGGAAATCCACACGTGCACTCCATGTCTTGAAAGAGACCGCCTATACATAAACATTTTGGGAGCCTTACATGTTCTTAAAAGGGCTTCTCTTGCAAGAGGGATAGCAGTCACAAAGCATGACTATGGCCATTGAATTTAATTTACTCTGATCAGAGTTCAAATGACAAAAGGAGACAGTTATGAAGCTGAAATATTTCCTAACAATTGGAGTCCACGGGCTGCATTACCCAACACCTAAATTAGGGATCAGCTAAGTGTGGCTAAATTATAGAGGCCCAGCTCTGAGCTGCAGTACCAGCACTGGTTTTTTTGGCACATATATTTGAGGGCTTCAACCAAAAGCAGTGCACATCTGAAACAGTTTACACCAGGGTTTTCCTGTTGTACACTCTGTTCTCAGAGCTGAACAGGAGGACTCCCCATACCTTCAGTGTGGGCAAACCAGCCAAGTGTTCCTGCTTTCAAATACCACCAGCCTTCAAGATCGACATGATAAACCAGCTTAGTTAAAGATATTAGCATTATGCTATCAGATATACGATGAAAACCTCTGTCTGGGGGAAGGATGCTGATAGAGTTTTGCCAGCACATGCAAGACAAGGAAGGATATAAATTTCTGTGTTGTAATTCAGTGTGCTCCAAACACAAGTACTCAGCAGTCAGAATTTTTGCATCACCAGCTAACACATATTGCAACTGTTTCTAGCAGTACAGCATTAGCTGTAGTGCTATGGGGAGTATCTTTATTGTGATAGGATCATACTAAACTTTTATAAAGCAAGGAAAGATGTGAATTCATAGCAGTCAGAAGCCTGCAGTTATCCTTGGAGAATGCATATGAAGAAAGATAACCAAAAATATTTTTCATTTACTGATGGTAAACTACAAATTCTGGGTGATGACTAATTCATTGATTCATGAGAAAAAAGATCTGTGGGGAGCATCACCAGTCCAGACTCACTTTCCAGGAATGCTGAATTTTATATCTGGATCTCTGCTTTACTAAAAATGCAGAGAAAAAATATAAATCAAAAGTACAGGTGATTGTGTCTCTTTGTGGGAGGGTACATTTGAAGGATCAAAGACATATTGATTTGAGAAAATAAAATGCATTCTTCTGTTAGCTATACAATTATATCTACAGAGACTACCATGAGAGAAGACTAAAATGCTGCAGACTGGCTCCACTTCCTCCCATTACCTCATTCTTAAAAAAAATACAAATACATCCTTCCAATCTAACACATTTTAGGAGACAGGAGGAGAGCAGGGTAACTATTTTGGACAGAGACTGCTATTAGCATTTCCAATACAGTGCTTATTCCAAATTTGGTGCTCTGCCTCTGCAGATCTCAGATCAGAATCAAGCCTTTAGGCATTAACTGAGATAAACAAAGTATCATACGTCAAATCTAATTATGCTATAAATATCCAAATAATATCTAGATCTCTAAGGTAATTCTTAAGAGCCTCAGTGACAGAGAGGCAAATATGATTAAGTTTAAACTGCAAACAGCTTGTGAAATACGGGAAATAGCATTACATGTGAAAATATCTGTAGGGAAATATTTTCTTTTAACTAATAAGGCAGGAAATTTTGGGACATAGTAAATGATTTTTCCAGTAGCTTAAGGCATCTTAAAGAAAAAGCAAGGATGCTAAATAACTACTAGACATTCCAGCTTTAAAGCCATCATCAATAATACTTGTTTCATAACTGCCAAGTAACAAAAAATAGTGAAGAGCAAAGCAGTAACAAAAAATAGTGGAATACCCCCCCCCCCGCCACCTTCTTATATGTTTGCATCAATTATAATAATGCACTAAATACTTAAATTGGTTAATGATTCAGTTTTATTCAGGACATGTAAAAATAAAGCCTTTCTCTCCTCCCCTTTCACAATTTTCGTAGCAAGAATAAAATGTCAGCAGGTAATTCAAATACTAAGCTCTGCTGAAGAAGGGTTTGAAGAAAAAAAATTGTTAAATGACAGCCCTCCACCATCCCATTTACTACCCATAGAGGCACTGATGTACGGTTAAGTGCACCTAGCTACAACTTTATTTTAAGATCAGACTGAAAATGAGCTTGTAAATGCATACCAAACATCGGTTTGACTCTGCCCTCTAGTCCTCCTGTGTGAGTTTGAGTCAGAAGTCCACAGACACTTCATGGTTTTCTCAATCAAATGACAGGAATTGCAAAACTGCTCAGTGCAGTTTTCAGGAAAAAATCTACATACTTGTAAGGCACCCGGAGCTATATGCCTTAATTAAATCTATTTCCTTTTGCTTTATCCTAAAGCACTTCCATTAACTTTTTACCTCTTTGAGCTATGTATACTGACACTGATTCGTAGAATATGTGGCCAGTTCCACACTCACATGCGCTATGGGAAACCTTTCAGGAGAACCTCAGGAACATCTCCTGGCATGAAATCTTACACACTACACTCGTCAAACCTCCATCTTTCCCATGCAAACACTGTGCGTACAGAGCGCCGCCTCCATCTCACATTCAAATCCAAAGACAGCAGCTTTGTTGTATTCCCCCTTGTTGTATCGCTGCTCTGTCAGTGACTTAAGTTGGCTCAGTTCATATGTAAAGGATAAAATATCAGATCACTCAAGTTACATGCATGAATATAGCTAAAACCTACTAGATCTGGACTGTACACGAGGTTGTGCACATAAATGTTCTCCTCAGTGATAACTAGCTAGAACTTGTTTCAGCGTGTGGGTGTCACAGACAGGACACATACTCAGCCACACAGGCTAAGATGGGATACAGCTTGGCCAAGGTGAAAAGCCCTGAATAGTCCATAATTGTCCTAAGCTTTCAGGTCCAAGTACAAAATTGTATACGCAGACTCATATAATTCTAAGACACAGCTTCTAACTTTGGGGATGTGAGTAGAGAGATGTATAGAGAAATGAAACATCAGCTTTGACAGATACAGATTTAACTACTGGGAAAGTTCTGCAGCAGCCAGCCTGCCGCATTCCCACAGTCTGAATTGAGGCCAGTGACAGATATATTTGCAGGTCTTCTTCCAGTGCTGAAGGAATATATTTCATGGTTTAAGAAAAGTGAAGTCATGTAAGAAGAGCTAGATAAAGACAGAAACATCACCTAAAGGAAGGATTATTCTGAGCTGCAAGAGGAGACTTTTCTGAGCTTCAGAGAGATAAGGCAGTGCAATGTGCAGTGACAGATGTGATCCCAGATCCCAATGGACATTGCCACAAGTCATCTCGTTAGCTATGCCCATTCTCAGGTCATTTCATGTGCCCAAAGTAGCAGCATAAGTGGGCCCAAAGGAAATCTGGGCCTGCTGGAGAGTCCCCTCTTGTCTTGGTACCCAGACAGCAACAGAACATTCTCCACAGAGCCTTTGAGCACAGCTTTCAAACAGAAGAGATCTTAGGAAATGATCTACACTTTGAGTGACTGCAAAAGAAACTGGAGCCCTTGGACACACTACACAATTCCTTAGTCATTCACAATTCCCTCACATAGCACCTCAGAAAATGCAAAGTCTGAAAAAAGCTCTCCAGCCCCTCCAGCAATGCACTTTTTTCTCCCCATTCACCTTGTAATCAGATAGCCTCACCAGACATTACCGGGTAAAAACATGTCTGGTAAGTTATGATTTTCGTCAACAATATGACATCTTTAAATAGCACCACAGATGTAAACAGACAGGGAAATTACCACCCTGATCCAAAGAGTTAATCTAAATTAGACCCATTGAAAAGTCAAACATTGTATTTGCAGGAGCAAGTGCTGAAGAGAGTGACAGAGGGCTAATTGCACAGATATATTTTGCAAGGACAGCTTTATAGAGAAAACTCTCATGTTTACAAGACTGTCTCTGCTGTTGGACCAGTGAGGATTACAGGATCTTAGAGTCTGCCTCAGGAAAGCCAAGAACCAAGATATACATCCTCAAAGCAGCAATATGCAGTTACAATCCATACTATTAACTATTAAAATGTGATCTTGGAGACTTAAATAAATATATTTTTCAAAGGGGTTCATTTTTAAAATTTGCCTTTATTTTAGGGACAGAAATTCACCACATAGTATAAAACTACATCCTAGAATTTAAGGTCACAGACACATATTTATTTTGCAGGCGGCTGGAAGAGCTGCAAATGTTAGTACCTCAGGCCATTTTTTTCACCTCCATGTTGGAGTTCACCATGACAACAGCAAAGCAAACTAAATGGAGCCCATGAGTGCTTCCTAGACTCAATGCCCCAATGAAAAGCCTTTTTTTTTTTTAAAATCTTAAATCAACAGTGAAGGCATTTCAATCTAACATGCTTGACTCCACACTCAAACAAGGAAAAGGTCAAGGGAATACGGAAGGCAGCAGTCACACATACACCAAGATGTACAACAGCAGTAACATGGAGTAACAGGGAGCTGAGTTACCAGCATTAAAAGCATCAGCAGATAGCCCCAGCAAAGAACAGCTCCATTGCCAATGAATTCAGTTACCCACAACCTCAGGCCAAAATATCCCAATAAGTAATGTTCTAGTGGAGTCCCCAGATCCATGATGGGACCTGCTTTGCAATTTCTTGTCTTTGAAAGACATCAACTTACAGCTGTGACTTAGCTAACAGTTAAGACACAAAATGTTTACAGACAATTCTAAAGAAAAGATAGTAAATTATGGTATTTTTCTACTGTTCCATTCACTTCTAATTACATACATGTATGTAAATTATAATGAACACCAGCTGATTTATGGTTCAGCTTTTGTTTCATTTCTGAGATGATATGCAGATCCCTAGACTTTGAAGTTAACGAACATAAACTCCAAATTTATGTTTCTTCATTTTGTGTAATGTTATCTTCTTTGTAATTCAACTGCAGATTTCACAAGTTCTTAGAAAACTATTTTCTCTATATAGAATAGTAATTAAAACACATCCCAGGTTCATAAAGCTTTTTCCAGACTTGTGCCACACCCTCATTACCTGGATTTATGCATATAATTTAGCGTTCTGATATCTTCTCTCATGTTATCAGCCTTTAGTATTAACCTGTAAATCTTTTTCTTGTAAAATCTGTTATTCAGATCATGAATGTCTTAAGCTTCAGGAAGTTGAAAAAATTGAATGTGATTTCTTTCAACAGAAATACCAGATGCATCTTGCTATGCTTCCATATTATGAATGAAAAGAGGCATTTAACGATCCAGGAAATTTCTCCATAAGTATCTGCAAGCACAGTGGGTTTTTTATTTGCATTTTTTTTTCATTGCATTTGAAATTTCAAAATGCCTCTGTTTCTACATGTATAAGCAATATTTACTTTATGGAATTCTTTCACAGTACTTGTTTCTTATATTCTGCAGTCTGAAGAAGACATTTAGTAGATACGTGAAGATTTTATTCAAAATCAACGTGCACTGGGTAATGAGAGTAAGACTCAGAAATACTGCAATTTCTGCATCCTTAAAACATATAATTCAATGTTATTTATCATTCTAAAACTCAGAAGTTGGCTGCAATACAGTCATATGAAATTGAATGCAGTTTTTTCAGGAAGTAGCACCTGTGAATAGTACCTGAAAAAACCCTTTTCTGACAATTAAGAACAAGGTTCTGGCTCTTAAAGCACCCTAACCAATTACTACCATGCACAATGGTTTTATATAGTCAGAAATAAAAAAAAATATCAAGTGACACAAATATAAGGCCATCATTTTATAGAAATTATTAATCAAGCAACAGATACTAGGAATTAACTGACAGGAGAATATCAGAACCCCCACTGAAATTTCATCTTTTCTAGACACCATTGTTCATTTTTATTAACTGCACGAAATAATATTTATTTTCTATGTATCAGCCTTCTTATTCCACTGTACTTTTTCCTATTACTCATCATATCACCAGTATGTAAGGAGATAACTGTCTGAAAGTATGTTGATTTAAAATTAGTAGCAGGAACAGCATCTCTGACTGCTCTTTATTTGTAAACTATTTGTTCAGCTCCATTTTTCAACATATTTGCAAACATTAAACAGACATTTGAGCCATTAGGACTGGATTGGAAGGGTAACACAGTTAATTATGGGTTGAAGTGATCTTTTATTTATTGAGGCTGGCTCACAAATGTGGATCCCAAATGTGCCCATCCCAGCACCATACAACAAACTTGCATTTCTATTATCTGTGATCTGACAAATAGCATATTACATAAATCTGATGTTACACAATGATACTGTTATTCAACATGTATTGGCAGTGAGCTATTTGGACAGCTGTTATTCGAGTTAGGATGACTATCGAACCTTACTTGTCTCAGGTAATCAGAATATAAAAGTGATCAAAAGCAGATGCTCCTACCTTTTCACAGCAAAGGGAATCTATGTGAACTGTCTCCATGTCAGTGAATTTCCTGAATTTACTTAAACAGTTTTGTTAGCTTTCAGATGTAAAGCAAACCTTAATATTTTGAGTTTCTCCCTGTCTGCTGTGGAAGGATACCCTGAGGAGCTACCCTTTAAAGGGTCTCCAAACACTAGTGATCTACTGTTATTTAGACACCCATATCTCCAGTACTTTACATTACACCAGTCTCAGAGGATCGGCATGAAAAGGGTAATACTTTCAATCAGCTGATACCTGAGGAGGGACTAGCACTGCTGAATTTTCAGTTTTACTCCCAAGCCTCTATGTAAGCTGAGTCAGCAGTTGCTTTATTTTAAAGACTCTCTTTATTCACCCGCACTGCTGCAAATTGATAAAACCTATAAATCCCAGTTACCTCTTAGCGGGCTGCTTTAGAGATTAAAAGTATATACCTGCTCTGATACCACAGAGTCGCTCCCAAAAGGATTAACAGGAGTTAAGTGCATGCATGATAAGCAGGAGATACTCTACACCTCCCCCATACAGAAGGCAGGAGAGGAAACAGGCGCTGCACAATCCTTCAGAGAAATGTAAAGGTCATGCAGGTGCACTGCTGACTAGACCACCCTTTGCTCCCTCAAGCAAGTTTGCAGCACACTATATGGTTCATGTTAGGAGTTCAAATTCGAGCAAGACACAGCGCCATTAATTGGACACTAAAATCCTCTCGTAAGAAAGGGCTTCACTGCACATTTACTACAAAATGGTAATATAATTTCAGCTTTCCTGAAAAAAATGCCCAAAAATTACACATCATTCTTCTACACTGCAATTGCTTCTTATTTCACAGCCGTATTGCATGTATTCATAAATCAGCGCAGGGTATTGAACCATTCTGCTGTTTACCTAGTGCTTTTTACTTCATGTTGGGTAATACAAAATAGAGATAAGACAGTGACTGGTGCTATATAAATTTGGTGACCTATCTGGTGACAACTGAGAGAAAATGTAACATCAGATCAATTCACATGCTCACCAATTCCACATAGGATACAATGCAACTCGACAGTACTTCTGTCTATTGCAGAACTATTGCTCCCTGGTTACATAGCAGGCTCTGCTTATGAGTGCAGGATGTCCTTTTTCTCTTTTAGATTGCACACACTAAAAATAAGAAAGAAAAAAAAGCTTTATAAAAGAGAAAATATCTTTACGTAAGGCTATGTAATTGAGCTCAGGAACTGGGGTCCATATTCAGGATTTAAAGTTTATAATTAATGCAGTTCAAAATGGACACTTTATTTTTTTTTTTATACTAATGATATCTGTTACTAGTCCTCTTCTGTGCCAGACACTTGTGTAGAAAGGATTATGATAAAGCTTTTGCTTCAGCAGCTGCACAAAGGGTAAGTAATTTAAAACTGAACTAACATTTTTAGTAACTTGTATATATGACGGGAAGGAATATTGTAACAGTTCAAACAAGTCACAGGCACTTAGGTTCAAACAAGCACAGGTTTTATGGCAAGCATTTTCTAAATTAACAATGAATAAAACAGTAAACAGTTCCACAACAAATGAAAATAGTAGGTGCTTTTATTCTCTAAGGGCTCTTTCCTAAATATGTTGTGAATTATCTGAGAATAGGGCATGTTCTTGCAGCTGTTTTCATAGGAATATTTTCTCCTGACATATGAGTGACAGGATGCCAAACCTGCAAGGCTGGCAAGATCTGCTAGAATCTCTTTATGCCACAAGTGCTGTATAAAGCTGCTTGAGATGGTGAAGGTCTAGTGATGCAGGTGAAGAGGACAGGAGAGACTGGAGGAAGACATGAAGACATAGTAGCTGTAAGAAATGAAGGACCTTTACAGACTGAAAATTTTCAAACTGCCAAGCAAGGAGACACAGTAGGACTTTCCTGGGTGGAGAATGACCCAAGGAAGCACATATCCAAACAAGGCAGGAGCTTGAGATGATATCAGGGCACTGGAATGGGAAAAGATACAATACACAGAAAACACTCTGGAAGAATTCTCTGACTGAATCCCAGTCTCACTAGCTGATTTACCTAGTAACAAGCTGTTGTTAGCAAAGACTTTCTAAGAAACATGCAAAATTCCCAACATGTTTACACCATTCAGTATCTCACTATTTATTCAGGGTGAGTTTTATCTCACTTCTGCCTTGCATCTTATCTGCAATTAGGGTTAGAAATTAAATGAATTTGAGAGCAGTAAGCATACAATTTCACAAACAAGTCTGTGACGGAGTATGGATTTGCGGCACAGGTGGGATACACAGACAGACCTTAGAACCAGGGAACACCTCCAGGTCCAACAACCCTGGTGCAGACACTTCAGCTGGCAGGAACTGCAGCCACAGCATAAGAAGCCTCCTAAGGAGATTCTGGAACAATGCTACTGCACACTCAGCATCAGCACATGTAAGCCATAAAGCTTCTTTGGCTGTTTTTCAGCAAGTTCCAACCAAGACAACTTGCCAAAAACTTCTTTTCAGGAGGCTGATGTAAAAAACCAGGGTAAAACAACTACTGCAAATTGAAGCCCTCTGTCAATTTCTGCCTCTCCCTAATTCAGCATGGGCATGCCTCACCCTTCTCAGTCCCTGCAGGCACTCATGAGGTGCGAAAAGCAGCTAGATTAGAGCTGAAAGCATACCCTTGGCCTTGAAACATTGCTTATTAATATTATTGTTTACATTTACCTTTCTATTACTGAGATACTCTCCAAAGGTGACTTAAGTAAGAAGGTAGAAAGAACAAGTGCTTTCATTTTGTTATGAGTCTATTGTTACGACATTTGTATAAAAACATCAATTTTCTAGAGGTTTTATGCCAACAAGACAAATTCAGTACAGACTTACATGGCAGAAGTGAATGTAACTACACTACATCTCTACTGGTGTTTTAATGTATTTCCTTACTGATTTTGCAAAACTCAAAGCATAAAATCACATGACTGTTTCCTGTAATTTAATAGATTGCATTTCCATATAGTTAATATTTAATAAATGCATTAAAGAAAGCTCATGGAGAGGCAGAAAGGGACCCAGAGAAAATGAGGAGGGTGCAGCTTTCCTAACAGCACTGAAAACAATTCATATTGAAGAATTGTCTGTCTTGATTTTCTTCTTCCATAGATGCTAAAGGCCAATTCCCTCTGCATCCTTCAGGAAAATGGACAGTTTCCAAGATTTTCATTTTTGTGAGCATCAAGTCCTAAACACTACAGTACCAGAAATACTGGAAAACCCTTGAGTTCATTTCCTAGAAGCCAGGGATTTACCTTTAAATAGGAAGAGAATAACAGAGTATGTTGCAGATGTTGGTATAGAGTTTACATATCCATGGTCCTGACAAAATTGCACTGTTTAACTTCTGTTTGTGGATACAGGCAGGTCTCTCCTGTGTCATTTAATTATTCTGGTTCTGCCTTTCTAGTATACTCTTACAAATGTAAGAAATTGCTAGAATTCTAATTATGTAGTAAATAAACAACCTTTACAAGAAATTTCTGGATACAAACTATGAAGGAACACACGCATGAGGAGGATATGAAGGCCAACACCTCCAAATCCACAAAGTCAGGTCTGATTGAGAGAGCTGCCCCCAGGCCTCCCCATCAGTTAATTTCAATGGCAATAGTAAGACATTCTGACACCTCTCAAGCACTTAAGCACTTGATATTAGACATCTGTAGTAGAAAATTTAGGCTAAAATATCTATTTTCTTCTGCCTTTCTCATACCAACATGTTTTATTCATAAATATTGTACAGTTTAGTACCACTACTACCTTACCAACACCTGCTCATATGAGCACTGTTGATTTATTATTTTTTGGGGGAAGGCACTCCTACTCTCTCCACTGATCATCTCCTGCCCCTTGGGCAGGGACTGATTCCTTACGCTGCTGTAGTGCATAGCACAGCATGTCTTAGATGTTACCCCCTTCAAACTACAACCACAGACAATACTAGTATACGGTAAACATGGCAACCACAATCTGTGACTTGAAATTAAATGTTTCCATTAGACTGACTTGTGGCAGTGAACAATTGAACTAGACAATCAGAGTGTGACACATCCATAATATGACACCCTGCAGTCTAAACCTTCATTAAACACTCACGTAGGCAGCTCTCAGCTATCTGCTTTTCAGTATACTTCAGATTCTAAAATTAGCATTTTATATACTCAACATTCCATATTTTTATACTAAATCAACACTTACCATTACACTTCTGTTTGACTGAAAAGTTAAATGCATGAAAAATGTTATGCCTTTGAAAGAAAATTTATGCATGAATAATATCCAGGGATTCATACACTGATTCAGGTATAAAAAGTATCCACCAAGTCCGCTTAAAATAGACGACAAATGGGCACATAAAAAACTTGAGCTGCTGTAAGTTCTCAAAGCAAGTCATAAATCTATGTGATGGTTTCAGTACCTTAGTGTCCAAAGAGAAAAATACACAAGGCAGCCAGATTATGGAGAAGTAAAGCCTCTTTACCTATGTTACTGGTTTTTTAGGACAATTTACACAGTGTATCCATGCTACCCAAAATCCAAAGCACCTACAAACCAAGAACTACCCGGTATTGTCTCAGCCATACTCACAAACATGGTATAAAGAAAACAGAAATTTCAGTATAAAAAGTATAGTCCTAGTTCAATACCACACAGGTCTGGTTTCTAAGGATTAATCCTTTGGCTCCCAAGAATCTATTGGGATCTAGCGGGGAAAAAAAAATCAAAAAGAAATCAAAGCATCAGTTCCCCCATGCCAAACAAATCTCCACAACACAATCTTGCCTGCTGCATACGAAGTGTTAATGGCATGCAGCTACTCTTGCAACAAAGATAACTGATCATCCTAGAAATTATTATCTAACAGTTTGAACCACATGGACTCACTCTATCAGCACCAGCTCATCTTTTCTCTGTCAAAGCAGAAAGAACCCTGCTCCCATCATAGTCCCTGACACTCCCCTGCCTTGCACTTCCTACAGGCAGCCTCATCTGGCAAAAAACCTCCCCAAAATGCTATTAGAAAGAGTTGTGTACCACTGATGTGGCTCTGACTGTGCTTTATAGCCATCCCGTACAATGTAGGTCAGAAGCTCGTCCTTCATGTCTCTGCTCAGCAATGAAATGCTGTACAGCCTGATGAGGATCTGAGGTGACAAGCCAAGACGGCACATCAGGATATTTTAGGTCTTCAGCTGGGAAAGTACATTTCTGGCTCGCACTGCAGCCAGACAGCCCACCCTGGCGAGGCTTGTGGCTGGTGCCTGCAACCATGTTATAAGTGGTTCCTACAAGGAAACCTGGGAGCACCTCAGGTATTAAAAAGATTTCATAATGCTCCTAACTGCTAGGTGAGCCACTGCTGACAAAGAAACGTAAAGCCCAAATATTGAGTTCTTGCTTAGCAGCATTTCCTCAGAGAACATTTCATTTGGCTTTTAATTAGATTAAATCAAATCAAATCAAATCAATAGTGGACACAAATGTCATCCGTTTTGTATCCTTCCTCCAAAATTACAGCCTGGTGTTACTTTTATAGTAAATTCTTCTGAGGAGATAATATTCCATTTTTAGTATTATAGCTAGAGTTTCTGTAACTAAATAGTGATGGCTTCCTGACACTAAATAATACATCACATCTGTTCAAAGTACAGAAGAGCACAAAAGACACTGAAAAGCCAAGACATATGGTTGAATAGCGTGCCCAGGTATGTCAGATCATCTCTTTACAGAGACTATATAATAAAATTTTCAAAAGGCAAAGTAAATTTAATAGTAACTTGGTTTTACACAATTCATAGAGGCATTTTCTCTGATACTGCATTTGCTTCTCCAGTTTGTACATGGCTTTTCTTTTTAATTGGAAATATGATTGCCTTTTTTTGCAAAAAAAAAAAAATATTCATCCTGATACTGAGAAAGTTGACAGTTAAGAATGTAGCTGTGCTGTCTTCATGTGCTTCTCACTACTAGGAAGCATACACCATAAAGTAGGTTAGAAATGGCAGGTATTTTTGCAAAATTTTTTGGAAGAAAGTTTTGCTTTGTTCATTGGAGAAACATTAATTTCATTTTCCTTGGTCCTTTGAAGTAGTATTTTAAAACAGGCTAAAGTACAGATTTCAATTACTCATATCCAAAGAATGAAAATAAAAGCATAAACAGTTCTTAATCCAAAGTAAAAAGTCATCAGTTTTATTTAAAGATTTTTTTTTTTTACTCATTTTTTAAACAATCTACAGAAATCCCTTGGAAAAAAAAACCAACATTTTTTTCCAAAAGTTTATTGTAAAAAAGAATGTATCTGGAAAAGTACTTCCCTTTTCTAGAAACCCCTTACTATGATCGGCACATATAAAATATGTATTATGCTGCTTTAAAAACTATCTCAAAGCCATTGTATAAATGTACTTTTTTTTTTTCAATTTGAAACACATACACTTTTTACTCCAATTCAGCAGCAACACTAGAACCCTCACTATAGTCTTGAATTCACAGATCACATTTTGTCTTCCATCTGGTTTAAAAAAAGTACTTGTATTAGTAAAAATTATCTTCAAGCAAGACAGAGAACATATTTCATCGCTCAAGAATATACCATGAATGTTAAATATAAGGACTGAAAATTATACTCCCTTAAGCATATATGTAAAAATACATTTCCATCCATCCATTATCCTAGGTGAAGAAACTCCACTGTTCAGACACTTGGAAACATCAGGTTGTTGAGTTTATTTTAGCTTCAAAAAGAAGTCACCTCCAGTTAAGGCAAGTGCTAGGACATTTGAAGCAATAAAATATTTAATATTAATTATAATATTAATGGTTATGAATCTGTCTGTTAATTATTTGAACATTGCCTGAATATGACTGACATTTCAGCATTATTACCCAGCTATAACAATGTTTTATGAGAGTAAATTTGGCGGTGCAACCTTACGTACAGGTTATCACTGCAATACTATAATGAATTTAGGCTTAGACAGTGATTTATTTCTATTATCTCTTGTCAAGTCCACCACGTTTTACTGAGCTGAGCAAACACGCTGTCAAGCAGTTCCACCTTGAAAATGAATAGATGTTGTTACAGTTTACGTTAGTGAGATTTTGTCCCTGTTTCAGTGCATTGATAGAAATGAGCAATTTGGGTTGGTTTTTTTAAATGCTGCCAGTTAAGCTATTATTTCATTCACTCGAGCTGATTTTATGCTTCTTAAGTCCATAATCAATTTTAATTTTGAGGTGTGACTTCTCCTCAGCAGTGAATTCCTGCTGTTATTCAGTGGCAACACCACACTTAATGTCAGCTCAAGGTTAACACTGCTGTGTTTTTACCTTGTATTGCAAATCTAACCCAACATCTTGAAGTAACAGATTCCTTTATAAAGTCCACAAGGTCTGAGCCTGAGGTAGCAGCACTTGGATAACCCATAACCTGAATTTCCACATCCAGCATCCCACCCCAAGCTGGTCTCACTATTCCTGGTACCAGACAGCTATTGTTAGTCACAGTCCTCTTGTGCAAGTGACGCAACTGGACATTCTGAATTACTGCCCAGAGCTACTTATACTGACCTCATTTAAGAACTGTGTGTAAGCTTTTCTTATTTCTATGGCAAGAACAAGTGGTAATAGCATTTGGCAGTATATTTATTTGATAGCTGTTTGCAGCTATGCTAGTCATCACTGTAGAGAAAAGACACGTACCATGGGCCTGTGGTTAATTCTTTACAAAAGGAAAGACTGTGTATTTGCAGTGCAGTAAATACTGACTTCCTATTAATGATCACTTTACGTAAATGGTGTTTTCTGGCTGTAAGCTTCCTTACTGATTATTCTATCTCTTCCTTAATTTGTGGTACAAAGAAGACTGGCAATGTTTAATTGCCACTTGAATCCCAGAGAAATCTGGTGGAGCCCCACTGTCATTGTTTATTTAAATACATATTATCTTGTCAGTCAACCTGAAACAGTACAAGCTGGTTCATGTTACAGTCTACAGCCACTGTGATATACATTTTAAAGGTTTAAATTATAATTTTTAGTCAATAGAGCCCAAGAGGTGCAATCTTTAACAGAGTATGACAACTGCCTTCTAGAAAGGCCCCCTATGAGTTACAGGGTAATTCTCTTAATTTCCAGCCATGCTTAGCACTTAGTACACTGACAGGAGCCCACAGCAGCCACAGTCACTGCACCCACAAGGTTCACTGTCATGAAGGTGGGCTGTGCTGGCAGGGACAAAGGCAGACACATGGCTCCACTGTGTCTCCTTCCCTTGCCTCTTCTGAAAGCAGGAGGTGATACCTTGGCATAGGGATTTACCAGGTATGATATATCCTCTGAGTTTTACTCAACTTGAAATTCTTCCTCTGCATCTCTAACTCTCCTTGTCTAATCAGTATGATTAAGTATGCCCCTCATGGCTTAATTTTGAGTGTACTGGTGGGCAATGGTCCCAGTACATGAGAATCTATTATTTGGTTTGTCAGGCATGACAAATCCTCAGTGTACAACCACTGTGACTCTAACAAAACATCAGGTAAAGCTTTATAATGCCCATTCTACAAAATTCATGATGCATAATGGTAAACTACATGAAACTCAGCATGTGGGATAGTAGAGCACTCTGGAACTTGTGAACAGCCAGCAAACACAAACTTTGGTGGTCCTGCTGAGGAATGCATTTACTGCAGATAGCTCAGTGTGCAGCTGCAGTGTGAGCTGCAGGTTGGGCTCTGGGTGTCAGGAAATGATGGGAGCCCGAGGCAAAAGGCTGTGAACTGGTGCTGTCCCTTTGCACAGCAGACACACCTTTGGGGCCAGCCAGGAGAGCGGACACACAGAGACACTGCAGGAGCCAAGGACTCAGCAGGAGCACCCCAGACTGTTGTGAGCTTATACTGAAAGGGTATAAAATAAGAAAGCCCAGGGTGTCCTTTGTTTGGGGTCTCTCCTCAATGGAACCCAGCTCGAGATGGTTTTGTGTTCTGCACCTTGACTAAATTACTTAAAGGATTCAGACCCTGCTATGGGAAGCCTGGGGTTGAGCCAGTAAGGAAACCTTGTCTGGCTGTCTTGCTGCAAAGCGGCTTCAGCCCCAGCAGTGAAAAGTCTTGAATAGCGGGATTTGACTGCCAGAATGCTCCCTGAATGGTCAGACAGGAAGGTTTCCTTAACAGTCTAATTAGACATGTTTATGTTTATCAGTCAGTAAAATGAAAATATAAGCTACTACAGCTTCACTTAATATTCTAGTTGTTCTTTTAAAGCAATGCTTGCTAAAGAGATCACTTGTTCAGATTGTTATCAAAATATTTATATAGTTAAATCACATATTTCAGTCCCACAACAAAAAATATATGAACTGCCTGTTACTAGAACACAAGGAATGGTTTAGAGAGTAAAATATATTTGCATTATTTTTCTACTGTGAAAACATAAGGTTTAGAAACTCATTTCATGACCCTGAATTGCTTTAAGCTCATGAATGCTTCTTGTAAAAACAGCAGGACTGCCAACTGACTCAGCTGCTACAGGTTACTAGGGCAGGGTCACAGTAACAGGTATGCTAAATTTCCCACCGGGTAAGCCTTAAGGTTATCCTTGGTCAAAAGCCAACTTTTCCAGAGAGTAAAAACTTCCACTGCTCTTTGTAGCTACCTTAATTTTAGCCAAGGGCTTTCACTTCCCACAGGCTCCCTCGTCCTGGCCTCTCTACAAGAGGGGGAGTTGAGGGATAAAATGCTTTAATCTCCATTCACGCTTCTAGAAAGGAAAACACCTTCATGTGGCGTAAGGCTGCGTATCTGAAGGGGAGAAACCATTCAGAGAAATCGGGGTACTCTGCTCTTTCTTCTGTTCTATCTTTGTTCTATCTAGCTCAAATCATGGATTATTTCCTCCAGTGCCCACAACTGGACCAACAGTCCCACAGCACTCCATGCCAGTCCTAGAAAACCAATATGGCAGCCAGTAAATGGTTTAAAGGCAGAGAAATCTCATGCCTGGCTAGTTTGGTTGGTGCAACCATTCCCAGAAACATGTTAATCTATGCAAGCATAAACAAAAGGAGCACAACTTTCACACAGCCTTTATTAACCTTAAGATCTTATTTTCCCAAAGTATTTACAGTTACTTCACTAGAGGTGTCAAACTTGCATCAGAACCAACAACCAGGTTTAGGGTAAGTCTAACATACATACATGCATGCCTGCATCTATACACATACAGATATATATATAAAAACACATATAAATATATATATGCACATGTTGCTCTAATTTATAAGGATTTTTTTTTCTAGAGGAACCTGCAAAATAGCTAAACAGAACCGAAACACACATTTCTGAATTATTTAGTATAAAAATAAACAAAGAAAAAGAAACAAAATTAAGTCTCTTGCATTTCCCTCCTCTAAAATTTACATACTTACTTTGCAAAATCCTTTAGTACATAGAAGTACTAAAATGACATTACTTTTGCAGACAAAGGTGCTCTGCACTGGACGATAATTCATCTTATCTCCATTAAATGAAGAGGGACTTCACCTGGAAGACCCACAACCAGACTGGTAAAAACCGACCATTACCCAGTTTGGCTGGGCTAGCTGGTTTTGCATCTATTGTACATACAAATGATCAAACAAATTCTCACTGAAACCAATCTAAGCAAAATGAACAGAAGAATGACTTACACAAATAATTACTTACCTTCCTCCACTATTTCCACAACTTTACAGGATTCAGAATACAGGTTAGGGGCTAACTTTTAGCTTTAAGAAAGTAAAAAAATTTTGAAAGACTACTTTTGACGTGAGGATTAGAATCACATTTACTTTGCTTCTAGTTAAGAGCAAGCCTTGAACTTCCTCATACAGCTGTGTAACCTGAATATTACCACTTCTGAGGTGGTCTGGTAGACCAAGCAGCTTTTACCATTGTCAATGAAACAAAACAAATCACTTTGCACTGTACTGGACGTGGAAGACTGCTTGGCTTCCAAGCACTTTTTCTTGGTTTCCTCAGTCATCTGGGGGACATCCAGACCACAAACCAGATGTTTCCTCAAATTAGCTGGTCAGCTGAAACTGACTGATGATTTCATGCTCTGATAATAACTAGGTGTTCCTTATCCTAAACATATATTATTCAATAACAGTGAAAAACATTCTTTATACTATGATTCTCATCTATCTATAATTTAAAAGTTGAGAGAGATAAGCTTTTTTTCCACGAAATATTTTGCTCTCTCTTTCAATGTCTTTGGAGGTGTCTTTGAATATCTTTGTTCCAGGGGCCAAAGACTCCTTGAGTGAACTCAGCACCAGTTGCTACTTTCCTTCCACACTCCGCTTCCAGCCAGCAGCTCATCACACATCTCCTTTCCACCCCTGTACACACAGCTGCAAGTCTGAAGGAGCGGAAAAGTCATCTCAACAGCCACACCACTGCACCAAAAGATCGTGTCTGCCTTGGGTGGCGAGTATCTGCCTTTGTCCAGTGCATGACTGTGTCGAGGGTTTTAGCAGTGCCCATGTGCCACTAATGCCACCCTGGAGCAATGTGCTATGGTGACTTTAATCCTTGGACCTCTGACAACTCCCCACGACGACAATCCCACTTGAATAGCACCTATGGATTGCAGTGTTTCTGACATGAAATTTTATTCTGTGATATCTTACTTTCTCTCTTGCTATGGAACTGATCGCAATTTCGATACACGGGAAGAGTTAATTTGCAATCTAAAGTATACAAAAAGATTTTGTCGTAAGTATTGTTGCCCATTATCACCAAATCAGCAAATAGGAAGCAAAATATAAGGTCTGTTAGCACATGTTAGAGAAGAAGCCAGAAAACAGTTCATTTGTTTGACTATTAGTTCTGAGGTAACAGTGGATGTCAAAACCTGAAAAAATGTATTTCCATTTTTAAGTAAAGTGTTCATTATCTTTAACTGGACATGACTGTTCATTTCAAAAGAATTTATCTGTTCACCCATACTGCAATTTAAATGGAAATATTTTTACAGGTCAGAAAGTCTGCTTTTTTGACTGTAAAGCCAGGAACAATAATTTCTTGAAGCTTTCTACATTTTTCTTGAAAAAGCATTAATTCCTTAAAAAACAAGGAAAACGTTAGTTGTCCAGGTCCAGCTCAGAAGTCCCACTCCTATTCTGTTTCCTAAAACAAAGCAGCTAGAACCTTAGATATGTAAGCAGCACCCTAAATTGCATTTCTTTGTTCTAATTCTGGTATGTACTATCAACTAATAATGCACATCCCTGTTCATTAGTGCTCCCCAGTAGGGTCACATTGGAAAGACCTCTTCATTACTCATGCACTGCTTGTCAGCACACAGACTGGAGCAAGATTACTAATACATCTGTCTAATTTTACTGAGAATATTGATGTTAAATCAGTCTCATTCACTGTCTGCACAACCAGAAGCCCATCCAATTGGAAAAAAAAAAAAATCTTGTTCTCCTTATGAAACATCCTAGGTGGAAATAGGAGAAGATGCATATGGTCTATTGGGCTGTATTTGTAGTCTGTAGTAGTTAACCAATGCCTTTATTTCAGAGATTACCACATGTGATGCTGAAAACTAAAATTCTACAAAGGGACGTGCTAGTTTTGTATAGGAAAAAAAATAAGGGAAAAAAAGGAGAAAAAAAAATGCATATCCTAGTAAATTTTCTGATATGACTCCCAGTACATGAATAACATAAATCCTCTCCCCAACTTATATTTTAGCTTGAATTAAAAAGTTTTGCCTTTTTTTAAAAGGCTTTTACAAAATAAATTCCTGTTAAACATTTATTAGGTCAATATTTAGCACTGAATATGAACACCTGTGGTGATTCTAGTTGCTTTCTGCCGCTTCAAAATAAAACAAAAAAAGGGCCTCCAATATTCAAGCAATTTTATCACCTATCATGGGTGTCTTCCTAATTAGGCAGAGTGTGATAAAATGCAGAGAGGAAAAAAATATAGGGAAAATAAAATCTAAATGATCTAGTTACACTGATTTGTCATAAGGATTATTTGAGAGTAAAGCAAGCAAATGAATTTCTACTTTCTCAAGGAAAGGAGGGTTCTAATTACTCTGGTAGAGAACAGCCACCTGTAACATTACAGGGTTAGTCTTCTACATCTCAGCTCTGTCCCTGATCGCTGTGCTTCGCTGTCTTTCTTCACTGACATGACATAAAAAATTGTGCCCACTTATTAAATCATTTGCAATTTTTGATCATTCATACATTGTAATATACTTTAAAATTGTTCTGGGCTTACTTATCATAAAAGTACAATTTCCAAAATGAAGTCTTCAAACACTTTCTATGTTTAAAAATTTTAGTGCAGTCGTTTCAGGAAAAGAAGTCACAGATATTACAGACAATTTTACTCTGTCATTTTGATCTTTTTAATCAAATGCCACCTCTTCAAAGGACTTTGACAAATCCAGTGTCCTCAAGAGCTAGTTGTTCCACTTGGATTTTGATTGACTGAGCAGTCACAGAATCTTAAGGGGACAGGGAGTACTGTAACAACTTCATGACTGCATGAAGGGTCTAATTTTTGACAGTTAACTGTTTATTTTGGGAATCCAGTATGATATTGTAGTACTACT
Source organism: Aphelocoma coerulescens (assembly GCF_041296385.1). Classification (NCBI taxonomy): domain Eukaryota; kingdom Metazoa; phylum Chordata; class Aves; order Passeriformes; family Corvidae; genus Aphelocoma; species Aphelocoma coerulescens. The sequence goes on from NC_091013.1 coordinate 78,924,493, forward strand.
GCCTGTGATACTCCATGCAATGTACCAATGGCGTGCATGTTCTTTTATTATTTGCAAGACTAGAGCACACCAGTGAGTATTACAATACAAATTATTGTCATCTGAGGCTTCTAAAATAAATGTGAGTCTTCCGAAGACGCAGGAGGAAAACTGTGCGAATAACTTATTTTTTGGTTTATTTGAAATTCTGCAAATGAAATCAACATCTTATGTGGATGGGGATTTTCTTTTCCTTGACAGTAAAACAGTCAGAAACATATCTGAAAGTAAAAAAAATCTCCTTCTGTGTTTGAGTAATTTTGGAATTTCATTGTTTTACACTGAATTCAAAGTAGTTTTCGAAACTAAAATGTCAAATACTAAATCTAGAAATTGGTATTTTAGTATACCTAATTTGAAGGAGATGAGACAGACAGGGAGAGAACATGCTGTCAGACATACTGACAAAATCTAAATGGATTAATGAAATATATCAATAGCAACAGATCTGCATGTTTGGCTAAATGATATTTTGGAGGAAACATTTTGTCTGGTTTAATCAAAGCTTGATGCAGCTTTCTGAATTAACTCCAGAAAAGCAACTCCCAGTAGCTGAAGATTTGACTCCTTCCTATTCATTTCATAACTTAAACCAGGAAAGACACTGTGGGTCATGGATAGGATGTGTCTGCACCTCCCTTCCCATACCAGGATGCTGGGAATTTCAGGAGGATACACAAATTCAGAAGGGGATTAAGCAAAGTCCCGAAGGGTAGATAAACTAATTGAACAAGTTACCATGGCATGGATAAACACATTGGCTCCAGAAATCTCTACATCCTGGTAGAAACAGCACAGGTCACAGGGCAACTAGTCTCATGTTCCAGTGCCCTGGAACTGCTTTTCTTACTTTCCTATTTGTCTCATGGCAGTAAATCCTTTCCTTCTGCTTTTTACTCTCTTTTGTTATCTTGATTGAAAGAGACCACATTAACAACAGGACTGCTTCACAAGTCTCCAACTCTGGGTGTGGAGAGTACTTTTCAAAATGAAACTGAAACTACTGAAAAAAATTGTTAAAGGAGTTAAGAGCCAATGTTAATTCAGATAAATGTCAATGAACTCAATCTAACTAACTTTGTGTAAAGCCATTTACACCAAAGCTCCCCCCCAGTCTAACAAAGAGGACTCTAACATCAAAAGTCAACAGTGTCATGTCTTGCTTTTTTTGTTTCGTTGGGGCTTTAAAAAAAATTAACTAGCCACTGCCTCCACCCTGCATTGCAGGCAGAATTTTAGTATTCCAGGTATGTGAGTGTAGTTCTGTGGCAAATAATTTGAATTATGTTTCAGGGGTTGCAAGGCACCAGACACTCCTCTAAGAATTTTGTGCTACTGAAAAGTAATAAAATAGAGAGGAAATTGGGCTGACACAATTCCGGAACTACAGAAATGCAGCTGACAGACCTCGGCTCTTATCAGTCTTTGACAGGTGCATTTAGGTACTCTTGGGTTATTGCTCTCAGACCTATTAACCTCTACCGAGCCCGGATTTCGCCTCTTACAGTCAAGATCCTGCAGGGATATGTGGGGCATGTGATTTAATAGAAATCTCCAGAAAGAACAGCATTTCTCACATCCCCGGTTTTTCTGCCACCCTCAAAAATCTCCTTACAGAATAAAGCAAAAGTTTTGCTTTATCTCCTAAGCATAAAGAAGCAGACATTGCATGCCAGGATGGCAAGAGAACTGCTGTATAATGTATTTCCCTACTGGTTGTTTCCTTTTCAGGCTGCTTCTTTTTCAGGGCTCCCAGACAACCACAGCATCTAACTGTGGACTTGGAAACATCTACATTAAGGGCAATTTTACTGCAAAAGGTAACAACAGATAGCACCACAGATTTTATTTTTTGACCTCTTATATTCCTGACCTCAAAAAGTCCAGTTTTCAGCTGCCAGCTGTGAAAATCTCTTTTCCTGCATCATCACTGCTATAAAAAAATCTCAGAAGATGAAAAATAACTTTTTGGTGTATCTATGCACCATGGGATTTTGGATGACAATCTTTAGTTGTACCGTGGCATTGCCCATTGCCTTCACTGGGACCATTACAGTAATGGATGGGAAAGTAGCAAAGAACTCCACAGATGCAGCACTAACATTCAGAGATGAGACACCAAAGCTTTTTCTCTCCAAAGTTTTGAATATATAGGGTTTTGCCAAGATAAGGTTTTGGCCAAGATCCAGTGCAGGGAAGTTTTTATAAGAACTAAAAAGAGCTTCTGGTATTCAGCCAAAACCTCTAGTTGCTATTAGTTCTGAGGCTGGCCTCCTTATTTTAATATTCAGTGCATAGTTTTCATTTCTTGCATGGTACCCCAGAGTACAACACAGTTGCTTCGGCTTCTAGGGAGAAAAGTACCTCACCTGAAAAAAACTGAGCAAAACTAGAAAGAATCAGAGTTTTTTATGTTGGAGGAGACCTTTAAGATCACTAAGTTCAACTATTAACCGGTTTGTCTTGGAAAAAAAAGGAATGTGCCATGCATCTAAACAAAAAGAAAAAAACACCAGTACTCTTACGGCCATCAGCTGAATCACTCTACACTAGTAATTTTATGATGTTCCTAAATATGCAGTAGATGTCTGTAGGTACTCTTACACTTTTTAGAAAGGTCTGTTTTACACAGAGATATGAGGTAAATAAATCAGTTCAGTACTTCTGGGACATAAGACTACTATCCCCAACTGGGGGGGGGAAACACATAATACTATCTTGCCCACTTAGATACCTCGCATGTTAGCAAGTCTGTAGAAATTGCCTTGGCATATGTAGAGTGCAAAACAAAAGCTTTGAGGAGGCGAGGATACGCAGGTAGTATTTGCCATTTTGGGAGGATCACACGTCCCAGGGTGTCAATTCTTTTCACCAGTTCCTGGAACCGGCAGAACATTGTCACTGCACCATCCTGCCACGTGGTATTATCACGCCAGTCCTCTGATGCTAACAGACAATGCCAAACCATGGTCTTGCTTCATGACAGTGCTCTGTGGGACTAGGTGACCCAAGCTGACGGTGAGAACAGGGCCCCCCCCAGCACTACAAAATTAGAAGTGTACATGAAGATCTGCAGTGGACACAGTGGAGTAATTCTGTCTCCTACCCTGACTGCCATGGTGCCTCACGTCTGCACTTTATTACCTACTGAGGGTAATAGGCCGTTAGCTTAGGAGAACAGTGCTATTAATGGATTCTGTTACAATATAATGCTTCGTTAACAGAGCTCTCAAAGAAATCAACAACTTCAAAACTCCCATAATCAATCCAATTTAATCTGATATATGCTCTGTCAAATTGCATTTCAAAAGGCTTTTATAATACTGAAATTCAGTTATCTAATAACAGCATTAGCAATGTTAATTTTCTAATCAGAACGCAAAATCATTAATTAACCATGCCTTCTTTAACTAAAAGAAGCTGCAGTTCCTAATCAGTAACCCTACGAATCCTTTGATGTTTATGCATAGAAAGGGTACATTCTCCTCTGGAAATACCTGTGAGGCTTTCATTAGTGCTGGTGTTTGCATTGGACACAAAATTGCTTCCTTGGTTCTGAGCCTCTCCCGTCCTTCCATCTTGTGCCATTACCTACAGCCACAAGAGGCCGGTGCTCAGTAGCACGAGCAGCATTCCTGGGTGGTCCTCGCTTCCTGGAAACAACACTCAGTTGTCCAAAGACACCTCAGGTCAGTCCCAGCACTCCAAAGACGTTGATTTGCCATCATGTCTAGCCTGTCCTTATATTAGCACAGGAGCACATAAAAGAGCCTGTAATTGTAACAGGATTGGAAACCTGCCCCAGATCAAGAATGGCAATTTTGCCTCAGGTAGAGGATCCACCTATCTCCGGAAGTGCCCAGAAGTGAGTAACTCCCCTGAATATGTTCCCAGCACTCAACTATTTATATTTACCGCTCCTGGGTCTTTCTGAGTGGTCTGAACTCATGGATTTCTGCCAGTGCACAGCTAATTTGAACTTGAATCCATGCAAACTGCTTGCATCCCCATTTTTCTTCAGAAAAAGGTCCCATAGGACTACCACTTGTCATTCAAAAAACACATCTGTTTGTTGTTTCATTGTTTGTTTGTTTGTTTTGAATCTGCTGCTTAAAAACTTTTTTGAGGAAATGCAGAAAAAATATATGAAATAAATAACTTTAATTTACACCGTTATTACTTAAACTCTGAAGCTTCATTCTGCTCTCTGGAAACAATTGTTTCCATACTTCAATTGTTATTAAAAAAGTCAGCACAGACATAAATTTTCCTTTAGAACAACCCAACAATAAACAGAAGGATTATTTTCAGAATTTTTTTTCAGGCAAAGATTAATATGTGAGAAGCTTACACTACATATTTAATATATTATTTGAACAAAAATTAAAAGCAGAATAGTAAAACAATAGTTCAGCAGCTGTTCTTGCCATTTACAATCAGGGAATTAATTTTCCTGGGTAAAAACTGTGCTCCATGCTCCAGGAATACACCCTTTAAATTTGATGATAAACCAACTAGCAATTGTATATCCCACACTAAAATTAAATGACAGCTTTAATGTTACTAGGGAAAATAAAACATATTGCTAAGGCTATAAACTTGTTCATGACAACACTCTAAGATAAAAACAAGAAAGCCAAGAACGCATGCACCATTTTTACTTTCATAATATTAGATTGCCATGTAATAGCTTATTTGCTCTTTAAAAAAAAATTCCTATCTTTCAGACAGAGCATTCACAGAGAATAAAGACAACCATAAAACACAACCATCATGAAGTTTCTTACACCTATATCTAAATAAGTAAGTGGCTCTCAGACTGTGCTCCATCTGTCAAGAAGCTAGTGAGGGAATTTAGTCCCTTTCAAGCCTGCTGGCAACTGGTTCCTTAGCCTCAAGCAAGTATTTCACTTTGTTCCCCACATTTGTAAAATATTTGTGCTCTGGCCTGAAGAACAATGACATGTTCTCAATGCCTTGTTCAGCTGAGCATTTCGAAGGAAATATGCTTAACTCTACGCATACACGTAATTGCAATGATTTTGACATAATAGGTTTTCCTGAAAAAGCACAAAAAGAATTTTTTTCTGAGATGAGCCTTGAAGAACATCTGTAACTTGTGTTTTAAAGTAGAATTGCTAAAAGCATATTGGATGGATCATAAAGTAATGATTATTTTCACTTGTAGGCTGGCTACAAGTAACTTGTAGCTGATAGGGTGTAATTTCTTTCTGAAGTATAAAAGTGCCCCCTTAAACTCTCAGTGATGGGGAATAGGATCCTGCCCTGACATGATTATGCCATTGATTTCCTTCTCTTTCAACATTTTTGCGTATTTTCAGTTTTTAAAATAGCAGATCATTGCTGATGAGAACATCTAAAAAAAATGAAATTTCTCTGTTTGGCGCATACATGAATAAACTGTTGGAAATTGGACCTCGAGTCATTTTGCCATGATATTTGCTTAGGAGATGTTATTGCACACACAGCATAGATAGCTGAGCACTGAATCTTTCTGAAATTTGCAGCTGTCCTGGAAACTATAAAAGAAGTTGGTTTTGGCTGATTTTACTTATTTTACAACAAAAACAGAAACAGAAGTTGATAGTTAAAGTCACTTCACCAAACTACTGATTCTGTAATTGGGTGAAACCATTTATGTGCTTCAGCAGAAACCCTACCAACCTTTTTTTTGGGACAAAATAAACTGCCTTTGACATTTGGTGATCCAATTGGGAGAAAAATTCAGCCCTATTTTTCAGAGAAGTGAGAACAGCATCTCCCATTAGCTTTCTGGCTGATGGAACAGCGTGTGTCGTCAGCACACCACTCCTGGAAATAAGGCACCAAATGCCTGATCAGTAGAAAATGAATGAATCATAGACTGGGTGGAACTGGAAGGAGCCTGAAAGGCTGTCTCATTTCAACCCCTGCCAGGGGCAGGGACACCTTCCTCTAAGCCAGGCTGCTCAAAGCCCCATCCAACCTGGCCTTGAACACTTCCAGGGATGAGGCATCCACAGCTTCTCTGGGCAACCTGTTACAGTGCCTCACCACCCTCACAGGAAAGAATGTCATCCTAATACCTAATCTAAATCTTAGCATAACTTCCAGGAGGACCTGCTCCATGACTTTGCTGGCCACCAAGGTGAGACTGACTGGTTTCTAGTTTCCTATGTCTTTCTTTTTTCCCCTTTTTAAAAATGGGTGTTATGTTTCCCCTTTTCCAGCCGGTGGGAACTTCACCTGCCTGCCATGACCTTTTAAGTATGCTTCTGAATATCATTTTATAAGCAGGTGTTTTCACAGTAGGCAATCAATGGGGTATCCGGCTTTTTTTGACTTTTTAAAAACTACAAGTACCTTTTTCACTTAAAATCTATGAATTATGTTCCCAACTAAACTGCATGATGTAGAGTAAAATAAGGTACTGGCCCTGGAAGTTTGTGTTCCCCCAGACTCTCCAAACACCCAGGTGTGGGGACTGGTGGAGGCCGCGGAGCCTCCCAGCCAAGCCCGGATCCAGACAGTCAAAGAACTATCCCATTTAGGAGCAAAGTAACATACATCTGACACTAAGCCTTCACACAAACAGTGCATTGTATTAAATGTCATTTTCATCCTAAGAGTCTAAAGACACAAGAGAAAAGGATATTCTGAATAAACAAAGAAATTCCATTTTCTTTCTTCCACTACATCTTCCATTTAAAATGGTATTTCAAGCCATGGGCATATATACTGCAGAGGTGCCATTTATTCACCTTTAGGTTAAAAGCATTCCTAGTTACAATAATTATCTCTAATGATCTAAAATTATGTACTCATCATTTTCTTATAGCTGATTACTTCTCCAAAGCCAGCCTGATGGTTAGGCAATCGTGTGCTCTGCTATCTAGACTCAAGTTACAGTTGAGTATGTGATATACTGAATATACATTACACTTCTTACACACTACTTTTAATTTAGCCTGAAAAACAACTGTTGAAGCAGGTGATTGTATGTTAACAAGAGAAAGACTGTGGAAAGTTTATTACCTAAACATGTTTAACGTAATTAAATCAATGACATATCATCTATCATATCACCTAAATTGATAAGCAATTCCTGGAATATTTAACATTAAGTCAGTTAAATTTCTATATCCAAGAACAAATGGAATGGACGTGGCTAAGAATTACTTTATTTAATACATCCAAAGTTTAAATGGCTGCTATTAAGTAACTAGAGAAATATCTGCCACAAAACGTACACAACATCATGGCTGATCCTGGAGCTTTTGCATTCAACAGCTCACATTGTACTTAAAGCTCAGTTTCAGAATTCTGAACATTAGTGATGAATGTACATTTGTCCTATTTCCAGCCCCTCTTCCTGGAATGTCTTTGAGAGCTCAAGAAAAATAGCTGCAGCAAGACAAAATGGAGGAAAGAAAAATTCTACACATTCTACTGAAGCATCTATTATCTATGCACCATCTTCCATTTATCTTTCTTGCACTGCAAATCCAGCCCAGTCTATCTGTCTACCTCCTATTAATAAATTATGAATATACCTGATAATTAAAATTCGGTATTTACAGTTCTGGCTGTGCAGTGGTACAATGTGTGATTCAAAGCTGTCGCTCTGTGTTAAGAACAAGGTATGCAGATCTCCAGGTCTCTGGCAGCATTTCAAGATGTCTTGCTAGAAACACTTAGCAGACACGCTCTTATGACATGGCCACAGTGTATTAACCCTGAAGAGCAAGAAAAAAAACCCCACGTAATTTCAAGGCATACAAACAAGCACCAATTATTTTGCTTATTAAAAAGTCTGAAAGTTTCCCTCTGAAATCACCTCTTTTTGGAGTCACTTATATTCATCTTAGTGGCTGCAATTGAGCTTTTAATGGCAGGACTTTCCCTGCAGTAAGCCTGAAGCTGATAATCAGCATTTTTAGGCTCTTACCTCTATGGAAGAAATGCTGATGCCCTCTCCAGCCCCCTGCCCAACCATCCTCTCCTGTGGGGATGCAGGTGAGCAGCTCCATGTCTGGAGCCCAGCAGCTGGCAGGCAGCCACGGAGGTGGGCACTGCTCCGCACGGCTGGCGCTCAGGGCAGGTTTGTTCCATTACTCTCAAAGAGCTTCTGCTTCCCCGACTTTTGAACAACTTTACCAGCTAAACCTCACCCCCATCCGATAACCAGCCCTGCCTGTCACCCGAGTGCGTACACATCCCTTCCCTAGGCCCAGCTGGGATGGGATGGCAGCTGCAGGGACACCGCGTCCTGCAGTGAGGGGGTGCCACAGCCCTGCGTGGGAGCACTGACACATCCCCGGTGGCGGTGAGGCAGCAGCTCCTCCGCAGGGCGGTAATGACCCGTGAAACAGCATCAATCCAACACAACACCTGCCCCCGTGTGCCTCGCTGAAATGGAAAGTACCGGCTCTGCCCACATTCACCCACTTCGGAGTTCTCTTTTTTTTTTTTTTTTTTAAGATTTCTAAGATTTATGCAGGTGATTCTTACTGGTTTTGAATTTGAGAGAAAACAAAACAAACTCCAAAAAAACCCAAACAAAAAATCAACATCAAAGCAAAACCATCATCCCAAGCATATTTGAAAGATCACACCTGAATGGTCACATCTCTTGCTCACGCTTGATCACATCACTAACAAAGATATGCATGTTAGAAGGACATCTTCTGCCCCCACTGCAGAAGGACTTTCCTTCAGGTCACAGTTGGTCTTTTTGACTAGAGAATGCAGAAAACACAGATGGCAGGTATGACAAAAAATATGAAATATATATATGTAAAAATTATCCCTGATAGTTGGCAGGTTCCTTTCATAAAGCTTGGTGGATGTGACAGCCCAAGAGGGAAGGCAGAAGGAAGGGCAACACCACATCAGGCAGTTCACTGGGACTTGACTTCACTCATCTCCAGCTGCCTGTTCTTGTTTTTCCAGGGTGCCCTCATTACTGCCTACACCCAAGAGATCTGCTGTAGTCTCTTGAGATCCGGAGTGTGCTCTGGGCAACACCACGGACAATGACAGAGGAGCAAGAGGGGCAGAACAAGCTGCTGAAAATCACCATCATCCTCTGAGCATGTGGAGTGGGACAGAGGTGACTCACTAAATGCTTCTACAGTGCATGTGCACATCCCTGAATATTAGAAAACAAAAATTAAGTTGAAATATGTAAGGACAGCACCTAAAATACAGTTAAATGGACTACTTGCTGCTCAGGGACAAATTTCCCTTTGGTTTTACATCTCTGCAAATTCTGAAAACTGCCTTAAGTCTCTGAAATGTCTCTGAATTCCCCACCCTGTGAGGGACAGCAGAACACTGAGCCAAAGCTTTGCCCTGGGAATTTCTAGCTGCTCTTTTTTTTTTTTTTGTTCTCCCACTGGGTGCTCTAAATAAGCAATTGGATGAATGTTATCACAGAGTTATTATTTCTGTCATAAATTTTCAAAACTACCTATATGTATAACTGTAAGCCAAAGTCCTTCAGGGACTGTCATAAATCCAAAAGCTGTCTGAGTGCTAGATTTAGTATTTTGATCATTGAAGTGGCTGAAAGTAGTACAAAAATACATGTACAGAAGGATAGCTCTCTGTCAGCTATACACATTTACACAGACTTCTGGGCAACAGTTTCAACCAGAAATTAACAACTTGGTCTAAGTAAATTAACTGCCATCCAGGCTTCCAACAGAATTTGCCCTGCCAGGATGTGCAGTGCTAAAGTACTTAAAGTCTCTTCCTGAAAAGCATCTCCTAAAGGTTTACAGTTCTCCACATAAAGCCAAAATACACCATTTTAAAGGTATTTAAATATTTTATAGTGCTTTCTCTCCATACTGACAGAAGAAACCAAGTTAGATGTTTTTGCATGTATCTGTCTCTGCACCTTAGAGACACCTAAGACACCAACCTAAGACACCATCCCAAAATGCTGTAGTGTGGCCTCAGTGACCTGTTCCTATTATCCCAAACCTCCTTTCTTGGGTAGAAAAAATGTCAACCAAGTGCATAATTCGAAACACAAGTAACAATCCTAAGAAAACAGTCCAAGCTCCAAAAATTAATCTGGCTAGGGGCTCTACTGGATGAACTGTAGATGCAGGAGAAAAAGGCCCCAAGAAGGACAGGACTGCCAGCCATGTTCTGCTCTCCTCATGTCCTTCACAAAGCCAAATGGAGGTGGAATTACCTGGGTAAACAGTGGCAGAAATGAGATACTCCACCAAACCCTGACTGCAATCCTTTGAGGCCACTGTGAGGTGCTATAATTTCCAGGGGATTACAGCCAAACAGACATCAGGGACAAAAACATCTGTTTGGTGAGGATGAAGAGAAGAGAGTGAGATTGCCTTCTCATACAATGATGATGGCCTGTGGTAAAAGTATTTCATCCAGTGTGGCACTGGGAATGGCCACACCCAGGCTGCCTGCAGCGGAGGTCTGATGTGGGTTACAACTGGCTATATAGGGAGCAGAATTGTGGTACATCCTCGATTTTAGGATGTCTGAGCCATTATTTTGTCTCTTGAAGTCAAGCATCAGGATAGCCAGCCACATTAATGGTCATGACAATTCTTTCAGTCACCCATGCTACAGATGTAGGGAGACAGTCTGCTTTGTTCCTGTCTTCTGACAGGATTTGAATGCTTCCATCTCTGTCTGCTGAGAGAGGTGACAAAAAGGGGCAGGTTCCTACTAAAAGCTGGAATTGTTCTGTATTCTCAATGTGGAAAGTTAGAGCCTATATCAACAAGAAAAAAAAAAAGCAAACCCTAGGATTCTCAATCACTTTTCTATTTTTGTCTCAGTGCAAAAACTGTAGCAGTACTTTATTATGGTCACATACCATAAGGAACTTATCATCATCACAGCACTAACAATAGGTACAAAGTTTTGAAAGCTTGACATTGAACCTTTTAATTTTAGTTAAATGTGAGACACTTTTATTTGGGCCAAGAAGAGGCCCCAAGGGATTTTATTTCAGTGGATAGGAACTGCTAATTTACTGTGCCAATAATCCAACAGTTTGCAGACAATACTTTCACAGACAGTACCAGACAGGAAGGCAGTACATTATTGTAATGTACATCTTAAGGAATCAACAGGCTTAAAGCAATACCTGTGTGTTACATTTTTGGTGGCACACACTTAACTCTCTTAACTAGTACTTCTAAGACCTACATGATGTGCAGTCAAGAAAGAAAAATATCTTATGTAAGCATGCTCCCTCTGAACTGGAGAGATTATCCTTTAATGTTCTCCTGCCTTTTATAGGCACAAGAGGAAAAAAAAACTTGTTCATGGTGCCAATTCCTCTCGTTCACATTCTCTTTCATGACTTCATTTGTGCAGTCAATTGCTCACAGACGTGAATAGAAAGGTGGCAGTACAGCCCTGCTTTACCATATCAAATATAAGGGAGGAGGAGGGTGAGGCCCTGGAGAGCAGTTTCTCGAGGTGATGCTGCTGGCAGGGGATATCCATACCTTTTCAAAGGGGTAACATTATGCTGGATCTCATTTTAATCTCAGGGACACTATGTAAGTGCAAGGAACTGCAATAATTATTATTATCCTATTATTGTAATTGCTCAAAGGATTTTCTGCTAGTCTCCCATTTAGCATAGTATGTGAACATCTGACAAAGAAAATGTGATTAAGGTGTGAAGCTCTGGTGCCTGCCAGCTGAAGAGCAAAAGATTCCCATCATAAACAGTAACTGAAAGAATGATGGGTTTTCTGGTCTTTCATCAGGAAATAAAAATACAGTAGTTCTTCAACATCTGTTAGAGACCCAGAAAAGAGTGGAGAGAAGCAATCCAATTCATCTGCATGAACTGATTTTTGTGGTACAGCACCACCACCCCCTCAAAGTGCTGACATGTTGGAGTCCAAGTCTGACTTGGGGGAGTAAGACAGAGATGAGAACAGGCAGAGATTTTATGAGGTCATATAAGGACATAATTTCTTTTCTGTCTGTAACCAATAAGCAAATGTTTTTTTTGCTTTTTCCCTTTCCTTCCTTTCCCTGCAGTAGTTAAGCTGACAGTTATCTGCAATCAATACATTACAGGAGCTAATAAGCTGCTGTATCTTCTGGTGCTGAACCCAGAAGCCACAACAGCCTGTCCCTAGCTTTAAGGTAAGGTTGGGACATTCTGACTTAGCTTCTGGGATGCAAAGATACTCTTCTTGGTGGTGCAGAGCATGAGAAGCATCATGTCAACTGCTTCCACTGGTGGTGCATCTTGAATACTGCTCCCATTTTGTTATGTAAAGCTGGGGCATGTAACAATAAAAAGCCAGGGAGAGGAAGATAGCTGATGGAAGAGAACAGAATTTTATTTGTGTCTCTTGGAAGAGTACTATTTAGTCTTATGCTCTTCTGGTATTTTTTAACTCCTCCTGTGCTTCATTGGACACGTGGACTAGGTGTTACTTCCCCCTCTATACTGTTTCCAGCTTGGCACAACCACATGTTCACCTTAAAGTTTTTTAAAGTCATGTCAGCTCACACCAGCTATAATCCCTGGTTCACACACACCAGCCACCCCTTCCAGCTGTTTTCAGAAGCAGAAAATACCCAAAGAAGCAAGTAGTGCTCCGTGTCAGTCTGCTCTCTGAAACCTCTTTCTCCAACACTGAATAACGGTGTTTCTTTAAAACACAGCTCCTGATGTATTTTGAACCCCTTCTCCCTCCCAACTGAGGGTCAATGGTGGGCAAAGAGCCCTTCAGGAGCTTCAGGAGCAAGATCTCAAACTCATTAAAGCCCTTACTCCAGGTAATCTCTCATTTCTGAATCTGCAAAGCTGCCTGAAGAACCAGGGCACACCACCTGCCACCTGAGCTCCAAATCATCTCACACAGCACCTGCTGAAACCTTGTCAATTATCTGCTGCACACATGGATTCGCATTAACTGTGCCTGGTTCTTTTTCTGAGTTGTCTGAAAGCAGCTTTACATTTTCCAGCTGATTTTAATAATAACTGAAAGATAAATTATTTAATTAAAACATTTAATGGATGGAGTGGTTGTAAACAGGACATTGTAAATACAGCTATTAGTACACCAATAAATAATTGTTGAGGCCTCCTGTTACTATTTGTCCCTGTTTTAGTGACATACATAGTATAAGGAAAGAAAGGGTTTGTCCTTTTTTTATTCTTTCTTATATACATTTGCTATTCAGAATAGTGCAACAGATCATCAAAGACAGGTATGGGAGCACTTCTTGTATTCCTTTATTCGGTCTTTTGCTTTCTGCAAATATTCTTGTGTTTTAAATCTCATTCATTGTCATGTTTTGTTCAGGATGCAATCTCCTCTGACACACAAAGCAGATGAAACTAGGGATTTCCAAAGCTAAATTCGTAACTCTTGATCTCTTAACAGCCCAAAGACTCCAGGTGAAAGCAGTAATAGATTCACATCCTCTGTGGCTCGTAGAAACTGAAATATGTGTAACATATATGACCATTAAGTTGTACTTGTAGGTAGATGAGTCTGTGAATACAAACAATGGGGATTAGCATACATTTGTTAGCAAAAATGTACTTAATGGTCTTGGAACGTATTTACCAAGCTTCTACTACTGTTGCTTCAAGCCACAGTCCCTGCTGGGGTTAGGAGATGTTTTTTTCTTATGAGAGGGAAAAAGCCCCACCATTTGTGTCCACCTTAAGTATTTTTCAAGGCAAGTTGAAACTTGAAAAAACTAAGTCCTCACATGTCTTGGCATACCTAAGCCATGCTACTAAGGGCGTCCCACACCACCCTTCTGTGCTGTACCACCCATCCAGAACAAATCTTAGGGGCTCTGGGAGCTGCACAACTCTGAAAACTGGATGAAAATCATGTTGATTATGTAAAGACCAACAAACCCAGTGGACTTTTTTTTTTCTTGCCTACTCTGTATGGCTCCTACATTCAGCACAGGTAAAGACACTGGGTGACATATCCCAATGATGTGCTGATGATGTGACAGTTTATCTGTGATTTTTTCCAGTCTTCAAGTCAACACTGGATTTATTCAGGAAAAAAAATTACAGGTTGGATAAAGGTATTGAGGCTGGCTGACAAGCATCTTGATGATCTCACTGGGTGTCCAAAATGGTCCCATCTAGCCTTAGAATACAATAATCTGTGAACATTATTACATGCTATCCACACTCCCACTTATTTTGGTGACCTTTACTTTTTCTTCTTGGAAGCAATGATGCTCATAGCCATCAGTCAACATTTCCTCCCCCAGACTGCTTTCACATCTCTCCTACATCATCTGTAAGGACTTGTAACTTGGATCACTTCCATATGGCACGACACCTGACCTTCCAGACACACACGTTCATGGGACATACGTAATCCTGCAAGAGATGCCAATGAAGTTCCTCTTACGCTCTTTTTCTTGGACCTTTGCTTGTGCCTGCAGACAGCAACTCTAATGATTATCTATATAACATATCACTTACAGTATTACTCTGCTGCTTTCATCACCCAAGAGAAGCACTGAAGAAAGATAATGATTTTTAAAAAAAGGACCTGAGAAAGAAAGACCCCTGACCAGCTCTCAACTGGAGGTCACACAGCTAGATACAGAGATGGTGTTAACAGGATGTGCAAGCAGCCCCAGAAGCCAACTTTTTACTTGGCTTGTGCTTTCTACTTGGAGGGTAAGTGAGAAAAACTCCTGACTCAGCCAAGAGCCCATGACTATTGATTTTTAAAGGAAATTATCCTCCCAGCTCCAGTGTTTTTGAAAAGTCCACTCTTAAACACTCCTCGCAGTTTAAACGAATGGAAATTACGAAGGCTGGAGGCCTTTATTAGCAAACCTCTCTGGGACAGATCCACACAGAAAACCTGGAGGAAATCACTAAATGAAGATCCTACACTACTCTGCTGAGACATAATGTCTGTAAAATCTTCTTCCCTTTTCCTCTCATCAACTTAGGTGAGGAAACAGAGGGCTCAGTGTATTGATGGACACATGCTATTTAAAAAAGATTATAGTTTTTTCTCCTGAATTTTACATGAATGTATCCGTGTTTGATATCTTTTTCCCTTATACTCAGTGTTTTCCAGACCTTAACACAGCATCATCCAGATCTATATTTCACATTAACTACTCACATGAAACACTTCTACTGAACATCAGGAATATTAAAGTAGAACAGGAAGCTTTTGGGGATAAATAATAATCTATGTTTTGTACTTTCATTGCACTATTTCCTCTCTTTCTGCTGTTTCTACCTTGAATATGTATTACATGAATCACTTTACCCACTGGGAAAACAGATCTGACCCTGACATTGTGATATCAGTGAAATCTCTAATAAAAAGAAATCACAGAATGGTTTGGGTTGGAAAGGGACCTTGATGATCATCAAGAATGAAGCATAATGCATACCTGAGGAAGAAATTAACAAAACCAGAATATTTTTTATAATAATTCCTAATTATTTTGCAAAATAATTTCTAATATTAACATATGCATACCCTCTTACATCGCAATGTGAAAATGTAAATTCCATATCCTTGGCCACGGGCAAGCAAAGCATAAAAGTCTCAATTCTTTTCAGCAATTAACTCTCTCTACCTGTAAACTTTCCTAAACCAATTTGATGGATATGCACTAAGAATACCTGAACTGTACATAAAGATGATGTGCAATTAAAAATGAAGTTCCATTTAGGGGTTTAAAAGTTTACTATGAAAATACACCATCGAAGCAACTGGAAGACTGTGCATGCAGAAATGGCACAAGATTTACCCCACAGAGGGTCTGAAAGTGAGAAACAGAAGAGCTGTTTTGAGTAGTTAAATAATTATGTATTTTAATATGACTTCAAACTGTGTTTAATGCCTTTCCCCACAAATAATCTAATAAATAAGCTAGTGAAACGTGTAAGTACTTCTTTCTCCTGGGTTGTATTTGTATTTACCGGAAAAAATAACTGCATGTTGGCCATGAATATAGTGAAAGGTACTGCACAAGCCTGCATGCTTCAGGAGCAATTGCTGCATATAAATACAACACTGAAATAGCCTGTGGAACACAAGAAAACAGTAGCCCAACTGACTCTCTTTGTAAACAGGCAATTATGTACCAGGGGTCCAATGTCTAAACATTTTGGGTTTTAAAAATAACAGGAGT
Source organism: Aphelocoma coerulescens (assembly GCF_041296385.1). NCBI lineage: Eukaryota > Metazoa > Chordata > Aves > Passeriformes > Corvidae > Aphelocoma > Aphelocoma coerulescens. The sequence goes on from NC_091013.1 coordinate 78,940,705, forward strand.
TAAGTAATTTAATACTTTTAAAAATTTGAGCTATGAGATGAAAAATGAGAACATATTCACCTTGCAAAAAAAATGGATTCCTACTATTCCTTCTTTATGAGAGGTTCCAATCTGCAATCACTGCTCAGGTAGAGCCACTATTTAGATCAAAACCAGCTCTGTCTGGGGAAAAAACTGCAGGACAAGGGCCAGTGTTTGTATTGGAATTTATTAATGTTAGCATAGCTGGTCAAAACCTAGCCATTACAGTAGCTCTGTTGTAAGTATCCTGGTATTCCCACTTAAACGTGGGAATACGTTTACGTATTTTATGTCCAACGTAAAATTTCTCTATAGTCAGCTCTGGAAGAACTGGTGAAGAGGAAAGACGAGCTGGGTCTTCCCAGTGCATTGCCAGGACAAGGCTGACAAGATATGTGTCACTGTGGTTCCATCTTCTTACCATAAGAAAGCAGGAACTCAATAGCTGCAATTATTTGTACAAGTCAGGCAGACACTTCATCTGGACCATGGGAAAAAGAGTAGGGAAGAAACACAGTCCTCACAAGGAAGTAGCACTACCAAGAGAAGACACCTGCCCTATGCATTATTGCACAGAGGAGGACATATTCTCCCAAGTCCTCAGGAGTAAGCAGTTCCCAACAGGAGGGCAGGTGCTGCTAAGGACTCTGGAAAATACTAGAATGTCTCTGAGTGCCAAAATGCAGGGTAGCCTTTCTATTTGAACTTGGGTGCCTGAAAGCAGACATCGTTAATATAGAATTTTTGAGATTACTTAAGATATAACTGCATTGACAAGCAACTGAATCCATATCAACATTGACAAAACCCAGTAAGATCTTTAAAAACCATAATAAAAATCAGAAGCTATGTAAGAAGCCAAACTAGACAGAGGAAAATGTTAAAACTTCTGAGAAAATTTTTAAAAGTAAAACAACACCAAAATTTCCAAACAAGACACTGTGATCAGATACTTTTGAGTGAATTTATTTTCCAAAACTCAGAACAATTCTTTATTTACACAGGAATAAATTATCTAGTTTGACTTTGTGTCCTATCCCATAACTTTGGTATGCCCACCTCAGTTGCAGAAGCAGACTTGGTGCTGTACTAGTCCAAAATCTTTGCCTCAAACTAAGTACCCAGAGGAATGGAAATCCACAGAAGAGGCCAATTTTCCCCTATAATTATGCTGGTACAATCATAGGGACATCTTCACTTTTGCACTAGCACAAATTTCATACCCTTAAATCAGTCATATATTAAGGAATAGGAACTATGAGAAATGATTATTTGGTCCAACATATTTAAATACAAAGAACTTCACCTGTTCCCAATCTGAAACTGCACAATTCATAGTAGGATCTAAAACGGTTAAGAAATCAAAGCAGACGTCTTCCCTGGTCATGAACAAGCAAGTCTCAAAACAATCAAGACCTAAAAATGAAATGCATGAGTTATTTTGACTAGCATACAAACTTAGATTACAATGATAAAGCTGAAGTTAATCAATTTAATTTACTTGTTAAAGTGCTCTGTCCTACACAACACGTAGCACACTGCACTGGCTTCTGCAGGAGGAATGAAGGAACACAATCTTTCTTAGTAATCCTCTGAAATGAACATTAAATTATTTCTATAGGCTACTATAAAGCTTTTGAGTTTAGAGTTTTAGTCATTCCAGTAGCATGCTAGGACAATAATTGTGTTTAATGCCAGGGAAATGGATGTTCTGGATTTTTAGGGTAGAAATCTGACTGTATGTCAGAGAAGGCCCATCATTTATTTTCTCAACAATAACCTTGAAAATTAAAACCAGACTCTGATGGACTGGAGATATTGACAGCTGATCTTCTCTCTGTTGTATGGCTATTTACAAATATCACATTTAGAGATATGAAACTCTTCAAATATGGTTGTTCTTATCTCTTAAAAATATACAGAATCCTTCCTATGGCAGATGACACCCAAGTACACACATGTTCTTTGATTTCATCAGCAAGTGCTAATAATAAAAATATTAACAGAAATTGTTTTCAGTAATTGGAGTCTAGCTTGAGATAAATAAAATGTATTAAAGCAACACACTCACTTCAAAAAGATTTTTGTAATTAAACCTATCTTAGAAGGGTAAAATTTAATCCAGTTCCATCTTTCTAGCCAACTGGTACACTATTTGCTTTTGCAGTTAAAACCTGACTGTATGGTAACTCCCAACACACTCCAAACTGCATCCTTGGGAATACTGCACTGCTCTTGATAGCAAAACACCATTCAGCTGTATGAAACCTCACTTTCTAAATAAAGAACACCACGGTTTTAAATGGCACTGATTATTCAACCAAGGTTACGCTTCTATTGCTAAATTGAGTTGTAACTATAAAGCAGAATTAATAACCAAATTTAATGAAAATCCCATTATGATGCAGCTGAGTAAATCAAAGCTGAAACTGCTGTAGGTAAAATGACAGACAGTCACAATATAAGGGGCAATACTACATGCAAGTCTATTTCCTCAGCTTTCTGGAGGTAGCAGAAATTTAACTCCAAAATGACACTGCCTCTCCCCTCAGCAGCATGCACAAGCCCAGAGACAGACACACAGAGGGGGTAGGGTGGCAAGAGAGGCTCTTGTCTGTCCTCAGGATTGCCTCTGACCTCAGTAGACCTTCCCCAGAAACTTCACTCCCACTGGTGAGGCAGAATCAGACCCTCCAATTCCAGGTCATCAACCCCACATAAATCTAGAGGGCATAAGAATCAAAGCACTAACTCTTGAAGAAAGAGGAAAGTTATTCCAAGATACAAAATTTTTAATTCCAGTGGACTTTTCTTTTCATCCATGTGGCACATAATAAACAAGGTTATGTTCTGGAGGGTTGTACCTACTGGGATTAAAATCTAGTAAGAATGAACTGTGCAAAAGAGGAAAGAAGTGTCTGATTTTCCCTAAATTACACTTATTAGGTGTATTCATATCAGAATACACATGAAGTCAAACAGACTCAAAGAGAAAAAAGCTTTACTTTTGGTATGAAACTAATGAAAGACTTGAATCAATCTCTCTTCTTCCCCTTTAGCGTAATTCTGTGCAAGAACTGCAGACTGCCATACATTAAGGATTTTTTAAACTTCAACAGAAAAATTCTCAGCCTCAAAACAAGAGCTGAAAGGCAAATAGCTATTTTTAAAATTATAGCACTACCTCTCCTAAGTATTCAAGCATGTTTAATGTTGACTGCATTGCTGAGATATAATAATGTACTATGGTGCACGGAGGGAAGAAAATTATTTTGCGTTTAGCTAAAGAATAAATATATACAGTCCTCTCCAAAAATCAGTGTATTGCTCCAGCATCTGAAATCAAACTGAATGCAGGTAGATTTCTAATCATGAACAGAATTTCCTACTTATAAGGTGCAAACCAACATATGCCAATAGACAAATGTTTCAGCTCTGGTGTATTGTGTTCTGATGAGTAAGAATCTTGTACTATTCATGTTTTGGAATAATTTCAGCTCTGTCAGTAAGAGGGATTCTCTGAATAATGTATGTAGTGCAAAAGAAATGAACAGAGTTTAAATGAAACACGTAAATGTGAAGGGAAAAGAAAAAGGACTGAAATCTCCAGAGTGATGTAAGTCGGATCAATTTTGCTAACTCACAACAGATTCTATCTGCTAAAGCAACATGTTTCATATGCATTCATGATTTAAAATAAAAATACTGATGTCCTAGGCCTGCTTGAAGAAAACAAAAACACATAACCACTGGAAATTAGCTATGACACTGAATACACAAAATGATTCCAGTTCCAGAAGTACTCTTGGGTGAACATTTTGATGTATGTTTTTTACCTAGTGAAAAGAAAAAAAAACATTAAAGTTTTTCCAGTGCTGCAGTGAGTTACCTGCTGGCATGCCATCCATAATCCTTTGGAATAATCTGTCTACTGTCCCTGACACATGCAAGGGGTCAGGCCCTGAATCTTCACAAGTAACCTCTGAAGCAAATGGAAACAGAAACAGAGGAAACTGGTAATGTCTCAGAGCTTTATGCTTGAACTCACAGGCATATTCATCTCAGTCCAGCAGTTCTAAAGCTTTTGTGCTGTGTATTTGGGGACATGTGCTCTGAGTAATTTCTGTGCAAATAGCAAGGTCCAAAGCCACCGTTTCACAGCAGTTCAGTAAAGAGTTTTCATTTCATATTGCCATGAAATCACTTAATTCAGAGCTAATGGTGGGGGTTTCTTTAATTAGGTTAGAAAAACTCACATCTGCGCTTTAGAAGCCTCTGTCAAGCCAGCAAATTCAATCACATGGAAGCCAGTGTCCTCCAGCTATCAGACAATTGATTTTTGCAGGATTCTGCTCACATTTAGCTTAAGGAACATGAGATATGTTCATTCAGTTGTCAGTCGGTTTGCCTACATTTCATTAGGAGAAGATCTGTTGTTTAAAAAATATTCTTCAGTATTAAAATGTTTTTAAAAAGATGATGTAGTCAGATTATTGCCATGAGACTGCAAAACATGAAATAAATACAAACTTGGACTAATGCAAAAAATACATGTGGGTTTAAGTGGCAAATAGAAACATAAATAAGGCCTCTAGGATTATTTCTTTTTAACACAGACGTATAGAATTATATGAGCATACACACATGAGCACATAAATATACTTTTCCCTTTCTTCTCTGCCTCCCCCCATACTACATGGATTCATCATTTCTAAAGCCATTAAACACTTTGGAACTGAAACTGGGTTCAGCTTAAAGAGGGAAAAAAGGATCAGGTTATGAATCACTATTTCTATAAATGACAGCAAACATAATGGGAGAGATGTTCCTCAGTTAAATTAAGGCAAAAATAACAAGGTGGTTGGAATGAGAGAAGAATCTGCTGCAAATAGTGTAAATGGGCAAAGTTTTGAGCAAACACTTTTTGAATTTAAGGTGTTTAGTTTTGCACAGAAAAATGGTGCAATTTTAGACAATTTAAAATTTGTGCAAATCAGAATTACTTCACTAACATTCAAATGGAAATACTGAGCAATATCCTTAATCCAGAAAGTAACAACAGCCTGAGAAATTCTCAGAACTAGATGCATAGGAAGAATCAAAAATAATTGAAATCACCTAAAATTACTGATTTTAGTACACAAATATTTTAGTCCCATCGTCTTTTACTAAAAATGTAAGTTTGAAAAAAGTACTGTGTCATTGGTCTCCATGGAATAAATAATATGATTGCTTGCGAAAGTTGACATGAATTGTAGTATTTTCTCAATGAACTACACCTGCATAGACCTGATTCCTTCCAGTTTCAAAGCATCTTTTGAAATGTTTTTACCTTAGGGAATTTGATATTGATTTCCATGGTAAACACAACTAATACATTGCTTTATACAGAATTCACACTTTATGGGACATCAGTCTTTCCTGCTTAAAATGAATGGAGCCATTTTGGCAGCTCAGAAGCTTTTCCTCTTAAATAAGGTGGCAAGGTCATCTGAAACTTGAAGTAGCAAAGACTCGTATAAATAAATTTAGCAATCATACAATAAATTATTCATGAGAACTGCACAGCATACTGTACGTTTACATATTAAAAAGTGCCACAGAGATGGCAGTGAGAAAGTGAAGAGAAACACGGCACGTATTTTAAAAGCACGATGAACACTAAGACATTCTCCAGCATGTTGCTATTTTAAACTCGCTCAGCAATGTTGCTTAGTGCATCTACTTCCAGAGGCAATTCACTCTTGAATGAAGAGGAGGGATTCAAAAACTTAAGAGCCACAGAGGAAAACCTACAGAGTCCTGAAATATGAACATCAAAGTAGTAACGCTACTACAGTCTTCAGCTTTGCCCCACTGTATACCACTGTCTTACATAATAACATGAACTCCTTTTAAGAAGCCAGACACACACGAAAATAAATAGAAATAATGCTTTGCCCCTCTCAGAGATTAGGCATATCTAGGACATGTTTTTTTACCACTGATAAAGACCCTGAGGTGACTGAAGTGTAGCAAGTTCAGCTAATTAGACTTTGCTTTTTTTTTTTTAGTAATAAATTAATTAAATATTACCTCATTTGTTAAGGGCATTTCTTGCTCTGTCTTCCTCTCATTGTGTATGTGCATCTGTGTCTATGTGGGAGGGTGTGTGTGTTTATAAAATATATAGTAGGACGAGAATATTTGTTCCAGTTGAGGTGGTCTGTGAAATCAAGTAGATCAGATACTAACTTGATTTGGCACCAATGTATGGATGCATAGAGACATATCCACAGGATGTATGCATTACGAAATGGTAAGAGACATTTACAACCTAGAATATAAGAGCAGGGCTGCCTCAAGTGACATCACCAGATCAACTGCAGCGTCAAGCAACTCAGATTTATTATCCTGCACACCACTGCTTCCCTGTCTCCTTTCCAGCCATTAGAAAAGCATTTGGGAGTACACACATTATCATATATTATCAAATACACTCAAGGCACAGCATGCACAGAAGCAAACAAGAGTAACTGTGGGGTTTAATGCACTTATTGAGACATTCATAATTTTTCTTTACAACAACAAAATTCATCTCCATAGAAACCAGGAAGCAAGAAACTACAGTAATAACACTAAAGTAAATGTCACATCAGGTTACTCAGCAGAAGGCAGGAGAAGGGATTTTGCTCCAGTTAGGAACTAACAAGGACTGCTGCCCCTTTTGCTCTTCTGCGCAGGGTATCTGTACCAAAGACAGACTTCCTGATGTATTTACAATGCAAGATAATGATGTGTTTTCCTGTTCTTGATACTGCAATTTACCCGTAAGGTGGTCAGATCAGTGGCATGTTTACTTACAGGCATTTGTTACAGCGAAGCTGTTAGCTGTTTCAATGTTGTCTACATGAGGAACCAAATTGAAAGGTGCTTCGGATGCATTGGGGCTGGTGTTATGAAGAAAGATTGCTAATCGAAAAGCAGTGTATTCCTGATCTGTGTTCCTGATGAAGAGACCACCTACAAAAAACAGGGGGGAAAAAAAAGGCAAAAAGCAAAAGAAGCTGGGTAAATAATTTGCAAGCTACTTACTGTCTTGTTAGACTGAGCAACTGTCTCTCCCAAAGCTGCACAGTAAGGCAAGTCCTAAGACTTTAATGGATAAGGAACTAATAATATTCATAATCAAAACCACTGCCTTTAAATCACTGTCTCAAATCGATTTTAACCTCCCTGATGCATTCATGCTTCTTTTCTGACTTCTCGGCTTTCAGCCTTTCATACATAAATACCCAGATTTGTCATGATTACAGCGACCTTTTAAAGTGTTTAGCCTCCATCTCCCTGATACCGAACACACTGGTAACTCAGCTGCTCAACAGCCTCTCACGTTAAGTGGCGGGCTGATTAAGCGGAACGATGCTTTCTGGATTAAAAAAAGAAAATACCAACTCGGTGTAGGATAATCTGCAGTGAAGAGGAATATAATGAACTTTTCTCCTCTGCAGCCATGTGCAGGCAGGGAGCAGCTCAGCCTTATTAGCAGCATCTTTACAAGTCCACATAAATGATGCAGTGATGGAGCTGAGCTGGAAAGAATTCAGATAGCTGCGTCCCATCTGAAACACGTCCGAAAGGAGGGAAGCAGGAGGCGATGGGAAATGGGTGAGGATGGGGCACAGGACTACAGGGAGACACTTACAAAACCCTAAACTTTCCAACTACAGAGAGAAACGAAGGACGGCGTTGCCTTTTACCCCCTATCCCTGCCGGCTACCGCAACCTCCGGTGCCCAGGACTCGCCATTCCTTCGGGAGTCAGGCAAAAGCAAGGGGAGGCGGAGGGGGATGAAGCAGCCAAGGGGCATCAGCCCCAAACCCCTTCCTGCCGTGCCGATATCGCACACCAGGGGCTGGAAGGAGTTCTGCAAAAGACAAGCATCCTCCCTCCCGCACGCGAACGCACACAGAAATATTTACACACACGGACACACGGAGGCACATATACAGAACCACGAGGATGATTCGTGAAGGCAGGGAAATGGGATGGTGCTGGAGGAGAAATCTGCAAAAACTGCCTTCAGAGCCCCCTTTCCAACTCACTTCGCAAAGGATTAAACCCCTGGACACACGCACGCAGCCCAATGCAGCGCTTACCTATTTGCACGCTGCTAGGAAAAGCTCCCATTGCTAGTCCCCAAAAGCCAGAAAACAACAAGACAAGCTGTCTGCAAATTATCCTCATCTTCTCTTCTGCCTCTCTGTCTCGCCTTCTCCCGCTCGCTCGCTGGATGCTGCTCAAAGAGGCATCGAGGGCGAGCAGGATACACACAAAACCAGGAATTAAAAAAAAAAAAAAAAAAAAAAAAAAAAAAAAAAAAAAAGGAAGGGAGAGAAAAAGAGAGGTTTTCTCCTTTTTCTTTTTTTTTTTTTTTTTTTTTTTTTTGTCTGGTGGTTTTGTTTTAGTATTTGTTCGCTATCCTCTCCCGCTCGCGCTCTGCCTCTCTCCCGGCTGCCGCTTCAGTAAGCCATGCCGCCGCGGCGGATTTTTCCCGCAGTCTCCATCGCCGGGGAGCGGTGTGTGTCCGGCTGCAAATGTTGCACATGCAGAAGATGGTGGTGAGTTTGGCGGCGGGGGGCAGCGTCTGGCGGAGGCGCGGCGCGGGCGGACATGCGCCGTGCGCCCCCCCCGCCGCCCGCACCGCCGCGGGCGGGAGCCGCCGCCGTGCGCGCCGCGCTCCGCCCCGCGCCTTGCCGCGGAGTCCACCCGCGCCGGCCGCACACACGGCATTTGCCGTTATTTTTAATTGTTTTGTGGGGATTTTTGGTTGGTTTATTTTAATTTTTTTTTTTTTTTTTTTTTTTTTGCCCCAGCTGCCCCCCCCCCGCCTTTTTCCTGCCGCTCTCCCATCCGCGGGCGCGCAGCGGCGCGGAAGTTTGTGCCGCGGGCGTAGGGTGCGAGGGCCAGGCAAGGTCAGTGCCCCGGGCTGGGCGCGGGGCGCGGGAGGCTCGGCCGCGGCAGCCCATCACTGGGGCTGCTGCTATTAAGTACTAATTGTTATTAATGAAGGTGGCTGGGCGGACGTGCGCGTGCTGAGCGGCTGCGGAGAGGGGGACGCGGCTGGGCAGGCGTGTCCCTCCCTCCCCGGGGGGGCGCTCCGCTCCGCGCGGGAGCAGCGGGACCCCTCCGCGCTGCCGGGCTTTGCGGCAGAGGATGGAGCGGAGGGACGGGAGCAGGGAAGCGCTCAGGGCTGTGGCACTCATGCTGAAGGGAGGGAGAGCGAACGGAAAGGAAAACTTCACTGTTCCTATGCTGCTTCCTTTTTGCGCTCTCTCTCTCTTTTTTTTTTTTTTTCTTTTTTCCATTTTTTTTCTTTTTTTTCCTTAATATTTTTAAGTAGGAAAAAATAATGGAGCTCTTTTAGTGTCTAGTCCTTTTTTTGTACCTTTGAATTTTTCTTTTCAAGCCTTGGAAGTTTCCCAGAGGAGCTGCCAGAAGTCTGGGTCTATTGCAGTTAATAATTAAAAGATATATATATAATAAATGATAGGTAATGAAATCATCCAACAATAGCTGTATGTCAGAGAAGGGAGCTTCTAGTTTGTGGCTTTACAGCATATTTCTGTCAGTCACAGGGAATGATTGGAGTTGCAGTAGCATAATTTTAAAATGTTAATTGGCAATAAGAAAGAATATTGATTTTTTTAAGGTGAACTTTGTGGCTCTGCTTTGAAACACACGTATTTGCTCCAAGATCAGAGTTTTGTCTCCTTTCACTCAAGTTTCCTTTCTTAGTTTTTTACTGCACCTTGTATCCTCAAACTCTCCTGTTGCAGGGTGAAAGGCAACCACTCTATTTGCTGCAGAGGGTGACAGTGATTTGTGAAGAATGATTGTGAGCTCCTTAGCATCTACCACATACTCAGGAGAGTAAGCAGAGAACATTGAAAGCAGAGATGGACAGACAGACAGACAGACTTAGCATCATGGACGTGTGCAGCTGTGTGCATGACACGTGTGTGCGTGTGTTTGGGAGACTGTGGAGTTCCTGTAAATTAATTACTTCCTGAAATATTTCTTTGCAGATCAATGGCAAACAGACTTAACCTGCCTTTCAGAATACTCATTCCTTTATGTTTCAGTAAATCTTCTGTTTACTTTCCCTTCATATTTTCCAGTCTTTCCTCTGAAACGGCAGGGTTGTTCACATTATTTACCCATGTCTTTTTGTGGCCTCTGCTTTTGCTCTTGCTTGATTTTCTTTTATTCTTCCTGCTTTGCCTCCTTTGTTTCCCTGGATTCTCCCCAAAAGTTGGTTCCTCTTTTCCTCCATTCTTCATCATTTAACTTTCTGACTTCGTAAACACAAATAAAAAGCAATGAAAATTAGATAGTATTTCCATGGCTGGCTGGTTCTTTTCCACTAGGAGCAGGTGAACTTGGGAACAGGTAAAATATTTCGTTAGTTTGCTGGCACATAGGCATGTGAATTCATGCCAAATAAGTATTAAATATTAGGATTTTAGACATATATCCGTTATAGTGGATCAGCAAGTTACTGCCTGCTAATCGAGCTGAGCAATATGCTTTGGTCTTTTTCGAACACAGTAGCAGCATGTTAATTTAAATTAATTTGAGACTGCACAATGATAGGCTCTGTATGTGGAACATACAGTGTTCTAACCTGATCTGACCAAGAGTCTCACCCAGTTCCTACATCAAACCTGTAATTTCTGTTGGAGTTGGACAATATATTTTAGAGAAACATCCAATCTTGATTTAAAGACTTCAAGAGACAGGAAATCCATCACTTCCCTGGGTAAGTTGTTCAAGTTGATATCTACTCTCATTTGTTAAAACCTGCATTTTTCTAGCTTTGGTTTCTAATGTTGGCTGTCAGAGATGAACCCAGTATTCCTGTAATGGTATCACTCAGTGCTATTCCTGTAAATAACCCCGTCCTCCACTTGAAACTCCCTTGCTCAGACAGTTCAGGATCATTTTTGCAGCTGTGGAAAGCAGAGGAAAGGAAGGGGATACTCTAGAAATTTTGTTTAAAAGACAGAAGGGGGAAAAAAAGTAAAGAATTGTAGTTTCAAAGGGGAAAAATCCCATTTCAGTAAGTTTCAAGAAGTGAATGGCAGATGATCAAGTAATTGATCAAAATGTTTTTCTGACAGAAGAACTGGAACAGGAAAGGTAGCAGGGATGCAATCGAGATTAAGGCTGGAGGGGAGGAAAGGTGAGATAAGATTTTAGACTCACTGCCACTCTGGTCGGTTAACTTCGTCAGATTGCCAAGTGCCCACAAAGCTGCTCTCCCATTCCCAAAAGGGCAGGGGGTGAAAAATAAGGTGAGAAAGCTGATGGGTCATGGTAAAGATGGGGAGATCACTCACCAGTTACTATCACAGGTAAAACACTCAAACTGGGTAAAGTTAATTTAATTTATTTCCAGTGAGGAATAGAAGAGGATGGTAAGAAACAAGGACAAAACTATAAACACCTCTTTCCAGGCTCAACTTCACTCCTTCTTTCATGACTTTTCTCCCTTCTCCTCATGAGCAGTGCAGAGGGATAAGGAGTGGGGGTTCTGGTTAGTCCATAACACTTTGCTGCTCCTTTCTTCTCGTGCTTTTTCTCTGCTCCTGGGTGTGTCTTTCCCATTGGGAGCAGTTCTTCACCAACAGTCTGTTCCAGTGGAGGCTCTCCATGGGATGCAGTTCCTGACAGAGAACCTCCTCCAGCATGAGCTCTTTGTGGGCTGCAGCTTCCTTGAGGCACCTCCACCTGCTTCAGCGTAGGGTATTCCACAGGATGGCCAGCTGGATATCTGCTCCATTGTGGCCTTGACCATGGGCTGCTGCTGTGCCTGGAGTACCTCCTCACCTCTTTCTTCACTGACTTTGGGATCTGCAGGGCTGTTTCTTCACCATTTTTCTCACTCTTTTCTCATGCAGCTGCTGTGCAGTGGTTTTTGCCCCTTTCTGTAATATGTTATCCCAGAGGTGCCATCAAGCGTCACTGAGGAGATCAGATTTGGGCAACGATGAGTCTGTTTTGGAGCTGGATGAAACTGGCTCCTTTTGGGAGCTTGTGGTGTCTTGTGACAGAGGCCACCCCTGCAGCACACCCTTCCATACCAGCCTTGCCACACAAACCAATATATCTGTACCCTGCCAAGCAAGAGGAGACCAGAAGGGAGAGCCTATGTGTTTTCCTGGTGGCAGCTGGGGAGGTGCTGCATGAAGTCATTTCAGAACTGAGGTCCCAGGATTCCCTTCGTTCCCACTTCATAGGCAGGCAGACTATGAAGGCTGTGGCTGGTGATTAAGGGAGCAAGGGACAGATCTTGGAGTGCCACAATGAAATGTAAGAGAAATTAAGAAATTATTGAAAGAAGCTTTGTTGAATGCATCAGTTGTATGGAAGTGATAGACTAGAGGAGGTCATTCTCTGGAGTGCTGACTGTTGGTGGGGAAGGCTTGCTGTGCCTTAGGGCACAAACAGCTCCTGTTGGCCTTGGCTGGAGGCCATGACTAGAGAGAAGATTCTCAGGTTGAGGCTGACTATCTGCTGCAGCACGTGAATGACCCCTGCTGCAAAAGATGCAAGAATATGTATTTTTTTTCCCCTCTGGCAAGGTTTGGAAACTGTTGGCTATTTCCTTGATCAGATAGTCTTGTGCTTGAACAAAATGCCTGTATGAAAAGACCCTGCAGGAACTGGAATAATATGAGAAGATTTACTCTAAAGAAGAGATGAAGGCTGTATGTTAGGTAGGAGGAATAAAACTACAGAAAAGATACCAGAGGCATTCATCTTATGGGAATCCCAGAAGAATCGCAGGGTATGGAAGAGACAGACACCTTCCACTGTGGACAGAGTTTGTGTTGTGGGTGTAGTAGATAAATATCCACATGCTGAAGTAGCAACTTTGATTCATATGTTCTTGCATCCAAAATACAAAGCCCAGCTACACCATCTAGTAAAAAGGCATGCCATTGTGTGTCTGAAGATACATAATGTTGTGAGGGAGAAGAGGTCTTGAGTGAGAAAGGGGGAAAATAAAGCCATGCCAATTGTCAAGGATAGATTGTGACAATTAGGAGCACAGAGATGAGAAAAGGAGAAGGACAATTTCACTAGCAAAAGACACAAAAATAAAGATCCATCATCACCCCTTCCCAGCAGATTCCAGGTGCACAGAGGCAATGTCAGCTTTAAAACAGACAACACCCTGCCCCTGGCGTTTGTCAGGGCTCCTAATGAGTCAGAGTAGGCAAATGTCTGCACCACAACGGCTCCCTGTCGCGCAATCATCTGGGCACAGACCTCCATCCCAAAAAGGGATTCCTTCATTTATATTAGTCTTGCTTCAAATACAATTTTCATTGCAGCTTTCACTGTGTGGCCACTTGAAATGCTTCAGTAATAAATAAGTGATGGCAAAACCAATTGAGTCAACACTCTGTCCTTTCTTGCCTTATGAAATGCTGTAGCTCACGTATCTGTCAAATAGATCCCTTAGACTGTAAACTCTGGGACAAGGCTATGTCTTTTGTGAAATGCTGAGCACTTCTAGGCAATAAAAAGTAAAGAAGATATGAACCACTTACATAGAATTTTTTGCACTCCATGCTTTGGCATGGTCTCATGTCACCTTTTGAAGTGATACCAGCAGTACTGAATAGATGAGCAGAGCACCAGAAGAAGATACAGTTTCCTTTCTGTAGCAGAACCCTTTTTCAGGAAGTTGCGTTACAGCAATTTCTTCCATTTTGCAAGATTTTGTCCTCCCATTTTCATTCTTACTATTTTTCATTCATCTAAATTCTTGGGTAGAGAGAACAGTTAATTTTTTTTTAATAGTACTTCTCATTACGAGTTTTATTTTGATACTGGAACAACTGTAATACAATTCATCTGGCTTTGAACGTGTTCATCCACCAGTCCTACTCCTTTCTAGTGTGCTGCATGTTCACATCATTCTTTGCAAACCTAATGACCTGAAGAAATTAAAGGGATACTATAAGACACCGTGACCATGAAATGAGAAGTTGTGAAAAGTAAGAAATCCTGATTATAATTTAAGTTGTGCTCATATCAGTCAGGTTTTTCTTCAGTCTGAGAAAAATGTGGTAACACTGATATAATTAAGAACTGCCAAATTAAGTTAGACTCAATGTCTATTTATAACAGTATCCTATGTGTAACATTAACTTACAGAGGTTTATTAGGGAAGAGTATGAGAACTGACCAGCTTTTCATTTAAACTTTAGGGGACTTGGGAGAGGTTATTTATTGCTGAGTCCTCTGACCTCCTGGCAGTCACAGCTTTGAGGCTTCTAAACTAAAGATTTTCTGGAGGTCCTTGTGTTGAAGAGTTGCCTACAGTTGTTGTTGCCTTATATTTCCTTCCAGTGTCCGGCAGCATCCTATGCAAATGAGCTCTATAACCCCATACTAAAAAAGTAGTATATTTAGTTTGTTTTAAACCTTATTTTGTATTGACCATTTCCTGGAAATTCCCAAAGGCAAAAATAAAAAGGGTTTACCTTCCCATATCATCCATAGCTTTACATACTGTTATATAATATCACCCTTCAGTCACTTTCTGTATTCCCATATCTCATAGTCTATACTATATATCAATCCTTCTTGGCACTATTCTCTCTGCCACATCTTATGTCTTTCTGAAAAACACATGAAATAGGACACATTTTTTCAGGTGTAAAACTGGTTTCTGCTTAACTCATTTTTTTTCTAATTGTTCCTAAAACATCATTTTCCTCTGAGCATGAGGATGATGTTTTCAGGAAACTATCCACAAAGACTCCCATATCTCTTTCCTGAGTGGTAATAGCTAATTTAGAGCCTATCACTGTGTATGCATAGTTAAGGTTATTTTTCCCATGTGCACTGCTTTGTATTTTTTTTGATACAGAATTTTATTTGCCATTTTATTTCTCAATCAATTAGTATTGTGAAATTCTTCCACAATACTTCCCAGACAGCTTCAGTCCCTGAGAATTTGATAAAAGAACAAAATTGGAATCTATGCCCTTTAAATTTGATCTCATATTCATTACATTTATAATGGTTTAATAGTTTTTTTTCTGTCCATATTAATAACCTGGGCTGCATCATGGGATATACCTGAGAAAATACAAAAGTTTGAAGCAATGTTTCTTTCCTAAATACAGCTTATTGCAGTAGTAAATGCCAGGCAATTCTGAAGGATAGGGCAATTTCCTCATCAATTAGAGGTGTGCTTGTGGGGAAAATGCAGCAACTTAAAAGCATTCCACCTGAGCCCATCTGGTCTTGTTTATACAGGGAAAAATATCGACTTCTGTTGATGCTGACTTCTGCCCATCACTTATAATAATTCCTGAATTCAAAACGTGTTATTGCTAGTCTTCTAGGTACTGTACAAGTTAGACTAACTCACTGTCTGTAAACTTCTGTGAAATAGGGTTTAAAATAGGTGTATTTCATTCTCATTTTCTATAGAGTACTTTTCTAAAGTAGCAAAGGAAGGGTTCCCCTGGAAATATTTGAGGAGTCTGGTTAGTGATCACCCACATCAAAAAGTCAGGTTGTTACCTGAAGGGGAGGGTACAGGTTAAGAAAGGTCATTTGCCCACATGTTCCTCTGCCATGGACAGGAAACATGCATATGGCCCCTCTGAATCACACAGTACTTAAAAATTCCCTTTTTTTCTGGGATCAGGACATTGGTTCTACATCTTAAGGAAAGAACAGTCACAGTAACAAAGACAACCCCCTGCAGGTGAATGCTTTGTAGTGAAACTGAATTCGGTGTGGAATGAGAGGGGAAGAAACCAGAAGAAAATCAGGAGACAGAAGCTCGATTTAGATAATTACAGATATTTGGAATGTGAATTCTTATGAATAAAAATTGTTTTTTCCTAAATAAAAAAAAGACTGTCTCTTTGGGTTATATTTTAAAAAAACCCAACAAACTAAAACCAAATCCACAAAAACATATTAAAACATCACTCTAATTCCATGAAAAAAAAATTTCTCCCCTAAACATTTTTGTACTTTGGGGTTGTTTTGCCAAAAAGTTGATGAAAAATATTTTTCATTATCTTGCCAGTTCTCATTAAAATGTTTTGCCATAACCTCTGTGACATAATTGACTCAGCAGGGTGAGGAAGATGTCAGAACCATATAAAGAATAACCTCTGTTCACTACCCATAGCATTTTGCTGTATTGACCTAATTGTCATTACCTGTGAAAAAACACCCCAAAGTTCACCTTTGTTTGAAGGTGATAGTTTTTAGCTCATTTCTCTTGCTCTCCTCCCAAGTGCTGTCACCCACATGAAGGGGTGAGCTGGTTTCGGTGTGGCTTGTGCCACCACTATCAGAGAATCACCTCAGCAGCTCCAACTGCAGAAGTCTCAGCACTGATGATGCTGGATGAGCAAAAAGGACAATTCCAGATCCAGGGAGAGAAAGGAAATGGTGCAATTGCTGAGAAGAAGCCTCTGCCCTGTCTTTTTAACTCATGAAGTGAAGCAAATTTGATAAAAAATATTTCAAGGATGATAACCAGGAAACCTTCAATACTGTTTCTGCAAAATCATACTTACAGAATGTAACTGCAGTTTGATACACTAAACTGCTCATAAAAATTAGTTCTAGTGAGGTTTATTGCCAATAAAAATTATATTTTTCACCTATATCCTGTGATCTTGTCTTGCGTTTCCCAGTCCCTAACAGACCTGTCTGCATGTCTGAGAGACAAATATCCTGCTGTCATACAATCTATACTTTTGTACCAAAGCATTACTTACTTACATGAAGCTATTTCTCAGCATCAGAAAAAAACATACAATCAAGTAATGCAATGCTTATCTCAAATCACACACACACATATTCTTTTTTTTCTGCTTAATTTTCACATTAATTAGAGCTCATACAATATTGCCTGGATTTGAAGATGCATTGTCAGCCCACAGTTTTGGCCTTTCTGTATTCAAACTTGTATTATTCTCTCCATGGTAGGGTTAAAGTTTATCTTAAATAAATCTGTCTCTTTGGCTCAGCTCTAGCTGGCTTCCAGCCCCTGTCCCCCACACCGCAAAAGCTGCAGACTCGATAATTGCTGTCATTCAGCTATAGCCATGTGCTGTGTTTGCAGAAGTAGAATCTGTTTCCCTTAGAAAATCAGTCTTTGATGCGCTAAATGCTGTAAGTATAAGCTCCTACAAGTATTCTGACAGTCAAGACATGTCAGTATTTATCCAGTCATTTCTTCTTCAGAAATACATAGTGAAGATGCCATATCGAGGTGGGTTTATCTGTTGCATTATTAAGTAAAGTTTATGAAGCAATTTAGTGCTGTAATGATCCCATCTAGCACTAATGTCCCTGAAAAGAAATGAATTTATAAGCTGTTGGTTTATTTAATAGTTGATACGCAATGATACATACTCTAAGGACTAGGCATTATTGGTAGAAAGTTTTTTCATTGATCATCTTTTAAAACAGGTCAGATTTTGTCTTAATCATTGATGTATACATACTTATAAAAAATACTCAAAATAAACTTTATGTTAACTTTCTCATTCCTTTGCTGTGCTAAATAGCACTGTAATGTGTAAGTAAGTGCAAGGCAAGCAGGGGTGCCTTTAGGGGAAGAAGATGCTACTTTGAGAAAGGGTGAAATTATCTAACCTTATGTCACTTGGAGCACTCTTTTAAAAAAATCTGTAAGTGGTCCTTACTAAAGCACATCATGTGGTCATTGAATTAGAAATGCAGGGATAGAATAGATTCCAAAGGTTATATCGTCCAGTCCTCTGGCTCTGGGAAGGAACAAATACACCAGAGCTTCCTACAGAGATTTTTATCTACTACTTTTTTTTAGAATTTCTGCTAAAAGACTCTCCAAGGGTGTCCTGTTCAAGCTTTCTCCTCTCAAATATTTTTTTTATTAATATATCACCTATATAGTCTTTACTGCAAGTTACACTGGGTTCTTTTTGTCTTTCTTTCACATGAACAATTGGTAACAATTGATCATTGTCTTTCCTATTAACAATCTGCCATATCCTAAAAGATCTATCAAGCCTTTGTCTGCCTAGACTAAGAGAAACTTATTTTTGCAGTCTTCCTTCACTACTAAGGATTTCTGAGCCCTCTTCTCTTTCCTGCTGTTTTCTTCTGTATTCTTTCCAGAGTGACTATGTGTGTTTTGGACTATGGCACTGAAGGCCAATGGCACTCCTTCAGCTGCATTGTCCCTGTAAACAAGTAGAAGGAAGTGATTCTCACCCCTATCTTACCTGCAAAATGCTTGACAACAGATTTTTCCTTTCCTTCTTTTGCAGAAATACTGCACTGTTGACTCACAGATCTTTCCTAACTCTCTTAAACTTCTAGGTCCTTCTTTCCTCACTTGGCATTTTATGTATTCATTTCTCCTTACTAGTGATTTTACTCTGAACTTTATTTCTTTCTCATTAATTTATTTTTAATTCTAGATTATGTATTTATTAGGACAGTTCTGGATTCTCAGTTTGTTCTCCAGACTTCTGTAACCCTCACTTATACTGATTTCATCTACAATATTTTTTAACTTTTTAATCCATACTTTTTAATGAAAGCACTGAATGGAGTTGGGCCTGAAATCTCTGAGGGATACAGTCTGAAAGAAAATCTCCATTTGATACTGATAGTTATTCTTTGAGAAGGGCTTTCCAAGAAGTCACACACAGTCTCTTTATGTTTTTTTTTCACCTAGATGACATTTCCCTTATTTTCCTACGAGAATTTAAGATGGAAAAATATTACATTTCTTACTGTACTCAAGATACTGCAAAATTATTCTTCTTCCCTGTGTTATGGTTTAACCCCAGCTGGCACCTCAGCACCACACAGCTACTTGGTCACTCTCCCCACGGCATGATTGGGGTATCAGAATGGTAAAAATGAGAAAGTTCAGGGGTTGAGATAAAGAAAGTTTAATAAGGAAAGAAAAAGACACATAAGAAAAGCGAGGAATTCATTTGCCACTCCCCATGGGCAGGCAGGTGTTCAGCCATCTCCAGGAGAGCAGGGCTCCATAATGCATAGCAGTGACTTGGGAAGAAAAACGCTATCACTCTGAATGTCCTCCCTTCCTTCTTCTCCCATTAGCTTTATATGCTGAGCACGGTACCGGATGGTCTGGAATGTCCTTTGGGTCAGCTGGGGTCAGCTGTCCCAGCTATGTCCCCTTCCCGACTCCATGTGCACCCTGAGCCTTCTTGCTTGTAGGGTGGGTTGAAAGGCAGGAAAGGCCTTAACTGTGTAAGTGTTGCTCAGCAGCAACTACAACAGCCTGGTGTTACCAGCACTGCTTCCAGCACAAATACAAACCAGAGTCCTAAACCAGCTACTACCAAGGAAATTATACCATCCAAAATCAGCTCACCCAGTAATATAGTTATCCTGCCCCAGGAGATTAGCTTGGCTTGACATAGTTCATTTTTGAAAAATACACGTTGTTTGATTTTATTATTCTTCAGGTGTTTCTAAGTTTTCTTTGTACACATCTATTCCATTTGAATGCAGTCTGAAGTTAGGTGAAGTGCCCTATTTTCTTTGTAATCCCCATTATCCCTCTTTTAAGAATGCATATTGTCCTATTTTCTGAGACTATCCCTCTCTAATATTGACTTCTTGAATGTAATCACTGATGTTTCAAATACAGTATTATTTTTCTTTATGCACTTGGAGGTAAATTTAATCAAGTAGTGGATACTTTAAAATATAAATCTCATTTTAAAATATTAACTATTCTTTCTTAACTACTGGAATTCAAATGTTGTCCTTCAACTTGTTTAGAAGGTTTAAAAGCAGCTTAAAAGAATGATCATCATAAAAACATGCTTCAAAATATGCAAGTGATGTTTGAAGTATCAAAAGCCTGTTTGACACAAGTAGCCAAGACACTCTTAAAGCTATCTTTTTTACAGTTCTTTTGGAGCATTTCACTTTTTGTTCCTTGAAATGTTTTCTTATTGTGTTATCTTGTAAGGTAAGGAGCTAAAGCAACAGTTCAATAAAACGGTATTTCAGGAAGAACCTTGAGTGGTGGGAAGAAGATAGTGTAATGTGTGAGGTGAACATATTATTTCTTTTAGAGGTATTTTGAACATATTCATGTTGTACATGTACCTGATGCACTTAGCACATTTAAACTTTGCAGAGAGATTTTACATTCAGATCAGGTAAATTTCCAGCCAAATACACTCATGAATACAGAAGTAATTACTGAGCTCTAAGGACACGTTGTGAGGACATTATCATTTGTCAGCAGGATACCAGTGACTGCTGTCATGGAAAATTTACATTAGCATCATTGTTAAATAGTCTGTTTACTAGTTTCTTAATGACCTGCAGCAAACAATGATTTGAACTACTTTATGAAGTTCAGTGTGGAAGGCTGCAGTTGTGGTGAATGTATTTTCATAGGTTAATGATATTAAGACGGAATCAACAGCAGCTGTCATGTCATATGCAACCAAATCGTCTGTGAATAGGTCTAGGTGGCAGTTGTTTCTGTGGTGCTGGTGCGGGTTGGAGGTGTAAAGTTAGTTTTAAAATATGCACTTGAAATATGAGTAGCCAGATAGCTGTGCCGAAGCATGAAGCCCAGCGAGGTCTCTGAAAATCCATCTCACTGGTTAGGAAAAGCAGGACTTCCTAAGCCAAAGCTGCCAAGAGTCATTCACTGTAGCCTCCAGCCCAGATCAGAAGTTTCTGGAATAGAAGTGTGGACAAATCAAAACCTAAGTGGTTTTCTTGGTAATTACATCTTAAGAGTTACTCAAGAAACACTGGAAAGTGTTAATAGGCTTAAAAATATTTTCTTGTGTTTCACTGGCAATTACCTGCTACTCAACAGCTGAGAAGTTGTACATTTCTTTTTACCTTCCAAAATCATGATTTGATCTATAATCAGACGTTTCTGGAAAGATTTAATTAAAACTTATTAATTGAAAAAAGTATACATGATTTCTGATGACGCATGAAAAACTTTGCATGTATTAAATATTTGAAGGAATTCTTTGCCTGAGCTGTCTAACAGGTTCCATGGAGGAAAAATCACACTTAAGCCTTTTTTGGCACACCTAATAGAAAGAAAATGTTCTTGTAAAAGTCAGTATGCAGTGTGTTATTTTTTTTCTTTCTTTATAAATGTAATAAAAAATGTTGGTCTATTTAGCTTGAGAGTAAGCAAAATTCATAGAGACTTCTTAGAATGTTACTTTTGTAGAGTAGTAAGGGGTGAGAATTGTGGTCAGTCCACACTTTCCCCCTGGTCCAGAGTGGGCTCTGCATAGTGAAAACTTTCTTCAGGAACTATCCATCTACTGGGACATGGGGTCTTCCATGGTTGTGGGTATCCCCTCCACTGTGGTCACTAGAGCAGAATCTCTGCTCTGGCACCTGGGACATTGCCTCCTGCTCCTTTTCCCCTGACCGTGGTGTCTGCACGCAGCCCTTTCCGAACTGGGGTTCCTGGATCAGTCCTTGACAGAAACCACAGGAGCAGGGACCCTCCTGGAATCAGGTGCCTGTAGTTCCTGTGTGCATGTCTGTATACACCTGTGAGTTTGTCTGTGACAGCTTGCTGGTTTTCAGCTGAGCACTTAATGTTGTACAGAGAATGTTCAAAAGGAAACTCAGCAGAAAACTCATGAAGTGACATGCTCTTTGGCACAAGATTGAATATTCACAGAACACTTTTAATAGAAGCAATACATAAATTATGTTATTAATGATGCCATGACGATTTTTTGCCTTTTCTTTTATACCCCTTTTATACCTTTTTATAACTTCTGTATTCTTAGTGTTTTTTAGCCTACATTCTTGGACTTGTTTGTTCAGCCAGGAGACCAAACATTTTAGAGGCTTCGTAGCTGGGGATCAGTGTGCCCCAGACATGAAGGTCCTCTCCAGAACACATTCTGTAAACTAAGAAAGAACCATCCAGAGGGAAGGTTCCTTGGGGAGGGGGGCTCATTTGAGCCTCTCATTGGGGAATTTTTGATAAATATGCTAATTAGTAGAACCTATAATGTGGCACCAGATCTTTTGGGGGTGTGCGTTGTGGTGTGCATTGAGGTGCATTTGACCTGGACATGTGCACCTAAGGATCCTTAAAATAAACACCAAGGTAAAATCCCTTTTGCCCTTCTAACCATGTTTGAGTCTTGATTTTAAGACCAGGAAAAGGCATCATTAATATGAGAATCTGGTATTTTGTCTTACTTATTTGAAAGGGTCTTGGGGGAAATTTTGTGAACTGTTCTTCAACCCTTCATTTTCAAATTAAGGACTTGTGTTTGTCTGTGTGTAGGTTGTGCTAACTCTCCAATGAATAAAATGCTGAATCCCTCTCATATCTTCATCATTACATTCAGTAGGCTTTCTACCCTTTTAAAAATTATTTTGTATATTTTATTAAATTATACAGACCAAACTGTTTTTTGAAGGAAACATTCTCAGTGAAAATGTCTTTGCATTTATTTTGAATAATTACTGCTATTCCATGTGCACAAGATGAAATATCTGCTCATTTCCATCTTTTATAGACTGCCTCACAGTGCTGCGGGCTACCAGGAGCAACAAGCAGTGGGGATTTCTACATTCAACATTTTTTGACATTTTAAGGATTTAGGCTACAATACAGTCCCAGAAGAAGAAATGGCAGCCTTAGAAAAATGGTAATACTTCAGTCATGTAAATAAATATTACATATATTCAAGGGAGCTTAATGTGGGAAAATATGTCAAATTTAGTATTTGCTAATGTTATTGGCCAGTGCATCATTGTAGCACATTCATCAGATCTTCCCATAAAGGCTCTTGTAGGTATTTTCTAACTAAATAATTCTATGATTCTGTGATTGTAGATAAAGATGGGTTGAATTTTTCCACTAAATATTTACTCACTTGAATAATGACTACATACCGTGTAAGAATTATGTGGAAAATATTCACAGTAATTGTGTAATGACAGTTTATAGTGATGAGAGTTTAAAGTAAATTATGTCTTAAAAGGAACAGATTTGAAATCACAAATGCAGCTCCAACTTCTTGATTTTCACAGTTCTAACTGCTTGATTTTACTATTTTAGCTACAAATCTTGTAGGGCTTTTCTTCTTCTGTAGCATAGCTTTAAGAAGGGATTAAAAAGGTGGTCCAACAGGGTAGCTACTGAATGTCAAACTGAGAAAAAATTATTTCTCAAGCTTCATTGTTGATTCTTCAAAATTATATTGGACACTGTGCTTGTCTTTTCTTAAATTTTCCTCTTAATGTTCAGTGTCTTTTGAATAGATTTATACCTACCTATATGGAGAAATAGATCTTTCACATTATGCAAACCCAGTAAAATGATTAAAATTAGACAAAAATTTTAAAAAAGTAAATTCTTGAAGTCTGATGGAGCTGGGAAAATTGTGAACTTCTAAATATTGAACAGGTTTATCTTTAAGAATGAGAGCTGATATAATAATTGCCTTTGTCTTTTTGGTATGAACAAGTAGGTTTCTACAGAAAGTATGTTGACAACTCTCAGTCTTTAGTTGAGCATGCTCACAAATTAATAGTTTCTTCCCCTAGAAAATGTGGAGGCTTTTAACTGAAGGTGAAATTTACTTTTCTAACAGGAACTTATGCAAAGGCTCAGAAACCCTGTTTTTATAGGACAGGGAGAGTCCTGACTTCACTAAAAAAGGTGATTGTTCAGGATGAAGTCAGAGTAAGGAAGCAGTATCACTTACTACAAGAAATTAAGGGAATTTCTGCAGAGCAGAGGAGGGAATAATTATGGCAGCTGGTGTGGGGTCAATATCTCTGACCAAGGAAGCTGTGACCGGTCAGGAGAGATGGTCCCAAAAGAGATCGAGTTCCCAAGGCCCGGTGTCTTCCCTCAGCTGCTGGCCAGGAGGGCCCGTGCAGAAGCTGTCAGCTCTTTAGTGATTGTCAGCTCGTGATTCCAGCTCAGCTCTGCAGGGCACCTCCAGGCCAGACCAGGCAGAGAGACGAGAGGCTCGTGTGGCTGTTCCGCACGAGGCAGCTTTATGAGTTCGGCGAAGGGGAGCCAGGGACGAGCTCGCTCTGCCCTCGCAGGGGCAGGGGGCTGGCTTTATAGGGATACAGGGGGTGGGTGTCAGAGGGTAAAGGCCAATGGGTTACAAAGGATCTGCATAGGGTCTCCCAGGGGATTCTGGTTTTGTCTTCTTCTTCTTGCCATAACTGCAAAAGTGGTTGCCTTTCCAAGGGGAGTTCTGCTGAGAGGTTTAGGCATTCTCCTTATCTCAGCAGACGTCCCTCCAGGGTGGGGGCTGGGCATACCCCACAAATAATCAAAAAACCTTGAAACTGGTAATACTGAGCTAGTTTATCCAGATCTAAATATACAGCTATTCCACCTAAATGCAGAATATTTTTACAAAGTGCCCATTATTAAATACAGTTAAGATTTAGCAAATGGGGAAGTATTAGATATATTTAGCCTTTTTAAAATAAAATATCTGTTATCTATAATTCAAGATTTGCCATTGGCACTAGCTGAAGATGTCATTGACATGGGAATTGGGAGCTGGCGATCTTGACCTAAGGGAACAAATATGTTCTTAATTTGAAAGAGCTTAAAACAAGATCAGATTGAGCAGTAGATATTGCATAATAAAGGACAAATCACGTTAACAGGCAGACTATCAGTCTGTACTGTATCAGTACATTATTGTAATCTGTTCTCTTCCTAATCTTTTGTTTCATCCGTACTGCGTGGCCTACCACTATGAGGAAGAAATCATATTGCATGATTTATTTCCAAGCTTTGGTTCTTAACATGAACTTGTCACCCCATATCTGGATACCTGCGCCCCTGAATTGAGCATCCAATTCAACGTATGCGATTTCAAAGCTGAAGAGAATCTTGCCCTTCTAGAAATACTCTATCAACCAACTTTCTTCCTCATTATTTCTCCCCAAGAGATAATCAAATCATACCTTTGAAAGGTTAACTTAAAGGCTTATTGATAAAAGTACCATCAGATTTGGGGAAAAAAAAATCAAAAACATGCAAACTGAAACCAGCCTAGTATATTTCCACTACGGAGGTAAACAAAATGGAAATCTCTGTGGATTAAGTTCTTTTTAATAGACCTCTAGATATACCACACAGTTGTGAAAGTTTACAACATCTGGATGTACAGTCCTGGTGTTGTTTCTTGCTTTGTCAGCTCACTTCTACTTGGAAGTCATGAAAAAAAAGAAGCACCAATTCTATCCATCATAAGTTAGAAAATTCTAGGTTTGTTTTATCCCCAGTGGTGAAAAATAAGATAAAATGAATGCTGATTTTGGTTTTTTCCCTGGACTTGGTACATCTTGCTCTGGAAGAGATCTAAGTCGCATCAGGAATGCTCATCTCACAGTTTGAGAGCATTTGATCCGTGCAAGTGAAAATACTGACATATAGAGTGGTTACAGTGAAGAAAAAAATATATCCAATTTATTCTGAATCTAAAAGCATTGTCAAATTGCAAAATGAAAAGTCTTGCAATGTGCCAAACATACAATAAAAACAATAGAAAATAGTCTGGAAGAGTATTGCTGTTTCGCATGAAATCAAAATTGCTGTATTTCTCCCTTGGTAGCTCTAGAAATGTTCAGTAATTATAGAGGGGAAGGGAATGTTAATGTGTAGCTATCTTCATATATTCAAAGCTACTGAACATTATAGCAAATTGAAAAACAGACTGGTTTTCTGATAAAATTTCCTGGAAATTTGTTGTGACTTTTTCTCTCAAACAGTATCCATTTTCATAGTTAGTCTGTTGCTCTTAGGCTTACACTGAGTTGGTGAACTTTTTAGTAAAAATACTTTTCAAGACTCTAGGCCTATTTTCTCAGGCAGAGGAAGAAAGAAACCTTGTAGAAATCTAGTGGTATGTATTCCAAGATATTTAAGGTTGCTCTCGTTGTTAGTGCTAAAGTGTTCTGGGATTCCTTCAGGTACTATGCACATGAGGAAACAAAGTGTACTGCTTCGGATAGCCCACCAAAAAAGTTCTTAATAGGAAACAAACCCCAGACAAACAGAGAAGTAGGAGCTGGCTGAGAAGGATGTCAGGTACGAATAAAAACAGCGATAGTTGAGAGAGGTTTAGACATGCTCAGATTCTTTCCAAGCAGTCAAGGCTTACTGCAGTCACTTGTCAAGGAGAGTTTTCTCCTTGGCAAAAGATGAATCCCAATGTGCCAGCACATCTAAAATCCCTATCAATTATTGTTAATAGGAGTTTAAGAAATTAAAATATGTAAACCTCAAAAGTTTGGTATTTGTGTATTATGTTAAAAAAATGTGGGACCATGTTCAATCATGCAATTCAAATATACCTCAGACATAGTACATGACCCAAATATTTACACAGTGTTGTCTTGCTACTGTAAAATTATTCACACATATAAGTTAACCTGGAAATAACCCTACTACCTCTGAGGAATTATTCAAAGTTAGTACAATGGAGAATGATTTGTCATGTTGCAAGGATGAGATACTAAGATGGCATGTGAGGTAGAAAGCTGAAGTATGGGGAAGGACCCTTGTGATGCTTCGTAACTTGCCAGCAAAAGGTTTAAAACCCACACCTGTGTGTTCAAAGAACAGTCTGTGAAAATCAATGCAAACAGATGCTTGACAGATTGACTGACTGATATTATATACTTTGACCTTTAAGTCTCAGTGAACATTTACAGACTTTTGTCATGTGGCTCATGCTTTTTAGGCACAGATGTAGAACTAGGCTTTGAAGGAAGATGACATTTTTATTTATTGTATTATTTTAAAGCCTCTTTTCATGATGCACAGCACTGTCTCATCTCTAAATTCTGCTTTGTGAACTGGGCTCTTGTTTCAGTTCAGGATCATGACTTAGGTTTGTAGAAACGGATAACCAATTTTCTGTTCAAAAGCATTGTTTTCAGAAAGTTAATGAGCTTGAAATTAAATTCTCTGCTGAGCATTTACTGCCATGTCACCAGTTTTTCAGAACTTCAGCATGCAGGTTCTTTGGCAGTGGGGAAGTGTCAAATTTCCTGCACGTTCAGGAAATCACTTCCAGGGATGGGACTAGGCGATTACACAAATTTATTGTTTAAAATAACAAACGCATCAGTCGAGGCGTGAGCTTTTACAACGCCTCCCAATAATGGTGACTAGTCACAAGATTTAGAGTTACATCATAATTTATAACTTCCTAATCCAATAGGTACTTAAAACAACACTTTGTTTTAGATTAATGACCTATCACCTGTGGCACTTCTCACTGCAATGCAGCTGTGTCTTGACCAATAACTTCTCATGTCACGTACACACAGATGTCTCTATTATACCATCTACATTCTTAACTTAAACTATATAAAATCACACTATTATATTTAAAACCCTCCACCAGAACACCCAGTGTACAATTTTACTTATAATTATAGGAACACAAGCTTGTAATCCTTTTGCTTAAGATCTATAAATCTCTGTCAATTAAGCCAGACCTAGTCTCTTCCAGGGTTGTAAATCAAAGCCTCCTTTAATTGCAGGAGTTTCTACTCCTCTGTCTCCCACAGGGAAGATCCTCAAAAAGTGAGCACACTTTAAGAAAGAGACATATCTGCAAAAATCACTGTCTTCTTTTGCTTCTTGTACTGCAAAATATTCAGGCATAGTTTGACTTTCCTCAACTATAAATGTCTTTTTTATCTATAAAGTATTGTTGAGGAGATACAGATACAAAATTAAACATTCAGAATTATGATTTATACCTAGATATCCCCAGGTAAATATGGATATGTTATAATTATTTATAAATGTAGGCTTCCCACGTATGGTAGATTTAGTGTTGATGATATTGTTCATCAGAAATGGTGTTATGCTTGATAACACAACAAAATTGAAATTGGAGCAGAAGTAGGCTGATATTTGGGTCTCCAACTGAAACAAAAGCATCACATAATCTGGCATGTCCTTTCATTGCTCTTTTCTTTTTTTTTCCACGCTGCTGGATTTTTCTTCTAGTCTAAAGTAAAGTAATCAACTCATATAGATAGTTTCAAAGTCAGAGCATTTTAGTAAGCAACCATGATACTTTGTAGGGTTACTAAAGTTTCAGAAATGTGGGTTAGGGGTTTCTTTTAGTCATTTACATATATTTTGTTGTTGGGACAGAAGAAGACTGTGAGGCACAGAGCTACTGTAATTTGGAAAATCTCTAAGAAAGTGAGGCATATGAAATTAAGCAATGAAAAAAAACCTTTATCATGAGAGAAAAAGATAAACTTGTTTCTAGAGTGGCAGTGAGAAATGACTGCTGAATGGTACTTTTATAAAAGTTGTTTCCTGTATAGGACTTTGTCTCTAGGCCCAGAAGTTTATTTGTATGACCACAGGGTCACAAGTCCTGCCAGCAAACCTGTTCCAGCATGGGCTCCTCTCTCCATGGAGCCATAAGTCCTGCCAGGGTCACAGACTCCTCTGGGCATCCCCCTGCTCTGGCGTGGGATTCTCCATGGGCTGCTGGTGAATCTCTGCATCCCCATGGATCTCCATGGGCTGAAGAGGCACAGCTGCCTCACCACAGGCTGCACCTGGGACAGCAGAGGAATCTCTCCTCTGGTGCCTGGAGCACATCCTCTCCCTCCTTCTTTGCTGTTGGTTGTTCTTCTCTCATATTCTCACTCCTCACTTTTCTTGCCACAACTATTTCTGCACACTAAATTTTTTCCCCTTAACTATGTCATCCCAGGCACTACCACTATCACTGCTGGGATCAGCTTTTACCAGTGGTGGATCCATCTGGAATTGGCATTAACAGACATGGGGGGAGCTTCAGGCTGTTTCTCAAAGCAGCTGCCACTGTAGCCTCCTGCCTCCAAAACCTGGCTGTGCAAACCCAGTATGGTAGAGGTTAGTAGACTTCTATTTTTCATCAAGTTATATCAGTTACAGAAGTTTTTCTGTGTAGTTCCTGTTCACTGAACACTGGAGAAGATTTTCCCCCTCTCATAAACATTGCCCAAAAATAATGAAGCAACTATTTGAACTTAATGTCAAATGCTGCTATAAATTAGCTTTTAGGATCCAAAGTTAGTGTATTGATTTTTTTCCATCTCATAAATGCTCTTTTTATAAACAAACTTGATCATGTGCCTATTGATATATTGCAGATGTAAATTTTATTAGAAAACAGACTGGAAAGTAATAAAAGCTTTGACCAGGCAATCATTATCAGCAAATTCCATTAGTAAACAGATAAATTTTCAAACAAACTTATTGTTTTTTAAAGAGGTTTTGATTATTCCAGGACACTAAAATTGACTGATGCAAGATGGTCCCCAGACATTTTAAAATATAAAGAAAAACCTTTTCAGTGACTGGTGGAGAATGGAAAGGTTTCCATACATGTTGATTTTACATATATCCTGATTCACATGCAAAGCAACAAGAACAAGACATAATAAGCTATAAGTAACCCAGGCAGGTTCTGTGGTAAGTGTCAGTCTTTGTTTGAAGCTGGATCATGTATTCACCCTCAACAGCACTGTTTGAAAATGTCACACTGTGATGATGCCTTCAAATGCTGGCAAGATGCCAGGACTTCTTAGTCTTTTCTTAGGGAAGTGAATTTATTGAGCCCCAGTGTAGGAAAATGAGATTACTGGGTACTGAAAGCAAACAGCCAGTGAGACAAGAAGGAAAGAGGGTGGATGCTGATGTAAATTCCCAGCACAGACTGGGTGGGTGAGAATTATAATCAAAGACAGCATCACTGTCTCACCTGTGCTGTTATTGCAGCTAGCTGTAGTTAATGAAGTAATGTATTCTGGAGATGCAAAACAGGATGGAAACATTATTGCTGGTTTTTCCTTAAGGCTCAGGCACCTGGTTCTGCTCTATGCTTTCTGCACAGTACTACCAACAGCTCACATTATAGCAGAACCATTGTTTTGATGAATTGCTTATTGTCTCAATAAGGGCACATACAACCTCCCTTTTGTAAGAGTACTATAAAATGAGGTGTTTTTTTTTTTTTTTAATCCCACACATTTCTATTTTAAAAGCTTTTTAAACTCAATTTAGCTATGTCAGATAGTTACACTGGAAATGTGAAAATAACTCTTTTACAGTGAGCTAACTAGCAAAGGGCAGTATGCTATGATTTTACAGCCCAGTACTTTCCATTTTCCATTTCTGTTATCTGCATCTCAGCTCAGATGACAAGTATTTTTGCACATGATTGTTAGGTGCAGGAGAATTTCCCTTACATATAGATGTAGGGGTCCTGAGGGCGTGGACAGTCCTTGACAGCCCTAACTAGCCTCGCCTGGGACCTCTCCACACCTCTGACTGAGGGCTCCATTCAACCCTAGTCCAGGACCACTAGTCCCTGTCTGAGCCCTGTTGTAGGGGTGTCTTGTTCCTAGGATATGGCATGGATTTCCTGGCTTGACCTTGCTGCTGACTTGCTCCCTTGTTGCCTGATGACCACTGGGCTCTTGACAGGACCCTGTGCTGCTCTCCCTGTGTCAGTGGCACTGCACCCTGTAGGTGTAGGACTGTGGCCCCTGGCTCGCCTCACCTGGAGCTATCCCTGATCTTGCTGTACCCTGTGATGAACTGCATTCACCACATTAAGTAAAGTATGGTGTTGCCAGAGCTTTTGGAGTAGCTCTGTGTGTGTGTACTGCAAGGCTGCAGAGCTCTGGGGTCATGGGGAGGATGCAGCTCCAATCAGAACCTGCTTCAAACAGATGCTGCTGTTGGTTGAACCCTTTACATGGGGCATTAACAATGTGTGGCTTGTGACAAGCATAAATTTCTCACTCTGTGCAGTATTTTGAAAACCTGTCTTAAGAGACAGTCCTACATAAGATTCTCTGCAAGCACGTGGATTTTGTGTGTTTTCAAGTCCTGCTGTTTATAGTAGCAGAGAAAATGTATTGCTGTTCTGGCATTTGTGATTATGCCAACCTCCATTTAACAGACCCTAGCTAATCTACAGTAGTCTTGTTGCTAAATCACAGAGAGATTTGATGGCAGAGGAAAGGACCCGAAGTTTCAGAAGTGCTATTGAACTCACCAAGCAGTTTCTTTTTAGTAGAATAGATCAGAGTACTTTAGCTGCCTAAAGCCTGTGTTGAAGATTAGAGAATCCTGTCCCTTCCTGCCCATTTTGGGCTGTAGGCAGGATTCTCTTCTTCAAACTGATGGGGTTTGTTTCTGTACTTTTCGTAATGTAGAAGAATGTCCTAATACATGCTGGGTACTCCAATGTGGGAAACTCTGATGTATCCTGATGGCAGTGCACCATTGTGTAAATAATTGATTATTTTGTAGGTCAGAGATGGGAATCCAGCTGAGTTACTTCCTAATATGACAGTTCAAATAATAATCTAGAAGATGGAATCATGATAATCAAGAGCTAGTTTGGGCCTGTTAGCAGAACAAAAATAAACCGCAGAAGTAACACACCTCATGAGAATGTCTAACCTAGCTGGAGCCCTCCCTGTATTTTAACATTTCATGGCATCCTGCAGTCATTAATTTTACAGTTACATCTTTATTTTATTTTATTTTATTTTATTTTATTTTATTTTATTTTATTTTATTTATTTTATTTTATTTTATTTTATTTTATTTTATTTTATTTTATTTTATTAATTTTATTTTATTTTATTCTGTTTTATTCTGTTTTATTTTATTTTATTTTAATTTCATATTTGATCTATACTTACTGCCTGATTATTTCCTGGAATGTTCTCTAGTTATCTTGCTATGATACATAAAGACATATCTTTCTTCCTTTTATACGTCAATGGATATTTCCTGTAAATTTATCATATTTCTTTTCCCTGCTGAAATCTATGTAATTGCTTGTCATGTGCAAAATATTCTATAACAGTGTTCATCTAGGATACTTTTTTGCAATAATTTATTCAGAACTTTATGAAACTTTCCAATGGAAACTGTGGGTTCAAAAAGTGTTGCAATGATTTCTTGTAGCTTGTTCTCAATTTGTTCTGGAATGACCCCTGATATCCAATTGCTACCTGAATTCCTGGTTGAGTGTTTTCCTGACATTTTCAGAGGACTATCCAGAGCAGTTCTCACAGTTTTTTCTTAGTGAAGATGGTTGATGTGGAGTCCTCAGCATCCATCAATATTTTTTCCTTCTTGCATTTCTTTTCACTTTGCTGTTGAATTTCAACAGCCCTTTTATCACTTGGTTGCTGAGCTTTGCTAAACAGAATATAACAAGAAGAAGAAGAAGAAGTTATTTATTATAGCTGGAAAAAAATGGCCATCAAACAATGACTTTTCAAATGATTCTCACCTTGCAGTGATACTTTTGTGCTTAAGCCATTGTCAGTAGCTGTCACTAGGTCAGCTGCTGTCATAGGACCAATCAAGTTTTGGAGAAGAAGTGTTTTGAGGTGTCCTTGCCAGCAATAATTATGCTGCTACAAAAATATCCACAGACATCTACAAGAGCCCTGTCTTGGAACAGGAGATACTAAGAGCATTTCACAGCAGTTTTCAGAGGCAGGTCCTTAAATTACTATGTAACCTTGCCTCTTTTCAGAAATCTGTGGGTCCTGAGTTATCAGGGCTGTAAGGAGCTCTTAAAATTCTGATTTTTTGCCTGAAATAGAAAGAAAACAGGGCTTATATTTGAATCTGACCACTGGATTTGTCTAGAGACAGATTAAACAAATGAAACAATGAGGAAGGAATAAAGGTTTAATTAATTTTAAAGAAGGTTTAATTCATGCTCTTGTTCTGTCACATTTTATTCCCTTCATTATTAACTACCCCTCCTTTCAAGAAAAAAAAAAAATCCCAGTGAAAATGTTTTCACAAAGGATTAACTTTGGTAGAATTACCTTCTGCACTGAAAGCTGTTTCCATTTCAATTTTTCTGGACATTTCAAGCATACAGCATACGGAACAACAGAATGAACTCCCCAGTTTAAATAGTAGGTCTGTAGCAAGAGATTACAAAGATGTGGCATTTTCAGAGTGTCCAATGAAGAATATGGAAATATGTAAATTACTTGTTTAAAACTTAAAACTAAAAATAATCAGGTCAAATTAAGTGTTTCATAATAAAATAGACATATTTTTGAGTTATAAGTACGTTAGAAAGACAAGAAGGTAATTTTTCTTTTCCGCAATAACCTAATGCATAGAAGATACTCCTAAGAAGCCTAGGAAAACTGGATTTGGGGATAGAAAATACTGTTGAATAAAATAACTGGTGTTTTTCCTGGAATACTGCTTTTGGAGGGGTAGAGTTAAATCACAGTAGGTATTTCAGGGCTGTGTTTTGAATTTGTGCTCGAAACAGTGTTGATACCACAGGGATGTTTTGGTCACTGCTGAGCAGGGCTTGCACAGAGTCAAGGCCTTTTCTGCCTCGTACCCCGCCCCACCAGTGAGAAGACTGGGAGGGGTGCACAACTATCTTGGGGTAACAGCAATGAATCAGTCTTAATTTTATCCCCCTTTTTCATCTCTCACTGATGCTCTGTAATGCATTTGGGATTTATTTTATGATGAATTACAAGATTAAATTAAAATTTGCATCTCTGAAAATTCTGGTTTATCTGTAAATATCCAATTGTACTGTTTCCTTTACCCTAAAAGCATTTGCTGTATGTATCAGTGAACTGCTGAAGTAGAAGTTTTGAACAGATTCTCCTATTCTTACAGCAATTAAAGATTTTTTCAGTTCTGAAAATTCCTTTTGTAATAGTTTTATTCTTTTTAAACTCATAAAAATTCTCTCAGCATCATCTTCTCTGTAGATCGGTTATGCGTTTATATAACATGCACAACTCCTAAACATCTGTAGTCTAAGGTTGCTGTTATTTTGGGACATGAAGAGGGAAGTTAGGTGCAGGAGTAATACAGAGAATCGTTAATTTTTCTGTTTCAGCCAGCACATTAGGCCAGTCATTGCAACTCCTGTGCAAACCACGCAGTAGTTCCTGGATTACTGCACTCAATAGAAGAATTATGTCTTGTCTTCACAAAAAATGCAAATGGCATGCAGACATAGGCTATTTATGAAATAAATTACTGCACTGCTGGAGCAAGGCTGGAAGAAAGAGATTTAAGAGTATAACTTATACTTTTGTAGAAGCCTCATGTTGTGTGAAATAGAGGTTTTCCTAGCACTCCTGTAGCTGACCATTCAATAAAATATTTGTTAAATAAAGCTAGACATTTTCTGCAACAAAGACTTGCATGAATAGTGCTGTTTGCAGCAGAGATCCTTTTCCTGGGGAAACGGTAATAATAATTAAGAGATTGGCAGGGTTTTATTCTGATTTTTTTGCCCCTGACCTAAACTTATGGAGGGTCCCCAGAAACCTCCAGGAAATTAACACTTGCTCTATGTCTTGTGTTTTGCCATGTAGGAAATTCTGTACATTTGAATAACTTTAAATGGCCTTTTGAGGTGTCATGGTATATGTTTCAATTTATTTCTGCCTATTCCTCGCTGTCTGCAAAGCCTTAACTTCATCAGTGTCTCCAAGGGGAGGAAATAAGTGGTTTCAAAAGATGGAACAATTTTCCCCTTAGCACAGGAGGCAGGTGAGCCTTGCCCCTGGTCTTACACTCATCCATGTTTCTCCAGTGCTCTTTGGTGTCTGCAGGGCCATGAGATGCTGTAGCCCTCAAGAAGTGGGTGCACCCTCTATATTTGCATAGTGCTGTGCACATCTCTCCCTATAAACAGATCTATACACACAGCTCCCAGACCTACTACACTCTCTGCTTTAGCTTTTTTCTGGTTTATTCTGAGTCATCCTCCAGCTATTAACAGAATAAAATCTAGCAGATGACTTTTTCTTCAAGATTAAGGAACACTACTAACATATTTAGATAGTTAATAAGATTATTTTCTTCAGTTTAGATTTATGTTTCACAGCTTTTGCATTTTATTGGGAATCATTTTTGACCTCAGATTACTTTTATTTGGTAATAGCAAGGATAAAAAAGCAAGTGGAAACTGCTGACTGTATTTTCTTCTGAGCTCATACTTAAAAATTTAGCAGATGTTCTGGAATATACATTTGAGTGTCTGGATCAATTCTTTCAATTCCAAGAACAGAGAAAGTGTGGAAGATGCGTCACCTGAATTTTGATAGTATTATATTTTTCTAGCTGAGATTTTTTTTCTTTAAATCCAATTTACACAGTAAAATTAGCATAAAAGTATTCACACTCTTCTGGAAATCCATTAAAAGAGTGTCTCTGATCAAGTCAAGTGCTGAAGAGTCCCAATATAGAAAGTGTTGGGCTACCATGGTGATTGTATCTATAAAAATCTATACCCTGTCAAATTTCAGGGATTAAGAGCAAACACACTCTGTGGTATACCTTATGAAAAGTCATTGCTAGGAAAAAAAGACTTCAGCACATAAGTACTGTGATTTTCTTCACGTGTCTGAACTCAATCCACCATGCCAGCTGTTTTGAGTGTCACCAGAGTTTGACAGTAGAGACCAAAAGCTGAACAGAAACTCCAACAAGCCTGTGCTAATTTCTGGAAGGTTTATAATGCAGTGCTGGAGAATAAGACTAATTTCTTCTGTGTGTCTGATCTGTCATTTCATCAAGGTTCATTGCTGTGAAACTCAATGAACTCCTGGAAGCAATATGAAGTGTGGCAGCTGCAAGAAAGCCCTGGCCTTTAAACTCAAGCTCCCTGCTATCAGTGAGACAACCTGATCAGGGCCATGTAAAATTTAGATATGGGTTCCCCTTTATGTACCAGGTCGACCAAAAGCTTGTTCCAGAAGCTCACTTCTCTCATAAAACAATCCTTCCTCTAATTTTCAACCTAAATTTATTTCTGTCTGGTCTACATTTTTTTCAGTGTTAGTCTCTCTTGCAGTTTATGTGATTCTTCTACCTCCACACTGGTTCTCTTTCCTTCTGACACCATCCTACTTCATCTTCCTACACCATCCCTTAGTTCCTTAGTTCTGTAAAAAAAATTACTTGTAATTCCTTTCCACATCACAGCCTTCATTTTGGTAAAATGAGCAAGTCATGCTCTTTGAGTGCTGTCTGTAAAGCCAACCTTTCTCATTTCCCTGTTCATGCTAGGAAGTTTTCTCTCCTACTTTTGCAATTTTAACTCCTTTCTGAGTGAGAATAGCTAGAACTTTATGGAGTTTCCAGATGAAATCTTTTGAGTACATTATAAAATGGCATTAATATTTCCTGAGCCTCTGCAAATACTTTTATTGGTACACTCTACCACTGTACAATTTTTTTCTTTTTTTTTATTTAATGTTATATCTCTTGGGTGAGAGATTGTAACATCTGTCTTTTGCCGCCATTTGTGTTATGTCCAGTTCAGTAGGTGCTTAGGCCCTACTGTAAAGTTTAATAATAAGTTTTATTAGTAGTATCAATGAAATGCATCTCTCATTATTTGAGAATGTTGGTGATATGCTTTATTAATCCTTGGTTACCTCATTTCTCTCTGTATTTTAAGTTCATTTACTTCTTCTTGCATGTGTTCATTTTAGTGGTTTTACTTCTCTGCTGTGGCTACCCTTCAGGAAATACAAAACAGTTTACAAATCTTGCTGTTGCATATTTAAATCTTGGTGCAATGTAACTGTGAGGGTTACTCTCCACATAATAAAGTATACAGATTTTTTACAGGAACTACAGAAACAGTAGTCAGCATTATAGTACATTAGTAATAGAATTATAGAGCTGTAGAATTGTTTAGGTAGGAAAAGACTTTTAAGATCATCAAATTCAACCATCAGCTGAGCAGCATCACCACATTCACTATTAAGCCATGTCCTCAAGTGTCATATCCACATGTTTTTTGAATGCTCCCAGGAATGGTGAATCCACCACTTCCCTGTATAGTCTGTTCCAATGATTGACAACCCTTTGTGTGAAAAAAATTTTCCTACTATCTAATCTAAATCTCTGCAGGTGCAACTTGAAGCCATTCCCTCTCATCCTATTACTTGTTACCTGTGACAAAAGACTGACCCCCACATGTCTATGACCTCCTTTCAGGTGCTTGCAGAGAGCATAAGGACCTCCTTTCATCTCTATTTCTCCAGGCTAAACACCCCCAGCTCCCTCAGCTGCTCCTCACAGCACTTGTGCTCCAGACCCTTCCCCAGCTCCGTTGCCCTTCTCTGGACACGCTCCAGCCCCTCAATGTCTTTCTGGCAGTGAGGGGCCCAGAACTGAGCACAGGATTGGAGGTGTGGCCTCAGCAGTGCCGAGTACAGGGGGACGGTCACTGCCCTGGTCCTGCTGGCCACACCATTGCTGATCCAGGCCAGGTGCCATTGGCCTTAATAAAAGTAATATTCATAATAAACTCTAATGAGGTTGCTATTTAGATGACAACATATTTCTTAGACCCAATATAATTTAATTTATGCAATGACTCATAAAGAGACGTGTCTATATTTTTATATAGACTGTATAGACTGCAACAGTATGCAAAAAAGAAAAAAAGAGAGAGACGAAAATCAGAATCTTGCTAGATATTCTGATATAATAAAACAGACTTTTATTGTATCTAGGGTGTGCTTTTATGACTTTAAATTCAAGATGATTGAAGACTGCAACATATAAATGCACATGTATTATTTTTTTTTGCCATAACAGTGTGATTTAATGATTGTAAGTTGCATAGAGTATTTCTCAGTTTACTTAGTATATGTTATGTACAAAGAATGTATTTACCTAACTTGAAAACAAATAAGTCTCAAAATCTATTGCTACATTTAGCATTTGAATCACAATTGTTTCTAGAATCTTACACTATCCTAACCCTAGCAGCGCAGGGACCTCATTTTAAGGGAACTAAATGCAGGAAAGACCAAGACTGGAGTCTATCTGGTATGAATGCTCTTCTTGCCATTGCTAGGCTAGAGAAGTGAGCATTGCTGACTGCACAGGGTTTCTCAAAGAAGATCATAGAATCATGGAATGATTTTGGCTGGAAATGACCTAAAATATCATGTTCCAAACACCCTGCCATGGGCAGGGACACCTTCCATTAGACCAGGTTGCTCAAAGCCTCAGCCAACCTGGCCTTGAGCTCTTCCAGGGATGAGGCCTCCACAACTTTTCTGGGCAACCCATTCCAGTACGTCACTACCCTCTGAGTAAATTATTCCTAACATCTAATCTAAATTTCTCTTTGTTTAAAATCATTACCCATTGTCCTGTCACTGTCTGCCCATGTAAAAAGCCATTCTCCCTCTATTTTATAAGCTCTGTTCAGGTACTGGAAAGCTATAATCAGGTGTCCCTCAAGTGTTCTCTCCTCTGTGCTGAACAATCCCAGCTCTCTCAACTTGTCTTCATAGGCAAGGTCTCATAGGAGACTCCAACAGCTCCGTGTCCTCCCTGTGCTGGGACCCCAGCGCTGGATGCAGCACTGCAGGTGGAGTCTCACCAGAGCAGAGCAGAGGGGCGGAATCCCCTCCCTGGCCCTGCTGCCCACGCTGCTTTGGATGCAGCCCAGGACACCTCTGGCTTTCTGGGCTGCAGTCGCACACTTTTGGTTCATGTCCGGCCTCTCATCCACCGGCATCCCCAGGTGCTTCTCTGCAATGCTGGTCTCAAAGAGCTCTTCTTCCAGGCTGTAGTCATCACATCATGTGCTATTTTGATGCCTTCTATTAATGAGGTTAATGAGACCCTTATGCAGTATTTCTGAACTTTGGGGGAAGTAATTTACAATTTTCAGCTTTTTAAAAATCATGGCTACTGAGGCTATTTGATGGACCAGTACAAATATTAGCCAGTTAAATTTTCCACCTACAAGTTTCTCTTTGAAAAAATGTGACTCTGTTTACTGACAATGTTAAAACTCCTGAAAATGAAAAAGGTAAGTCTTGTGGCCACAGATAAATGATTATAGTAACAATTTTTAATGAATCTGCTGGTTTGTTTATTATGCATGTGTAGCTTTTTCATCTTAGAAGTAGATTAAAAGCAGTCTCAGGAGAACTACCTCTTTGTTTGGTTTTGTATAATGCATAGCACAGAAGGATCTCTATAGAACTGCATAAGTAGCTTGGATTGTTGTCTGGATTAGGAATAAGTTGGCAGAAAAGAATATTTTCTATTCATCTTTTGCCCTTTGTCAGCCAGCATGATGTTGCCTTTAAAAGCGTATGTCTTTGAAGAATATATGCAATGTCTTTAAAGAATTGTTGTGGGGGAAAGAGGAAAAAAATAACAATTTACCACTAAATAACTGAAAAAGAAGTTCCAAATTCAACACAGAGACATATAAACCAGTACTTTGTCATAAATATGGTAGTTGCAGTCATTGCTGTGGTGATCTGGAGTCATCATGCCAATATTTTATTTTAGTGTCCACCTATAACATTTAGAGGTGTAATTAAACAGCAGGCCAATTTATGTCAGACTGATCTAGAGAGAGAAATATCTGCAAATATATAATTTCACAGGTTACCTGTATGAGAACTACAGAAGCACAAAGCAAATCCAAATTTTATTCTGGAGTATGTCAGTTGAATGTTATTTAGAGAAATAGTGGCTGTAGCTGCTATGTATCTAGAGTAGAGTCTGATTGGAAAAATATTTGGTCAGTGGTTTTTTTGGGTTGTCAGAAAGTAAAGGAATTTTCTTCTAACCATTCCAATTTTGGGTATTTTCACATGAGTGTGTCTAGGCTGTAGTGTGTGGTAGCTCCCGAAAGGATAGCAGAACCCACCTCAGAGGAATTGAACACTTCTCTGGAACTGCTGTATTATTGCCTTTCATTAATACAGGTGTTCTTAAATTTGCACCCAGTAAGGACAAAATCAAACCATAAAACATCTCAGTAAACACTGAAGTGGGATTCTTTCCCTGTTCTGGTCTTTGAAAAGTAAAACTACATATTCACAAAGTGAGAGTGAAGGCAAAATTCCCTAGCTCTCTGAAAAAGATGCAAATTGAGTTGGCTGTCAGGTCAATTTGATTTGGGATGAAATAACAACATGATCAACCCATCATATGTGAAGGAAGCTTGAATTTCTTCTCAAACATCATACTGTCAGGACACATATGGCCTTGCATGAGCTTAGGGGTTTACTTATTCTAGGTATAATAGTGCATATATAGTTAGGTGTTAAATATGTGTTAAATTTTTACATGCCCTCTTAGAATACAAACAAAATTTTTCTGTGGTGGGAGATGTTATTGCATTTTCTGGCACTACAGCAAATTTCTCTGTAATCTGTTTCTTAATCATCGTTCCTTCCTTTGTTTATAGAAGATAGATGTAACATTTTCCAATGGTGCTAAATTACTCTGATAAGTCTGATTCATTATGAGCAAATTCATAAGCATCTTAACATGTTTTTTGACAAGTAAAATGTTTTTAAGACCTCTGAATGCTCATATTCTACATACAATTTCAGCATGTGAACTACCTTAAGTGGCTTCAAAAGCTGACCACTCTAATATGCATTCCTAAAGCCAGTTACAGAATGCCAGTTTCTCTGAAAGGCAGCAATTCAGAGAATGACAATTACATGACCCCTTGTGACAAAAGCCTCTGTGCTAATGCACACTATTGACTTATGGAATATTTGGTAACAGGGATTTTGACTGAAAATGGGGGAAATATTTCTGAGAGGAGGATAAATATTTAGCTTTTACAGTCAAGTGCATGATACCGAGTCATAGAGAACTTTTTCTTTGACAGTGCACATTAACTGAATCTAATAGAATTCAGCTCAGCCTGGCAAAAAAAGAACTAGGAAGAAAGAGAGCTTAGATAACACAGGTGGCCAAACTGTTTGGATATAGCAAACATAAGCCTTTGTACAAGACAGGCTTTATAAAATGTCCTGTTCAGTATTCACTTACTGGAAACATGAAAAGCAATGAGGAAGTTGAATGTGCATTGTCTGTGAGTGCAGCTGTCAAAACTCTGAAGATTCAAAAAGGGTTGAAGAGTACAGTTTGATAATGCAATGTGGAAAGAGAAATTTTGCTAGCAAAGAAGGTTAAAATTGATTCATTACACTTGTATTGCATTTCAGCAATATGTAGGAATTAATGGCCAGAGAGATACAAAACTATACCATCAGAGATATAGGCAAGAAAACACAACTTCATGTCAGTTCTTCATGACGTTGAAACTGCAACTTTGTTGTTATTGAAATGACGGAAAATTATCTGGTGGAACCATCCATGAGACTTTTTCTGTAATAGTTGTCAACAGTTTTTCTATATTATTAAATATCTTAGTTGTTTTCTGACCTCTGTGCAGCTTGCCCAAACGTGAAGCTTCATCCCAGTAAGCACTTTGTAAAGGACTTTTTTTTGTCAGTAATATGATGTTGTATGGATTTTTGAATTTAAAAAATGAATGATGAAGTAGCCACTAAATGTGTATATATCACAAAAGAATGAAAGAAATGCCAAAACCCTAAGTCCACAATACTGGCATATGAAGTAGCAAGTATTGTGCTGGTTAACTCAGAGCTCAGTAAATATTCAACGACACACTGGATGTCAGCGAAATGATCTGGCTGCTTCCTTCCTTGGGATTAATACAGAGCCAAGGGTAGGTTGTCAGTCACCATAAAATATGTGATTCAGAAGTTTTCCAAATAAACAGCAATGAGATGAAACACTTTATACTTATAACCCTTTAAACAACTAAGTTATAAGCTCAAATTATTTCATATATTCAGTAAAACATTAAGATATAATGTTAAAGTCAAGGATCAATGTTTCTTAAGAGTGATCAATCATCTTAGTTTCATTTCATGACCACTTCGCTATCAATCAGGAATTCACCACACAGGAACTCAGGTCGTGCCATATGAGCATCAGAGACTGGGGTGGTGAAGATGAGGACAAAGCATACAAAAAAGCAGATGTGATAAGACACAGGAATAGCGGAAAAGGAATGAAGCAATAAAAGTCTACTCTTTTAGTGAAAAATGTAGGCATATTACAAGAAACGTCATCATCACTGTCTGTAATTAGACATATATTTAGCTAGGTTACCAGACACTTCCCATTATCTTTTGTCATTTGTGTTGAAACTTTAATCACTTGGGCTAGAATTTTCTATACCATGACAGTAGCTTTAGGCCATATAGATTTGTATCTTCCTTAAATGTCAGGTAACACCACTGGAGGGTTTCTTTAAATAAAAACAAGTGGGAGAAAAGAAGCAGTTTTTTTTTTTTTATTATGTTTTAAAAAATCAGAACTACTATGTTTAAGAACTGATGAAGTTTTGAAACTAAAACTTGAAATCAGTTATATTAGATGGGTCCTTATTTAGTTGAGGATTATTCTGGGTAGATTACCAGGATAAGAAAGATTTAAGATTAAAAAAGCAGAAGTTCTTTCAAAAGTTCCTTCTGAGATAGATGGGAATAGAGGTTTCTTTAACTATTGCAAGGAGTCCCTGAAACTAGTTTACTCTTAGTAATTTTTTTTCCTTCCAGCATGAATTGAATACCTGAAGGAATTTCTGCAGAAGTTTAAAGCCCTCGGAGCCATGGAGAGTAAAGCATGAAAGAGAATATGACCAGGTTTCATACAGCATTCACAACTATGAAGTGTAAGACAAAACATGCCATCTCTCTCAGTTCTTTGATAAAGATATTTTATCATCAGGAGTGAATAGAGATTCCATTTATCCTGTCCAAAAATATCTGTCTGAAGAGTGAGGGAAGAGATCAGAGAGGAGGAAGTTTTCAGTGGCTTGTCTGGATAAAGTTTTATTTCTATGTCTGAAATTGGTTTTGATAAGAAACATGGGATGTATTGGAGATTTTAGATTTAAATTAGATGATGTACAAATTTTTTTACATTCTTTTTGTGATATATGGTGATATATGATATATGACACCTTACAAGATTTTAAGGTTGTGTATTGATTGTTACAGAGAAGTGGAAAGTTATACGGAAATAGCAATATTCCCTTTCTGAAGAGGGACAGTAAGTGAAACTTGGAAAGGATAATGAATAGCAGAGGTATTAATGCCACAGAAAAATCATCCAAGTTGGATTAAAGCAGGAACTCCATTTGTACTTGACTTGGGAGGAAGCAGAATAAAGGAAGAATTCCAGCTCTGATGCAGTGAAGTGAGGATGACTTGGGAATATGTGGTCGAAAGCTTTCTGACTTGAAAGTACCCCAGAAAGTACATTTTGAATAGCATGTCCTCAAATATGTTGTAATTGCATATTTCAGTATCACTTGTAACCTCTTTATTGCCAGACTCACAACCATTCCTGTCCAAACCTTTTCCTAAAACACTTAAAAATACACCAGGGCTTAGCTGTACTGAAGAGCCTAATACCATAGGACAAGATTGATGAGGAGGAAAACAGAGATCTGAAGATAAAGTGTTGCAAGGAAACAGCAGATGAATATATAGAAAGAAATACTGTCATTCTGGAGATAATATAACTTCAAAGATAGGCTTGTAGAGCTCAGAGTCTGGGAAAGAAGGCGTTGACTGAAATATGCTGAGCCATAGTCTGCAGAGATATGTCTGGATGCTTGAGGCACAAAGCACCTGGAGTTCGGGAAGGGAAAGACTTTGCTTTGTGTGATCACTTCTGAGGTTGCTTACAGACACATCCCTGAATTTCAAGGGTGCTGTAAACTTGTTTTTCTATTAAACTACGTGAATTGGTCAAGTAGCTGAAAAAGAGATCCCTGATATCTACTTTCAAATCAAAGTGTTCACAATAGGTGAAAACAATCATTTTAGCAAAGGCTTTTGGCAGTTTTTTTCTTCAGCTATAAAATGAAGTTGATCTTACAGTCTAAACTCACAGGTATTCTGTGAAGCTAAATTGGCTTCTACCTTTGAAATGCTTACATGGTGAAAAAAACCAGGAAGAAAATAATTGTTTGTAATACAAATTCTGAAAATTGGTTAAACACACATATGAACACACATTGGGTTGAAAGATCAAAGTGGTTATTCAGAAGATATTAATGAAGAAGGAACTGTGCGAAAAACAAATGAAAAATATTTGTGTCAGGTCTGTATCAAAAGTAAGCATAAAGAGGTGGATTAGGAAGACTTGTGTTATATATATAGTCATAGTTACCTCCCCTATTCTATTCTGTTGAATTTAAGGCAGAAATACTTAAAAACACATAGGCTCTTCTTCTTTGTTTGAAATCAAATGCTTTCCTGGAACCAAATTCCAAAATTGTATATATTAATAAAAATTGCATGAGAGAGAATATGCTCCCCAAAAACCACCAGAACAGGTGGAGATGCCTGAAGGAAGCTGCAGGGGTGGGGAGGAGTTGGAAGTGTCAGAAATGAAGGAGTGAAGTTGAGCCTAGGAAGAAGAGGGAGTGGGAGGAATATGCTTTTGGGTTTGGGGTCTTTTTTCTAGGGTTTTGGTGT
Organism: Aphelocoma coerulescens; assembly: GCF_041296385.1. Lineage (NCBI taxonomy): Eukaryota > Metazoa > Chordata > Aves > Passeriformes > Corvidae > Aphelocoma > Aphelocoma coerulescens. The sequence continues at coordinate 78,985,231 of NC_091013.1, forward strand.
ATTGGGGTTTTTTGGTTTTGTTTAGTTTTGGGGTGGCTTTTTTGGGGTGGTTAGTTGGTTAGTTGGGGGTTTTTTTGTTAGTTCTTTTTTCCTCAGTATCATTCTCTATTTGTAATTGGCAATAGATTAACTTAATCTTTTCCAAGATGAGTCTGCTTTGCCTTTGATGATAATTAGTGGATGATGTCTATGTTCTTAACTCAGCCCATGAGTTTTTTTAATGCAATTTTGTCCCCTTATTCTGTTGAGGAGGGGGAGCAAGAGAGTGGATTAGTGAGCACCTGACAGCCAGCTAAAGTTGCCACCACAAGAGCTCTGAGCTTTTCCTCTCAAAGAAGGGATTGATTTTGCCTAATTCAACTTTGAAAAAAGATTGCATGCATTACAGAAACAAAATATTTTTACTTGAAATGTCAAAAATGTTGGAACATCTGCTGTGTAGGTATTGTATCTATTGAGATCAGAAATGTGGGTCTACAGTGGAACTGGAAAACTCTAGAAAGCCAATGTGTACAGATACTCTGTCTCATGAAAGCAGGCAAATTAAAAATGAATGCATATAGTACTACTAAGTAAATGATTGAAAATAGCCACGACTTAATGAAGAGGCAGGTTAGGAGGAAGATGTATCACTTTTACACACTATTCCACACCTGCTTGAATTTCTTCTGTTTGCCAGATACCAGTGAGTAGCTCTATCCATTTTCCTGAGAATGAAAACTGCTTTGTGAAAATTTAGAACCAAGTGTGAGAAATGTTTACAATAAATGGAATAATTTCTCTGTCACATTTATGAAAGGATAGCAGAGTGTGTGGATGCATCATCACAAATACTACTTTAGCCTTTTATTCACACACAGAATTTTCACAGAAAAAACTTTGCTCTATTCCTGTTTGCAGAAACAGGAATAGAGCAAAGTGGTGGCCAAAGTTTCCCAGAACCTCTAGAGGGATGGATTGGTGTCACTAGCATATTAAGGAAAACTTCTCAGAATCAAGAAGCAGTCTCCCTGTATGGTGGATGAAACATTACAGAAGAAGGCTGCGAAATATCTCCATCTAAGGTGACCACCACCAATAATAAAGCATTATTAGCAACGAAGAAAGATAGAATTTCTAAAGGTGAATAAATTAATGCTTTTTGTTCTGATAGAAGCTTTTAGATGAAATGCTTTGCAGCTTTCTGATGAAGGGAATAGTACTTACAGGTGTATAGGGGCATACTCAGTCTATATTTGTTAAATTGCAGGCACAATGTTAAAAATGGTTCCAAAAGGGAGAGAAAATGTAGTTTGATGCATTGTGAGAGATATATTTAGTCCTAACATTTGATATGAATTTGCTACCTTTTGAGTGGTGATCATTGAAAATGATTTTTGGGAGTAAAGAGCAGTCAGTCAGTCAGAAATAAGGATCAGAGACGCCTGAGAAGAAAAATTCTCCATTGATGGCAAATTTTGTCACTGCTAGGTTTCTTTCACTTCTTCTAAAGACTCTCTGCAAGAGAAAAAATCAATTCTTTGAAAATATTTTCTACCATGCTTTACATTTAACTCTTTTTAGTGAGGCTAGTGAAGTTTAACACAAAAAAACCCAGGATATTATTTATCCCAGGAGTTTTTTGTGGTGGTAGTGTTTCTGTGTTATTGTTGGTGTTGTTTGGTTGGTTGGTTTTGGTTTTTTTTGTTTGTTTGGGTTTTTGTTTTTTGGTTGTTTTTTTTTTTTTTTTCTGCTTAAATGATATGGAAAGCCTGCAGAAAAGTGCTAATGGATGTTGAATAGGTATTTCCTTTTTCAGGTGCAGGGACCAGAAAACACATCTATCCTGTCTTGTGAACCGTGTATTACAAGAGGTGTCTGTTTCTATATATAATATTATTTTTGATAATAGAAGACTTAAAAAGGGGTTGTATAAGTTCTTATAAAACTATATGTTCCATTTTGTTTTGCAAGGAACATTTTCCTTGCTAGGTTATCTTCAGCCTTTTCAATCTAATTTTGTCTCCAGCTTGAACAAAAAAATGCTGGCAGAGAGTAAAGCATCTGTTGGTAGTAACAGTTCAGGAATCTCACAGAATCTCCGAACGGGTCAGACTGGAAGGGACCACAGTGGGTTGTCTGGTCCAACTTCCCTGCTCAAGCTGGGCCGTCCTAGAGCACAGGGCACAGGATTGTGTTCAGATGGTTGTTGATTAACTCCAGTGAGGGAGACTCCACAACCTCTCTGGGCAACTGTTCCAGGGCTCAGTCACCCACAGAGTGAAAAAGTTCTTCCTCATGTTCAGGTGAAACTTCCGTGCATCAGTTTCTACCCATTGCTTCTTGTCCCAATTGCTTGACACCACTAAGAAGAGCCCGGCTCCATCCTCTTGACACCCTCCCTTTGGATACTTCTACAAACTGATAAGTTCCTTCTCAGTCATCTCTTCTTGAGGCTGAACAGGCCCAGCTCCATCAGCCTGTCCTCATAACAGGGATGCTCCAATCCCTTAATCATCTTCGCAGCCCTCCACTAGACCCTCTCCAGGAGCTCCGTGTACTGAGGAGCCCAGCACTGGACACAGCACTCCAGATGTGCCTCACCAGCGCTGAGTAAAGGGGCAGGATCACCTCCCTCGACCTGCTGGCAAAGGTCTTCAGTGCACCCCAGGATCCCTCTGGCCTTTTTGGCCACAAGGACGCTGTTGGTCTACCAGGACCCCCAGGTCCTTCTCTGCAGAGCTGCTTTCCAGCTGTTCAGACCCCAGCCCGTGCTGGTACATGGGGTTATTATTCTCCAGGTGCAGGAGCCTGCATTTGCCATTGCTGAACTGCATTAGGTGTCCCTCTGCTCAACTCTCAAGCCTGCCCAGGTTAAATTTCATGTGCTGTCACGTGCAGAAATTGCAGCATTCAAACCTTAAGGGTAAGTCAAACCCAGTCCAGTGAAATCTCACTGCACCAACAGAAAATGTTTTATAGTAAAAAGGTCACTGAAAGGTATATGCTTCTTCACAGGCTCCAGAAAGACTATCATGTTATAATATCATGTTACTAGATTTATTTCTTATTTGTCAATTAAGCCCAGTAATGGAAAACTTTAGCTCAAAGAAACTGAGCAACTGCAAAGCAATCAAAAAAATCCAGGCAAAACCTGCAGTTGTCTTCCCAGAAACTTCTTGTTTACTCAGTTCATCACAAAAATGGCTGTCTGTCATGTATGTCACAGAGGTGAAGGTACTGATTTTAGTGCTCTAGGATAAATAAACACAAGCATAGAACAGAATGTCACCAGCAGAATAGATAGAATTCAACTCTCTTTCAATATGGAATCAAGTCTCAGGACACAGCTGATGAGAGAATAATTGAAAAATAAAAAGGACATGTTCTGGCGCAGGAGTGGCAGGAAATACTTTTCTTTTTCCTCTGCAAGAAGAAATAAAACAGATTTCAGAAATATCCCAGTTCAACAAAGGGATAAACCCATTTTTTTAATAAATAGTAGTAATAATTGCAAGGTAGACCAGACATGCTAGATGAATTTGGAGGGTATATTTGCCTTGAGTGTCTGAAATCCAAATAGATCTTGCAATTATTTTATCGGGCTAGTCTAAACCCTTCATCTTGGCCCTATTGGTCACTTTGGGGGAGTGCTTTCAGGCTCTCTTTAAGCTGCACAAATGTTCACTGCAGCAGAGGTTTGTTCAGTTACTGAACATTTGTGGTTTCAACCAACCCTACTGCAAGCCCTGTCCCCAAAGAAGGAGCTTTGGATAACTCTGAAATTTGTATAAATGACTTTTTAGGCAGAAACAGAAAAAACATTGCCTGTAAGTAACTGACATTGTCCATTTGAAAGTGAAGTTTCAAACTTCCAGTTCAAGTGAGTAGAACAGCCACCACAGACAAGAATTTTAGCTATACATATTCTACAGGTGGGCTTCATATAGAAGCAGAATGCCATGCATTAGTAAAAAAATATTTTCTTTATGAGATCTTACACAGATCCATATTTGACTACATAGAAAACATCCTTAAATAAGAGAAACACCTTATGTGGAAGTTCTATTTTACTTTATTTTCATGAAATGAGGTTGTTTTTTTACTTGCTTATACTCAGATGCCTCTGTTATTATTATTCAAACTGTTTATAAGCCAAAAATGGTAGAACTGAAACAAACAAGTAATAGGCAAATCAAAAGAAAAAAAATATGAAAGAAAACTTCCACACAATGTTGTCTTAATTATGTTTTTGCTAATAGTAGAGATGATTTTACCACTCAGTTCAAAGGAATCAGGAATAGGAACAGTTTAAGAGTCCTTGAAAATCCCAGGTGATGGACACTACAATTGATTTCTACCCAGATCAAGAAATACATGTTTTTTAGGGAATAGGCAGCAGAGCAGGAAACACACAATCAAAAAGTGCTAATATCTACTGAAGTCTGTAACATTCCTCAGAGGTGAAATTTATGAGTGAAAAAAAAGTATTATCTACACAAAGAATTACATTTAATTAGCATGCATAAATATATTCTGCTTGCTACAGAATAAATCCTAAATCCTTGGGAAAATGCAGTGTATCAAAACCAGAAGTGTTGCTTTGCAAGAGAAACATTTCTTTTTTGTTCTCATATCACTCTTCCCTTGCCTTTAGCAGCCTGTTTTTTGGCTGCTTATTGTATTTTGCTTTATTTTTCCTTGCCTTTTTGATTCCCTGGATTGGAATAGAATAAAGCCAGTCTGTGCTGTACTTGAATGCTGAGCTCCATGGACTGTTCCAGCAGTCTATCTTTGATGCCCTATTTACATAGTATTGCCATTGATTGCTCTAATTGTTTGATCCTGGCACATCCATTTTAGGTTTAGCAAGTTAAGACTTTATTCCCCATCCATAGCAATTGAATTCAGTTCATTTAATCTATAACTCTAAGGGTTCAGTGTGTTCCATATGCACATAAAATGCCTTTGTGTATTTTGACTGATGCATTCTTAGGGATTATTTAATCCAGTGGCTCATGTTAGTTTTCAGACTATTGCCATTGTGATAAGGCAGATCATACGCAGAGGGAGTTGGGATGGATCCTTAGGGATCAAGCTAATAGTAGGTCAGTAGCTCGTGCCTAACACATCACGTGAGGTGATGTGATGGCTGTGTTTCAAAAGCAAGTTATTGGTAACTGATTCCTCACAGAATAAAACAAACAGAAGCTGTACAGGCACAGTGGACCTCTGAAGATCATTGGAAACCAAATACTATTGGAAGCCTCTGTAATCCAATGTAGATTGTGTTGAATAAATTTCCTTAAAACAGTGTTTTTTACGCCTTTTCACATCAAGAACAACCCATCCACCCTCCATGGAAGGTTTAATTTCATTTTTGATAGGAGCAAGCTCTAGTTATAGCTAAGGACCTTCACCAGAAAAGTAAAATTATTGTAACAGCTTTTAAAGCCAGTTTTGTACTTTGGAAAAAAAGATGCTGTGGCATCTGATAGGGGATACATCAGAGAAATTTTTAGTAACATTTGTTCCATGAAGATAACAGTAGCACAGCACTTCCTAGTCTAATTGCATTTGTGATATATATATAAACCCAATGTGTATTTATAGATCTTACACAATGGCATTCTGCCCTCCCCCTTGATGTTTTATCCTTAACCAATGAATTCTTCTCTGCAGCAAAATTTGCCAGAAAAAAATTAAGTCTAGTTTTTCAGTTCTGAACTAAATAAAGGAAACCAACTTCCCCACCTGCTGTGGCTGGCTGAATACAGAGAGAAAAGCAGTGTTAATTCAAAACAAAATCACACAGTGAAATCCATTCGCAGCTATTCTCATGTTCTGCTTGCTTTCCACATGGAACTAAAAACATCTGTCTGAAGCAAATTTTCTTTCTGAGGGGGTGCCTTTGTAAACGCGGTTTCATTAGGAACACACCTGCCATTCGGTGAGCAAATATGTCCTCTGATCTCCCATGGATCTTGCCTTCCACCTTGGCTTCCAAAATATCTGGGGTGTGTGTCAACTCTGCATATTGCTAAATCCTCACTAGGGCATGTCAGATGAACCAAATAATCTTTTTGTAATGCTAGAAATCTCTGCTTGCTACCATAAAGCTACGATTATCCCATATAAAGAGGCTGATTTCCCACAATTTTTTATCCATTTTCAAATAACTGCATTACCTTACATTTCCATGTGAGGCAAGAACTCACAGATGCTGATTTATAAACACTGTGACATTCAGAATGAAAGGTAAGAGTACTGCCACTGACCCAAATGACAATATTTCTGATTTCTGTGAAGTCCAGTTCAATTATTTTAAGGATCAATGGCCCCATTAGCACCAGAGAGAAAGTGCAGCTGGACATTATGATTATTTTTAACTTTCTGTCTTATCAATAATAAGTGTGGCAAAACATGAGATAACTTTGACCTTTCACGTGATCCTCCAAAGCATTATTAAGGCTTCTTAGAAGTTGAATTCTTCTTACTTAAACTTGAAATAGATAATTTTATTATGTCTTTTGTATATATTTCAAACTTTAGCTTTGACCCTGAAAGTACAGAATTACAGAAGTGTGTGTCTTCATGGAGATAATGCCTATCAACCTCACAATTTTACCTCAGGAGATTTAGTTCCTGCTTTTTTTTTTAAATCATGAAAAAAATTTGATTATTGTCTGTAAAGATGAGATTTCACCTTGTATCCAAGTTTTAAATGACAACAAAAGGTCTTCTAAAATGTCTCCATAAATATCTCTTTAATGAAGCATCCAGATATCTATATCCTTTTTCTACATCTTCCAGAAAGAGTAGTTGAGGATAGACTGCCATAACCTCAGACTGTAGTCTGATGTTCTTTCTGAATGTGGACACATCCCCCATTTTCATGTGCACTTCTACTTCTCCATTTTTGGAGAAGTGACAGAAAACAGAAACTTCTCCATTTTTGCATTTTAACTGTTTAATTTATTTTTCTACTGGCATCTCTTAGGATCTTTCATTTGTAGATATCATACCCAAACACCTCAGATCTTCAAAGTGAAAGTCTTAGTCTCACAATGCTACAGTGATGAACTAAGGAATTATACTCATTTTGATAGAAAGGGGAATAAGAAGCACAAAATGTAAGTACATTTCACAAGATAATATCAAATGAACCTGTCACCCTGGAAGAGCAAAAACTCAGTTCTCACTAATCTGTGCCTATCATCAGGGTCACAGGATGATCACTGAAGCTGCAGGCAAACTGCTGCTCAAGATTACTGATCCTAGGGAATGTCTAAATAATGTGCTCACTTGCAAGATAACTTTACCATCAGAGCTCTGGTAAACTGTAATAAAAAGCATTTTCATGGAGTTCCACCTCTCTTTTTTATCCGTGACTGCATTATCCCAAGCTGCTCATACTACACTTCAGTCAAGACATTGTACTTTTCAGTGATGGGAAACCATTTCCAGTGATTTATTCCTGAGACACCAGTCCCCAGCCAGTGAGATACTAATAAAGGGAAGGGAGGAACCAAGTGGATTCTAGCTGCACTGCTGATCTCCTTACTGCAAGCTGTATCAGGGTGATGCTGTTCCCGGAAGGCAAAAGCAAAAAAAATTAAAAGATGGACCTCTGCTATTTTCCTTTGTTGTATTTGCCTCTGGCTTTGCACAGCATTTGGATGAGAGTGATAATGCACGTGATCCAAGATGAAGAGGTGAGATAGTAAAGGGAAGCAATTCTTGTTTCTCCTGCTGATTGTTTCCTTTCACTGTCTCACCTCTTCATCTTGGATCATGTACCAATCACTTGGATCACTAGGTGGATTGGCACTCTACAAATTTTTTTCATCATTTTAAGTGATAATGGTATATAGCAATCTTTCTGAAACTATCTTGCTTTTGGTTATCCTGGTGCACATTCAGCACATGATGTCTGTGATTTTCTAGAAATCTATCTGTGAATGTGGATATAGATTTAAATGTTCCTGCTGAAAAAAAGAAAATAGAGAAAAAAAGAGAAAAAAGGTAAAAAAAAGAAAAAATAATTAAAAGAGGTGTTCATAACACATAAAGAACTAGTTTACACCCTGTTCTGACCTGTCTTGGTCAGACACAAAATTGTGACATCCCAAACCAAATTTTTTTTACACCAAAGGCACTAAACGCAGTGAAATATTTTCTTATTCTTCACTTTTCTTCTCCTTCTTTTGTGGTATTCCACATGCCTATTCCACAGCTCTTTCTATGCATAATTCTATCCCATAGTTGTTTTACCATCCTTCCTACAGCTACACTCATATGTCAATTTTAAGATCAGTAAGGTAACAGAAAAGGAAAAAAAGAAATACGCCATTCGATCTATTGACTTGAAAACAGTTGTCATCTTTTCAAAAAAATTCTTTTCTTGTCTGCTGGGTATGCCACATTTAAGGGGTTAAAGGCCTCTGCATACAAGCTGGGAAAGCAGAAATATGTAGCTCCATGCTGGAAGGAGATAAGGGAGGCTGTGAAATGCTAGACAAGAGAGAAAGAAATTTTAGCTGGGAGTAGGTCACTCTTCTTTCATAGAGCAATGTCTATTAATAATTTTCTGCAACTTACATTTCCCTCTCAGCAGAGTATTTATCTCTCCAGGTTACTGTTGTATAATAGTAAATTCTTAAGGTTTGCTTTTCTATTAGGTCACAAAGTGCCAGATAGCTTTACAGCATGTCCAAATAATTCAACATCTCACAAAAAAAAAGGTTGTAGCAGCTATTAATATGTGTGGCCCTCAAGGCTAACATAGGAAAACTGGAGCCTTTATTATTTTTTTCATTAATTTCTAAAATGTGGGTTTGCTGAGGTGCAAGTGCAGGTTGGTGTAAATTTTTAAACAGTGGCACTCTCAGCAGTTAGGCAGAGTTCTGTAAATACAGCTTGTCTCAGAGGACTGTAGTATTTGAACAGTGTTCTCCACTGGAACAGCACAAGAGAACTTTCTATTAATTTGTGGTGTTTAGGGGTGTTCAGTACCTGCTCACACCTTCCATAAGAAATCCAGAAGCAAGCCTAGCATCAGCCATCTGCCACAGAGGGGATGATCAGGTGGAGTTAACCCTGAAATAAAAAAAATTATATCTAGGCAGTTTTGGCTTCTCCTCCCTGCTCCGTCCCCTCAGCCCCCACCTCCTGTCCATGAAGGAAAGGAAAGAGTTAAGACATATTCTTATGCTTCTTAAGCTGAACAAGACTGAGTTATTTGAAACAGACTATCTGAATGCTATCACAGGATGGAAACCAACAAGTGTTTTCAGTACTACAGTGCATTATGGATTCTAAGTCCTGTTGACTGCATTCCTGAGCTGATTCCACTGCTCCTTTAGGTAGGGAGTGGGAAAAAACTTGGTCTGAGAAACTCTTATGTGAAAATCACCTTGAAAATCCTGTATGTGTTACACCTTTTAAGAAGTATGTGATACTAGCATTCTTCACATCTTACATAGAGCACGAGTTTAGTTTATGGACAATACATCTGAGTGCTCAGTTTATCCCTCACACTCAGAGTCAGCAGCAAGGACTGGAAAATTAATGTAGAAAGATAAGTTTCATTTGGCTGCAAATTTGTTCTGTTGTAAAAGTTCCCCATATTTTTTAATAGCAGAATATATGTGCTAAGAGCTGTAATAATATTCTACAGAAGAAAAAACAAAGAGGAAGAGAATGAAGGTAGAAGTAGGGCTGAGAAGTGTGATAGGACAGGGAAGGGACAGAACAAATCTAATAAATCTCAGTATAAAGTGAATGGCTGGTCAAAATTTTTAATTGGGGTTGTGATGCTGCCTACCTGCTGTGGGAAATAAGAGAGTAGAAATGGAAGCCATTCAACAAGATTCAAATGAATTCAACAAGATATAATTGCCTTGGGGACAAATAATTTTGAAATAAGTGACACTTTAAGTCACGAATCTGGTGGTAAGGATTTGGGGCATTAGAAAAATCAGGAAAGATAGAGGGAGAGGTGGAGTTGAAGGGTGCAGGAGAAAAATACTGTATGGTAAGTGAATACATGTTAGGATTGTGGAATTGTGATTTGGACAGCTGGAAGCTTTGAAGAAAAAATGAGAAAAACATGAAATGGGACAATAAAGAACAGGTCTCAGAAAAAAAGATTAGGCTAGACCGAGAAGTTATCTTTATTTCAAAAGATAATTGGGTTTTGTAGCAGAAATATCTTAAAAGATCTAATTGATCTAGATCATTGCATAACTCACCTTTTAATAAAGCTCACAATAATTCCATATGGAGATTTGCTAGGAAAAATTGAGATAAATATAAAAGGTTTAACGTGCATACAGCTAATGGGAAAGAAAGAAATGGGTAATGCTGAACTGTAAAGTCTTAAGCTTAAGTGCTAAGAGTGCAAATAATAAAGAGTCATTTTCAGGATGCAGGTCCTTTGATGTTGTGATTAATAAATTTCACTCAAAAAGTAGAAATGTTCTAATGAGATGTGTTGAATATTTGAAAATGGCAGGTAGTGCTAATATGGAGTAGTAAAAGGATGTTACTCAGAGATAGCTGGCATTCAGATCGATGTGATGTAAATAGAATAGCATATAAAATTATGAAGTACAAGGACTTTAATTATTAAAGGCTAATAAATGAAATCAAGCAAAGCCCTTGTAATAATCTTAGAGTTTATCAATGGGATGCCATGGGAAGGAAGTGTATTTGAGTGCATTCATCAATCACGGGATAATTTGTGTGCTGCCATTGTAAAGTGATGGTGAAAAAAGCTAGTAAAAGACTGGGATATGTCAGGGGAGACATTTCCAGCGGAGGAAGGAAGAATATTAATGTGACTGTAGCAGCCTTGGATGCAACCTGATCTGGAATATTGTGTTCAATTCCTCATTCATAGTCAGGCGAGATGAATTCGAAAAAGTGCAAGAAACAAGCTGTTATGATTCTCAGGGGAAGGAAGAGTCTATTTCATGAAAGGACACTGAAAGAGCTTAGAATTTTAGCAGAACAAAAGCAGAGAAGGGATAAGATTGCTGTCTTTAAATACATCAGGATGGTAAAGCCAGAGACAGGAAGGAAGTGTTTAAGTTAAAGAACAGTATTGGCTCAGGAACAAGTGGGAACAAACTGTCCACGAATAAATTTAAGCTGGAAAGGAAATGAAGGCAAAATGCTCTGGTTTTCAATAAAAGAACTTTTGGAAATTGTTTATATTATATTATGTTTTTTACATTTATTATTTTACAGCATAGCATATTATAGCATAGCATAGCATAAGATTGCTTTCTATGAGAGTGTCGCAGGAATTTTGCTCCAGTTCTCTGTTTCTCATTTTGTGTGAATGTGTAAATGCCTGCATGTATAAATATTTAATTTGCAGTAAAACTGGAGGTCATCTGGGATTATTTAAACAGAGATGCAAAAGGCAGGCTAACTCTATGTATTTACACAATAGTTGGAGTCAGGGATTTTCTGAGTAGATACTACCTGGAAATGAGGTAAATGTTGCTTTAGAAAACATATATCTAAGCATTATACCTATAATATTTAGATAAAGTTGTGGATTAAACTGTTCACATTCTGTTCCTATGCTCAAACCAATTTTGTTGGCTTAGCCAAAGCACAGAAAGAGAGATTAAAACTGATAACAAGTAAGAATACAAATATACCTTTGTGGTTCCATAATTTGGTTGTTGTTCTATAAGGAAAAGAAAAGCCTCTCTGTTTCTGACTGGTTTGGGATTTCTTGGTTTGTGGTTTTGGTTTTTTTTCCTCTGTAGGATTAACTTTTTATGAGTAAATGGATTTGAGTGGGAAGATAGTAAAGGAGTCTATTATTCTAGTCTAGAAGTGACAGAACCTACCTAGAAGATAGTGGGGGAGAGTACATGGCCAGTTTTGGGGGAGAAATACCTCAAAGAATTGCGTTATGATATTAAGCACTCTCAAAAGAATACCCAGAGTGTGGAATTGAGATAAGAAGAGTGTGAATTATAGGGACCTTAATGTAAAAGTGGAAACCTTAGAAGATAGGCCACAAAATTAAGTGATGCAGTAAAAACATCTGCAAAGCCTTCAGAGGCTCAGATGCTGGTTTTGTATATGCTGTTTGATAAGGTTTGAGGTGAGGGTGAGGTGTTGAGGGAAGTTTTTCACATTTCCAGTGAAAAAGCAGTGACGTTCACTGGAATATGTGTTCAGAGATGGGTCAGTTTTTGGTCTTTTGTAGTGTAACAGGAGATTATTTTTTTGAGAAAATGTCCCAGAAAGATTGGCTGATTTTGTCCTCCCATTAAAAATAAAAATATTTTGTGGTGCTTTAGCTGCTTCAACACAGTACTGTTCCTTGGACATGTGTGTTACACAGAAAGAGCATCCTCAGGAGGGCTTAGCATCAAACAGTTGCACAGTCTACCACCTGGTGAGCTGACCTGCTTTTTCTGAGTGCTGTTGCTCAGAGACACAGCAGAAATGCAGATCATTGTTTGTGCTCTTCTTTCTCTGCCCTTGAATTGGCTTTTGGTCTCTTGTTTATTCATGTCTCCATTCCTCACTGTTTTGTTATGTTCAAACAGTGTATTAATTTGCCCTTTCAAAATGATCATACCTCAGTTTAAAATTTTAAACAAGAACCGTTTACTTTGCCACTAGTTTTCAATGTCATTAACTTTTGCCACATTACTTAAGTCCTTGTTTCTGTGAAATTTACCATTTTCTGAGACAGTGTCATTTTTCTGAGTATTTTCTTCAACATTGTTTCTGATTGCTCTCAGGCTGCCAAAACTACTATCAGTAATGGATAGAAAAGCTACAGACATAGTTCTTAGAAAAAAATGTTAGGACAGGTCATGGTGTCCTTCTATTTGTTTAAAGTGAAATTGGCCTATTCACCATTTACTGCAATACATTTTGCATGGATATGATTAGAGACAATTCAGGTACATTCACTGACAACCAGACAAGACCATCTTAAAGAGCTCCCCAACCAAGCCCTAGTTTTACCTTTCCTGTTACTTGAATTTGAAAATATATGCCAGTGAAAAGAAGAGATTGGAAGTGGCCCCTCCAGTACAGATACATCCAGGATTTTTACCATGTTCCAGCCTGCTCATGGTTCATGCTATCACCATCATTTTGTACCAGTGATTTTACTGAGGGTCAGAATAAAATTCTAGCAGTCTTAGTTTGTGAGTTTCATTAATAATTTCATGTGAAAATAAAACCACCACATTTTGGGTTTAGCTGTATGGTTTTATCTTGTTTGCTTTTAACATGTCTAACACGGTGTGGGTTCAAAGCCATTGGTCTTGCATTCCTTTCTTCCTAAGAAAACTCATAAGTTAAAAGTGAAAATAATCCTCCGACTACAATTTGAATTTGAATTAGTGTGGTAGTTTTCTTATATGAGTCTGCCAATAGTTTATATTGTAAGTAGGAAAACCATGACCTTCAATGAGATGGCAAACGAGAAATTTCCAAGAAGTGCCCTTTCAGTACTGAATTGACTGAATCTTTCACTGCTGTTGAGCTACAGAGTTGACCCGCTATTTTGGGGTGTACCTTAGGGACCAAGTGCAGGTACCACTTGTCAAATTATTTTGAAATAATATGGTTTATTTTCAGAATTACAAGTCTCTTTCTGCTTTCATTTCTTCATGAACAAAGAAATCTTTCAGGCATGGGTGGCAGAGACAGTGACTGTTCTCAACACTAGTTTAATTTGAATCTCTGAATAGAGAGTTAAGGACCTGTGCATTACAGGAAGTCTGTCTGGGTTATCTCCTTCTCTCTGTGGCATCTAATTTGCATGGAGGTAAGAAACTCCCCATCTCATTGTGTCCTCTGATTCTAAAGAGAACAGGATGTCCAATTCCTTCTCACCCAGTACTGTATTATCTTGAGTTAGAAAGATATGAGCAGAGTAGGAGAAATGGTCACGTCAGTAGCTGAATTCAATATGAAAATAACTCAAGAAATTGTACTGAAGCAATGTATTTATGGACCAGATATTTAAATGTCTCTTTATAACAGTTTTTATTTATTCTCTGAAATGTCCTAACAATCATAATGGGGGGGGGGGGGGGGGGGGGAAGGAATTAATTTTGAAGCTGGATAAGTTCTTATTTAACTCATATAATCACAGAAATTTCCCGTGATTTTCTTTTTCTTTTCTGAATTATTTCTCACACACAATAGTTAATATGCATTTGTACAATGCATTAGGGGCTCCATTACCCTGACAAAATTCATTGGTTTTAAATTAACCTGAATGTAGTCGGTAGAATTCCATATGGGAGAGTTAATATAATGTTAATGTCTCTGGAAGTTGTAAAGCACTCAGAAAACCCCAAAAAATCATATTAAACATATGTTGGTTCTAGAGGGTTTGTTTTCCCTTCTGGTTTATTAGGCAGAACTCCCATTGCTTCACTAGTTTTAAGGCCTGTTTCTGGGCTTTGTCACAGGGCTGCCTGAAGAAGATACAGGACAATGCTTGCTCTTTCTGACCTTGGTTTGTTAGGAAAACTTCTTAGTGTAGCAAAATGGGAAGCTGGATTCTCCTTTAAACAGCAACCTGACTGTTTCATAGGAAACCACATAAACTTCTTTATGTTCAATTTTTACTGTAGTTCTTTCACCAACTATTGCCCAAGGTGGGATTCATTTCAGCTGCTCCTAGATTTCTGCATATTAGGTGTTCAGAATGCATCCAAACTAGGCAACCTTTGCTCCCTTCTAGTACTGGAGAGAAACAGGCGCTATAAGCGCAGTTCATGTGACCTAATTTAGTTGTTTGCTTTCAGATGAGATGAATCAGAATACACATTTCATCAGGCTGAGTCACCCTCAGTGTACCCTAAAGCGTACTTGGTCTGTTAACAGCTCTCCTGTGTGACTCCTGGGAACCCATAAGTGTTTGCTTTCCCTGGGATAGTGCTGGTCACCACGTTGTCTCTTCAGTGCTGGGGTAAGCTCCATGTGCTCCAGAGTCAGTCATATCCATTGGGTAGGGAATACCATGTTACAGAATGGGGAACATTTTTCTGTTCTTGGTAGTCCTGAACATGTATCTTTTGCATAAAAAGCAGGCAAACTTGCCAAGGAGGTAAAAAATACCATTGATGCTGAGATGAAACTTGTAATAAATAAATAAAATAACTTTTTTCAGCTTTTGGACTCACCTATCCATCGTGTTATTTTAACTGGGGTAGTAACTCCCATGATTTCCAAAAATGTAATTTAGTGATTAAAATGATTACTCTGTCTCATCTAATTTAAGCCATCTCTGTATTCTACCCAGAGTACCTGGGTGTTTCATACATGCTCTCAGCACAGATAGTACAAATGTGGTGTGTCAGCATCCTTTGAAAGGGCATACAAATGAGACTGGTGAACTCACATAACAGTTCTCAGATAAAAGAAGGGAAAGATTTCTTCCCTCACCTCCCCCATCCATCCCTGATCTATCTATCTATCTATCTATCTATCTATCTATCTATCTATCTATCTATCTATCTATCTATCTATCTATTTCCTCCCTTGGAGTACCTGGGTAGTCTTGATCATACTTTTTTCTGTGACAAAATACAACTCACCAATACAAGAGAAATCTATGTCTGGTTTCCTTTTTCTGCTGGATTAGGGGATGGAATTTGCACACTGAGGGGCAGCATGAGCAGCAGAGCTGGCTCAGAGGAGTTGCCTTTCAGAAGTAGCTAGCTATTAGACTAGTTCAGTCTGCCTTGTCTGACTGCACCCTGCATCACACCAAGCACCACATGGTAAAACACTCTTCTATACTGTGAAAAAGCTAAGTTAAACGTTCTCTATTTACCTCAATCCATCTTTGCTTCTGTGATGCTGGCAAAGAGCTCCGTGTGATCGACGGCTGAGCCTCTGACTTTCTTTTCACAGTCCACTTGTGATGCTGCAGAGCAAGAAGTAACTCTGGCAATGCTTACAATATGGATTGGTTATTCTGATGGTTTTAGCTCTTTATGCCTGTTATATTTGGGCATATATTTTAAAATGCAGCATAAATTTTGGGGTCTCAAATTGGCATAAGTCTGGCACTCAGAAACAGAGAGTGCCTATTTTTTCAAAGTATTAGTAGATACGTACATCTCCTCTAGCTACACTGGGGTGGGGGAAGAAGTCCAGAAAATAATGAGGGCGAGAGAAGGATGATTGCATTTCATTTGTATGCAGGTGGGCTTGAAGTCACAGAAACCTGCAGGAGACCACCATTTCTGAAAATTTGATGGTGGGCTTACCAAAGTATTTTACCAAAAATAGGATCACAGAAAGCATTTTTATAAAATATTTTTATGCAAGATGAAACCTGCAGCAGTAAATTAACTGTTGCAGGAAATGTGCGGAAAAAAAGGGACATATTGTGCTTGGAAAGGGACTTGTTTCAACTTGCTGTTGGAAGAGATAGCAGACATGGAAAAAATTTCTCAATGTGTATGAGCGAGGGTCACAAAGACTAGGGAAGGATTTGAATCTGACAAGTTAATTTGCAGTCTGGAAACTACCAAACACAAATTAGAAGCAGTGATTACCGCTATGAAACTAGTTTGCAGGCTGCCAAAGATGCTGACTGTTAATGGCTGGCTCTAATCTGATGGACATATTTACTCAGAAGAATATTATTGAGATTTACCAGTTTGAGAACTGTGTCAACTCAGAAAAACTCTCACAGAGTTGTGAGATGGCCAAAAAAGCAATTCAGAGAATGAAAAATCTGCTAAATGAACAATCGTGGTGAATACTCAATATTGTGACAGTGTAGAAATGTATAATTATATGGATAGACTTTCCCAGAATAGATGATTTATTTTTGCAAGTAAATTTAAACATGTAGTTGATGTTTGACCTTACTGAGAAGAGTAACAGAACACCTACAGCTGGTATTTCAATAGTTACTACTAAAAAGAAAGCTTCTACACCTGAAAGTAGATGACAGCTGGCTTGAGTTTCAGAGCTGTGCTCATACAGGCAACTTGACATGTTGTTCTTTTTCATTGCTTTCGTTCCATGCTAGCCATGAGGTAGTGCTAAACAAGGATTTAAGAAGTAAAATATTTGAACTGCATTTTTAAACTATGCAATTCATGGAATTTTAAAAAGGTAATAAAAAGAATTTTTTTGCCTTGAAAAGTTTCTTTAAAAATGAAGAAAGTAGAGTTGATGATGATCTGCTTTTCTGGATGGAGGATTCTGAAAAATAGAAAATTAGAAATCTTGCTTTCCCTGTCTTTTTTTTTTTTTTTTGGCAAAGAAGTTTAATGGAGACCTAGCAAATATAATTGGAATGTCATAAGGTGTGTAACACTAACAAATGCTACAAAGTATGCAACCAGACACTTCAAAGGTCAAGGTTGTAGGAAGCACATCGAACGGATCATACCCTTAAAACTGTTCTGAGTCATGCAAGTTTCTTTGTATCATTTTTGGAAAGCCAAGTCATTTTAACCTTAGCGAGTATGGAAGATGCTGAGTTCACAGCTTTTCTCTTATAGTTATGTTTAAAAATTTAAGCCTAAAATGTCCTTCTCTCATGCAAATAGAACTAGTTCTTATTCTAGTGGGGGGCTCTCACCCCAACACTCTTCCCGGTTTCTTACGCCTGAGGGAGATATCCAGTACAGCATACATATAAACATCTATGGAATAATGACAAATTACTGTCGTCCTCAGTTACAATCATAATTTCATCAAAAGTATAAACGTTCCAAAATAACTCTAAGAAGCTAAAAATTCTGGTTATTTATAATACTTGTTTTCAAACTGGTCATGGACTACATTGGCTGTTTTAAACCATCAAGAAGTGCAGAGGGAGGTGGATTTCTGCTCCAGAGGTCCCTGGATAAGGTTGGGAGCAGACAGGTGTTACAGCTCATGGTACCTCTGCTTACCAACCAGCTTAGCAGCTCAGACCTTCCTGTGTCTTCAGGGACTTTGACCCCAGCTGCTCACTTGAATAATTATGTTGAAGATGCTGCTTCCATTCACTTCAGAGATACAATTTTCCCTGTGCTTTGAAACTTTCCTGAAATTCGGAAGTACTTGAAACTTCCCCAGCTTTGGGGCTCAGGGACCCACCAGCAGCACTGCCACATATTTATATTCTTAGCTCCTGTGCCTAAGTTCCTAGACCCTCTGCACCTGTCTCCTGTGCGTTTACTAACAGCAAGTAGCCTGGAAGGAGAAATATTTAGAGGTCTAAAATAGGTCAGATGAACCTCTCCTTAAAATATGCATGTTTTTCTACCTTTCCCCCCATTTTTCTTTATTCATCTTGGAGTGAGTCACTCCAACATCTGACCTGTAGGTATGTAAAAATAGGAGAGACAAATCTCATATTTTCTTTAAAAATGATTCTTGGATTGCAGATGACTTCAGTACAAGATAATGACAGAGAACCAGTGCGGTGGTTCCTGTGGTGTAGTTTGATTCAGGACAAGCTGCCATCCGACACCATGTAGAGCAAATGTTCTTTTATTAGCTTTGCCATTTTTCAGTGGCAATTTTCCTTTTTTTAAAGGGAATAATAGAATCTCTATAATGCTTAAATTTCGTTTAGACCTTCAAATTAAATTAATTAAATTAAAAAGAAAAAACAGTGCCACATTTTCTATTTAAAAGGTAGTGATGAAAAAAAGCTTTAGCAAAAACTTTGATTCATAAAGATATGTTTACTATTACATGGTATGAATATGGACATTAAAGGAGTCTTTTCTTTCAGATATTTTTTGCAGCATTTATATTTTATACATCTTAATCACATGATGTTATACAGTCAAAATAATCAAAAGGCTCAGGGTGAGTGTAGAATAAATTATTACTCTTGCAAGGTCTAGTTAGTGATGGATTGTGTAGGACACCTATGGTGCAACCATTTAAAAAGATGTCAACACGGAAGAAATTTTTTAGAAATATGCTTTTCTGGTATAAGGAAAAATATGTGAGTTTTCCTGGGAGGAGAAAACAGTATCAGCCTTCTCAATCAAATAATAAACTGGCAAATCAACACATGTCAAAAGACAAATTAGAATCAAAGAAATTTTATTAACTTCTTTGGAATTCATGATCTAAAAAAACTGTGCTTTGATTTAAAGTTGTGAATGGGTTCTCTTTTCCTTCTTCAGTGTGTTTTGACAGGTATTTTGTCCTCTCCTCTTTGCAAATTGATTTTTTTAAAACATGAATTTAATTATTTTTGTTTTTCTTCACTCTGCTCTCAGAGCATTTATTTGACATTTTCAGCATGCAGTTTTTAGGAAACTGAAGTTAGTGAAAGAATTTTCTGCAGTTTCAACAAGAGTAATGTACAGATCACATTGTATAAGTTTGGATTTCTGTTATTTATAAAATTGATGTATCTGCTTCTTCAGTAGAGTATTTATGCCAGAAAATCTAGACAGATATTTGTAGAACCTTATTTTGTAAACATTTACACATACATGATTTTTTAAAATTTTTCTATCTATAAAAAAGGAGTTGAAGCTTTTAGGAAAAAAACAGGAGACCAATCTTGAACCTGCTTGTGGAAACCAGTATTCTCAGGCCTAAAACAAATCTTTTCTATAAAGTCCTCAGCAACCACTTTTGATGCTGAATGCACATGCAACAATCAACACCTGCACCTGCATCACTTCTAAGAGGCTGTATTTATCTGTTTCCAAAACAGGTGATCTTGATGATTCCTCATATCTTTTTTTATTTTCCTTCTCCACATGTGAAATGCATGAAAAACATCATGATCACTGATCACATCGTGATTCACTGATCGTGAGTGGGAGGAAGCCTCCATTGTAAGATCTTGAGCTATATAAACCAAGTAAATGACCATTGCTTTTTGTATACGTATGTATGTATGTATGTATGTATGTATGTATATGCCTGTCTTGGAAGATCCAGAATTTGTATGGTCACACAAGCTGTGCAGTTGAAGCGCACACCAGCCAGCCAAAGTACTTCCTTGTAGTACTGTAAATATCAAGCTTATCATGTTATTATAATCTCTAAAATGATCTTAACCTTATCTTCTTCCTACCTTTTGCTATATTTGAAGCTGTATGCAACCTTCCTTATTTACACACTCTACTTGCCAGCCGTGTGTATTTAAAAAAGAAAAATTGCTGTATCCCTTTTTGAGAAAGGCTTACTGTCACTCTCACAGATGAATGAATTTGTATAGAAAGTGAGAAGACAGGCAGTGGATGTGAGGGGAATCCACAACACCTGTTCTAAGCCTTCCTTTCCCACTGTGCATTTCCCTGCCTGGAGCAGGATCAATATTATCGTATATTTACACAACAATGCATCAAGGTCCTTGGAAATGCTGTGTTTTAGTTGATCAAATAACTGCAAAGTGAAATTCTCTTAGAAATATTTTCCATTGAGCTGGGATTAAAACAGTCATAATAACAGGAATTGTTCTGGTCAAATAATTTTAAAGTTTTTTGTATTAAGACAGCATGAAATGCGCAGCGATAACTTCATTTGTCCCTCCCTCTAGTGTGTATAGTTGACAGGCCAAAATCAGGATACAACTATCTTAGAACAGATGATAGTGGAGATCTTAAATCTATGTGTTCCAAAGAGTAAAACTCACCAGGTATTGCCTATAAAACCAATTTGTACTCCAACTGGGAAAGCTCTGTCTGCTGTCTTTGTCAAGCACTGTGGATCCAAAGGTAGAAATGGACCATAGAAATAGAGCAGGAAAGTCTTCTGAGGTGTGAATTGCTTGCCTAGGTAGAAAGGGTGAAAATTATTTGATGCCCTGAAGTGATTTGTTTGTTTATTCTCTGGATTTATTACATAAGAAGAATTCTTTAGGTTCTCTGAAGAGACTGCAGGGGAAAGTGGTGGGAGCTGAGGGATGACTGTTTTGTATAGAGCTGAACTGAGGTGGTTCCAGAAGATGAGGGCAGGGCTGACTGATTTACTGAGCTTCCTGACGGTGTAGAAGCAGGACTATGGTTGAAATGCATCAGTTTAAGTGATTTTCTCAATCAACTGTGGCACAATGAGAGGTAAATTAGGGAGCTGGTGAGCCACAGAGAGAAGGAGAGATTTAGTGAGAGAGCATGTAACAAGAGGCCAGAGAGGGAGAATTTATTTCCAGCACAGGAATATATTTTTCTGGAATAGACTTTGTTATAGAGAAAAACATCTCCTCATCCAGACAGAACAGTGCTGCGGCCGAATCTACTCTCTCCTCTGGCTAATACTGTATATTTCTGGAAAAAATTGCTTTGATGTCAGACAATTGCTTTGGTGGAAAGAACTAAAAAACCCCCACAAACAAAAACACTCTTGCATGGCTTGAAATACTGGAGATTTTACATGGATATTACTATTACCTTTGAATCACTAAATGTGTCCTGTAGTTCAGTGGGCGTTATTTCCTTCAATGGCAGACTGGTGACGATGAGTCAAACCATGCAAACTTTTTTCTAGGAATGGAAAACTTTGGAAAGTGTTAACTGCCTGCACGTGTTTCTTCTCTTTAGTGTTTCTTTGCATTTCTCTGGCAGTATAACCTGTGGAGGTATAGGGGCTCTTTACTGACCTGATTCTTGGTGTCCGTATCGCAAAGCCAGCGTTTCCACTGAGCTCTGAAGCAACTTTGCACAGGGTCAAAACTAAGGCTTTTAGAAGGTCTGTGTTTTGCAATGCTTCTATAATGAAATATGCATAGATACACTGTTATTAAGCTTCAAACAAACTGCTGTTTAAAACATTAAACACAGAAATTATGCTGAAGCTTATACCTCCTTGTAATTTTCATTGACATCTAACCTAAGTCACAGTGACTGCTGCTTAGTCCAGGTGGGTACTAAAGCACAGCTGTTTTTTACATATTATTCTGTGAACCCTCTGGAGTCACTTCTAGTTTGTTTGCCTTCTTTTTAAAGCACTAGCTCTTTGTTAGGAAAAACAAAAAGGAAAAGAAATAATTTGCTATTGTAAACCTAGTGGTTAGTTAAGAAGGATACATGGAATGATTCAGCTTTGAATTTCTTTTACTATGAAATATTTCTGCAATAGAATATGCTGGTTTTATCTTTAATTGGCACTGAAGTACCATGCTTGCTTTGCCTCTGTTTTACTATGGAATGTAAAAATCTAAAGAAAGGGGTCAGATCTCTACTGTTACCTGGGAGCACAATAAGATCTTGTGAAATAGAATGGTCTTTCTTAAAGAAGAATGTAGATAATACCCCTAAGGGGTTCAATTCACTACAGGGGTGAAGCAACTTGAAGAACCAAGGAGTATGGGAATTTTAATTGAGCTGCAGTGAGTAAATGAAATACAGAATGAAATACAGACTTCATATCATTGTGATATGATGTGATGGCATAATGACACTAAATTGTCTTCAGAGAGTTGATTCTAAGGCTGTAGCTGCTTCCTTGAGCAATGAATTTTGTTTCTGAGACTCAGGTAGCTCACCTCATCCAAAACATAGTGTAAAAACCCACTTCACTGGCTTAATCTTGCAAACAATAATAGGGATTGGTATAACAGTATGAGTAAACTCATCACTGCACGGATAAGTACCTGAGGAAACTGTCATCTGAACACCATTTGCCATGTCAACAGATAATTGAGAGAGAAGGGACCAGAAAGGCAATCAAAAATTTCAGTGGATAGACCATTTAAAATCAATACATGTTCATCTTGACTTGTTTATTGAGTTGAACGTTTTCTACTCTCCCTTACAGCTCTAGCTATGTAAGGAAAAGTTTGGGACTATTTATAAATAATATTGCAAAGAGGTTTTTAGGGGAAGAGCCAGGGGCATTACATAAATCAGCAAGCAGATCCTAAAGAAATAGGCAAACAATTTCTACCAGATGTTTTTTTCCAGGCAGAGAATTTTTTTTTTTTTTTGCCACTTCCATACAAGTGTAACTGAAATATGCCTGGATTTATATTCAAAGATTACCAAGTTTTTGTCTACAGAGAAAAACCCCAAGTTTGGTACTTGGTTTTCAAAGAAAAGTTGAATTGTTACAGTGTAAACATCATTGAAAATGTATTTGTTCTTCCAGTCTCCTTTAACCATAATTATGTCCTTCCTCTCTATCCAACTCTTCTTACAGATGTAATATGTAATACTAGGGGAGAAAGTGAAAGCAGGAGAAAGGTGAATAGTGAATAGTCTTGATGATAATGAGCTGAGGTTGTGGTGACTGCTGTAAGGAGAGGAATGTGGCACTGCAGCCTGGACCTAAGTTTTGCAAATTTATTAAGAAAGGCACAGAAATATGTGGAATGGGAAAAACATATTGAAGGGAATATTTAAGCCTAATCATCATTGAAAAACTGGTATGAATTGAAAAAAATAATCAAATCTGTTTTAGAGTATCTGAATAAGAGCCTAGAGAGAGAATACTAAATTGTATAAAATTGAACATGGTCCAATCCTTGTTATAATGTTGAGTGCAGGTTAGATTTTAGATGACAGGCTAATAAATCTGTGACACAACATATGCCTAAGATATTTTCACACTGTTAAACAATAGATCAACAGTTATCAGTGCTTTCAGACAATTAAACAGCAGAGGGAATGTGTAGTGCATTTCGTGCACACATTGCAAAGGACTGTGAGATATCTGAAATCTGTGAAACTAAGGCTGCTTGAGACATTTCAAATCATACTGTTGGTCCTGTTGGTACTTTGGATGTTGCAAATATGGTAAAAAGATTCATATATTAAGTTGCAGTTTCATTTGGATATGAATACAAATAAGAGAAAACACTTCTTTTTATTTTTCTGCAACATGCATTTGCACTAGGGATGTGAGAAAAGTGCTTACCTCCAGTTTCTACAGACAACTTTTCTTCTGCTGCATGCATACTACAGGTGCTCACCACAACAGGTAGTTGTTAAAAATTGATAATTATTCTCAAAAGCTAGTAGAATTACATGAAATAATTGTTTTAATTTATTGACTGATACAGAAGAGCTATAAATAGTATTTCATGATATCCAGCCATGGGTTAACAGAGCAGACGAGATCCCTTAAAGACAAATACATCCTGAGAGAAAAATAAACAGTGGCTTACTCATCCTATTTTTTGACAGCTAGCTCTTTCTGTGGTACAGTCTCTTTTTTTTTTCCTCCTATTTTTTTTTGTATTTTATTCTTTTCCTAAGATAGAGCAAGAAAAGAAAGTATTAAAAGCTAAATGGAAAGAGACAAAAGATTTGGCTGCTTTGACTTTCTCACTGGAAAATAATTAGAAAGTAAAAAAAAATGAAAAAAGAAAAGAAAAATGGGAGTAGAAAGGAAAAAAGAGAAACATCTCGCTGTTTTAATTTCAACAGGGATACATTAACATTTTTTTAAGCATAAGGTGTTAGCAAATAGTTTTCACCTGCATATTCTCCACATTTTTTACTTGTCCTTGTTAAAAATAAAGGATGAAGAAGGCAAAAATTCCAAATGGAACTTCTAGTTTTATTTTTCATTAAAAGATGGTAATAAATAAATTTTAAATTGTTGAATATTATCTTAATGAAACAAAAAGAAACTCCTACAAAAAGCTAATATTTGAATAAATTACTTCTCCAAATAACCATTAATAAAAGTAGATGTTCTGGAAAAAAAGTTTGACAGTCATCCTTATTAAAAATACCATTTGTAACAACTTTTTTTTTTCTTTTATTTTAGAACATAATTTGGCTTTTTTTTTTTTTTTTTTTTTTTCCTAATAGTTAACATTTTGAGGATTAAAAAAGCCTGGATCTTATTTGGAAATTTACTTTTGTCAGCAAAGCCTTCCTCTTTGTTTTGTTCTTCTAATGGAAAAGAAGTGCCACTATCTGCAATCAGCTATTCTCACAGGTGCAGTCCTCACTGAGCTTCTTTTGCAGTAGTTTGGGTTTAATGGAACTCACGTGTTTGGCATGTGCTTTGGAGAGTATCTGCCTTGTTATTTCACAGAACTAAGCATAAATAAATGGTATTGACATCAGTAGATTAAGGAGAATAATTAATGAAAGTCATGCTTACACAAGTAATAGAGAAAGGGAGTGTTTCTGGGTCTAAAGGTGAAATATTTATATATTATAACTGCAAAAAAACCTGAAGTTTCTTGTTGAATAAAACATACTGAAGTTGTATTTTGTATGTAAATAATCATAATGGTCTTTGCATGAATACACTGAAAATTTGTGAGCTTAAAGTGTTAAAATTCAGCTTAGGACAGTGTGGATAAATCCAACCACATACATTACAGGGGCATGTTAAAGACCATACAAGAGTCATGTTCTCATTGTTCTGACCCCGATCCTTGTAATGTCCACAAAATACACTTTGAAGTACAAGAGAAGATGTACATATGGACAACAAAAGGATCACTGATATGAAGAGAAGGTGAGAGATAAAGACAATATTGGTCATATGCTGAAATATGGGTCTGGTTTCCTATATCTAGCACTTATGCTTCACTTTTATGGCCCTTATTACCAAAACAGCTAACTAGGGTGGATCAAAGATAATAATTACTCTAAGAAGAGGTTTTGTTTTGGTTGTTTTGATAGACTTTTTCTTTTAACTCCTTTTTAAAAAACTGATTTCAGAAATTATAAGAAGTGATATACCATCTCAGATGATGTATTCCTTTTTTAATTTTTCATTTCAGCTAGAAAATATGGAGGTCAAATGTTTAAACTTTCCCTCATCTTCACATCTATTTGGCAAAATTTATTCCAATTTGTAAACACATTTGTAACCTAGAGTCATGGTTTAAACCCAGTTGGAAACTATGAACCACGCAGCTGCTTGCTCACTCCCCTCTTCCCAGTGAGACAGGGAGAAGAATCTGGGAAAAAAAAGATAAATCTCATGTCTTGAAATAAGAATAGCTTAGCAATTGAAATAAAATACAATAATAATGATAGTTATGATTAGGATGATGATGAAAAGGGAGACAACCAAAAGAGAGAGAGACGAACAGAACCCAGGAGAAGCAAGTGATGCTCAATGCAGTTGTTCACCACCCACTGACTGATGCCCAGCCTGCCCCCAGCAGCGATCGGTGCCTCCCGGCCAACTCCCCCCAGTTTATACACGGAGCATGATGCTCTGTGGTATGGAATATCCCTCTGGCCAGTTCAGGTCAGCTGTCCTGGCTATGCTCCCTCCCAGCTTCTTGTGCCCCTCCTCACTGGCAGATCACGGGAAACCAAAAAGTCCTCACTTAGAGTAAGCACTACTAAGCAACAACTAAAACGTAAGTGTGTTACCAACATTATTCTCGTACTAAATCCCACAGGCCTATACCAGCTACTAGAAGGAAAATTTACTTTAACTCAGACAACCAGAACACCTAGAAATTCCATTTTCTGATAAATATTTTTCCTGAATAGTTACAAAATTACACTACTTATCTCTTTAATGTATACACAAGCTCAGAAAAGTCGTAGAATTTGCCATAGTTATACAATTCCTTGAAGTAAAGAGCCACTGAAGAATTTATAACACTGCTTGCCTCAATCCATTTTAGACTCTTAGGAATACGTTTCAAAGGTAATGAGTGGATTTAACACCATTTGACTTAAAAAACTGGCAGCAGATTATTTGTCTTAGGAAAATCAGATTTAGTACAGTCTTATTTAACTCTGAGCTGGGGAGATCTATTATAGTCAGGCAGATTTGAAATAGTTTGGTCTTCATTTGTAGCAGAGCAGCAAATGTTGTTAACAATGTAGTACATCATGACAAGTAAATTGAAGGTGAAGTAAAACCAGAAAAAGCTCAATCTATATTGAATGCAGACTTCAAGTTCACCAGAAGGTCATACCGAGATAAGATTAAAAAAAGCCATCGCACAGACACATAAAGCTGCCTTTACTCTTTCTGTTTATATTCTGATAGTTTGGGGATAAAGCCGTGCAGATATGTCAGGATGAATGATTTTTGAATTTTGATTACAAGAAAGTGCCCTTGTGGGACTCTGCAAAGGAGTATATTAATGGAAGGAGAGGCTTGAAGATGCTAAAGCATCCTAGGTCTGAATTTTGTAGTTACAATTTAAAGGGTCAGTTATGACTTTCCTCAGTGAAGACTTCAGTACACATATATAGTTTACATTTTAATTCCATTGGAAGAATTTGTAGATTACTGCAAAGCCATTTATCACCTAATCAGAATTTTCAAAATTAATTTAGGTGTATTTCAAATATTGGAGTTGACTTTTCTCAAATGAGCCATTTACTGTCCCATGTCTTGGTCTTGAAGCTCAAAAGACACTTGATTTCAATATCTATGGCTATGATGTACTGAAACACTCTGATAATATTTCAAAGAATTTATGCACCTTCTGGAGTCAGGAAAATAATTTTATATCCAAATGCTTTACACAGAGATAAAGGGTATAAAATCACATATACTCTCTTTTAGCTTATTTACCATGAAGATGCAAACAATCTTTCCTTTTTTTTTTTTTTCCCCCCTTAAGAAATATTAGTCTACTATTCTTATACCTGGTCATAAAACTGGTGGTGAGAATATATTTTCCAGAGATAACCTGGGTTGTTTCCTTCTCACCCAGCTTCATGTGTCTGCAGTTTATATGTATACACACTAGCTAGTAACCCAATGCTCTCTTCAAGGTCAATAGAGAGCAATATATAGTGATTCATCTGACCTATTTTAATCATCTATTTTAGGTTGAGATGACTCATGCTTTGAAAGTGCCAATTTTACTCCACTCACTGTGCAAAAGTCTTGACAACTAGCTAACATGAAAATATCTGTACTGCCGATGTCTATATTTGTGATTTCACAAATGCCATTCTCTGTTCTATCTTCAGAGCTCTCTGATTTCCCCATGCTTTATTTATAAAAATTGTAGCCATCCAAACAGTGAGCCAAAATAGGATTGTATAGCACTGCTGAATATGCATATACCATAAGTATCAACTAGTTAGTAGCATATTTTAAACAATCTCCATGAAAGATATTCACATGGTGGACTGGATTCAGAAAGTCATTTTTTTCAGAGTGAAAGAGCTTCAGAGACAATTCTTCTATTTATTGGCTAACAGAAATTTCACTCAGGAGAAAGTATTTTGGTAAAGGATACAATTGGTGCTAATATAACTAAAAAGGTGCACCCCTGTCATTCATATGATTGGATGCAGTCACAATATTGTAAAAGTATTGGAAAAGCGGTATGCACACTACTTCCAATGTTTTCATAAGGCTGAAGGTTTTGTACCTTCTCAATCCCATTTTAACAGTGAAAACAGTGTTTTGTATAAAGCCCATCCTGAACACAGTTCATGTTTAATGTGTGATGAAGACCAAAGTTGTTTGACACTTTGTAAAAAGATGCAGCTGTTAAACATTATGACAATTGGATATATACAGTAAAAGGTGGGACCCTGAAGAAGAACTGATCTTCTTCAGTACCCTCCTTCTTGCATATAATGAATGTGATATTCAGTATAATGATATCACTTATCTTTTTGGATATTACTAGGGAAAGGAGTTTTCATTGTGAATGTGGGAAACTGGTGAAAAGATTTCTAAACCTAACATCTAACTCCATGCATTGAAATCACACGTCAATGCCTCAGATATATAAACAATCCTACTTCTCATGAGGTATCCTAGGTTTGCTGTATTTTGGCAATTTATTCTTATTACTTAAAAAACCCTCTAATTTTGATGAGTACAGATGCTGATCCCTAAATGTCAAAATTCAGTAAGAGTTGAAACTCACTTTTGGATTTTTTGAACCAGAATCCCAACATTTAACAATGTTAAACTCTACTGAAATGTGTATTAGCATATGAGTAGAGTGTTTTTGAAAGCAGTCAGTGTTTCAGACTTCACTGTAAGTGTAACCAACCAACTAACTGTAAATTAATGATAGCTGCCAATTTTGCAGGGTTTTAGAAGTGTGATATGGCATTATAACATATAGCAATTAATTTTAGAAACAAGCAAATTTCCTCCTGCACTTTAATGGTCATTTTACAGAACTAATAGATTAATTACATGGTTGGTTAAGGAAAGGCAAAATTATTAATGTCTCAATATAAATGAATTGTGTTTTTACAGGAGCTATCAACATCACAAACCAAGCCAGGCAGTGATAGAATACAGATGAAAGGGATGAAAGGCCCTTGAGCCTGTGTTTTGGCCAGCGTAGATACTGCCAAGTGTTCTGTCTTAAAAATTGTAGCTTTCTGTACTGGTCCATTGAATTCGCTGTCTGTATGAGCTGCATTGCAATATCAGCCATTGATTGTCTCAATTTAAGCAGTTAAATGCTTTGCTAAATTTCCTGTCATTTTGGCAGAAGGTTGAAGAAAATGTTATCAAGTGTATCTTCAGCTTACTGTAGGGTGGAGCTGGGTTCGGTTTTTCATGTGCTAGTCTGCTATTGGATTTGTAATCTAAGTCTTTGCTTTCATTGTATGCAATGAGCTTTTCAGCACTCTAGATGCATGGTGACCTTCTTGAATTGTTTTCAAAAACTGGGTCTGTGAAACTGCTGAAAATTATTTACCTGTCTTTTATGAGTTTTTTGTCCTGGCTCGATCCTGCAAAGAGTTGGGAAACGCTGAGCATGTCCAAGGTCTATAAAAATTAGTGGTGCTGGAGGTCACTCACTGGATTATGGTATCATATAAAATGAGATATTAAGTGAGTCATGGTCTTTCCATTTAAATCAGATACACTTGTGAAACTTAATATCCTCTGCCTTATTTAGATAGTTTTGGATGTATGTAGAGAGTGTACAACAGCATCATGTATAAAGTACATATGATGCATTATTTATCTTAATTTGCTGCATGTAAATATCAAATCCCATGTTCTGTTCTTGTTATTGAGTAGCAGCTTAACTGAATTCAGCAGGCAAAAGATACATGAAATTCAAGGATGGCAAAACTACACCATTAAGTGCTTTGTAACAATGAGTTAAAGAATTAGACATCTCAAAAGCACTGTTACTTAAGAAGAAATGCAAATACGTCTAAGAAGTTATTTAATATCTAATTTATGATGTTTTTCTCAGCTTTAATTGCACTCTAATTTTCTAATTAATTTTAGAAGGAATACTTGGAGGGATACCCATTTATTTGTGAATTTTAAGATGTATAACTTGTCCTTGAGTAACCAGCGTAAAATCTTTGAAAAAACCCTGAGCACAGAGTTATAACTAATTGTATGTTTGAACAACAACAAAACATGACTTTTTAGTCACATAAAGATGTGCTTTTTCCCTTTTTTTAGAGAATATGTTCTCTGAAACGTTAACAAATGTAGTAAGCATCTTTAAAACAATTCACTGACATTTTATCTGTCAAAAATAAAAGTTTTCAAGCTGAGGAATATGTTGCATATTTGTTTCCAGAAATGTGTTAGAATGCGCTGGAAATGACAGACATTTGATATCAAAAGAAGTCAACAATTTAGCAGAAGCAGTACTAAATTTGGAAGTTGTTCGAAGTTAGAAGCAGTAGAGTATTGTCACTACCTTTTGAGAGGAAAAGATTTGAAGAATGACTCAGTCAAGTAGTGCACACTGAAAAATATATGGACACATAAATAAACAGAAATACACATATGTACATGATTATGTTTATTTCAGATGCAGTTAACTTTAGTAATGATCATACCACTATTTAGTGACAGAGAATTTCAGTCATGTCACCAAGAAGAAAATGCAAATTATAAGGTTTTGGTCAAAAATATGAGTGGAAAATTTATGACCATTCATAATTGTTAAGGTTACATGTAAGGCCAAATCTGTACTGAAATACTTTGGTTATATCAGTTTCTCTTTTGTAATTCTCAAACCTTGTAACAGTATTAATTCTCAAAAGACTTTAATTTTTCCTGTACCAATTTATCTTTTAATAAAGTCCAAAATTCATCTGGTCATATGATGATATCTACATGTGAACTGGTCATCTTTATCTGAAAAGAAAGAGACAATTACCCTATCCCATCTCATAACATCTACTACTATAAAACTGATACCTCTTTATGATCAGAAATGTGGTTTTGCATTTACATTTTTATGACAAAAACTCCACTTTCCCTCAACAACTTTACTCATGGATTTACTCACTGCATGCTTATGAACACTTACGCTACTGATACTATGCATATGTTTAAATTTTCAAATAATTTCTTCCACTTAATTTCCTTGAAATAATTTTTAATTGCAAAAGCAATAAAATATTTTAATATTTTTCAGAGCTATGTTTTAAAAAATTATAACTGTTCTGGAAATCAAATATGGATTTTCCCTAGAAATAATAATCCCTGAAAAGCATCCTGGAGAATCCTAGTCAAATGGCACTTAAAAAAACTTACATGCAGCTGATTGTATTGCCAAAACTGAAGCTTCAGGACTGAGAGCCCAAAGCTGTGCAAAATTACTATAATTTTAGTTTAATAACACTATTTCAAACTCTTTTCTATAAAAAAAAGAGATTAATAACCTCTTAAATGACTTTTATGCAAATATCTGTTTAATTTTTTGAGCATTCATATTTCAATTAATTAAAAAACCTCAAACTTTTCTAAAAATGTTCAATATTTTAGAGCAACAGACTGTAGTTGAATGTTTTCCTGTTTTTTTTTTTTTTTTGCTTATGGCTATTTAAAAATGCATGGGAATTTTTATTGTCTAACATCATCTTCCACTATTACAGTACTAAATAGATACTGTACCATGCATATGAGAATTATTCTGGCCTCTGTATAATTCTGGCCTCTGTATAAATGTTCTTTCTTTCTTTCTTTCTTTCTTTCTTTCTTTCTTTCTTTCTTTCTTTCTTTCTTTCTTTCTTTCTTTCTTTCTTTCTTTCTTTCTTTCTTTCTTTCTTTCTTTCTTTCTTTCTTTCTTTCTTTCTTTCTTTCTTTCTTTCTTTCTTTCTTTCTTTCTTTCTTTCCTATTAAAAAAATTAACAAAAAAAATTTTACTAACTTCAGTCTTCTCCTAAACAGTAATTTTAATCTTCATATGCTTCCCTAAGGAAAAATCATCATAACTCTTGAGAACTTAGTGCATTGATTTGCTATTAAGAAAGTAACAAAATCAGTAAAATGCTATGCAAAAAGTTGGTAGACTAAAATTATTACTACATTAACCAAATATAGCAAAATATTAAGCAATTAAGTCAGACATTTGTTGGAGAGCTTTCATTAGTGAGTATAGCACAAGAAAAACAAAGAAATCACATTGTTCCCAAGTATAAAATTAAATGGGCTTTGTGTTCCTCAGCTCATAAAACACTGTTCCCAAATATAGTCTAATCTTAAGAGACTCAATGTTTTTCACATTTTCATAACTATTGTAAAACATCTGCAGCAACAACATATATGTGTTCCTAGGATTTGCTTTTTTGTCTACTTTAAAGAGCTGGTCTGTTTAGGGTCCGGCTCTGCTTCTGTGACTTCTTGATGAAGAGCAGAAAGATAAGACCCAGGAGGATAAAGTTATTCCTCACTTCTGTTGCTTAAAAGAAGGAGGTTCTTGCTAAGAGACTTTTGGAAAGCAGTGACTCCTCCTACTTTATACGCCTTATATCTGATAGTTTGACCCCAACTGCACATCCAAGAACACCATGCCAAAAATCCAAGCACGTAGAGCTCTCACAAAGTTTTTTCTTCACCATGTACCATCTTTTGAAAGAGTAGACACTGCAAAATATAAAAGTTTAAGTAAACAGCTAACTTGCTTTTGGGGTCTGCGTTGTTCCTTCTTTCCCCCTTTGTTTTTGTACATGTCGAATTAGTTCAGAAGCTTCCTGGACTACAGATTTTATATTTCATTCTCTTTAAAATAAAAATACAGATTCATGAATTCTGCGAACTGGTGGAGCAGTTTGAAGAAAAATTTTTTTCCTTGAAGAAACATAAAAGTTTAATTTTCTGTTATTCATGGGATCGTGTAATTAGAGGTGACCTTAAGTAACAGGAAGGTACATGAGCATGTGCTAAAAACTGTGAATTAAACTTGGAAAAAAGCATAAAAATATGCAAAGCAGAAGAACAAGCAAAATTGCAAATGCACAATTTCAGAAATGAGGAAAATCGAGAAAGAATGAAGGAGGTTATTGCTCAGCAGAACATGCTGAGACCAGTAGAGAAAAGCACCTAAGCTCATCTCTTAGCATGGAGACCAGGCTAAGAAACTGAATAAAAAGAAATCATCATGCAGACCAGATCCACCCAGCAGAGCTTCCTGTAAACACAACCTTGTCATTGCTGCCATGCTTTGTTATTGCTCAGGGTGATGGTTTCCTCGGACACTGAGCTGAGGAGAGGAACAGGCTGCTGCTGTGATAACCATTTGCCTTAATAGGAAGCAAAAGAGGCAGTAAAAGGCTGAAAACCCTACACCATCCCTTTTTCCTGCACACATCATCTCTGTGTCAAAGCACTCTGAGTGCCCTGAAAGAGCAGGGCCAACAAAGCTGTAGAAAGGCACAAGCATATGCCACTTTTCTGGGCACAGGTGATAAAGGGACAAGCAACCTTCTGGCACACTTTGGTAACTGGTCAGCTATTCTGTTCTCCTGGGAAGAAAGTGAATCTGGGCAAAAATGAGGCTTTTTCAATTTTTTTTCACTGTTCTTGGGTTATATTATCCAAGCAAAATTGTCAATTATTTTTATTGTACTTCCTTCTCATAGCAAGTGTTAGCCCGGGCATACAATCTCTTCCTCATCTTTGCTGCTGTTCAAACATAGCCAAAACATTCTCATTGACACACATTCCTTAGAAACTGGTCATGACAGCAAAACATCTCCTTTATCTAAAGTTATCATCTATTCCTTAGAGCAATGTGTTGGCTGCTGGCTCTGCTGTTGGAATAGGTGTCTCTTGGGCTGTGACATGTCTAACGGCAGTGAAGACAAAATGTAAAATCTAGCTCTCACACCTTACACCCTTACACCTTACTGAGACCCAAATCAGTAAGTGATGCTAACTTCACATCCATGTTTCTAAGAATCAGAGAAACATTACAGATACATTCTCACCTCCTGAGAAGATGATATATTGTGGCCTTGTTCCTTAACGGTGGTGTCCTTTTCCTTTCACTTTTCCTTCACCATAAAAAGAAATCAGGGGACAAAAAAGGGAGAGGGGGTGGGCTGACCAGAGGTGAAGCTACAAATCTGTGTCTCCTACTTTTCAGGCTCTGAAAGTCTTGATGTGAAAGTTCTGAAAGTCAGGACCATTTCAGTTCTGCACATCAACCAAAGATATAAATACTCAAACCACTTCTCTCAGTATGATATGGTGGAGGTGAAAAAGTCAGAAGTGATGAAGAACATGGGCATATGATGGTCTTGACCAAAGGGAGCATAACCAGAGCAGATTAGAGGGGAAATACAAATTATAATGAAATTATGAACCTTTCCCCAATGAATGTAGGAGGTCCAGCAGTCAAATACTGTTAGCATTTATTTTTATTTATTTTATTTATTTAGTGCATCAAGTTTGCTCTTTAGCATCTTGACCAAAGGCAACCTCAACTGCAGCAAAGTTGTGGTGTCTTTAACACAATTTATCATTTCTGTTTCTATGGACATTTCTGTTCACACTCTGAGTGCTGCAGCAACTAGTGTTACACAGTTAATGGAAAGTCTCGTCACAGAGCAATGAATCCATGTGACCTTGCCTTCTGGGACTGACTTGGATTTAAGGGCCACTGGAGCTGACAGGACCTAGCTGTACAGTTGAAAAGGAAAGCCTGTTGATTAAATTTCTATTTTCTGCAAATGCTATGTAGACAACATTCAATTATTTCACAAAATTTTTGCCATGGAGTACATCAGTCAGGAGTACAACATTTGTTCTAGATGCCAGTAGTACCAATTACTCTTCTCTAGGAAAACTCCACTAGGCTGACAAAATCTCCTTATCCAGCTTAATTGAAGGTTTACTCTGACAATCTTAGGTAATTAAAATACTTTGCTAATTGCTACTTGAACAAAATGAACTATTTACAAATTATCATTCTTGAAGGAAGCAAGGAAATTGTAACTATGTGCTCAAATCTTCTTTTGCACAAATGCTTAGTTGAGATCTTGCTAAACATTGAAGTGTGTACTTACAAGTAAATCTAATAGCAGTTAGTGACTTCCAAGACTTAATCTCAAGAAGATTTAATGTGAGAATATGTTATTAAAGTAGAATTAGTTATTAAAGTAGAATTAATTAAAGTAGAATTAGTACCTAACTTCAGTGATGTGAATGTTCTCAATCTAGAAAGTTAGTTCTCTGTTTTTTTCTGTAATCAATGGCAATGGACAGGCAAGTCCAAGGCCTATTAGTCTTGACTGCATTAGACACTTTAGGTTAGAAAATGCTTCTCTGAAAGCAGACTCCAAAGGGAGACCGGATAATGAACTTAGACTTGATGCCCAACTTTTATAAAACTAAATGAAATTAATCTCATCCTTCATTTCCAGATAATAATAGATACAATCATTACAGTAGCTCCCTTTTTGCAAACACCCACAGTTCATTACAAGACTAAGGCATAAGCATGATATTATTAACATAATTATTCTGGATAAAACACAACTATGTACTTCAAAAAAATGGGAGCAGCTTATTTTATCATCACCCCCTT
The DNA here is from genome assembly GCF_041296385.1 of Aphelocoma coerulescens. Taxonomy (NCBI): domain Eukaryota; kingdom Metazoa; phylum Chordata; class Aves; order Passeriformes; family Corvidae; genus Aphelocoma; species Aphelocoma coerulescens. The sequence continues at coordinate 79,020,860 of NC_091013.1, forward strand.
TTTTTTTTAATTGCATTCCTTAATGTACTTAACTATTCCCCATTTTAACATAAGAATATTATGCATTAGGTTTTCTCTGCTTGAAATCCTACTTGTTCCTGCTTCTCATTATGTCCTTCACCTCCATTTGTTCTCTTATCAGTAAAATTGTTTTGCTTCTTTCCTTAAGAGCAAGGATACATCTTTCCATGGCCCACTGTATGTCCTGAAGTTGCATTCTACCTTCTTGGAGTGTATCCACACTGCTGCTTTGTTGGTTATCATTGCTAGTAAAACATCATTAACACCACTTTTGTTGAAATCCTCTTTTACTATAAAAGTCACTTGAAATATTTCACTTGAAAGAGTCTTCAATGGAACAATATGTACCTCTCTTTGTGAAGAGACACATCTAAAAAATTTAGCCTTCCACAAATCACTCAGTCAGTCTGAATTTCTCTCTTTAGAATGCTAAGATATTATGCTACCCCGGGCACCCAAAACTTCATCCACTTCTCAGGGCTTAACTCAAACAGGAAAAGAACAGGCATGCACTTAGTTACTCTGGTAATGAGCATCTTGGTGATATAAACAACAAAATACAAGTTATTACCTGAGTAGTATTTTCTTTTTTTTCTTAGCAAGTCCAAGTCCATAATATCAAAACAGTCTTATTCACATATTGCATGTTTCACTCTGAACATCTTTTGTTACATAAGTGTATAACTAATTACTGTTAAAGCATCACTATTCTAGAGTAACATGGAAATTGAATGCTTTAAAGAAAACCCCCACAATATTCTCCAAGTCTTCTAATGATGGCTGTCTCTCTTCCTCATTCCTTCATCATTGCCCTGACAGTAGAATTTGCTGAGCTTAGACTGTTCTTGCTTTCAAAGGCACAGATGTTCAGCTTTTCCATGAGAAGGCTATGGTTAGCCTGTTTGCACCTCAGTTTTCACCTTTAAAAAATGAAGACTCTGAAGGCTTCTCCACTTTGCAATAATTCACTTATGCAAAGCTAAATTACTTAACAACTGCAAAATATGCTGAGATCCTGCTGTAAAGAAGTTATGATATGGAAGCTGCAAAATTATATTATAATGCTTACAAATGCAGAGAATTGGGGATGGGAACAAAATCAGCAGATTGGGTGACAGGTCATTTGCAAACAGAATGTGAGGGAGAACGAGTTCTCCAGGGAATAAGTAATTCATTGTCTGAAGATTTACACCTGCCGGTGTTGCCAGCTGAGTAGGTTTTTTCCATACAAAAATACGAGTTGATCTATTATATGACTTTTTAAAATTCATTCAAGTCTTTATGTCAGAGAGAGATGTTATCTGGTTAATGTAGGTGCTGTTGTAGCAGGATGGGGTGGTGCATTTGAAATATACCAGTTTAGGTCAATTGAACCCTTATTGTGGAAACTTCTTGTGACAGGCACATTATTGTGGCATCATTAATAATGACTGTTACAATAATATCCTTTTTTTTTGGTGTGAACCATAGGATTTGGAGCCGGATGTCATGCTAGGGCTTCTGCAGAAGATAATAATCAAACCAACAGAAAGTCTTGAAGAGATGCCTCATGATTTATTCCATCTCTGAATGCTTACATTCTTATATGTGTTGGCAGACTTTCATGATCATTCTAATGGTTCTGAAACAACTTTTCAAATTATCTTAATGATCTAATAATAAAGTATTTTAATAGGATTTTTTCCTTCTGTCATGCAGTAATTTTTCTCTTGCTCTTGGTAAAAATATAAAACTGAAAATAAGCATTGTCTGTTTTTTTCTGTACATTTCAGTGTTTAATATTGTATGAAAAACACTGTCTGATGTGCAGAAAATGTGTCTTCCTAGTAATATGAACTCTATAAAAATTCCTGCCTTTTTCTTGCACAGCTCAGTTTTATATTAAACAACCTGATTTTCTCATAAAGAGGATTTATGGAACTAAACCTCATACTAATTCTCACTGTGCCACTACTCTCTGGAGAGTTGCAGCTGCCACTCTGAAGAACAAATGCTGCATGACAATCCCCAAAACAGCATTTAAAATATTATGTAAAAGTAAAAGAAATACTTTGTCCATTACTTTGCAGAGTTCTTTCTCTCTGTCTTATCAGTGGCAAGTCTCTCCCTTCCTATCACAGTTTGGTTGAAGAGTTCCCTTTGATTGGAAAGAGATTATGTAATGTGAGTAACAGAGAGAAGGAAATTGGAAAAGCACACTAGCTCATCCTTATCTTAGAAAATAAACAGAATATAAAGATTGGATCAGATTAGAATTCATAGATTAAATGATTGCATAGAAGTAAGTGAATGGTAATCTTAATTTCTAACTCTAGGGCAGGAAAGTGAAATATTTTATGATAATTAGGATATCATTGACATTTTAAAGGACAACACTAGAAGCTTAGAAGACTGTTGAGAAGAAAACTTCAGAATCAAAAATGTAGCTGGTTTCTTTTTTTGACATTTTTCTTTCTTTTCTTTTTTTTTTTTTTTTTTTACCTAGCCTGTACAAAAGTGCCTGCAATATGTTAGAAAACATATGTCCAGGAATCTTCTAGTGATGTGAAAAATTGCAGTGAAAATGTTTCTACCAGCATCAATTGATAGGAAATAGGAACACAAGTGTACGAAACAGCAAGAGGATGAGAGCTATAAAAATGGCTGACACCTACAGGAGCAGACCATCAAGAGCCTACCACACGTCTGCCTCCAGTGCTTCAGGACAAGCAGGATCAGAGACGGTCAATAAATCCTGACGGCTTACAGAGGTGGATGGTTGGCTCCTGTTACATCCACGACACCCATCCACAACTGATACCCTCCTAATATAAACCCTGAAGTGGGGGGATAGATTGGAAAACTGGTGCTGCTTGTCATTGCAAGCCATCCTGGACAGCTTCCCTGGATACTTGTCAGACTACTTTACATGCATTTTGGTGCTTTTGTGTACTAAAGTGTGAATATTAGGGGCTGAATTTGTTGTATTTTAAAATAAATTAGTATTTCCATTCCATGAGATAGTGCACATGAAATATTGCATTGACCTTCATCCATGCCACTGACGTAAGGATGAGGAAGCACACACAGCCCCGTCTGTACTCTGCCATTTTCCCACAGGCAGCTGGAGGCTTCCTGCAGTTGTGGACAAGGGGAGCTCGGCATCATCTGCCCTATCTGTCTGAAACTGACCTGGAAATTGAATATTGTGATTTGTGAACCATTGGCTAGTTCTTTTGTTTTGTGTAGTCTTGTGGGGGAAATATCTTGGGTCTTTTCCTTATTGTCCTGATTACACTGATGATCTTTATATATATCTGCAGATAAAAATATAGATATCTATAGATATGCATATATGTATATATATATGCATACCTGTATCTTCCTTATGGGAAGGAAATGGGGAGTCAATTAAAGGCTGCTCTCAGACCTTCTGGGTGTGATGCTTTCAAATCACAAAAACCAGCCTGTTACAGAGCAGTATGAAAGCATTTGTGGTGTGAGCCAAAAGCCACATCCTTGGATCGGTCAGATGAGGCAGGAGGCAGAGTTCAGCCTGTGGAACATGGGCATCCATGCAGGATGGGGTCATTTGTTTCCAAGAGCACAGCTGTGATGTTCTGCACCCTGACTCTAAGAATTTTCACCATCAAAGGAAAACATTTCACTTTCTTTCCTATTTTCTCCTAGAAAATATCAGTTAGCCATTGAATTCTCTATGGATTCACAGAAAGACAAATATTTTTCCTATTAACTATTTATTGATTTAAATATTTTTTTATATTGCATCAAACTCAGGAAAGATTTTACTAAAGATTTTTTCCAATAATTCATTATTAGGGTTTTATGAAAAAATCCTCAAATTCTCAGAGATCCATATGTATAAATCAATGACAATTAGACAATACTGCTATCTTAATTTTATCTTGGTAACTTCTCCAAATCATGTTAGAATCTTAGCTTAGCCAAGTATATAAGCAAGTTTCAAAGATTCAGATGTCTCCATACTGCTCTCACGACATAGTCTAGTCACAGAACTCTTAATTCCTTCTTAGTGGAATCTACTGGAATACTGCCTATGCACAATTCTTTTTATTATTATTTGAGTCAATGAGATTGCTAATCAGGTAATAGGAAGCAACTCATGTACAGGAAGAGGCTAATGTCTAAAGGAGACTAAGGGCCTTACGTTCATTTAGAATTTAACATCTGTGGTGTTCTTTCCCTGCTCTCTGCTCATTCTTCAAGCCACACTGCTCTGAGAAATGTCAATGCATAGAAAGGAACTGCATAAAAGTCTTGTTTTACAACACCAAATATGACATCCTCATGATGCTCAAAGTGTTGTGAGAAGATACTGGTGCAAAATAGGAGTGCAACAAAAACTAAAATGATCTGTCATGATAAATATTAGTTATGTTGCAACACATCACTTGGAGGTGTTGAAGTAACTCTAGGACAGATGCAGTGCACAGCTCAGTGGATTAGACTGGTCTATGCTAAATGGAAGGCTGCCTTGCCTGGCTCTGTCACCTAAGGACAAAAAGAGTGCAAAAGAGTTTTGAATTCACTTTGAAACAAAGTCCTTCCACAAAGCTGAATTCTAATTCAAGTCCCATACAGTTCATGGTTAAGGTACCTCTCATGCATGATGATTTACTGACCTGTGATGCATAAGGTGCCAAAACAACTCATATTTGACTCTGCTCAATTACTTCTTAAAACCCATGAAATCAGATCTCTTAATCACATTAGAAACATCTTATCACTCAGTCTGAATTATCCTGTATGGTCTGCAAAATTGATGTCTTGTGTTTCAGTGGTACAAAGTTGGGCTTTTGCAGTTCCTGTATGACATTTGAACATTCTTTTCTATACTGCTGATCAATGTTCACGTTTTACTATTGTACTAAATGCCTCAAGAGATCTGTAGGTCTTCTTCACAGGCCATTGAGGGTCAAATGATAAATTCTGAAGATAGTTTTGTTTTACAAATCATTTCAGTCGACCTCATCTTCTTTGACCTACCATAGAACAAATACTCATTTGGGTTGTGCTAGTGAACTTAAATTCATTCCATTATGCATCTGTTAGAAGTATTAGTTAACCAGCACAAAATGAACCAAACTGTTGTTAGAGGAGAGAATCAGCTAACCTCTTTTTGCTACATATGATGGAAATTTCTTACCTTCAGAAGCTGGCTTCCTTTTTAGGCACTGTAGAGAAAGAGGTGATTTTAGGGATCATGCTTTTGACCTGCCTTACAAGGTGTGGTGGTTTTTTTTTTTTTACTATCAAGTGAGTCTTGGTTGCAACTCAGCTATAAATACAGAAGAGTGAAGTTCAGTGAGATGCAAATCTTCCCAGCAGACTATGAGTGATATAAAGGACCCTATGCCACACATGCTTATGTCATCTTTAGTTATTCTGTCTGTGTTTCTGTTTTGGTTCAGACAAATTCTTCACCTGCTTTATATTGAATTAGAGGTTATCCTAATGGAAACCACTGCTCAATGCAAAATTCAGCTAAACAATACTGAGCCAGATATTGAACCTTGGGAGACACTAATGGTGACAGGCCTCCAACTAAACCCAGTGCCACTGATTATGAGCCTCTGGGATCTGCTGTACAGCCAGTTCTCAATCCACCTCACTGTCTACCTATCCAGTCCACACCTCCGAAGTTTATTTATAAGGATATTCTTGCCCTTTGAGAAGTCTGGGATGATACTTGCTTTCTTCCAGTCCTCGGGCAACTCTCCTGATGACCCCAACATTTCAAATGTAGTTGTGAGTGACCTATTTATGGTATCCATCAGCTGTCTCAGCACTCATGGATGCATCTTTTCAGGGCCCATGGACTTGTGGATATTAAGTCTCTGACCCAATACTCCGTGATCAATGTTCCTTTACTCTGCTCTCCTGGGTAAGAGATTTCTGAGATCTGGTCTTGTTGGTGAAGACCAATGCAAAGAAGGCATAATTTTAAAATAGCCTCTTATTGTATCGTGTTGTTGTTCCCCGGGAGGAAACAAAGTCTGCTTCATGCAAATAAAATGTTGTGAGTCCTGAACTCCAACTCAAATGTCCCTTGGGATTCACAGAATGATTAAGTCACGCATCTAGAAATCTGTACCTTATTGCTGACTGTGCTGTCAGGCTGACTCCCTTCCTCTATTAGCATGATGAGAATGGCTCTAGAGGTCCACAATACCTCACAGTATGTTTCTAAAAGGTCAGCAATGCTCTTGGCAGTATAGAGTCTGGAAACCATGTCTGTCAGTAGTCCTTACTTTAGTGAAGGGTGGTGGCGCAAAGCAGAGCTTGTGTGGGAAACTGACCATCAGAGCAGTTTTCAGTTTTAATTTGCGCGCCACAGACCTTGAAACCTCAATATGTGTGACACTTGAAATACAGACTTCTCTTGTTGAAAAGAAAGTCGCAGAAGTTCAGCTGTCCTTCTGCCCTTGTTACATACTTGACAAAGTCATACTGGTCAAGTTTTATGCCTTTTTTCTTTCCAGTGTGAGAATGTGAGGGAAATGACCTATTGCTGAGCTAATTTCTTCAGCTCTGGTGAATGTACTTAAAGAAAATAAACATAATTAGCCATCTTTTACATAATGAGTTATTCAGATGTGCCTCCCTCAGCAGCATTTGAATAGAGTATATTACTAATTAGCTAAGTTAGTATTTTTCTATGAGAGCAAACCATCTCAAAAGGAGATGATGTTTTTCTCTCAAATATTTGTGTTTAATTTTCACTGTGGACTTCCTAATCTCATAGATAAGCCCAGAACCAAAGCCCACAGAAGAGATTTTAAAAGTGTCATTCAGTATTTTTGAGTCAGCCTCATAAAACACATTTTACTGGCAGATAAGCATGAATACAGCAAGTAAAGCTAGCACGTGAGCAGCAAGCTTCTAAGCGTTAGACACAAAGGTATTCAGGGAAAGAACCAGTAGTTACACCCAGTAAATTTGCTGCCAGTATCAAACTTTTTTAGTGTCTGGACAGCAGAGTTTACTATGTCTTTGTGTGTATGTATGGTTAGAAACCAAAATATTGAATTTGTATCACTTTCAGTGATTTGAAGATTTATGAAGTGAGCAAAGCAGTTGTAGCTACTTTACTGGGAGCCTAGAAAGTGATAAAAGAAAACCAAGGATTCCTAAGGTAAGGATTCTAGAGAATACTACTAAACCTTAAGAGTGTGAGTAGTGAGATTTGTAAGGCAAGAATCAAAGGAACCATTAACTGACTGTGTGGTCTTTATCCTTCATCCTTTCTCATGCGTATCACATTGACTCGTGAACCCTCTTTCAGACTAAGTTTGAGACATTTTCTGTGGAACAGGAAAGAGTACCCAGTACTTTTCTTCTTCTGTGAGGGTGTCCTGATTCTCATTTGAACTTCTACATACAGCTGTAATATTAATAAACCAGGTTCATCATCTACTTTGCTGACAGTTGTATCAGTACTAAAAGTGAATAAACAATGCAAAGCAATGGATATTTAAATTATCGTTATAATTTACAGATAATTGTTGGCTGTGATGCTGATAATTGTGAAATCGATATGGCTTTTTTGCACACATTATATTAAATGTTTCTTAATGACTACTCACTTTTCTTTGTATATATCCTTGTCATTACACATTACAACTGATGCCAATAGTCAGTTAGCTTTCCTATGCTAGCAAGTAAGGAAACACAGATCCAGAGAAATCTTCAAAGAAAGACAGAGGGTAGATTCAAAACCCACAATTTGTAAAGGAATTTATCATGTGTGGTTAATTTGTTTATTCTTGTGACAAAATTCACTGAAATGTTTGTTTACCTCAGAAGAGCTTCCACAGCAGTGACTTAACATGATATGTATGATAGAAAGCACTAAATAATTCAAATAATTATTAATACTAGTACATCATTCAGAGGCTTCTTGACAGAAGGGATGGTTGCCTTTATTTCAAACAGTTCTTTATAGCTTTTTAGAGCAATGGCTGTGTGCACAAACTAACATACTATATGTTAGTAACTAAACCCACTTTCATAGATTATGAATAAGTTATTTTATTTTCATATGCTTAATATTTTAGAAGAGTTTTTAGGAAGCTAGAGGATGATCTAAGAGAAGTGTAGTAGGAGAGCCTAAAAACCCTGAGGTAAAAATAAAACATCACAAATCTGTTGTATTGAATTTTCTTCATTGCCCTCTGCAGCACTGAACTCAATTCCTTTTATAATGCAATTCAACTTAAAATTTGCAATATTCAGAAAAGAGCTGATAATCCAAATTCACATCTTCCCTTCAGAATGAGGTAAATAGATATCCAAAAAATGCAAAAGGAAAAATTAAAAACCTGGAATACAAAATTTTAGAATAGACTAGTGTTATTAACCTTTGCAGCAAAAGGATATCACCCTGCAAAACAATGAAGTGGGAAACACCTCTTAAATGAGGGCATACACATATTCTGTGGATTTCTTAATTTTCTACAGAAAGAATAATTTCTTCTTATACCAGCCTTATAGTTGATACTAATAGGCAAAACTCTATCAGCATCAAGCAAGTGTAAGTAAACTGTTAATTCATCAAAGGCAAAAAGAGTCCAACCTAATAGTTTCATGTTGCAGATAAAATGTGTCATTAAATAATTGAGTGCATCTAAGGGTCTTTGCTTCTGTTCACACGCAACTCTTCACAGATGTGGTTTATCTTTCCAGGGGGCAGAACATCTTTTATTTTAAGGAATCTATTGCATCCTTCTTGTGCCACTTGCTCTACAGTCAACCAACAGGCTCTAAACCACAACTTTATCCACTGGTTTGTAGATCCTTAGATAGCTGGTAGGCAGGTGAATAGAGTCTTTGTTCATGCTCTTCTCTTTTTCAATGGGATGCTGTCCTCTAGATGCTGCTCAATTATCTACTGCATTTATTTCTATAGATCTGTATTCCTTTTATGCTGTTAACAGTGATTCCCTTTAGTGTCAACATCTGTGAAAAGAGGTCACAAGCTCTCTGAGGCAGATGACAAATCTCCTTAGTGTTATTACAAAATATTTGCCTTTTCTGGAAAGCTGTATATTTCTAAATACTTTCAAAGGACAGAGTTCATTCATAATAGTGCAGGATCAGACTATATATATATATATATATGTATGTATGTATGTATGTATATACATGGATTTTAGACAAATGCAGCCAGTAAAAATAAGGTATAAACAGATTGGCCATTTGTGTATGGCAATATTAAATGCCATAAAATTAAAAGTAGGAAATGTCCCTTTTTCAGACTAAAGCATGGGATTTCCAGTCACTTCTTCACATAGTGGGAAACTGATAAACATCATATAACACAGAATTATTTAGGTCTAAGACCATTGAGTCCAGCCATTAAGCCAGCACTGCCAAGACCACACTAAACCATATACTTTAAGTGCCACATCTACATGTCTTTAAATACCTCCAGGGATGGTGAAACAACCACCCCCCTGGGCAGCCTGTCCCAATGCCTGACAATTCTTTCCATGAAGAAATTTTTTCCTAGCATCCACTCTTAACCTCCCCAGGTACAACTTGAGACCATTTCTTCTTGTTCTATGGTTTGTTACTTGGGAGAAGAGACTGACCCCCACCTGGTTACACCTTCCTTTCTGGCAGTTTTAGAGAGTGAGAGAGTTCCTCCTGAGCCTCCTTTTCTCCAGGATAAACACCCCCAGCTCCCTCAGCTGCTCCTCACAGCACTTGTGCTCCAGACCCTTCCCCAGCTCTGTTGCCCTTCTCTGGACACGCTCCAGCCCCTCAATGTCTTTCTGGCAGGGAGGGGCCCAGAACTGAGCACAGGATTGGAGGTGTGGCCTCAGCAGTGCCGAGTACAGGGGGACGGTCACTGCCCTGGTCCTGCTGGCCACACCACTGCTGATACAAGCTCGGATGGCTACATGGGGACACTGCTGGCTCATATTCAGCCACTGCTGGCCAGCACACCCATCTTGAGTCTTGACAATACCCTAGGGCATCTACAGTGTCACCAGACACTTGTGCTTATGTAGCTTAACCACTCACCAACCACACCATGAAAAGCTAATGGGACTTTTGTGGTCTTGGGGCATAATTTCTAACACTATGTGGATGGGCCATATACAAAGTCACCAGGCACCAATGTTTAGAGATTTGAATGTCTCAATTTTCAGTAGCGAACAAGGCAAGAAAATAAACAGCTGCTAAGGGCACTGGGCAAAGCCTAGTGTTTTTTGTCATTCCATAATCTTTTTGAGATGTCATTTTTTCTTCTCACAGTCTGTCTGGAAGCCATAATGCACCAGAGATTTCCATGAAGGGACATATTTTAATCTAAATCTTGACCTTGATTTTTAACTTTTTATTTTTACTGTGATTTTGCTCTCAACAGGATGATAATGTGTTTCTAAGGAAAAGAAAACAGTCAAAAATACTGAAGAGGCATGTAGCAACAATATTACAATGTGGCTGCCTACAACTTTTGACCTGGAAAAACTGTCTGAAACCACAATGCTCCTATGAAAAACTTCAGTTTAGATAAACCAGCCTTACTTTTTAGGAGCAGCTATAAAACATATGCATGGACCATTTTCATTCAGTGCCTGAGCAATGTTCTGATGGATATCTGCCAGTAGTAATTTCTTTGTGTTGCAGGACATTCATGGCTCAGGGATGCTGAATGACCCCATGGCTGAGCAGTCCTAACTGTTTTCCAGTGCAGAGCGATGGCACAAGGTTAAAATGGGAGAATCAAGGTGGCTAAGTAATTCAAAAAATATGACATTTTATAGACACTCTTTCCATGCATATGCCTTAGCAGGATAGTTTGAGCATATATATGATGCAGGTAATGTATGGTCATCTATGGGGTCTGCACATAGGTCTTCTACAGTTAAAAAAATGCTCTTTTCTTCTGAATTTAGGCCTCCAGTTTGCTAGTGCCTCAGGTAAGGGTGCTCAATGAAATGTGTACTTTTATATTTGAGTGAAAAAGGCCTAAGTTATTTAATACATATTGCTGCAGAATGAAAAGAGGTTATGCTTCTGCAGAAAGCAGGAATAGAACTCTTGGGTGGGACTTCTTTCTTTTACACTTTTAATTTTCTACATTAAAATAAATTCACTAATTCCAAAATCTTATTTACAGTGATCAAAATGAGAGAAGGTGTTGGTTGCTTCTGATATGGAATGTCTCAATATTATTAGTGTTTGCTTTCCCTCCTTTTTAATTGAATACCTGCATGGATGCTTGAATACATTACAGACCTGGTTAAATTCATCTTTTTGCCTGATGCAATTTTAGAATTTAGAGGAAAAGGATCATATGATTTTGAAAAGGATTTAAAAGTCATCCATCTCTGTCTTTGCCATAGATAGAGAAGCTCCTTATAAACGTGGGTGTCTGTCATGTGGGCACTGAAAGAAAAAAATGAGTACAAAGTGGTGATTATTTCTTAATGCTTTGAAACTCTCACTGCTAGCAACATAACTTCCTTGTTATTAACATGTCTGCCTCTTTTTGTTTGAACAGTTTGTTTTACAGAAATAGATCTAGGCTCAGAGCATATTTCTTAATAACCTCTCATTCTCAATACGTATTAACACCAAGTCAGACGCCGTGTTACGTCATTTATAATACCGTAAAGTATTTATGCAGACATTATGAATCAGAGAAAATGAGGTTGTATGATTTGACGTTTGTATCAGGGAAACTTGTGCTTTATCAGGCAATGCTTCCAAGACAGATATTTTTCACATCTCTTTAATTTTGTGACATCATTCCTCTCTGACACTGAAATGCTATAGTTTTCTTATAATGAACAATTAAAATGGAATCCAAGTGTGGTGGGAATGAGCACTGTGGATAGCTGAGGCTATAGAAATGAAAAGGAGCTGATCACCTATCCCATGCAAATTTGTGTTGGTAAGCCAGTGTCTTTTCATTAATGACTGAGATGGTCTCTGAACACCATGTACAGTTTTATTATGAGATGAAAAAGTACTGAGCAACATTTAGGCTAAAATAATAGAGAAAATCAGAAGGTGGCAAATGCTGAAGTAATTTTTGAAGATGGTAAGCATTTCAGAGCTCCATTTGTTTACAAGAATCAGCAAGAAGCTTTAAAGGACACTAACACCTAAGCATTCAGGGAATGCAATCCAGATATGAACAAGCAGATATTCACAGAGTTTTCCAGTTCCTATTGCACTGTTATCTGCTCCATACTGCAAATATATACCCCCCCAGTACTTGCCATTTGAGAAATAAAACAGTGAGACAGAAAAGGCAGTGCATTTCATTGAAGCATGAAAATTAAAGTCAGATGCTCCAACACTCTCCCAGACTGATTTACCTCTACAGTTCTGTGCAAATCATTACCATTTCATATTTTAGTGAGCCCACCAGTCTGTAAAGACTACAATATTTTCTCATTTCACAAAGATGTTGCATTTATTCATTTGTATGTATAAAATATTTTTACAGATAGTGCAGCTATTATCTTTGCTTAAAAATGAACCTGGTATTTAACTTTGAGTAAGAAAAACCTTTCTGATTAAATCTCCAGAGAAATTTTAAGTTTCTGGTTTCATTTTACTGCTTTGATGCTTTCAGTGCCTTTTCTAAAGAATTAAAATGTCATTAACAAATAAAAACACCTTCATCAGTCTGAAATGTTACCTACAGTCATGATTTGTTTGTAATGATCTCATGGACTATATTTTTTGTATTTTAAATGAATGCAGAGTTGATGCATTCTCTTAGAGTAAAACAGAGTAACTCTGATTATGACTGCAAAAGCCTGATTTGAATTTCTTTATGCAAAGCCAAATCTCCCTCTGAACTTGTTAGTTCCTCTACTGCCCTCCCATGAAGACCTATCTTTACCTATATACAGCAATGTACCTCTTATTGTGCTTTGCATTGCAATCTGCACATTCCTGATGATTAATAAGATACACATAATAATTATTAGAGTGTAATAAATTAAAATTTAACATTGTGGAATTTATAAAGCCTAAAAAATAAATAAGCATACATAATGTCTCCTAATTAATTGCCAGTTGCTTTAAACCTATCTGTAGTACGAGCTTTTATAACTTGTCTGCAAGCAAAAACCAATGGACACAGAAAGTCCTTTCAAATCAGTTGTGTGCAGCCATGATCACCCATGTATCCATATTATCATCTACCCTACTGCCACAGGATGTTTATACCTTCCTGTGATGCTCCTGGTATTGACCACTGTCAGAAATGAGGGCCTGGCTTCAATGAACTTCAGGTCATACACATACATGAGGAAAATAAAAGAGTTCCCTCAGCTGTGTTTGTTTCCTACATTAGATAATTCTGTCTTCAGTTTAACACTTTAGTGTAAAACTGCAGAGATCCAAATGGAATTAGAGTGAAACAGTAGTTGGTACCTCTTAGCTGTTTTCATTGGAGATAAGACAGGCATCAGAATTAGGACCTCCCTGATTTGAATCTCTTCACACCTTACCAAGACAAGCTCATGTAATGCTCTCTGACTTTTATACTCACTCTGAGTTTTGATACTGAGCCAACTCACCTGGAGTGAAATGACTGTATTGTGTAACAAAAATTATTAAAGAAAGAAGCAGAAAAAACTAATAGCTTATGACTATTTTACAGTATTTTTTTCTGAAATTACAGAAGCAGTACTCATACCTCACAGTGCATATAATTAAAGTCTGCAAGCCACAACAGTAAAAATTATAATACTTCTACAATCACTATCAACCAAATTTTGAAATTGTTTAATTCCTCATCTATATGCACAAATAAGATGACACAGCTGAAAATTATTTTGATAAAGAGATATTTATAAGTGGTCAGACATATTTTGTTTGATTCTATTACTGTTGGATTGGTGGACCTGATTGCTAAAATAAGTTGCAAGGTGTTTGATACCTACACGTTTTCCCAGGTAAAGGTTACGTTATGTCATTCAGAAATTTTAAGTATATCAGGAACCTTTTTATTAAAAAAATCCCAACAAAACCAAACAAAAGCCCTAATACCCAAACAAAAACCCCAACTCCAATAAACCAACTCATGAAATAGAGGTTTTGTATATATGGTAATATTTTGGTCATTAGAAATGGGAAGACACAGGAGTCAAAGAGATTTTTATATAGAATAGAAACTCACTAGCTTTGATGACCTTATTTAGACTTCCATTTTACACCTGCAGTAATATAAGAACAAGTAATTTTGGAGACAATTTATGTAGAGTTATGGATTTGCTGATTCACCAGAGAATTATTCTAGTGCTATGTCAGTGTAATGTGGTGTTGCAGAAGACTCAATATTTACCTTTTAAGCGTAATCAGGCAGTTACATATCCAGATGAGACAAATGGCATAAAAAATTCTTGTGGATGTAAAAACCTGTTCAATTTGGATATGCAAATTTCTGTAAAAGAACTAAGAAGGTAGCCCATACTTAAATATCCATCTCTATCTCCTGTATTTATACTCAAACCCAGGGCTAGAAAATAATTTGCAATTGCAAGACCATAAATCAGTTTTAAAATTATGACTCTGGCCAAATGGTGGATACTCTACTGTATTATTTTAATAGAGTGTTATCTGATGTGATACCAGAAACAGTTCCCTAACGTGGTGATGCTCAGAAACAAAGTATGGGGGTTTTTTATCTGATGATTTTCCTGAAGTGATAGGAAAATAGGATACAAATTATATATACTCATACTCCAGGTAAAATTTCCCATATGCTGGATGATACCATGGAGAGGAGATTAGGGGAGGGCAGAAGGAGGGGAAGATAATTTGAGAAAAAGAGTTTTGACTCTGTTCAAGTCTATTCCTTAACAAAACTTTCCTTTGTCCTCTTCAGTGAGAACATTTCAAACCTTCAGACAATTTCATGAGCAGCAACTTCTGCCCACATATATAGGTAGAAGCTCTGGTGTTCACAAGCAAAGATCAGAACTCCGTGGAATGACATAAACTTTCTCTATATTAGTAAAACAGCAATGACAAATTAAAACCGTGTAGTATTTCCTTGCTAGCTTATTAGCAATGAATTTGGACTATGAAAGAATAGTTTGATAGGAATACAACTATATTTGCATTAAATAAAAGTTTGTTGAAGAAACATTTTTGATAGTTTATAGTTTCATCAATAGGTTACTAGAAAGCCAGCCAGGTGTGCTATTATTCTTTCTATTGCCTTGAAAGCTATGCTTTAGAGAACTTTGCTCAAATCAACATTTCCATTTGATACTTGAAAAGAATATAAAATTAGAAGAGAAGGAACAGACAGAAAGCCTGTTGTATCCAGTTTACAGGAACATCTTGCCATTGATTTATGTCTCTGCCTTTTGAAAGTGTAGTTTAAGATCTGTCCTTGAAAACATGGATCGCATCACACTGCCAAGTATTTTCCAGATATTAAGAAATATGCCTTTTGCCACTGTTACAAAATCAGTTTGCACTTTCTGAATCAACTTATAGAAATATTCAGTATTAGTGCAGTTTAGGACATGTAATCAGACTTGATGTCTTCTATGATTTTTTGCAAATTGTCTTACACAGTCACAAATTAGCTGCTGAATTCCACATGAGGACCACTATTTTGTCTTGAATTTCAACTCACAATAGACTTGCTTCTGGTAAGGTAGTCCCCAGGTCTCTTGAGCTAAATAGTTACTACAAAAACAACTGAAAAAATTCTGACATGTTAAGTTTTACAGATAGTGATATAACTAGTTTTTTGTCTCTGAGCAGAGTGTTTAAATATTGAAATAGCTGTCCTGTGGAAATTGCTAATCCTTTAACACTTGGCTTTTTTTTTTAATTAGGATAGCAAGTTTGTCACTTTTATTTTTGCAGAAGTTTGGTTTTTTAATTTTTTTTATGTTATCATAAACAGAAAATGCAGAAAAAGGGTTAAATCTTGATGTTTGTGATTTTAGTAAAATACTTGGATATTTGCAAATTAGACCATCTTGGGTTGAGATTAATAGATGTGTCCAAGGCCCTATAATATAATTCTGATGACATATGCCTCTTCCTGGCTTTGTTGCATATTATCTATTTCCAAGATATAATCATATGATTTTCATCATGTGTTGCAATTTCAAACATGAAAAAGCAATGATATGTCATGGGAAATGTAATCCATTCACATTTTTGTTTGAGAGAGTCAGGAAGGGATGTGCTTGAGTTATAACCCAGACTGAAGTTAATGCAGACTATGAAGTAAAATATTTCCATTTGTTTCAAAAGACCCCAAACTTCTCTCATTCTGGTTGATCTGACCATATTTTTCTTTTCCTAACAGGAAAAACAGTTTTCTTGAAAAAATTATTTGCAGATACTGCATTTCCTATTTTAAAAAAAAGTTCATTACCAGATTTTTCTGTGAATCAGTAATAAACCAAACCCTTAAAACAGTATTTGAAAGCACTTTGCTGCTAGATGTTGAATATTCACATGAAATTTTATGAGGTCCCGATGGTTTATAACAGCACAAGCTTCAGGGGCAAGCCAAGTGAACAGGAGATGAATGGACCTGCCTGGGATGTGCGAAGGTGTGCGTAATGAAATCCAAAGCGAAGAGCAGCAGGCTCAGATGTGCACAAGCTGTTTCTAAGTCCCTGAGCTTTATGTACAGCTAGGTACTGGACACGATAATTGTGCCTGCTGTGCAGCTGGAGGTGGGATTTGCCAGCCCCCATGCACACAGCTGAGTAGTCAGCCCTTGCCCAGATGAGAGATGTGGAACTTGAATGCTAATTACCAGATTTCAGCCCACTATTTCAACCTGCTGTAACAGATCCCAGAAGGGGCTAACAGGTATCCATGCACACATCTCTTGATTTGAGGAAAATTTTTTTTTTCCCAGTTGTACAGACATATGGCAAGTCCTGGTTCCTCTTTCCTGCAAGGCCCCCTCTCCCAGAAGGGCCAGCACCAGTCCATGTCCCATGGAAAACAAAGAGGAGATCCTGACTGTAGTGTGGAAAAACCATGTCCTGGGCCAACCTCCATCTGTGGTGATGGCTCTGCTGCAAGGCAGCCCTGCCTGGGCCTGGCCACAGCCCTGCTAACCCAGAAGCTGATATCCTGTCCCCATGCCCATGACCATCCTGGGGCTGCCTGGCCTTGATTCCCCTCACCAGGCCTTATCCTGATGCACACTCATGGGAGCCCTTCATGGTGCCCTGATGTCTCCCACCATTTCCCAGGCAGCTGGAGCAAGTGCCCTGGCAGCATTCATGAACCCCTCTACTTTCCTTTCTCCTCAACTCTAAAACCCAATGCTTTTTGTTGTTTTGCTGCGTGCTGCAGTTTGATGGAATTGGATCCACCCAAGGGTACTGAGAGAACTGGCAGAAGTGTTCACTTACACACTTTCCATCAGTTATCATCAGTCCTGGCTAAACAGGGAGGCCCCAGACAACTGAAAGTTAGTAAATGTGATGCCCATCTACAAGCAGGATGGAGAGAGGATCCAGGGAACTACAGGCCTGCCAGCCTGACCTTGGGGCTGAGGAAGGTCATGGAGCAGATCATCTGAAGTGACCTCACGTGCTACATGCAGGACAACCAGGTGATCAGGCCCAGCCAGCATGGGCTTGTGAAAGGCAGGTCCTGCTTAAAAAAATTGATCTCCTTTTACAAGTTGACCCACTTAGCAGAAAAGGAAAAGGCTGTGGATGTTGTCTGCCTGGAGTTTAGTAAAGCCTTTGGCACCTTTTCCCACAGTATTCTCCTGGAGAAACTGGTTGCTCATGGCTTGGACAGGTACACTGCTTGCTAGGTAAAAAAGTTGACAGGATGGCTGATCCCAGAAAGTGGTGCTGACTGGAGTTATATACAGCTGGGTCAAAAGTGGGATTCCCCAGAGCTCAGTTTTGGGTCCAGATCTGTTTAATAACTTTATTGATGACTTGGATCAAATTCATCATCAGCAAGTGTTCAGAAAACACCAGAAGTGTCAATCTGCTGTAGGGTAGGAAGGCTCTGCAGGGGAATCTGGACAGGCTGGACGGATGGGTCGAGGCCAGTTGCAAGAGGTTCAACAAAGCCAAGTTCCAGGTCCTGTACTTGGGTCACAACAACCCCAAGCAGTGCTACAGGCTGGGAGCAGAGTGGCTGAAAACCTGCTTGGTAGAAAAGGACCTGGGGGTGCTGGTCAACAGCAGCTGAACATGAGCTAAGACGTGCCTATGTGGCCAAGAAGGCCAATGGCACCTGGCCTGGATGAGCAGTGGTGTGGCCAGCAGGACCAGGGCAGTGATCGTCCCCCCTGTATTTGGCATTGCTGAGACCACACCTTGAATCCTGTGCTCAGTTCTGGGCCCCTAAGTGAAGGCCACAATTAGGTCACCCTGAAGCCTTCTCTTTTCCAGGCTGAACAATTCCAATTCTCTCAGCCTTTCCTCATAGGAGAGGTGCTCCATATCTCTCATCAACTTTGTGGCCCTCCTCTGGATTTGCTCCAACAGGTATGTGTCCTTCCCATATTGGGGACCTCAGAAGTGGATCCAGTACTCAAGGTGGAGTCTCACCAGAGCAGAATAGAGAGGCAGAATCACCTTCCTTGAACTGCTGGCCATGCTTTGTTTGATGCTAGGAAATTGAATTGAATGTTAGGAAATATTTCTTCCCCAAAAGGGTTGTCACACATTGAAACAGGCTGCCTAGGGAAACATCTGAGTCTCCCTTCCTGGAGGTACTTAAAATACATGTAGATGTGGTACTCAGGGGCATGGTTTAGTTGTGGACTTGACAGTGATGGGTTAATGGCTGGTCTCAGTGATCTTAAAAGTATTTTCCAAACTAATTGATTCCATGATTCTATGATTCTATGATTTGCATTTTAAACAATTCACAACTTCAAGATGTTTCTCACTTGAAAATTAGTTATCCAATTTGCATGCTTTTTCATGCCAGTACTATAGGCCTACTGAATTGTATACTAGTAATGCCCACATATATTGTGTTGACCACAAAGCAGACAAAGCACTGTCTTATTCACTAAAATATATGGAATTCAAAGCCAGGATTTTCTTTTTTGAGTCCTGTATATGATGTGTCAATTTATCATTGAAGGTCTAAGCTACCCTGAAATGAATCTCTTAAAATCACATGTAGCTGCTCGCTGACTAGTTTACACAAGGTATTGTGCCATTTTTAAAGGTAATTTACAAATTTAAAATATGAAGTGAGATGTTGATTCATATTTAAATGCTAGAAAAACAAACAGTGTAAATGGCCTTAGTAAATATTTTAAGAAAGCAAAAAGGAGAAAGAAGACAAGTACTGGCAACTGGTAAGAGCTTTTATATTACACTTGACATGTATTTGAATGTCTTTCACAGTTTCTGTGCTTATAAACCACCTGTTAGTGGTTAATATTATAAATCATTCATTATGAACATGAAGAAAGAAAAGCACTTTGGATTTGTCAAATTGATTTTTATGTGAATTATGATTAGACAGGGAAATACTGCTGCTGTATTACTGGAAGGATCTAAGCAAGAAATGCATATATGATTGAAATCCTGGTCATATAGTCAGTCTCCAGTGTGTTCTACCAGTATTTAGAAGACTTATTTTTTCATATCTCTTCTGCATTTCTAGTTGTCTCCCACAGACTTTCCAAACCTCCTGGGCTTTGTCATGGTAACAGCTTAATTTATCTCATTTCAGCCTGTGGGATGAAAATTTGCCAGAGAGCTCTCTACAGTGCCCACAAACATTTGTTTGCTGTGTTTATACCTGAAAATATAGATAAATTTCAAGTTATTTTTTGACTAAAAAACTGAATTAATAGGAAAATTGGTTAAAATTGACATTGTGAAGTAATTTTGCCCCACTTCCTTCTTAGATTTGGTAGTATAAGGCCTAGCATGGCACTTGGTACAATATTTTGAAATAAAAGTTTCCAATTTTTTTCTTGCTCAACAGACAAGAGATGGACTTTAGCATTCAGTAAAAGTATACTGGAATAAGGAGGTAGCAGCCAAGCACAACAAATATCCAGATCCATTCTAAACTAAACTCAGCTTGGGAAGGTGTAGCCAGCAAACTTTTCCACATGAAAAACTGACTTTTAAAATGGAGCCTGCCCCTTGCCATTATAGAACTGGGCTAATGCAATTACAGAACTGAGTTGGAAGCACTCATTTGAATTATTTAATTAAAAATTATGGGAAAAAAACAGATTTTGGCAAAGATTGCTAATCACTGGTGAAAGCCTACTGAGCTTAACTATTCTTACCATGACGATTTTGTGTACAAGAATATCACTTAAACAGACTAGTTTTTTTCAATGGGACAGTGCCCACTGCCGGATGTGCAACAAAACCCTGACAGATCTAGAGACTGAAAAAGTTACTGATTGTTTCCATGTGTATGCATGAGAATGCAGATTACAAAACCCTCCTGCGGTCTCTGTCACTGGCCGTGCTTTGACAAGCATCTTATTCAAAGAAGAAAGTCAGACAAATTATTACAGCTGAAGTTTTGTCACTGATGCAAACACACTAGACTTGATAAGAGTCCTCACCTTTAGTCACCTTGTTCCTTTTTTCTTGGGAGACAGTCATCAGCTTCTGCCGCAGTGAGAGCTAGGTCAAAGATAATCCAAAGTCCGAGAAAAGTATTCATCTTGGGGTGAGACAAGAAATCTGTTCAAAATTTGCAAACAAAAAAGAGCAAAATGTGTCATCTTACTTGATATAAAATGTTGTCCCACTCAGTACTTAGCACAGATGCTCCCTGAGTGAGTCATTTGTGCAATATACTACAAACACAAATCAGTTCATTTCTTGGAAGAGAAAAACAGAGAAAGAAACTTGAGCTTGTTCATACTCTCAGAGCAGTTCCATTTTTATTTTGAAAGTTTGGTCTGTATGAGGTTAGCAGAATTAGGACCAAATTATAAAAGAGTTGGTTTGTTATTAAAGTTTGTCTTCTGTTAGCTATTCAGATTTGAAGGACATGCCAAATTATTTTTAAAGTATTGGACAGATCTTTTAATTAAAATTTATTCTGAGTCTTTTTCTGCTCACTTTTCTAGGCTTTGGTTCAGCAAAGCACTTAAACATGTGCCTGGTCTCAATCCCATCAAGTAGTCTCATGGTAGCCAAGTGGAACAAGCATATGGTAATGAATGTGCTTAAGAGGATGTGTGCAATTGATTTGCCTATAAGCACACAGGATAGAGGAAACTATGTATCAATTTCTGTTTTAATGCATAGTGTTCTTCTGTTTTCTATCTTCCTTATGTTCTTTAATCATCCATTTAAAAATAGCATATCAAAGTATGTTACAGAAATATGCAATCAGACTGCTGCCAAGTCAGTTTCAATTAAAAAAAGGAATTTTTACATTCAACTGAAAACAAGACACTTGAATTTGTTGATAGTTTATTATTGTTTGCAAACAGTTTGTTCTGAAATTTGCACATGTACTTTGCAAGTTGTGCATTATAAAAGTTGGAATGGTTTGGGTTTTTTATTAAGTAATAATTAGATCCACTAAATGGCTTGGAAAGAGTCAGGAGACTTCTTTCTCCTCTGCTTACATCTTTGTGGTAACAAACTAGCTATTGCTAATTTTAAACAGGAATGACTGACCAGAACCAGCTTTTGGAGTATCAAAAAATTATTTTTCATGATATGGATAAAGCTTCTTGATAGTTGCTTCCACACAATATTAGCTCCCATTTTGTCTCATTTTGGGAATAAAAGCTCTTTATAGCACATGGATGTTTTACTCCTTCTCAGTAATACCTATGCTTACAGAATTTCTCAAGAACAAAAAAAGTGGAGGCAGTAATGTTGCAGCCCCCTCCAATAAAAATTGCTAAAAACCTCAAGATTTGCAAGGTTTCAAAGTTATTAAATTCTGTACATGTAGGAAATTCACAACTTTTTCCCCCTAAGGTTACTCTACAAGCTGGGATGCTGTTGCATATTCTGTGTTGAATTTGTGTCAACATCAGAGTGAAATCCATACACTTGGTAGGTTTTGCCCCACTGAGCGTTGGAATCTGTCCATGCTATAACCCAGGGCCTGATCTTTTGAGCTTTGAGCTTTCTCAGTGATGAAGACATAACTCATTTTCACTCCAAGGCATCACCTTGCTTTAGATCAGTGGGGAAACCACCAACTTGGGTGAAAGTTGGCCTGTTGTAAAAAGAAACACTTAGTCTCCTCAAAGAAATGTCTCTGGCTTTGGAATTTGCTATACCAACACTTGAATGGAACATCTGAGTATCTTTAGAGTGTGTTTTCTGTCCAGACAGTTGGTATGTATGTATTTGTGCACTTGTGCATGTGTGTGAGTGAGTGCTCAGTTGCTGCAGAATGAATGGGTGGTTTAGATTCTTTGAGTATGGGAATGCATAACTTTGAATCATGCTACTGTTTTTTAGGTCTGAGTAAAGTTTTTACAGAATTATTAAGTTATATTGAGGTGACTGGGGGCCTTTCTAGCATTTTAAACTACTAAAAAGACAGAAAACAAATAAATGCTAGAGCTTTCTCTAATTTCAGATCACCACATATTCTCATTTCTACCTGATATAACTGCAATCCCTTTCTGCAAAGTTAACATTCTAGTATAGCTCACAGAATTAATGTCTCAAAAATAACCCTACAAATGGTGTATGCTATATTTACTATAGAAATTGAAATTGCAGAGGTTTCTGAATCTCCCAAACCCTCACATTATATATTTACTTTCTGCTAAGTTGAAATACAGGAGACCATTTTCTAACATGCTATGAATGAGAAATACTCATGATGAAATAAGGCTATTATACTTGCCTTCAGACTCGGAGAATAGATTGCTGCTAAACACAGTGAAGGTCAGAACTGAAATGAAAGTATTTTGTTTCATATGAGTTGATGCCAACTCCTCCTAGAAGTGTCACTTATTTGGCCACTGTTGACGGTATCATTAATGAATCAATGGCATTGTTATAATAGTGGAGAGCAGCAGGTGAGAGTGAGGGGGTAGGAAATCTATACTATTTTTGTATCTTGAATATGGTTGCTAAGCACTAGCATGATATGTAGAACATATTTTATGCCATTCTGAGCAGAAGAAGAAAGAAATAAGAGATCGCGTATTAAAGAAAATGCAGCTGCTGTTTATAGAGTCACAATTATTGGAGATGATCTAAAGATATGATGCTTATAAGAGCTTGCTCAAAAAAGTAGATTGCAAGGTAAAGAAAACAACTCCTTTACAGCATATTATAGCCCTCAGCAGTTCTTTGAATCTATGGCTGGAGTAAGGCATGGTGGTAGAAATAATGGGCATAGTTAATTGCTGTTTAAATACAAGCACTTACTGTGATTTGTACATGCTTCCCTTTCAGAGAAAGTCAATCAGTATTTATCCTGTCTTGGGACAGGCTCTTCAGGAATAGCTTTGGAAAATCCAGAGAAGCGGTGTAATGATTTACACTGTAAAGGAGAATAGGAAACAACTAGTCACTTTTTCTCACAGTACAGGAAATAACAGACATGAAATTAAATTATGGGGTAGCAGCCTTCAAGCAAACAAAATAAGTTAGTTTTGTGAGGTATTCATAGTTAAGTTGTCTAACCTACTGCCACATGGTGCTAGCAATGCCAGAGGCATTGATGAGTTCAAAAAGTAATAGAAGAAATTCCGAAAATAAAATCCCATTAAGACCTATTAAAAAAAGTACCTCTGAGTCTGGAATGACCTAATTCAAAGACTGGGAGTCTATTTGAGAGCTATCCCTTATGGTTGCCCCATGCTTATTTTATTTATCTAGGTTTTTGTTAGCCCATATGACACAGGTTCCTGGACTAGGTGAAGCTTTGATTTGACTAGGCATAACCACTCATATTTTCTTATATATTCTAAAAGTATTTATGTTAACTTATGACATGATAGGACAAAATTTCTGTTCAGGTTTGTTCTTGACTAGATATTGCTCTAATACTGCAATATGATTTTTACAGACCCTGCTGTTAATCCTGCAGACCTGGATTTAAGAAGTTTGCAAGAATATAAACCAGAATACTACAAATTGTATGTTCTTTATAGGTTCATTTTATGGATTACCCAGCGAAAGCCCTTCTGTATAAAGCAAGCAAAGGAAGCGCAGTTACACTGTATTAGTACCCTTATAATGTCACCTGAATAGACTGTAATTTTGACAGTCACAGATTACTTCCAATGGAAAAGCAGCACTTGATGCAAGCTAAAGCTACAGTTCTGAACTAGGCTCCTCTAGATAAGAAGAAACTAAGCCAAGTCTAAAGGAGAACAGCAAAATTTAGTGAATTCCACAAGGTGACAATTAAATGAATTGTTATATTTTTATGATTTTGTTTCTTAATATGCATGGTGATTTAGCTCTCTGAGTGAGTACTATGGGTAAGAAGTGACAAAATGCCCTAATTATTCTCTGTCTTGCCTCTTCCTTGATGAATTTATGCATGCAGGAAAAGTGTAGAGTTGGCAGATACAGTAATGCCACTACTCTTTCCCATGTCCCAAGTCTAAAAATCCAGCAAAATTGTACAGGAACTCCACAAGATAGGATTTTTGGTTTTAACTATCTCACTGTGTTAGTATTATTAGCTGGATTAGAATATTTTTCCAGAAAAAAAGTAGCAGAAACAATTATGAAATGGAAAAAATGTAGTAAACAGGGTATTGGTGATACTCTAAAGCACACCTGCTAGGTTTTCCTTATGGCCTAGTCCTTTTGAGTTTTTACAACATATTTTCACTAAGCACACCTACTACTGCTGAATCTGACTTTGATGTTACTGGAATTCTTCACATTAGATGAATCAAGGTTTCAAAGCTGTAGTTACCTGTGGAGACTGGTACAATTCATTTCATACATTCACTGCTCATTAGCACATGCATTAAGCAGTTTCTTGCACCTTCTATATCTGTAATGAACATTAAACCATCTCATCTACTCATAATAATATAATGGCTCCTGTGATGACAGACTCTGTTTGCACAGGAAGCAGATGTTGATGTTTACCTAGATGTAATTTGCAATGATGAGTGGTGGTGAGCTGAGGTTTTTTCCTGCCAGAGCAATTCAGTCTATGTTAAGCTTCTGCAAAATATTTTGCATGCCATTGTGGTCTCTCAGGTCAATATAGATATCCATATTATCTCAGCGAGTATTTGTGAATCTATATCAAGATATTAAATTATGCATTTAAGAAAACCATTTACTTAAAGATATATTTACCAAATCTCTGAAATGCGGTGTCCAGAAAAATTGTGGGTAAACTTCAACCAAAGATGAAAATAGTATTTGTTGGGGTCATAAATGGATTTCTGACAAATAAATATGGTAGGGATTATTCAGAGAGAGTGCCAGTGACTAAAAAACTGAAATCAGTAACAGGTAAGGTTGAAATAAAACACATTTATTTTAGTAGAGGAGTGCCATACACTACAATGAATTACAAAAGGGTGATATTAATTCTCCATCATTTAGAGCCTTTAAATCTAGGCTGGAAGTCTTTCTAAAAAATACTCTTTAGTTCAACTTGACAAAAAACTGATGAATTATATTTTCTAACCTGTGTTATGCCAGAGGTATACAAGAGCAACCTTGGGATTTCTTTTGGTTTTAATATCTGTAAAATCTATGATATAATGAAATACAATCAGATAACCACGTCTATTTTACTCCTAAATTCTCTCTATATTTTTTTCTTTTGGACATAATTTACAACTGACAAACCACGTCTCAGGATTTCCTCTTTTGAATTTGGAGCTGTTGTTCACTGTGTCCAGTTCTTTTGTCATCTCTTTCTAATCCTAAAACATGTTTTCTCATCTGCACACTCACATTTGGAATTGGGGACATACCACTCTTTCTTGATGAACATCAATTTATTTTACTAATTTCAGGCCCACTTCTCTGAATATCCTTTCTTGTTGTCAGCATATTGCAGGTATTTGATTTTTTCTATACTTTTCACTTCTTGGAATCCTGAAAATAGGTCTTAATGAAATTTGTAGTAAGACATAAATCTGTAGCTGTAATGATCATGTCAGTGCTTTATACAGACAGCTTCAAAAGTCACCACTCATTTCTGAAAATATTGTGTTGAAACAGAAAAATGTGGAAAGAATGTCCAGAAGCAAACTTCTCCTTTGTTGTTTCCTAAATCACACTGTTGGCTCCAGAGACAATAAAACCAGGCAAAATACAAATCTTTTGTCTCTCCTTATTTCATCAAAGTGAAAGTGGTACTGCTTGGCTAAAAGTGTGTGGGGTATGCCCAGCCCCCACCCTGGAGGGACGTCTGCTGAGATAAGGAGAGTGCCTTAACCTCCCAGCAGAACTCCCCTGGAAAGGCAACCACTTTTGCAGTTATGGCAAGAAGAAGACAAAACCAGAATCCTCTGGGAGACCCTATGCAGATCCTTTGTAACCCATTGGCCTTTACCCTCTGACACCCACCCCCTGTATCCCTATAAAGCCAGCCCCCTGCTCCTGCAAGGGCAGAGCGAGCTCGTCCCTGGCTCCCCTTCGCCGAACTCATAAAGCTGCCTCGTGCGGAACAGCCACACGAGCCTCTCGTCTCTCTGCCTGGTCTGGCCTGGAGGTGCCCTGCAGAGCTGAGCTGGAATCACGAGCTGACAATCACTAAAGAGCTGACAGCTTCTGCACGGGCCCTCCTGGCCAGCTGCTGAGGGAAGACACCGGGCCTTGGGAACTCGATCTCTTTTGGGACCATCTCTCTGGACTGGTCACAGCTTCCTTGGTCTGAGCTACTGACCCCACACCAGCTTGCATAAAAGTGGTCTTCTAAATTTAAATCAGTTGCAGCTACAATGGATTTAGTCACAGTTTTTTGAATTTTTGGGGTTCCTTGTAGAGTCACAGTTGTCTAAACCTTAAAAAAATAAAATAGTCCAGGATTCAATGTGAATAGAGATGTGGTCTGATCACTTGCAGAAAACTGGCCTTAAAATTACTATTTCAAAGCCATTTAGAATGATCTGGAATCCCAGATGCATTTGTAAATGTATCTATATAGTTTTTTTTTCCTTTTGGAAAGACAATACCTTTCCACTCTCTAAGGTCTTTCTTTGGGGGCTCTTTTAAAATTAATTCTCTTTTTTCTTTTGCTAATTTTTTCCTGCCGCATCTCTTCTGTATCCTGAAAATGCTTTTCCCTCCTTGACATTTAGACTCTTCAAGTATTTATAGATTGTTACCATGTCCCCCTTTAGTCATTTCTTAGACAAACTATGCATATTTAGCACTTGCAATCAATCCTCATACATCAATCACTCCAGAAGTCTAATCATTTTTTGCAGCTTTCTTCAGATCTTCCTCCAATATGTGAATATCCTTCTAATAAGATGCCTAAAATTAAATACAATGGGTCATGTCTGCTGCTCATGTAAATCAGTGTAGCTCTGCTGAAGACTGTGTTGATTCATGCTGGCTAAAGTTAAAGAGCAACATTTCTAGTGCAAAGACATCAAAACTGTATATATTTTGTGAAGTGAGCCTGAAACCACACAGAGCTTTTTTTCATGGTAAAGCTTCTTTGAATTAATTTCCATCACTTAGCTATACTTTTTGAATGATGAACTTCCAGTTTGCTTCCTGTAAACCCTCAATATAATCTGCATTTTTTTATTTTAGTGTTTTGAGGTGCTCCTTCAGCCTCCCTGACATACTTCCTTTCCGTCCTTGGCACAGCCATGTGTCCCAAACCTCTAGCTGGAGGTTTCTGCTCACAGACCATGGCCACGTAGAGGTGATGCAGGTTTAGAGTGGCTGTGGGAAGCATGGTTGTAGCCCAGAATGTAAAGAGCATCAATGGCTGGCACCCTCCCAAAACCTATCTCTGATGTGGAGAGAAAGAATTTAATCCACCTTGCAGCTGATCTTCCTTTGGAGTGTTCTTCATCGCTCTACTGGCCCCATCAAGCAACCATACCTCAGCATGTTTAATTCAAAATCAGATCTTTATGTCATTAAAATCCAACAAAGGTCATGAAGACTCATAACAGAGAAAGATATGCTTATATTTTAAAACATTTTTTCAAACTAGCTGTGGCTAGAGGGCAAAAGTAGCAGTCCTAATTAGGCTACTAATAGCTCTAGGCCTCCTGTATTGTCAATGCAGATGAATACACATTTTTTCTGGATAATTAATACAGCATTTAGTGGAACAAATTAGCACTGGAAATAAGTAAAAATTAAATTTATAAATAACTTACAAAATAGGGTATCACTGCTCAATGCAAAATGGTGACTTTCCATTAGAAATACTGTAAAAGTTCTGTAATAATTATCACAGGATTTATCTCCTGTAATATATTACAAAAGCACACACTCACAATTAGTGAAGAAACCTATTTCAGTATGTCACTATGGTCAATTCTGTCCTGAATTGACACTGTTTAGGGGGAGAGGCATGGATTGTTGTTATTTCTGGATTATTATTTTCCACAGTACAGAATTTATGCTTTTTTTTTTTTAATTTTTTTTTTGGCACTAATGTACAATACAACTGGCCATGCTTTGGAGAAGTCTGCTTTATTGCAAATGCTTTGTGGGTGATGTGGCACTTGGTTTCAAACCAAGACAGCATCTTCTTTAGGGAGCAAATTGTTCAGACTAAAAATTCTTTCTTTGAAAAAGTACAGAAGCCAGGCCACTTTGTAATTGATAATCATAAAGGAAACCTATTGACCTATTGCTGTTTTAAAAACTATTTTACATGTGTGTTTTTCCCCTCTGCATTGTTTTTCAATTTACACAAATTTCTTTGGCCTTTTCATTTTAAGCAAGTGTTTTCTGCTTGATTTCCTTCAGAACCATTTAGTACAACTTCTATTTCCACAGATTTATAATTCCACAGGGAAGAGTAAAATGAATGCCATCTAAGATATAAACTATATGTCTGAAGAACTTTCCATTCAATACCAAGGGAGTCCTGTGATAACATGGAAGACAAATGTATTTGTTCAGATAATTAGGGTCGCAAAATTGGGATAAGGAGGATTAATTTTTTTTGTTATACATATATATATACAGAGAGAAAAACCAAAGCTTTGATGAGATGTTGTATATATTAGCACTGTGTTTCACCACAGAGAAGTATATAGAGAAATATATCTTGAAATTTCACTCAGTAATTATCAGCATGTGATAATAGTTCAAATAGATTAGACTTTCAGATGGAAAGTAGCCTTCTGAGATAGACTGACAACCAATTATAAAAGCTATGGAAATAAAAATTTGGCGTAGAAAACAATAAGGTCATCTGCTGTGCTTGTCAATAGCGGGTTGTTCCCCCTCAGGATACACTTGCATGTTGTGCACAGTACTTCCCTAACTACTTCTCACAAATTCTTTACACCAGCTATAGGGATTCATATTGCACTCTAACTGTAGATTACAGCTAGGCCTGTATTTCTAACCTTGTACTCCTCTTATATGTTTTGCAAGGAGTGGAGTGAAGGGAGTAGAAAATATTGATTTATGAGGTATGGTAAACTAGCAGGCTAATATTGAGTTGCCTCCTCCCTTCCTTGAAAGCTCAAGGCTGCATTCTCAGAGGATTTATAGTGAATGACTTCAGAAAAACAGAGGCTGCTCCAGTCACTGATGGTGAACCAGTAGCTACATGTACCTATTTTACATCAATGGCTCCTTGTCATGGTAGAAAAAATAGAGGTTTTCTGTTCTAAGGATGAAGGAATGAATCTGAACTGTGCTTCCTGTTGGAATTTGCTGGGAAAGAGGAGAAAAAAGCTGGGAAGAAACAGCAAAAATAATTGAACAGTTTGTTACCTAAACCTAACCTTGTCCTTTTGCCCATGCCTACATCTGACACTGTTTTCTAGGCAATCTTAGGACATCACATTTTAGCCTGTTTGTCCCTTACACATAATTCATAGTGCATCTTCAGGACTGGGATATTAAAGAATAAACCTCCCTGCCCTGTATAAAAGCCTGGGGAGCCTGCATGTAAAGAGGAGCAGAGGAATCCTGGGATTGAGTGTCACTCAGTAATTGAGTGAGAATAAAATGGTCAATGAAATACAAAATACTGCTAAATGGGAAAAGTAATCATATCTATGCAGACACAAATATGATTGCAAAATTTGTTACGATCGAAGGGATCACAAAATTGCTATGATGGTTCTTTGAAGAGAGCTTGATGCCCAGTAATCCCAGAGAGGCAAAATGTGATATTAGAAGTTGTTAGGGAAGGAAGGTAGAATGAAACAGAAAACATCATTAAGGCAGCATATAAATCACTAGGATGTTTATATTTTTTAGTAATACAGTACATTCTAATTGTTTCATTTGAAAAGGGCTAGGCAGAAATAGAAAAGCAGGAAGGAATGTGACAAGGATGAGCAACAGTGCAGAACAGCTCTGATTTTAAGGGAGATTAAACAGAATAACACTTCCAATTTGGAAAAGCTGTGATATGGTACAAGTATATACAATCAGGAGTGATGATCATTCATTAGCTCTGAAAGAGAGCAAGAATTTGTCAAGTGATATTTTTCAAGCAGCAGGTTTAAAACAAGTGAAGAACTTTTTTAACATGATTGCAATTAAAATTGGAACTCATTGCCACAGAATATTATGAAGAACAAAGGTAGAAATGGATTCAGACAAACTTACAGGAAGAATAAAAAAATCCCTCTGGGGCTGTAAATACAAATACCTGAAGTCATGCCTGATGTAAGAAATCCTTAAACCAGTAATAATCAGATACTTATAGCATTTGAACTTGTCTTGTTCTTCCATAACTTCCTCAAGCATCCAGTGTCCACTGCTGTTCCCTCTCAGACAGTGCACTGTTTCAGATCTTGCACTATAGTCCTTTCAGGTGCTCTTCTGTCATTGTCTGATAAATGAAATGCCAGTGCTCAGAAGGAAAGAAGGCCACCTGTAGAGCCTGTTTTGGGAAGTCAGCTGGGCTATAAAATGGACAAATTCCTGTGTTTTTCTAATTGTTGCCTGCAGAGCTTAAGAAGGTAACTGAAGCTTTTCAGAGCTTCTGAAACTAGCATTTCTGTGCTTAGAAATTATCTGCATGCTTGTGGGGCAGAAAGAATGAGTGTGTCCTCCTCTCCTACACGTGTCTTATTAATGTGCTTCCATTGCAACCTCCATCCCACAGGTATACTCAGGGAACTGTTCATACACCCAATTTGATCCTTGCTTTCGGCAAACATTGCTCTAAAATATGCCAGCAGCAAAGATTTATTTCTTGTGATGCACCAGTGACCAGATGGAAATTAAAATTTGTCATTCAACTGAACTTTTGGCTGTATTGGTCTGAAAACAGTTCAGGAAAATACTCTTCTGACTATAAGCTACGAAATATGGAAAAATATAAAGATTTAGATATATACCTCACCAAAATTTCCAAATATCTCTAAATTAATAAATTTTTGTTATATTTTAATTTCTTTAACATTTTTTTGTCTTTTTTATTTACCGATTAAATCGACAAGTTTTGACTAATCAGAAAAAAATTTTTCTGAATTTTTGTTTTCCCTTACTAATTTTCTAGTTTTTCTGACCAGGAACTTGCAATGCTGCATTTCTGCAAGATTTGTCATTGATGTGTGGGTCCAGAGATGTGATTGACTATGAAATTGTATCCTTAATAAATACTAGTAGTTTCTCCTTAATCTTTAGAGGACTAGAAAAGCACTGAGGAATTGCTCTCGTAAAGCCAGTATACTCTGGTCCCTCTGCAGATCAAGACAAGGCTGTAGAAGAATGTGAGTCTGTAGCTTGCAGACCAAAGCTAGATTTTCCACATGGTACTATCTGACAATTACTTTTCTATTCTGCTCATTATAATTTAAGGAAAGCACACTCCTGGTCTAAGGCTTCAAAAGGTTTCTCCTCTCTGCTATCTCTGCTTTGGTGGGTTTTTATAGTCATTCTATAGTAGGAATGCCCTTAACTGCAGATAGTGTCCATCCAGTGTCCATCTTCTACATAAGAAGTAACAATTTGTTTGTTTCAAAATTAAATTTTGGTGCAAAAGAATCTAATTTCTAGATAATATTACTTTAGGAAAGGAAGATTTCCCTAAAATGTAATTTCAGGGATTTTTGGTTGTTTGAAGTGGACAATATAGAAAACCAGACAACTTCTCTCTTTCCTTTTTTGGTAGCCCTTGGGAAATGGGAAATTTAAAAACAAGAAATGAGGAAGTAACATCTTACCTTTTAAAACTAATTTGCTTCACATTGGTAAGCAGAACTTTCGCTATTACATGTTTATTCACTTCAAAGCATGACTATGCTACTTCATCTCCAAAGAACGATTTTAGCACTCTACTCTTTTAACACAGTTAAGCTGGAAGGCAGTCAAGGGATGTGAGGAAGTCATTTGTTGTACATTTAATGGTGCGAAGTATCCACCAAGGAAAACTTAAAAGATTTTTCTGTTTCCTCACAAAAGTGTTCATGAGTGAAATTCCAATTTCCTGAGTAGTTCTCTGATTAGCTTTTCACAAGTCTGTCCTGTGTCAGACAATTTGCAAGAAAACAAAGATCAGGCTTTTGTTGATATTCATGAATATTACACCTTTATCATCATCCCATTGGTGACGTCTCCTGGATTTGCTATGGGGGAAGCTTCACAACTGCTGAGCTTATCTTCAGGCACCAGTCCTGTGGTGCTCTGTAACTGCTCAAGGCTGGAGCTAATCTGCTGCTTAACTCTGTTCCTATGGGGATGTCGAGCACTGCAGCAGCTTAGCTCCAGCTCTGTGGAGCTCAGGCACTCTCTGGGCCGTGAGCTGCTGCGTATCTAAACCATCACTTGCCCACTGGTTTCTTGGACCTCCATCACACAAGAATTTGCCCTAGCAGACTCTTCTGTGGCCCAGGGTTAAAATGAAGAATGTCTTTCCAGAAATCCCCATCTAGTTCCTCCTTAGAAAATAAATGCAAAGCTCAACAAAGCGCTGTTTAGAGGAAGCTTTAAGGGGATGCTGTGGTAGAGCTGCACTACACAATTCTCCACACACTGAGGAGTTCAATTAATAACACAATGCTCCTTTAAGCAGTATAACATCCTTATTATTTGAGAGAATTCCTGGAACTGAAGGAGCAGGTAGATTTACTTGTAACCTGCGCTGAATTGGGTATTGTATACTAGAGCTGACCTTCTGTTCTGAAGCTGGTTTAGTAATTTTCTTTCTGTTAAATAGAGAAAAGCTTCCAAAGAACCCCTTGAGTCATCCTTCATGAGACTTTTGTGAGTTACTACTTGTCTTCATAGTACCATATCTCTCTTTGTCATGAAGTCAATCTTATCCTTAGTTTTTCTTAAATGCTTTCTTTTCATAAATACAACATTCAACACACAAAAAAAGAGAAGAGTGTTTTGATTATTACTAAAATAAAGTTCCTAGGATAAGTGGCTTTTTATGAAATGTATATTTTATTGCTGTGAGCAGTGTTTAACCATGACAAAAATGTCATGCGAACCCTTCTGCTTATAAAAAGTATTGATATCACCACCACCGACATGCTCAAGAAAAAAAAATATGTGGGATTTTTTTCTTGTTCAGACAGTAGAAAAAGATACATGGATTTGCATGCTCAAGAGGTTTCTGTGTGTTGTAATGTCAAAGAAGTTATTCCTGTATCCACCTGAAAAATATATTCTAAACAAAAGTCCACAGATTCAGAATTAATGCTAAGGCATTAAGGCAAAACTAACAGTTTATTCAGTGCTTTTAGAGATTTCTTCTACAGATGTAAGTAGAATTTATTTCAGCATTAAGAAAGAGCAGTATGTACTAAAGTGGAAGAGAGTTGGGTTTGCTATGGCTATTACTTTAACACATTTTCTGATTAATTCATTAATGCGTCATCCCTCAAAAATGAAATGACACTTCACTGCAGTAGTCTGAGAAAATCCTGATAATACTTTAATCTACAATATTTTCAGCAAAATGCTTAAGGTTTTCAGCAAAAATGTTTACCCAGTGGAGTTATCTTTTCAAAAAATCGCACAAAGTCTGCCTCATAGCACATGTCATACAGAACGAAATTCAATATTTTGGTCAATAACTTGGCAGCAGCATAAAAATGTATGATTTTCCACACCAGGTCAGTTCAAATCCAGTCTCCTGTGTGAAACCATCCCACACAGGACGTGAAAGGAAAGTTTATATGAAGAAGGCAGGCGCAGTGACATTGTCCTCAGCTTGTAGTACTCAAAAGCTTTACCGGTTTTGGACACAAGAAAATGATATTTTATATTGTCTCTCAAAGAGTGCCAATATCATACGAGAGACAAAGACAGTAGGATGATACCTTTTTTCTTTAAGATGTTGAGTCTTAAGGTGTTGTGGCTTGTCCTGAAACACAGTGGTGTTCCGCTTGCCAGGGGACTTTTTTCTTTTTTATCAAAGGAGAAGACTGTTTAGTTTGCACAAATCAGATGAGCACAGAGAATTGTGCTTCTATCAACCCAAATAAAATGCCATGCCACGAAAAAGCAGTTGAGAATTATTTTTATCCATCCCCATCCTACCTGTCTACCTCTGAGATCATTATCTGGTGTACTGCAGGGTTGGTGTGTTATCACTCTGGAGATTCTCAAGGAAGAGTGAAATTCCTCAGGAGAAAGATAATGGTCACCATAACTGCAATGTTTATGGCTGTTTCTCAGATTCAGTAGCATCAGACGGCTGTGTGTGAGGTAAGTGATGCAGTCCAGTGTCACTGGGGAGCCATATGACATTGCAATGACTTCTGAAAAGTCCCCCTGGGCTAGCTGTTAGCTCCCTAACAAAATAAGGCTACTACTCAACGGCACCTAAGGGTCTCCTTTTCTATTGAAATGCCGAAAGAGAAAACAAAGAAGTGAAGGACCTCCATTCTGTAGTTTATAATGTTTGTTTATCTCTAACACAAGATAGCTGTACTAAAGGGAAAGAATAAAGAAGCTAGTGATACTGTGAAAATCAGAGAGGCAAAAAGGGAGATTGTGGCAAGCACTGAGCCAGAGGCTGTAATCAATTAGCTGGTTGCTGAACTTCAGTCCCCTACATTACCTCTGCCAGCCGCAGTGAAAGATGTACAGCTGAAAATTCCCCCTCACAAAACAACGAAGCCTGTGGAACTCTAGTCATAAATACTTTAAAAGGAAAGGATCTGCTCTAGTATATATCCCATCACCTTGATAATCAGCAGCCTTTCAGAAGTATCCACTTTATAAATAGAAGATCCTTGGAATAGAGAGATGTGAATGCAGATGTCTGACGTAATAAAGCTCAAACTAACCTCCAGTATTTTATTAAGAAATCATTAGACTGAACTGCTTCAGGTGAAATCTTTCTCCATTGAAATTAGCAGCAAAATTCCCTCTGACTTCAGACAACAAGAAATAAAACCTTTTCAAGACAGTTATTAAGATGCAGAACAGCTAAAAGGTAAGGAATTAATTTTGATTAAATGGAAATCTATATCTATCTCACAAATATTACCAGAGAAGTAATTCTATTGATTTTTACCTAATTTGTTATATTTACTGATATGAATTAAATTAAGAACCAGCCTTTGAGGGTCCTTTTTTATTTTCTGGAAATAGCCACCTATGATTTTTTTAATTGTACTTTGGAAAAGGTGATTTGAAGAACAAAAAGATAATCTTCTTGCAATAACCTAGTAAGTAACTCAACATTTACTCTGGCAAACTGAAAAATTCTACCTAGAATGTTGCAATGAGAAGTGCTTGGGAAGAGTCTTTTGGCAAGTATGTCTGACTCATAATTAGAGTTTAGAGAGATACTCTCTAAATGGTCTCAGTGAATTATCCCAGTGCTGGCTGGGCCTAGTCTGACTACCAGAGGATGTTGTCTGTGTTATAAATGCAATCTGATAGGTTGCTGTCTTTTTGTTATATTTATATAACTCTTTAAAATAATTTTTTTAAAATTTTAAAAAAAGAGCATTGTCAAACGAGACAGGTAAACAACAGAGTGTCAACATAAATACTCAAGCAATTTGTGATTAAATGGCAAAATTATACCAATGTCAGGATTGGAGGACAGGGAGGTGTTTTATCTTTGAGTACTTCCTTTGGGAAAAGATGTGAACTGCCCACAAAGTCCTTGCAATGACCTGGTGATAGTCACGAATGTAGATGGCAAAAAGCTCAACTAAAAGAGAGATTTCTTTCCTTGTTGTAATGACTAGGGAAGAATTGGTCAAGAATATCAGGCTAAAAGGCACAAGTGAGTGAGAAAAGCCATGCAATAATACTTCCTGAGACATATGAAAGGAAAAGGAAAGAACAGCAAAATAAATGCATCAGATTTCAGGAAAGTAGACTTCAGTAAACAAGAATCGTCTTGTAAAAAAACACTGGAATTCAAGAAATCTGGGGGTTACTTAAGGGAGCAATATTAAGGTTATGCATCCAAACTAACCCAGAATAGATAGTATAAGTTTTGCTAAATTATGAGAAATAATGTTCAATTTTGACCTTTTCAAGCAGCCTCTGAAAAGGTGAAGCTGGGTCACTTCCTAAGGGTAGGGAAGCATTGCATAAAGGTGATGCTGCAGAATCAAAAATTACAAAGGCACACGATAGATTTCAGTCTCAAAGGCCACAATGAAGATAAAAATCATTCTTTCACCACATAAAAAAATAGGACAAAACCAAACTAAATATCAGTTAAAAAAAAAAAAAACCAAAAAACCACTCAAGAGATGATTGACATGCTCTTTAATACTTTCTCTGAATCACTCCTATTTAAAAGGGTGAGAGGCAGTTCAATGTTACGGCAATAAGTAACAGCGGAGAAAAGACCCTTTTAGACCAAACCTCTAAGTGGGAAGGAACAGGTTAAATACCTATTACTAAGTTAGATATTTTCAATTAGCTGTGATGCTGTGATACTTGAAGAATAAGCTGATGAAATATCAAAGATGATAGAAGCAGCTCTGAAACATCAAGGACAATAGGTGACGATCAAGAATGAATGCAATAGTGATCTTTGAAAGGAATGTGAAACAATTTAAGGAAATTAGATAAACTTCAGTTCCTGGAAGAATGCTAGAACAAATAATCAAACTATTTGTAAGCATCTAAAAAAAACCCAAGGAAATTGTTCATTGTCAACACGGCTTTGTCGAAAGAAAATTATATCAGAATAATCTAATTTCCTTCTACGCAAGAGCAACTGTGGATAGAAAAGAAGCAGCAGATGTCACACATAGCTTTTAACACTGCCTCTTAATATTCTCATAATTAAGCCAAGGAAGTCTGTTCCAAACAAAACTATAGAAAGTGGGCACAAAAAGACTTGAATCACTATACTGATAAATCACTTACCAATAGTTCACTGTCAAATTGGAATGATTCTGTGAAGTAGTGTAGAGTTCAGGCTCTTTTATTTTCCTTCAAGACTGAGGAGAAGTAATTGACATGGTGCTTACTAAACCTGCAGGAAGAATCATAGGATTCAACAAATTGACTTTGCCAGATCTGTGACATTTGTACTCCTATTCACATATTTATCTCGAGTTCAAAGCAGTATCTTCTTGTATATATTAAGCATAGAAACAAGTATACTCACATTTTGGCTGTATTAAATGCACAGGGTCACAAAACCATATTGTGTTTCCTGAAAAATTTTTGTTACTTTCATATCTGTCTTATCTTTCATTATAAATGTGACTTGTTTTAAAATTTCTCTCTAAAAATTGTCATAGCCCATAATAAAAATAAATTGAAGTAAGCTGTAATAATTTGAGCATTTTTGAAAAGTACTGAAAAGATTAATATTTCAGTGGGTTTTGATAATGAACAATGTCATTCTCAAAAAGACTATGAGTAGATTATTTTTAATCTTCTCTACCCCATATTATTTGGCTAGATATGTGAATAACATTGTTCATTTTCCTTCCTGAATGAATTAGAAAAAATCTTTAGAATAAACTGAATCTTTAGAATAATGCTTCTCACTTTAATTAGTAGCATTCATAATTTGAAATGTTGTTTTTCACTTCCATCTTCATTATCTACTTAAAAGTTGCTGCTCCTATAAATATTTTTCAAATTGCATGGAGGAAGATAAAACATACAAGAATGCCAAGAAAAAAAAAAAGAAAACCATATTTTTTTTTTGAAAGGCAGTTTCACTTTTGGAAGCCAATTAGCATTTTATTTTTGCATTATTTTTCTGCTTTATAGCTTGCAAAGTTTGTATTGCCTGCCAATAGGTGGCACTAATAATTTCTGCATTATCTCAGTGGTTGTTCTGTTGTCTTTCAACATTGATGGAGTTATATCCTAGTATATGTCCCATTTCCATTATATGTGTTTGCTTTTGACTTATATTTTATGTTTAACCAAAAACGAATTTTTGTATAAAAATACAGGTGCTGTAGATCCAAGCAAATATTAGATTTATGGGCACAGAACTGATACATTAATAAACTCTAAGCAGACGATGTCTTTT
The DNA here is from genome assembly GCF_041296385.1 of Aphelocoma coerulescens. Classification (NCBI taxonomy): domain Eukaryota; kingdom Metazoa; phylum Chordata; class Aves; order Passeriformes; family Corvidae; genus Aphelocoma; species Aphelocoma coerulescens. The sequence continues at coordinate 79,059,407 of NC_091013.1, forward strand.
GCCTGAGGGAATTAACCAAAGCTGGAAACTGCTGATGCGCAGCATCTGAAGGGTACATTTAACATCAGAAATAAAATGGAAAGAGTATATAACTCCAATGTAACATTCATTTTTCTCACTTTCATTTAGTTTATTTCTTAGAGAAATATTTCAAGTGTTTTTAGAATAGTTGAAGTAAAAAGCATTTTTCAATTGTGCAGTCTGAATCTTATGATTTACCTGGCTACATATGTCTATGACCAATTCGTGATTTTTGGGCACCTGCAATTATCTATCCTTTAACTGTGATCTCTGATTTCTTCATTACCCTCTGTTTCAGCTTCAGGGTGGCACCATTATACTGCAAGAAGTGAAAGGATAAAGCAAAGAGGAGCTGGTTGGCTGAGTTTTTCATGCAACTCCAAGAAGAGTCAAGACTCTTTTAGCTCAACAGAGACAAAGGCATACACACAGTGTTTTCAAAAAAGCATAGATTTAAGTGAAAGCCAGATGCTACCAGCACAAGGTGCTTCTCTTCCTCTCCAGCTGAGTAAAACTCAGGTTATGACATGCTGTCAACATCACGTCAAGTTGTGCTAAGTTCTTGTGAGAGCCTTTGCAGACGTGCTGCACGAGGTCCTTTATGATGGTTTGTGCTGTGTTGCAGGCCCAAAATATACCTGTTGTGCTAACAGACACAGCAAAACCCATTGTCACTTCAAAGCAGATCTCATTTCTGACCGCAAGGAGATGAAACCAGTTATTTCAGTAAAACAACTTTCAGATCTCACATTTCATGATTTCTCAAAAAATTCAGTTGAGTCAGTTTTTGTCTTTTACACTGTACACTAAAAATCTGCTTTTTGGAAGATTCTTCCCACACCAGCTGTATTCTGACATCACTGAAGCACTGGCTGTGGTAGGCATACTGGGATAGGAAAGGGCTGTCAGAGAGGAAACTGATATGCACATAGGAGAAGTGTCTTATCAGTGGTATCTAGCAATTAAAGGTATCTTACCCCACACCCAATGATTACAGGAATATAGATGTTTCTTCCATATTTCCCTGTGAGATGAGTGTATGCTTTGAAATTTCTGGGAGGAAAGGAAGGTGGCAGCAATAAAGCTAGCACACAAATACCATCTGTGAAAGTCAGAAAGCATCTACAGACCCTCTGCATGCTAGAGGCTTACTTCATCATCTATGAGGAGGGATAGAAAAACCCAGAAAGAGGAAGGAGAGAGGGAAATACAGAATAAGCACCAAAAAAAAAAAAAAAAGCATGATAAAGCTGAGAAGTAAATATGAATTAAAAAATACTGTACAGAGCATCTCAACACTGGTATGTTAACTGCAATACAAATCATAGGCATTTTCCATGTGTTGTGTAGATCAAATGAGTTATTGCCAATTAACACAAAGCTTCAGCCTGAGGCACTATCCAGGCATATGTTAAAGCTACATCTATCCTGAAGACACAATTTAAATGGAAAACCTCCTTGATTATTGGTAATAAGGTTTCACTCAAAACAAGGAGGGAATATGCTGTGAATCAGGAGAATTTTGCTGGAACTCTGTAAAACACAGCTACTGCCTACAGAAATGGGTAACTAATAAACCCCTCCAGCTCACTCTACTTGCTCAGTACCAATCTTTAAGTCAGTTTCCTAGGTTCCTCTGACTATGCCCAACAAACATCATTTAACATTTCTATTTTCTTCCCACCATGCTCTACTCCCAGGTACACACCAGCAGGCAACACCTGTGTTTACACGGGAATACAAAAGCAGGGCCCTCTCAGGCCCTAAGGTAAAACATTAATAGTCCCAGCCAAAAGTTTCCATAATTTCCCCCAACTACAATGACTCCAGCTCTCTTGGTCTCTTCCCAGGGCCGCTCACTTTTCCTCCTGTGCTCTGCAATGTCTGTAAAGAACATCATATTACAAGGTCATCCCTCATGCTGTTGGTTTCAAAGTTCTCAGTGGAGAGGGTCATTGAGGAGGGTCCCCTCTGTTAAGCATGCACTTGTTCCCACAACCAGAACAGTTCCCCCTTCCTTCTTATTTGTTTCTTTTTCTCATTACCCTTCACTCTGCTGATTTATACTTTATATATCCTCTAAACACCTCTCAGAGTGTAATTTGATTGCTCCTGGGGGGGGGAAAGTGCCCATGAATGGAAAATTCTACTTTCTGCTCTTTCCAGCAGACAGTAGCAGAGAATATTAATCTCTGGAGACTTATTTTTATTTATCCATCTCAGTTCACCACTACCATGCCTGTACCTTCACTTGTATTTTTCATTTTGAGCACTTCATATCTGTGCTGTTAACGGTAGATCACAATCTTATATGGTTTTATCCCTCTAATGCCCTGATGAACTGGGAAATGTCCCTATACTGAATTTATAGGCAACACATTAAGCATCAATACATTTTGAGCTCAGGCTTGTGAAAAAGCCATTCATCATAAGTGTGCCAATTCTCTATAGGCGTATGCAAAGTTTGTCCCAAATGCAGGATAACTCAGATATCTCTGTTTTTTCATGGGATCGTTCTGTGACACATTTAAAAATAACAGAAAGAAATTAGATATTACCTTCTTTTACTATATACTAAGTTAATGTTAAATATCTAGCCATTTCTGTTGACTTATTTGTTATGATGTTTTACCCTGATTTTTCACTAATTGTCTCAAATTTACAGTGAAGAGTGTAGCAAATAAAGAAATGGAATCTTATTTATTTTTCTTTTATCTTAGGCTGACTGATGGAATATCCTTACCTTCATTTCTTTTAGTATTTTTGGATGTGATGCTTTATTTAATATAACATCTTTCATGCTTAAGCATCTCAAAGAGTATTTAACAAAGAAATGACACCACATCTGCTGCAGTGTAGTTCAAGGTATGTAGGGTCGAAATGGCAGAGAGGAAAGCATGTTTCAAAAGGACAGCATGGGAAAAAGAGGGATGCATTATCTATCATTTTTACTTCAAAATCTTGTGTTTCAGAAGCATGAAGTGCAGAAAATTACACATAAACTCAGCTTTCAGTGTTGATATAAGAGATTCTGTTGTGACAACAGTGGAGTAAATATCAGCATACGTATATTCATGAATATAAAATTTGATATGCAGCAAATGTCTATTTAGGAACAAAACTAATGTAATAACAGATTTTGGAAATATTGGTTGACATGTTTGGCAGTGCACTGTCAAGATGAATTATATCCCACCTTTGTTCACAGAACGATGCTGTCGCAAACAACGAGAAAAAACTGTCTTGCTCTGTTACAGACTGCAGCCCATTGTCTGTGCCTCAAGGGTGGCAAATGAATGGCCCAGGCACAAAGTAATATGTAATGTCAAAGGTGAACTGGCACTCTGAGCAATGCAATTAAAAAGGATTGTTTATTATTGGTCCCAAACAGCACAACAGAAATCATCCCCTCTTGGCTAGGTTTCGGACTCTCCACTCTGAGTAACGTCTCAGCACACATCTGTGCCATGCCTGCATCTATTTATAGTTGGCTTTATATTTTCTGTAGTATCAGTTTGGGCCCACCACTTTACAGCCTTCATTATGTTTAACACCACAATATCTCACCAAAAAAAAGAAAAAAAAAGTGGCAGTCATTTTGACCCTGGGACAGAAAGATAAAGAGTGAGATTCCAGAAAAAATCTTGAATATTGTGATTCTTGGTACAATAAAGCACACAATAAGCAACTGCATAACTTAAGTTTAAGCACTGTTCTTTAGATTTAAAAAAACAAAGCAAAACAAACTAACAAAAAACCTCTGAAAAAAGCAAAACCAAAAATCAAAAAACCCCAAAACAAAACAAAAAAGCAAGGAAAAATCTAAGCCTGGGAAAATGTAGTGACACACCTCTCTCTGTACGGCAGATGAGAAGGGTTTGGGAATTGAAAATGAGATTTAAAACTATGATATAAATCTTTTAGTCAGAATAGGTGTGATGGAAGTTGAAGCACACCTGAAATTCTGTCCCTCCTGAGGAATTCCAGCACTTATCTCCTGGTATGCTAAGATGCACCCATGAAGTTCAGTCAATGGCTCATACACAGATTTTTTATTTTGGTGGAAATCCACAAAGGAAAATTTAAACTCCCAAAGAGCCTAATTAATTATGAGATTTGCTTCTTGGCAAAAATGACTAATTTATCAGTACATCCTTGCTCAGAAAAATTATAGGTAACCAGGGGCAGAATTTCTTGTTTAGCTGAAACATGAAGGTTGGGAATTCGGAATTGTTTTGATACGGGGTGTTTTGTTATGCTAGCTTCATGCTGAAGTTATAATAATAGTATAACCACAGTAATTACATAGCAACTGCTAATGTGAACATAATACATATAATGAAGAGATTTGTATAGCCTGTAGAAATTAGATGCCAAGGGTGGGCCTCATCTCATCTAACTTTAGAGCCCTGAAATGTTCATGTCTGTCTTCAAGTTGGTCATCCTTAGACTTTTCAAAAGAGGGAAACAGGTACTCCTTGATATACAGCTCACCTGTTTCAAATTTCTGCTTTGAGAAAGTGTGAACTGTGCCCCAAAAGTCCATCATCTCTTTCTGGAGAGATGAGGGTTTATCTGGGATGTAGATGTGCATGCTATAGGCATTTACATTTGGCCAAAATGCGGTCTACCCACATTGCATTATGTGAGGTTATTAGGAAATGCTTCGTAAAAAATCTAAACACGTAAGAGCAGTAAGTATTTAAGACTTTATTCCTTGGAACCCTCCTCTAGGCAATATTTATAGTTACTGTGCTGTCAGTCCCCTGGCAACACAAGGTTATGAGAAAGGAAGTGAAGCACAGAGCAGCCTGTGGAGAACAAAATTTTAGTAAACCTGTTTTTTTTTTTTTTCTTAACGAGTGATTCAGAATTTATTGTCCCAGAATCTGAAACCCTTATGATCATTTTAGACTGGTTTGGTTAGACTTGAACCTCATGAAAACTTTCATTTCTGTTCAAGGAAATCTAAATCTAATGCCAGTCATGAAAGGTCTTTACAGAGGTGGGATTTGGGAAAATTTCCTCTTATTACCACAAATTAAAATTACGTTCAAGGTTCTGAATGAAAAGACAGCTGCTTTTTCCTAGAACAATGCCACCAGGGCATGAATGATGTTATCTTCTCCAGGACAATTTAATGGATTTTTTTTTTTTTTTAATATAATTGTTTTATCAGCTGTAATATTTTTCCTTTCTAACTCAGTTCTACAGTGAAAGCTGAGTTCTGGACATGATGCGCAACCTGTGTATGTAAATGACAGTGGATCAATAATGTTCTTATTTTCTTTTTCAAAGCTGAACATATTTAAAAAAAAAATGTAGAAAATATCCTAAAATATTGTCAGACATAAACAACGTCAAAGTTGTTGTAATAAAGTCTTGTTTAGGGCTGGATCCTCCAGATGTTATAATTAGTTCTGTGAAATAGCCTAGCCTGGGAATTGTCTCTGTATATTGACCTTCCTCTTCCAGGACAAGTTATTGATTTGAACTATTATCAAAATTTAAAAAAAGAAGAAAATTTGTGATATCTGATATCAGATTACTATCAATAATGTCAGATACAAATATGACTGAACTCAGAATCTGTATTTTGCCAATAACATTGCTGGTACACTCTGCAGTAGCTCCAGCATCTGGAGCATTTTGAAATCTCTTGCTATCAAGCTTAAGAATTTGCAGACTTGAGGAGCATCTTTCAGATGGGGAGATCTGTGCATAGATTCAGTTCAGCCAATCTTATTTCAAACATATATTTTGTTTCTTTTCTTCTTGTTGTGAGGCAAAGCTTTATAATTTGAGCAAAACAATTCTAAACCAAATTAATTATTCTTAGAGATAGAATTCAGCAGAGTATAGCTGTATGCCAGAAACCATTTATCTGGATTTGGTTTCAATATTTTGACTTTTGCATACAACTAATGAGAGTTCAAAACTTTTCTATCAGCTGCTGCCTTCCTTTATGTGCCACAAGGAATTTTATGCAACAGGAATGCATAATTTAAATGCAACAGGAAACAGTGGAGCAAATTGAAGCTTGTTGTGAGCCAAATCACAGCTCTGTTCAACATCATCAACAACAATAAAAGTGTCTGAGAAAGATGCTTATTTAAGGATCCATGATGGTTTAGTGATTAGAAGAGTACTCACTTAGGAAGTGGAAAACCTCCTCTAGTCTGTAGGGCTCTCTTACCACAGCTCTCACGTGTCATCCTTTTCCTCCTGTGCATTGCATGGTGTTATAAAGGCACTTTACAATTCTTGTTGAAGCTGGACTGCTGTAAACCTGGAAAAGCATGAGCTATAAGATCAGAGAGAAAGACTGAACCAAGGGGTGTAAAGAGGGCACCTTAGCAGTGAGAGACATTTCTTACTTTTTAGTTCTGGTTATAGGTTTATTTCTGTTTTTATCCAGCGACACTCTACAATATAAAATAGATCAACCGTCCCTGGAGCAGAGACCAGAACTCCAGATATTCCTTTGTTGCATTATATAAAATAAATCAGTAGAATATCATACTTCTCTTTGATGTCATTAAATGTTAAAATGGAAGGCTTGTGATATGAATCTATGACTTGTACTGAGGAATAAATATGGAATTCAAGCTGATGTTCAGAGAACACTGAAATGATAAATCTTGCTACCTATATAATTCTGACTTGTTCTGTGCCATCATATGAACAATAGACACCATATGAGAAGAGTATAATGAGTCCCATACTAATGTGAAATTTCCATAAATATACTCATATTGATTATTCAAAGCAGTAATATCTTGTTATTGATAAGATGAATTAATGGAGTTCAAAACTTCATTCTGTAATTAATTTCCACTAGCCCTCAAATAATTTTCACAGAGATTCCCTCCAATTTTTAATTTTGTAAAGAGTAAGACTGCAGACAACATCCTAGCATGGTCTCAGTATTGATGAGAGGAGACAAGAAATTATTGTTCAACATCTTTTCACTGCTACCCTGTTTAATTTTTTCAGGGATTTATTTCATTGATTTTCTTGCTGCTGCATCCGTGAAAGAGCTCACTATTATTTTGATTATCAACTATGATCTTCTCATTTCTTTCAGAGCAATTGTTGTGTAGGTTACTTTACTCCATGGTCTAAATTATTTAGTTCTAAACAAATGGCTTTGTTTTGGCTGTATTAATTTTTTTACCTTTCTTCTGAAAGTAACTGAGTGATGAAATACTATGAAAGTCTGGAAAGCTGGGATTTGGCTAATTAGCTGTAAAGGAAGTTGCAATTATAACGAAAAAGGATGTTGCTCTGGAACGAATATTCATGTTTGAGGCACGTTATAAAATATTTCTTGTGTCTTCTGCCTACAGTTTCTGAATAGACAAAATGCCGTTATGTGTGGTTGTATGGCTCTTGTGTAGATGAGCTTTCAGCTTATCCTGCTTGCCTTCTCACCTATCCTTCTCTGTGAGGAAAACGTATATCTGCTTGAAAGTGAATATCTTAACAAATCTCATGGATTTATTACTCTGTATGAATAGCCCCCTTTTAGATCTTGCTGTATTTAAGATAACATTAACTAATTAACTCCTCCTAAACAGTTGTAAATAGAAAGTCAGCAGTTTAGTTCAGTTTGCCATATTTTCCTAAGGGTCGTTTCATTTTTTCCTCTAGGATGTTCAGCCCAATAAAAGTCTGGTCTAGGTTTAAAGGAACAACATGATCTATTACAGTATTTTTTATAATTCAGGAAGCTTCAGTAAGATGTTTGCTGTCTTGCTTTACTGAGATCCAATAGCACTTCTAAATCTCAAACAATGAAACCTCAACACTCAATTCCTTTTCATAGGAATGGAGGATATTAAACTGAATAAGACCTCCCAGGTCAATGAATCGAGTCCCTGCTGCCTAGGCAACCATATTATTCAGTATTTTTCAAAACAACTTGTTTTCTGGGATGGACTACAGTAATGTGGATAGCAATGCACTGCATGTAAGACACTAGAGCTTTGCAGAAACAATACTACTTTTTAAATTTTTTTTCCTAGATGTGAAGAATATAGAGAATATTTTCAGTATCTGTGATTTGAGAACAACCCTATCAAATTTAAAATAGATTGGCACAGTTACCAGAGGAAAAATAAAAGATACAAAGGAGAGGGAATATAAATGTCCATGAAATTAATGGCATTTAGCAAGTTTTATTTTTTTTTCTAGCTGGATTTTTGTTTTTGACTTTTCAACTTGTTTTTGTCCATGCTTGGAAAAGACATGGCAACAAAGAATGGTCAGGATTATTATTATATGAATATTGCAGCTCTTATTTTGGATGATGAAATCATAGAAATATTGAATGGTTTGGGTTGGACAGGACCTTTAAAAATCATCTTGTCCAACTCCCCTGCCATGGACAGGCACATTTTTCACTACCTCAGGTTGCTCAAAGTCCCATCCAACCTGTTCTTGAACACTTCTAATGTTAGGCTGGAAGTGATGTTGACTTTGAGCACTTTCGGCGATGGTACATGCACAAAATGCAGTACAGCCAACGCTTTCTGTTTCCTGGACAAAATAATTCTGGAAAAAGGTGGAGTGGTTGCAACTGTGCTGCAAAGGCATGAGCACAATAGAAATCAGCAGTACTTCACCTCATTTCAGTTTCAGTGATGGTCTTTACTCCCACTGGATTTCCTATTCCACCTAACTCTTATTCTGTGAACTTTTCATATAAAATAAACTGTTCCAAAATGCTCAAATGAAACCCCCAGGGAAGATTTAAGGAACTGATCCAGGAAGGTTACTGCAATGTGTAGGCATCATACAAATGCAATAACTTTTCTGAGTTGTTTGCAAGCTAAGGGAGGTACCAGTCAGTAAGATATTCGGATTGCTTTTGAGCCATTAAACACATTCCTCTAAGAACGAAAAGATCAAGAAAGGTACTGATGTATTACTGAAGGCCTGGTTCCTAGGGTATATCACCGTGTCCCGCAGCCATAGGGAGGAGGAGGAGAGAAGATCCAGCAGGCAGGAACTGTGCAGCAAGATGGATTTTTTAAAATTATTTTACAAACTCTTTTATAGACTTTTTTCTTCATAGTCTAATTGGACAAAGGACCAGCCACCCCTTGGGGGTGACTGGCTAAAATCCTAAACATCCATTGTCAAAATATTTTTCTACTATACCATAAACAAGACTTTTCAAGGTTGCAGGTGGCTTGGTTGTTTACATTCCCTGCTACCTCTTCGTGAGAGAAAAGTCTCTCACGGACTTAGAAAATAGCAAGAAAATCCTCACTAGCAGCATTTTTGTATCTACACTGATGGCACTTTTGTAAAGGTCCAAATAATGGACATAAAGGGCTTCTCACCACCTTCAACTTGTTCCATAGTGTAAAAAGCTGGGGAGAAAACAGAGTGAGCAAAGTGCTGGATGTGTTAGAAAACCTATGCAGTGACGGCAAACTGTGTGCACAGATAATTGAAAGAGGGTAAGGGGTCTCGTTATAAAAAACCGAATGAGACTAAGCAAAAAAGACAAAAAAAATGGTGGGGTTTTTTGACTAGTTAGTTAATTATTGTCCTCAGAGACAGTGTACCCTTAATCCTAAATAACCCCAGGTAATCTGTTTTGTAGTAGCATTCATACACCATTTCAAATCAATGCAGGGAAGAGAGTGCTCTAACCAGCATGTTACATACTTTCATCCTGCAGCATAATCACTTGAAATTCTGTTGCTTGAGGGAAGCAGCAGATTTCAGATAGTATAGCATTTTTTAATGAGGAGGATGCAGAGACCCCTACTGAAATAAATTCTTAAAGAGAATTTGTGTCTTGATGTTTTGGCTTTTTTCCTCTTGAATGTGTATTTTATTTTTCATGGCTATTCAGGAAATCTTTCACAAAGATTTTGTTGCTGAATGAACCTCCACAGCTGTATAGCTCCCGCCTTGTTGCTGCTTCAGCTAGAGCCTTTGCATATAAATTTAAATAATCTGTTTCTTTAAGCATTTCCTCGAAAATATTCTTTCTATTTATTCATGAACTATTGGCAAGATGAAAAGGAGAAATATAAACAGATTTGCCCACTTATCTGGTAATTATTTACTTTTGTTTTCAGACAAGCTTCGAAAAAGAAATATATGTCTCCAAAAGGCTCAAGGAATCTCTTGGTATCTCTTTTGTAAGGTGCTCACTAGATGAAACTAGTCTTAGAACAACTCAAAAGATGAGGAATAAGAGATGTGTGCTAAATCTATGCCTCATTTATTGAAAACCATGAACTGCAATGCATGAGGTCTCCATTAGCTTTTAATATACAGTTTTGTGGTTAGTAATGACGTTTGGTTTGGTAGAGGAACTAAAAGGCTTTTCCAGTTCTGGAAATTCAAGTCAACAGGCGATTGATGCTACTGTAGCCAAGCCATCAATAGAATCAGTGAAACAGCTTCTGGTTATTGTCTGAGATCCACAAAGAAAGGTACTTAATGTCTGTTTAGGCTTCTAATTTTCAGCTGACATAGAGGTCCTCACGGAAACTCAAGGAAAAGTCAAGGCAGAGATAAAAACTCCATATGTGCTTTGTGGCCAACATACTTGAAAGATAATAGTTTATAACTACCTTTCCAAGGTAAGAGGAGCACCGGCATATATCATCTCTAAGACAATAATTTTCATGGAATGCAAGAATTTTCCAATGGTCAGGCTGGTGAGTTTTTCTGCTACTGACATGTTCATTTTTACTTCTAAGGACTCCATGCTGCTTCCTCATCATTAGAAACTTGGTGACAGTAACGTCAGTCAAATTCTGGTCATTTGACCAGCTGCTCTGCATTACTTGATTAGTTCATGCACAGCAAGATTAACATACTTCTCTGAGTGCTTCCAGTCCTTTATCTTAATTAATATGACGAACTAGGTCATATTAAATGGAGAAAAATGCATATGGGTGTAGATGTGGACCACAAAGGAATATCCAGCTCACAGTAACAGTTTATGTTTGATATTATATCTCTTGAAACATTCACACAGACAGAACTGCTTTAATTCACTGCAAGAGAGGTTTTCACCAGTTTGATTCCTTGCTCTGCCACTGATGCATTGTATAACCTTGGGTAATGCACATAGCCCATGCATAATTTGGACTCCTTGTTATAATGGGAATAATATGATTTATTAATCCCACAGAGCCGAAGTGAGATCTTTTCAATATTGGGGAAGTGCAATATAATTTTCATGTCTGAACCTCTCTTAACCTCCAAAGTATTACAATGATTAAATATTGATTAGTTTATAAAAAGCTATGTAGCAGCATTTACAGCCAAGTGAGGGAGAGTGTTAATCTGTGGCAAGCAAGAAAATCATGGAAAGCTGATGGGGAGCTGATGAATCAGAACATGGCTATATAGATCTTTTGAAATGCCTTACAGATCCTGCGAAGAGAAAATGCAAGGGCTTTAGGTGGATTATCAGTGACAGATGTAATAACAGCTATTCCTCCAGTCTTTCTCATAGTATTTGAGTTATCTCCCAAGGAATACATCCAGGCAGGTGTACTGTGGCAACAAAGAAGCAAAACCACATAGAAATTGCTGTGCAGGTGCTCCAGAAGGTGGATGTCGTCCCCGCTATTATACGAGTGACACAACAAATTTGTTTTGGTAGCAGAATGTGGAGCAAGGATGAGGTCCCTGCTGTCTCTGTTCATCAGCTGGATGTTGCCCTAGGCCAGGGGCATGCTGTTGCTAATTTTAGTTTATTTTGCTGCTCAGCTCAGCTTGTGTCTGCGATTCACCTAATCATTATGATTAGCAAATTCAGTTATTTCTGTTTTTCAGACTCCATGAATGGCTCTTTGTAAAATGTAAAGTACTAGGTGTAGATGAAAGCAATTTCTAAATGCAATATGATTCCAATGCTTCACTTAGAGGAATCTTTCTGCTTAAAGGAAATCAGAATCCTGATTCTTAGTCCTTCTCTATACTGAATAAAGAGTGATACACCATGGAAAAGCAGGAGAAAGAAGTGAATGAAATACTCTATCTATACTTAATCTAGAGAATCAATGAAAAATTCATTTTGAATAATTTGTTCCTAGAACAGACCTCAGGAATTCTTATAGCACTACCCCCTAAGCTAGTGCAGAACTTGCTCTATCAAAATAACCCCGAAATATTAAGGAGTAAATCTGTGAATAAGCCCTCAGGGTTAGATGCCAAATACAATCTTGAAGAAACACTTTTCTGCGCCCAGTGTTCCCTGCTGTACATTGTCCTCTTGGACTCCTGAAGTGCCATGGGAAGGAACGTGTGTGCCTTCAGAAGTGGAAGAGTCTCTTGATACTCTGCTATGTGCTTTTCTGGAAGGTGAAGGTTCAGTATCATCCTTCATCTGACAGACATAAATTTACCAGTGATTAGTTATAATCAAGGAAGTTTCAGAGTTAAGACTCTTTGCTATTAAAATCTTTCTCGTTTGTGTTCTCTTTTTGTATTTGCAGTGATCCACCATGCAAGAAAGAAAAACAAACCCATAAACCATATATTGTTTTCCATGGGCTTTATCTTTAAGTGGCTAGTATGTAAGTTCTATAAAACTTTATATTTAGATTTGAATCTCTTCTCAAGGTTTTATTAGAAATAAAAACAGAAACCCAAACATACTAGGAAGTGAACCAGGAAAAAGAATATAATCTGGTATGGAAGAGACTTTTACTTGGTGGTTGACTGGAGCACACAGTAGATTTGGTACACACACAAGCTTCTTAAAAGTGATGTCATATCGTGGCAGGTAAAATTCTGCAATGTATTTTGCACAGTGAAGTGGTCTGAGGTATAAGGTGAAAGAACTGTGGTACTGAATTAACTTACACAAACATGGCCAGAAAGGGCAGAGCACCTCAGGCTATTGGTAAGAGGATAGCAAATCTTTCATTTCTGGATCACTGCTTGCATCTGGCTGTGTTTAGTAGTGCCTGTAGGTCATTCAGTGAAAAGAATTGGATATTGCAGATTGGCTTGCAAAGGGACAGGAGTTCACATCACAGAACCATTGGTGTGGACATTGGGATTGGCAGAAGGGCCGATGCCTGCCTCTAACACAGGGCTGAGCTACATCAAAGGCAGACTGTGGGAAAGCTTGTGAGGCTGCAGAAGCAGAAGTTTTAATGACTGGGTCTTCTATCATTTAGTTGAGAACATTTGCTGCACTTAGGATAGGACTGCAGCCTCAGAGGCAGTCAGCTTGATATCCCTGAAACACTAAACTCATTGCAGATCATAGAGTGGGATGGGAAACCTGCATCTGAATGCTGTAAAATTTAAATTTACACTGTATGAGAAGCTACTGATGTCAGGCTCAACACCAGATCTAACATCAAACAGGTAGACTTGAAGTCAGAGTTTTGATTTCAGAAGTGGTCTCAAGGGTTCCTTTTCATCAATTTAAAGGTAAAATGAGATAAAAAAATTGATGGTTTTTTTTTCAGACTCAGGAAATTTTGGTTTAACTTTTTAGAATAGGTGGAAAAGTAAGCAAACTCCATTTAAGTACAAAAAACAGTGGAAATACAGACACGGGGTTATTTCACTAATGTGTGCAGCATTTTCACCGCATTAAGTATCTGGATGCCTGAGGTTGGGTAGTCACCTATTCCTCACACACTCAATTGCCCAACTTTTCTGTCCCCATGGGTTGAAACAGCATTTATTTTCTGTAGTTACTCCTGAAACGAGTCCAAATCCTGTATTTCTTTGGTGTGGTTTTCCTGAAGAAAAAGCAAAGCTATAGTAGTAGTTTTCTTGCATTGTTTCCACACAACCCACCAAGCTTCTTACAGGGGATCCTGTAAAGAAGGTTGCACTGTGAGAAGGATCCAGAGGGAAACTGGCAATTTGATATTGAGAAGAGGGCGTTTAAAAGCAAATACCACAAGGACACTTATGGTCTCACATATTTGAGATATCAGAAAAGTCCCTTCTGGAAAGATAACTCTGGATTTGAAATGTGAGTTTCAAATGAGATAAACCATGAACAGAACATGAAAAAGACATCTATGTTTCAAACATATTTCACTGAAATTATCTCACTGGGTTTAATCCACACTGAAGAAAAGACTCAGAGACAATTAATAAGACAGGGATGTCTTTCTGTGCCAGCAAAACCCTAAAGGAAGGAACTGAAATGGTTCCCAAGAAGTTAAAATAGGAGGTCTTAGATATTTGTGTCAGAGCAAGAAGGTGGTCCTGACTTTAACAGCCTTTTTTTCAGAACCATCAAAACACAGGAGATTACATTGTACTTTTTTTCACTGCATCAGTGATATGTCCTTGGATTATGCATGTATGTATCTGTTAGTGTCTATTTACACACATTTTTTGTTCAACTCATCCAGTATTTCTTCGTGAAAAAATTTTCTTTTTCAGAAACCTACCTACTATATATAAAGATATTCATTCTGACAAGACATTCTCCAGCTATTCTCACACATTCTGTTTTTTGGTTTTGCTCTTGGCTTTTTCTCTTCCCTATATTATTTCAAAGAATAGGAAACTCATCACTGAAACTCTTATGGCCAGTTAACTCTTAAGAAATTCATTTTCTGCAGTTTGGAGAAGATTTGTAATCCCTCTGAAACCAATACAGCTTAGTCTAACGTAGGTATCTGAAATAGGTCAAATGTTTCTACTTGTTTATATTAGTAATAAAGTTTAGGGTGACAAGCTCAGATGTAGCCAACAGCAGTGTAGATATTTATAGTTTAATAATGCTGATCCTATGCACTGTACCAGGTCCCATGTGCATCATTCACATGAGTATCAGTACAAATGTAATAAAGCTGTGATAGTATTTCCTCTACTTCTACTTTACGTTCTTCAACAACAAGAAAAAGTTCTTATTTCTTAGGAAAGAAGAACACATAAAAACATACATAGTGTTTGTGTTTTCTGTTGGTCTTTTCACTGTACTGCAATGGAAGACATAATGCAACTGACTGTGCAGCAAGAAGGACCTAGTTTCATTTACAGGTGTAACACAAAGAAAGGGAGTCATTACAAGCCTTGGTGATACTTCCACCTCTCTTTAGACCTAAAAAGCAAGATACTTGCTTAAGTACAAGAAATTACAGTAATGCATTTTCTTGAATTTAAATGAGCTTCTCTTGTGCAAAAACTTCATGTTTGAGAGTATAATTACAAAATAATATGTGTTTGTTTTTTCCTTTTTTTAAAAATTTCCAACAGTGTTGTCTCACTAAATTGTGAAAAAAACAATTTTAGCAGAGAGCTTCTATTCAATCCCATTTTATTGGTATATGTCACTGGAGAGAAAAAGTGATTACATTTTCTTTGCCTTGTCACTTTCAAAACCCTGGAAGTTCAGGTTTAGAGCTAAAAACTGTAATTAGAAGGTAAGTTGGATGAGATTCATGAATATTGGTTTGGGAGTGACTAGCAATAGATCTGAATCTCTGTCTTAGTTTGGTGACCACCTCTAATTGTTTCCTTGCTTTTTCCCACCCTTTCCCCAGGCACTGCTGATGGTCATTCTGCCCAAGCTACACTCAGGTGACAAAAACTTGCCCTGGGTTAAATGCAGTGGTACTGTCTCTGGGCTAGGAAGTTTTTCTGTTAGAGGATAGAGGAGAATATCCTGAGGTAGTACCACTATTGATTTGCTCTCTCATGTCACAGAGTCACAGAATCATTGAGTAAGATCTCTAAGGTCCAGTCCAACCTTTGACCAATCACCACCTGGTTGCCTAGACCACAACAATGAGTGCCACATCCAGTCATTATTCTTCCTCAAATATCCTTGATCCCTACTCAATGTCATGGAAAGGACAAGCCTGTCTTGAAGAGGAACAGAAATGCCTTAAAGAAAAAGCGGAGAACCAAAGAAAATGGGAAAAAGTAATTTAAAAATCATGAAGGAAGTGTGAATAATAATTCTAAACAAATTCAGAAAAAATAGAGCCTAAGTGGTCAACACAAGACCAGAGAGCTGCTGGGCATTGATGACTTGCTATCTCTGGAGAGTGAAGCCTCTGTTGGATGGTCAGACCTTTGGCTTAACCTAGAAAAGCCATCCTTCTGCCTTTCTCTCCAGAATGGTGATACACTTGGTACTCAGTCTTTTTATTGGGCAAATATACCCACCAATCAGTATTTCAGAAGTAGTCAACGGGATTTTGCAGTCCCCTCAGGTATCCCTGGTGAGTCTGAATGTGTTATCAGTACAGGGTCTTGCCTTTGAAACAAAAATAATGGCTTAACACTTCTATGCTGCATTCCGTTTCTGGAGACAGAAGGTAAGAAGGTAATTGCAAAAGAAAAAATAGACAAGTTAAAATTTCAAAACTCTAGAGAAAAGACCACTAGCTAGCAATATTCAAACCCTTGGATGATATCAGAGGAATTTGGACTGAAGCTTTAGATATTTGCAGTAATATTTTAATAAGGATTCACATAAAACAGGCACCTAGGTAGATGAAAACAATAAATCCTGTGTACTTGAGGTACATGTGCCATTTGTTCTGTTCTGCTAAATGCCAAGGTTTAAAGCTGCAGAGATAAGTCATCCCTCTCTTGGATGATTTAGCATCATCTACCTGTTGAGCATGTAAATATCTATCAGAAAGCTCTGTTGCTCCAGACTACCTTTCACTTTGTTTATGGAATTCAATAAAACAGACTCCAAGGCTACTGCAAGCTCCTTCTTACACATCAAGGATCTATAGAAGTAGGTAGTACCAAAAAAGAACTAGTAATAGCTTTTTCTGCCAGCCAGGATCTTTGTGTTTGGAAAGCTTTGGCTATATATAAGAAATGCTGCTTTACGTTTCACGCTTGGTTTTCATAGGAAATGAAAGTCTATTTAGTCTTCCACTGTGCTGAAGGTCCTCCAGAGCAGTCAGGCTACTGTTTCCAGCTGTACTGAAGGCATGACTTTTTCCTTTTCCTTTTTTTCTTTTTCTTTTTCTATCTTTTTGCTTCCCCTTCCCCTTCCCCTTCCCCTTCCCCTTCCCCTTTCCTTTTCCATTCCCTTCCCTTCCGTTCCGTACTATGTAAGGTATAGCTAAAGCCATAATATGTGTGCCACTGCATTCTGAGGCATGCAATGACAAGTGTCCTGAAAATTACATTTGTTCATCCTGAAAATAATGGGATTTTTAGGATTGGGGTTTCACATTCTATCCTTCAAATAGAGATGTTCATAAAACTTCCTGCATGGTTCAATCTTTTGTGGCCAGACATTTTATACAAACACAATTTCTGCTGATTGAAAATAATTTTGTAAAAAAAACCCAATTAAGTTACTGATCTCAGAATCAACATGATTGTCCAGAATTTAGATGGCATAATAAAGAACTAGCTATTTACTGGCAACTCGTTTCAACTCCATAGAAAATGACACTTCACTGCAGCTGCAGTGAAATGTGGAAGTCACTGGGGGTTTATTCCATAAATAAGATTACCCTATATTTCCATATTGATTGTAGCAGACATACCAAAACACACAAGCAGGAGCTATTAACAGCAGCAGCAACTTCCATGTGTTATTGGGAACTGCCTGGTTGTTTTCCTAACAGTAGTGCAAAAGATTGATAGGTATAGGTAAGTGCAGAAACATTTTTTGCTATGCTCTTTCTTACATTTCTACGTTTATAAAAATGTAGGTTAATTGCTACATGTTTGAACAAACTCAACTGTCCAGAAATGAGTGTGAAGAGAGGTGTGGGGAAGTGACTTCTATTTCCTGACATAGAAAATAAAGCAGACTTACTTCATCATCAGTTCTGTGAAAGAGCTGACGCCTGATTTCAGAGGAACTGAATATCTGCTCACAGTTTTAAGTCTTCATGGAAACAATGACTTTAGGCTCATAGTAGTGAAAATTTTGATAGCATCTGGTTTCTGCCCCTAGAAGCTTTCATTCATCAAAAGAAATTTTTGAGGCTCCTTTGAGACCCCTTAATTACTGGCTGTTTAAGCAAAAACTTTCTTTCAAAAGTTCTACTAAGCAACCATACTGAAGAGTTTCTTAAATCTCCTTGGATTTGGAGGGGACAATTCCAATGCATCTTGTTCAGGCTACCACTTTCAAGCCTGAAAGTGGAATAGGGAAAACAAAAAGATAGAAAAAGAAAAAGAAAAAAAGGAAAAGGAAAAGGAAACAAGGGAAGGAAAAGGAAAAAGAAACAAGGGAAGGAAAAACCCCAAACCCAAGAAATAAAATCTCCTGTACCAACTGTCAGTACCATGCCATAGCTCACTTATTCGAAGAAAGAGAAGGGATCCAAAGGAGGGTGCACTGCAGGACTTCTCCCTTATTGTGTGCTCTGAAATGCCATGATATGGGGACAAATATTCTTGGCATACAGTCTCTTAAAATCAGCACATGAAAGTGTCATTGATTCAGGGGAAAGGAACATGAAAGCATCACAGGACCCTTCACTACCTTTCTTCTCCCATCTTTCTTGATTACTTCAAAGCTTCTTTTCTTAAGTCAGACTATGTCATGGTAAGAATGTTCAAAATAGTTTTTCCTGTGTGATGTTTTCACACCGGTGTAATTTCATCTGCTAACACTGATTCTGACTGGTGAATAATGGGTCCATTCTCTGATTCGTAATGGGAAGTGTGTTTCCGCTGCTTGTATCACTTAAAGATTTATGGGAAATGACTGAAGTTATGACATGGACCAGGTCACAGTGGCAGCCCTGATACTGCCTTTAGTTCAAAGATACTCAGTACTCTGCCATCAGCTAGAGCCTCCCAAAGTAGGAGAAGAAGAGGCATGCCAATTACTGCAAATCATCTGCTTTCAAGCTTTTTATATGTACTGTGCCAAATAATATTCTTACAGTTACGGTCAAATCTTTTACAGTTGAATAAAATTATTATCGATATTGCATAAAAGAAACAATTTACCACAAGAAGTACAGTAGCTGATATAGAGTGTGATGTGGGAATAATTCTTTCAATAATAAAGAGTGGCTGGCCCCAATGGTTCTTCCTGGTATTTAGAGAGACACAGGTTATAAAACTGAGAAAAACTGCGTTTCAGAGAAATGGAGACATCTGGTAAAACAACAGAATATAATTGCCATATCATCATTTATTGTGATTCACCTAAGGACAGTCAAGGGATTGCAGAGATAGTTCAATTTAAACTCATTTCTATTGATGTGGCCAAATATCCTCTTTCCCCAGTTTATTACCCAAAAAAATGAGCTTGGTAGAAGATATTATGAAGAGTCTGGACTGATGAGATTATTCCCTTACAATGCAAAGCTACTGCAGTTTTCTCCTAATGACTATCTTGAAATCCCAAGAGGAAAAAAGAAAAGCTTGGATTAGTCAGATGTTGGAAAAAACCTCAAGCCACAGAATCTCTTGGTCTTTCAATGCTATATATTGATGTATTGATTTGTCTGAGATTTTGTCTGAGATACACTGAAGCTCTGTCTTCAGATGTTCATTAAGTTTGTACATGAACATACAAGGTACTGAGGTCCTTCATCATGATTAGATCTCTCTTTTCTACTTTATTTTGGTTTCCACTGCTACCCTTTCATGATATTAATTAAACTTATTTTTTCAGATGCATTTATTGATTTGTGTGATATCTTTATCAAGCATAACAGGAGAATTCTAGAAAAAAAAGTCCCTAAGGGAATTTCTGAAGTATATTGGCGTTCAACTACCATAATTCAAAGTTTTCACAAGGAAAAAAAAAATAAAACCCCAGAAATTCCAGTTAAGGCAGGGAAAATTATGCATTTCATAGAAGGAAAATATTTGCAACTAAGTTTTTAAAGAAGGAAATTAAGAGTTGCATATATGTAACAGTGTGGATTCTTAGCCATGAGGAAGAGAGTATGCTTGCAGGAATATAGGCTCTTTAGTTTAAGGTCTGCTTGGTTTTGGATTTCTGAGTGTAATTATATGTATTTTAGTAGAGTAATTCTTACCAAGTTACCAATAACAGTTTTGTCTATATTCATTTTTTATTTATCCTGTCTGCCAAGTGTTGAATGTATTTATTTCACAGATGATGTTGAACAGTGCAAGAAGTAGTTCCATGCATGCACTGCAGGCAGATTTTTTAAAAAAACTGTCATTATTAATAAATCCTAAGGATGTATGCACAGATTCCGTTCAAGCAGTTTGGGAAGCCTCCACCTATCCCTGGTTTTGGTCCTATGAGTTTTTCCAGCCTGAATTATTTTATGGCTGCTAGAGATGTAATCCTCAGTCACTTTGTAACACAAAAAATATTATTGGTTACAGAGAATAAACTATACAAGTGGCTTAGCCTGGTTTTGAAATCTACGTACATTCACACGCACTTGACCAGTGCATTACAACTGCCATAAACATGTTTTCAAGCTGTAGTCAGTGCATTTTCATTAAAAGGAAGAGGTCACCCATAATAACATCACTCCTGTGACCCAGGTAAAATGAACATATTGCTGTGATGTCCCTGCATTTAAATGCCAAATGATGCTTTTTTATAAGGAGTTGTGTGAAAAGTTACCATAGCCATTGGTGCCAGGGCAAGAAACAATCAGATCCCATGAATTTCTAGATATATTAAAAATGCCAAATATTCTGCAGTCATTCTTTACTACCACCTTTTTTTAACCTTCGCTATGTCAAAGAAACTAGCGAAAACCTTATCGAGTTTGTAACGCAATGCAAATTTGACATGGTATTTCTTATGTGTGTAATTACTAAGCTTTTGTATTAAAATCCTTTTCCATTTACATTTCTGATGGTCCAAAGTATCTCTTTATTTTGGGAATTTCAGTTGCAGACTCTGTACACTTCTAAGAATTAAAGAAAAAAAGAAAAAAAATATTATTTTTTTCCAGCTTCTGCTCACAGCCCAAACTTGCTTGATGCTAGAAATCATTAAACTTCTACTTCAGTATGGGAGAAGAGCTCTTTCAGACAGGGTTGTAAAGATGTGAATTTTTTTGTTTAGAAAGAACATCTGTAGTGTTAACCTTGGTTACAGGTTCAACTTCAACCCAGTTTGTTATTCACTCCTCCTCCATAGGACGAGGAGAAATTCAGCAAGGTAAGATGAAGAGAGGGACATCATTTCCCAGTCATTGTTACGGCAAAAAAGATTTGACTTGGGGAAGATGAGTTTAATTTATCATCAACTAAAACACATTTGGTTAGAAAGAAGCAAAGAAAAAATTAAAACAGGCCCCTTTCCCTCACTGTCTTTCTTCCAGGCTCAGCTTCACTCCTTCACTCCTGACTTTACCTCCTATTTCAGTGGGGAGAGGAATGGGGATGGGGATGTGGTCAGTCCATAACTGAGCCTATCTGCTGCTCCTTCTTCTACTCCATTGTGGGCTCTTCCCCTGCTCCCTTATGGGCAGGGCCATGGAGGAACGTTTGGAGCCCTGACCTCTCTGAACAGAAGCCATTCCTTTAGTGTCCCACTGCCAACACCTGGCAACAACAACCTGTGCACAGTCTTCCTCAAAAATCACGGTGTAATTTTCTTTCCATTCTCTGGAATTCAATAAATGATCCCACTTTGTGTGCAAAG
Organism: Aphelocoma coerulescens; assembly: GCF_041296385.1. NCBI lineage: Eukaryota > Metazoa > Chordata > Aves > Passeriformes > Corvidae > Aphelocoma > Aphelocoma coerulescens. Next base: position 79,080,981 of record NC_091013.1, read on the forward strand.
CTGATGCCCCACGTCATCCCTCTTAATCCTGAGGACACCCTCATAATGTTTTAGAAAGAGGAGCTCTCTGGCTCATACCCAGTCTTTGGTTTACTTCACACACTTTAATCTGCTGCCATTTTGCCTTTCTCAGCATCACTTCTCTCCTTTATGACAGCTCTCTACATTACTGAGTGCACTAAAGATCCCATTTTCCTATGGCATCTTTTTTGAAACACCTTCTGAATGCCATGTTTATTTAATAAGACCAGAGCTCTGCCACTGCATTCTTCATGTCAGTGATTCACTTTGTGGAGAGAAGGAGAGAAATAGCATTCTTACTCAGAAAAATCATGAAAACAGCTTGAAATTAACTGCAACAAGTGTAGGATCATCTTTATAGCTCACACAGACATACAGCCATTGCAAAAACTACCAATTCCATCTAATAATTAATTTTGATTGAATTACAACTTAATCCCAGAAAAAAATCTCCCTGCAGCTATAGAAGTTTTGTCAACATAAGACTCTACTTTTTTCCAGTTGTTAATCAACCTCACTATTAAAAAGAGAAATTACTCCTAATTTCTGCTTTGACTTTATCTAAGTCTATTCCAATTTATAGCAATTGTTTCCTGCTATTCTTTGTCCTACATTCTATAAAGCACTTTAATGTGTTTGAGTTTGTAAATCCCAGGATTACATTTACCCATTTTACCACTTCATTATGCTGCTCATAATAACTCCTTTTTAGAGTTACTATTTTCCATAAGACAGTCGTCCTTTCAGCTGACAGGACCTGCATTGTCTGCAGCAACTGTATTGAAATGTATTTTGTAGGAATGTGTCCAATGGGCCGAATGATACAGACAGTGCTCAGTGATTGTTTCTTCCCTGTGGAAGCTGTGCTGATGCTTTCATCATTCACAGATTTGTACAGCACTTATTTGTTTAGGGCCACTCCTTTGATGGCTGGCTGAGTGTATGAAAAGCATGTTTCCATGTCCCAGAGGCTGCTGCTTTTGACAATTGTCAAAGAGTTGTTAACCTCAACTTGAAGGGATGGCCTCAAGTTGCACCAGGGGAGGTTTGGATCAGATACTAAGAAAAATTCCTTCACTGAAGCGGTGGTCAGGCATTGGAATACCCCGCCCAGGGAAAAGGTGGAATCACCTTGATGACCTTGGAAATTCATTCCAAACTTAGTGAGTCTATGATTCTAATTAACCCTTTAGTATGGGATTCATTGGTATCAGCTGGTGGGAATTCACTTCTTTTATCTCTCTCTTTTCCTTAAAATAAAAATAAAGCTTATCTAATGACACTGCCTCAAAAATTGTGTAATCCTTTTGAAAGGGAGGTGTGTGCCTCCATCTTTTATCAGAAGAGGCAATTATGAAAGAAACATCCTCTATGTTTTGTAATGAGAGCAAAGGTGAAAAGTACACTTGCACACACAAGGTGAGAATAGGAATGAAATCTTTGACAACACTAGCACTCCTGGACTTTTCTTCTGGTAAGAAGGCCCATCCCTGACAGGTGAATTCACTGGAGGCTTGAACTTACAAAAAACTAGGGATTCTTCCACCTTCTTGTTTGCATCACTGGCTTCTTTCCAGCCTTGTGTCTTTATTTTCCCATAGGTTCCTCTTGAATACATTGCAGATGTGGTTAATAATAGACTTGAATTTCTTGAGCCTGATGTGACACAACAGACAATTTTGTTCTTAGGTAATGCATAATTAATTAGTGAATTAGTCTACTTCCCTCTTTAAAAGCAGGACAGAAGCATGTGCAAATAATTAAATTATGTCTACAAGAACAGACTCCACTGTGAGTCCTATAAAACTGAAGACCCATTGTGATATCAAAAGCTGACATGCTTATTTTAACTTGAAAACTCATTCAAATCATACTGTCCAGCAGCTGCCTAGTACTGACACAACTAATGAAACAAATAAACAGTCAGATCATCCACCAAAAACCTCTCCTTAAAGATATTTCTGGTATTGCTTAAAAAACCCACAAAAAACAGTGCTTTTGTACATCATTTTAATAAAAAGAATAACTTTCACACAACTTCAGTTTTGTGCAAAGAAAAAAAATAAGAATCACTAAGAGTGTTTCCTATTTTATTTTTCTATTTCAAATTTTACCACTGCATTTTGGGAATTTTGAGAAGACTTAAACCTGTCTTGCAGATGTGCAGAAAGGGAAAAGAGAGATGAAAAAATCTAGTGTCTCGTTTAAAAGTAAAAAACTCATATCTATACTCAAACAAACCATCAGCTGTTTCCTGTTGTTTTCTGTTTTCCCTTTTGAAAAATACAAATGCATAGTATTCAGGGAAAATAACAAAATAAAGTGGTTCTACATATGCTGAAGGTGTTCAGTTAAAAACCCATGCCACTGTAAGGAAAGCAAATAGACTCATCTAGATTATATTAATGTTAGCAATCCCTTCAGTGAGGTATAGCTACTGTTCTATAGATAATGCAGAGTACCCTGGACTAAGGATCAAAGAATGCCTTCTGGCTTACGATAGTGGAAATATTTTTTTGGCTTGAAAGCACACTGCACCTAGAAAGCAAGACCCTTAAATATAAAATCTTTCAGTTACTTTATGTTTTGGTATGTGTTAAGATTTTTTTCTAAGTGTGATTCATGCAAGATGTTTTGAAGATGAATTTTGAAAAGCTTTAGGAAGGAAATGTTGCTTTTGTCTACACACTGGTCCTGTGGCTATGCTTCTACAGACAACTTGCCTTAATTTTACAATGTATTTTAAAGACTATGAGTATGGATTTTTAAACAAGAGAAATATGTATCTCTGTATGTCTCTCTCATCTATCATCTATCATCCATCTCTCTGTAGATCTGAATGCAGGGAAATTATGCTATTTAATTAAAATTACATATTGAGATATATCTCTTTGCATATCATTTGCAACTTTTTATATATACAAATTTATATCCATATAGATATAGATATTTATACATATAAAGAGTTTAAACTTTCTCCAAGTCTGCAACCGCCTTATGTATATCAGTATAATACAAGGTACAAAATTTCTGAATAAATTTCTCATGCTATGGAAAAATTGGCTCCTTTCCTTCTCTCCACCCACCAAAATCCCCCCACTTCTCTAAGGGAATATAATTAAAATAAGGAAGACAAAATTATGTCTGGCTTGATATATAATGCGCATCATATATAAAATATGTTAATATAATATAAATATTATGCAATACATGTGACAGAACTGAATGTTGCTCATACTTTCTTTGCCAAATTTCCCTCCATAATCCTTTGGCTTGCACACCAGTATTTCTTTCCCCCTATTTCTTGCCTTTATTTACTATTACCTCTTTGCAGATTTGTTAGATTTCCTGCCCTTTCAGGTTTTGATGAATAAGAGTGGCACATTAAGGCTCATTTCATTAGCTGTAGCAACACTGGGGTGAAAGCGTAGTCCCCAAGTCAGCTTCAGGGCAGAATTAATCCCAATGTACATTCTTTAGGTCATGAATTACTCTCATTCTCAACAAACTGAGGCGAGACCTTTCCAGGTAAGAGTGTGTTGGACTGAGGAGAGTAAGCTTAAAAATGTAAAGGTACAGGAAAAATGCTATTGAAATATTTAATCCAATCCTCCACGCAGAAACATGATGCAGCTATGACTTCCATGTTATTACGCAGGGGTGACCATGATATGAGTTTTCATAGTTGATATCTGCTGTTCACTGTGCAGCCTGAGTGAGTATCTGGTTTACAAGACTTCAGGCATCAGATTTCAAGAAAAACAGTCCCCTTGAGGAAATAAAATGTATTTCCTTATATTTTCATGTATACATAGATACATATATATTCACAATGTGGCCTAACGGTGTTCCTCACAGGAAAATAAATATTGTAACAAGTGATTTACTGAAATAAAAGTAATACTATCTAGCTGCAGAGAATATTCTTTGTGAGGCTTAACTCTAGTGAAGCATTTTTCCTGGACTGTGGTTGCACTAATCATTTTATCAGTCACGGTGACAAGATTTTTCTCTTGTTGGTGATGCACAGCTTTATTCTGCTGAAATCTCTCTGAGGTTTGATCAGTCCCAGTGGACTCTATCTCCAATTCTCCATTCTCAGTGTTTCCTCCTTTGGCTATCCAAGCCCTGACTTTGCCTTCCAGTATTCTGGTTATATCTATACCATGTACTCCTAAACTATCCATAGAGATCAAAGTCATCCCTAAGTAATGTAGTTCAAGTAAGGGAAGCAGTTAAACCTCAAAATAAATAATGCTATCTGGCGTACTTTGAAGTCCTAAACAGCTCAATTACCCTATCACATGTCAAGTGAAAGCATATTTTGCTTGTCAAGGACAGGATGTGTTCTGTACATTGTACTTAAATTACTGCAAGCGTCTGTGTGGCCAAAGTGTAAATTATTGTAAATCTACGGGACTTCTTCTTTTGGGGTTCTGCCTGTGGGTGCCTTGGTATGTGGGTAGGCACAAGCCTTGTGCCAAATTTTTGTCAGTGGGAACCTCCATGCCAACAAAACCTGAACAGTTGAATTTTCACAAGGACCCTGTTACAACACAGTATGTTTATAGTTTCACAGAAGTCACAACGGAGAGTCGTGTGCCTGATTAATCATGTTTAATTACCAGCTCTTATTAGGCTCGAATCCATTTGGACACCATGCTGTAATGCAGCAGCGAGTTCGCCACCCACTGTGTGAGCAGAAGTGGCAGACAGGCACATGCAACTCCTGTGACTCCTTTTTGTCTGGGAACTGCAGTTGAAAACTGGGCTGTTATGCAGAAAACATAAAACACTTCATGTGCTTTCATTCTGGTTTATATAAACCTCATTTCAACAGGTTTAACATATTTCAGGCTACCTGATATAGTGTTTTATGTGGAACATAGTCCTGTATTTCAGGAAGAATTTTTGGACAAACATTGGTTTTTTTGCAGCTTGTAACTAGAGGTACATTTGCAAGAATGTTTTGATTAAAAATCTTTAAAATTACATAAATAAAAATCATGTATCAGGAATCTTGCATAGAAGTTAATCTAGTAATAAGAATTTCCCTACCTTAACAAGCTTACATGCTTGGAAGTTTGAAAACTTTTACAGGATTTTTCTTACAGTTCTCAGTATATATCTTCCCACTTCTAACACTGTCTCCTGATAGTGCTAGACTTAAAGTCTTGCCCAAAGATAGCTATGATATTAATATACACAATGTGTAAACCAGCTTGCCTATCGTTCCTTCTACTTGCAAGGTCGCATTCTGTTTTTACAGTACAGACTAACAGAAAAATATTTCCACTGATGCATAAAACACAGCAGGAGGGATAAGAATTACACCCTCAGAAACTTCATAGAATCATAAAATCATGGAATAGTTTGGGTTGGAAGGGTACATTAAGGGGTACCTAGCCCCACAGCCCCTGCAATGAGTGGGGACATTTTTAACCAGATCAGGTTGCTCAGGGCCCTATCCAACCTGACCTTGAATGTTTCCAGGGATGAGGCATCTACCACCTCTCTGGGTAACCTGTTCCAGTTTCATCCCTTTTGCAATTATTGCAATTAAATCTGCTTAGCAAACTTCCATAAAAATAAAATGATCTACATGTAAATGCTAACACTGCTAAAGGAACTAATTGTAAAATACAAAGGAAAAAAATACTGAGAACTGAACATCTGCTGTGTTTATGCCTCTAAAATCTCCATTTGGCATATTCACTTACAGACTTATATTTCCAGGATTTATTTAGGAAGATGCTGGAAACATGCTGGTACCTCTCATGCCATAAAAATTATACAGATGAAGAAAATGAATGAATTATTAAATTATATGTTAACTTCCCAGTAAATGTGGGACATTCAGAAGTTCCTGCCTCAGAACAGAGAGCAGCCACCTTTTTTTCTTTTTGTTTCCATGCAGCCTCTCTATCCATTTTACAAAATCGTCCTCTCTCCAGCACTAATGTAATTAAGGACCTGTTCAAAATAATGATTTAATGATCTGCCTTTTTTTTTCCCACATTGTAGCCAAGCAAACAGAGCAACTGACTCACTCAGAAAAGGCTCAGACTATTATTTTATATGGACACATCATTGCAGCTGACAGTGCCTCACCTGGATAATATGTCTTAAGGTAACAGCATAAATTAAGCACTAAACCATTAAAAGTTGGGCTTTTTATTTTTCACTCTGATTGACATTACGTAACTCACAAAAATGGTTTGAAGAAATAATAGCTTTGGCAAGACAGTTCTGTCTTCATCAAACTAAATTTTGATCCTGAATTGTGGAAAGTTGAACACTTTAAACCCTTTGTAGAGGGTTACATAGCTTCATGCTTCCATTTTGTCATGGAAACCCTTGTAAGACTTACAGCCTTCCATCCAGTCTTTGGTCACGTGTATTCATCTGTGGCCTTTGCTGCAAAATAGGCTAAGTTCTTAGCCTATTTTTGGCTGAGAACTAAGTTTTTGGCTAAGTTCTTGCCTCTGCATTGTCTCTTTACCACCATCTGTTTAAAAAACAAATTTGAAAACAGTTGAACCATTTTGTGCGTAAGCTTTGACTTACCATAGGTCTCTTCTCCCAAGTAACAAGTGATAGGAGAGGAAATGTCCCCAAGTTGTGCCAGGGAATGTTTATGCCAGGAAAAATTTCTTCACTGAAACAGTGATCAGGCATTGGAGCATGCTGCACAGGGAAGTGATGGACTCATCATCAATGGAGGTATTGTAGATACAGCACTTAGGGGCATGTTTTAGTGTCAGACTTGGCAGTGCAGGGTTAGTAGTTGGACTTGATCTTAAAGGGGCTTTTCAACTTAAATGATTCTATGATTCTATGACTGAAAGAACTCTAGCTCAGGACTTCAGTTTTGTACCAAATTACGTGACTTCCTGGGTAGAAAAATTGCATAGGGCTCTCTGCAGGTCTGCCTGATGTACTGTTGTGTCTGCATTATTATTATATAGAGTCTGAGTTCAAAGCCAGATTTGCTGATGGTCCTACTCTGATGGCTGTCAGGAAGGCTGTCTCAGGGGGAAAAGTCCAGCTGCACCCTATGCTGTCTGACATACATGTGTGCAGCAGGGGCAGGTCCCCTTCAAACAGGCTTCAGCTCACTGCCTTCAATTTGCTCTTACAGTGATGGTCTGGGACTAACTCTCTAACTTGAACTGTGGGAGCAGGAACCAGATGGTTTTGGGATGCTTCAAGAGCTATAGGTGAATATGGTGGTGGGTCATGGGAGAAGAGACCATTCTGTAGCGCAGCAAAATCAGTTTCTGAATAAACGGAGGTGGAGGCAAAGTGTCTATACAACAGATTTTTTCTTTGCCCACCAGAAAATCACTTCATCTTTCTTTCTATAGAAATGGATTTAACTGCTCACAGTGAACAGACGGGACTGATTTATGTTTTCAGAAGAGTTTCATGAAAGCTGCCAGTTTTTCATTTTACCCATTTTTCAACACTTTCTGACTGTAAAATTGGCTGAGTTGTGCTGACTTCTAACTGATGATGCCAAAGTTGTTCCCAAAAACCAGTCAGGATTTCTTCAATCTTCCTTCAGAGAGGGATAAGCTTGGAAGGGAGCGGCCATCTTAGAAATGTTTTATGGCCAGGTGGGGAAAAAAGGAGGAGAAAGGGATAGGTGTTCATAATATGCTTCTCAGCTTTCTGTTGAGGAGATTCAACATAAGACCTGGAGTACTAGAGTGAGGATACACCCCTCATTCCAGATTCATCTCAGAAGCTTCTTTTTTTTTTTTTGTATACTGATTTGGCTATAGCTCCTGGCTCCTCAGTGCTGCTCTCCAGCCTGTTTGCTGCTTCTTCCAAGCAATTTCTAGACCTGGAGCATCAACTTCCCAGCAGCTGCTGTCCGAGAAGCACAATAGGAAGAACTTGCTTGAGTCCTAACACCTGCAAAGAATGATTATTTTTGGCACAGACCCTTCCTTCATGCCTCCATAGACATCCGTGTTCTTTTTGTAGCTGTTCCTCCACCGATGCTTGCGCCTGGTCTGTATTTCACATACATGTCTTTAAAGCCTGACCAAAACCCAAGGCTGACAACAAGACTGACTTATACGAACACAGCTGAAGGGAAAGGTTGCTCACCTTGGGAATGTGGCACATGGAATGAGACTGGGGGATGATATTCATTTTAATAATGTCAAGGTCTGCTAACACACTGCGGGAGACAAGCTAAAGAGACTTTAATAAAGACACAAGTGAAATAGAAATGTCATGACCCAGGGATCCAAGGGAACAGAAGAACAGGAACATTGTACTCTTTATCCCTCTTGTCAAGGAGAAAATATTTTTGAGGGTAACTTTTACAGCTGGCACATATTATAACTTTTATAATAACTTATAAAATAAGAAAGTTTCTAAGTTTTCTGATTCCTAAGGCTGGATGATCCAGACCCATTAGTTGGTATCATGTGCTACTGGTATCATGTGATGCCAGTTAAGTCATTTGCACAATCAGTGTGATTATATGTATGAGATTTAAACAAATTGTTCATGGTTATTTTATTTTAGAAGTTTTTAGATGACCCTTGAAAATTTCCATTATTCCAAAAAATTGTCTAATTTATTAGCATTAAATAGATGCACATCTGAAATGCAAAGCCATCAAATATTGGATAAAAACCTCACTCCATTTCATTTGCCTTGCAGCTGAAGTGCCAGACTTAAACATTAGCTTCATTCATGCCAGTGAGTTTTCAAAGAGAAATTATGGCCTTTTTTCCACTGTGCATGTCACACTGCTTTAGAAAAAATGTCAGCAACATTAAAAGTAATGAGCAGGTTTAGAGGTGAGTGACTAAGGTATCATGTGTTCAGAAATTGCAAAAATGGTTGCTGTGTGCCTGCATCCAGACAGAGCACTAATGCTTGTCTTCCAAAGCACGTGGTGATGTGGTGGGTGAGTGGAAAAAACCACAATTTCCCCAGAATATCTCTGCTGCTTGTTTTCTTGGCCCACAACTGATTTTTACAAGAGGTACTTGTTTGGCATTTCTGCAGTTGCTTACTCATTTTCTCTGAATGACATTGCTGCCTATCCTCTCTCAGAGTAGCTAGGTAGCCACTAGGAAAAAAAAAAAGAGAGAAGAAAAATAAGAAAGGATCATTCTAATGTGTCTAAGCACACAGAAATAACACCTGCAAAACAATATTCTTTGTGTTTCTCCTTTGCTCAACTGCCAGCCCTCTGTATGAAGGGACCAATGCTGTGAATCATAGCAAGTCTTGTAAAAATGGCTTTCTCTGAGGCATTTTACACTTATTTTTGCCAGCTTCTTAAAAATTGGAGGGATATAGCAGCCCACAAAAACATGCATGTCTTCAAACACACACATTCCTACACGTGTAGGCTACCTTTGCTTGTAATATTTGCCAGGGCTGGAAATGTGGAAAAGCATCCTCTATGTAGATAGAATTTTATTGCTCCTTCAAACTCCTGAGGAAGTTTTGGATGGATTTCACAGGGTTTGAATGGATATATTTCTTACATTAACCATTTACGTTCTTTACGTTATAACTTCTCTTGGTAAGAAAAGGTGGAATACATTGCTAGATTTAATGCAAAAATATACAATATTTCCTGTGGCTAATTTATTTTTACAGATATAAAATTAGTAGATGTACCTACTATTCTCCATGTCAATAAAATACAGCTTTAAATACAACCAGTCAGTCCTTACTGCTAGCAAGAACCATGTCAACAGTTCATTTTCACTTGAATTCCTTTTGACTAAAGTGCACTATTTAAGTTTATAGCACCCAGTTCTTGAGAAAGAAAGGAAGAAAGGAAGAAAGGAAGGAAGAAAGGAAGAAAGGAAGGAAGGAAGGAAGGAAGGAAGGAAGGAAGGAAGGAAGGAAGGAAGGAAGGAAGAAAGCAAGCAAGAAAGCAGTATATTCCCATGATAAAAAGAATCTTACTATTTTAAACAAAAATATCAACACATGAGTCAATGTAATTTAAGTTCAGTGTGTATTTCTGCTGTTGATATTACCGTGTCCTGCAGCCGTAGGGAGGAGGAGAGAAAATCCAGCAGGCAGGAAATATGCAGCAAGATTGATTTATTTAATTATTTTACAAACTCTTTTATAGACTTTTTTCTTCATAGTGTAATTGGTCAAAGGATCAGCCACCCCTTGGGGTGATTGGCTAAAATCCTAAACATCCATTGTCAAAATATTTTTCTACTGTACCATAAACAGAGTTCTACAAGGTCACAGGTGTTCATGGTTTACAGAACTTCTGCTATTATCTTCCATGAGAGAGAAAAGTATCCCACGGTTTAGAAGAAGCAGGAAAATTCCTTGCTAACAGCATTTTTGTATCCATAAGTGTGCTTTAAGCTATAAATTCTTGAAAGGTGCTTTTAATATGCAAAGGAATACTAGACTAGAAAAATAAAAATCAAAAGAAAAATAGGGCAGAGAATTAAAATGGGACCTGTCAGACTACCAATAATTTTAATGAAAACAAGTTTTACCTGAATAGTCAGAAAAAAATCTCTGTGTATCTTTGAAGCTAGTACTTGTGATCAGTAATCTTCCTTACTTTCTTCACCTCCTCATAATGATAACAGAAGTTGTGATGGAACCCCTTCCTCATACGCTGTCTTAAAAATTGCTAATTATGAAAAATAAGAGGATAATCCCAGTGAATTAATCTCTAGTTTGCTTTGAGGTTCATATCAAGAATATTCTTAATGACCACACTCTAAATGTTCCAAACACTCCCTGTCAGCAGGAGGGTACTTGGCTAGAAATGCACAAAGCTTTCACATATCCCCTCGTGAAAGACTCACACAGCTGCATAAGACTTACCAGTGCACATTTTCATGAGACTGAATGTTTAACACAATATTTCTTGTTTGTGTTACTGAATGATCCAGCCATATAAATTAAATTAATTAAAATGTATTTTTTTTTTTAAATATAGATGCAGTCTCTTGGGACACCAATCATAAACACTTACACTGGGTAATGTCATCTAAACCCACCCCTAGCAATGCACTTCTTACAAATGTCCAAGGATACCAACTCAACATTACAATTACAGTTTCTGCCTTTGCTTCCCTCCCTTCCTTCCCTCAAAGGGCTCAAAGCAATAAAAATTCCTCCTGGCAACCTTTGGCTGTGAGATTTTTTGGTTGGATTTTCCCTATGTACAAGTCCAAACAAGACACGGTCCCACTTAATTCCATTACAGTGGCTAATTATGACAACAACAATCAATAAAAGCCCAGATGCTTTTAACATACTGCCCTTGAAATGAGAGGCAGCCAAACAGAAACTATAGTAATGAACTTAGAGACGGAAAATCACTCCTGGGTTTGAATCTCTCTTGTATTAAAGGAAATAACTGATGTATTTTTACTCCACTTTCTTCAGAGTATAAAATTACAGACAATGCTGTATCACACACTCAGGAAAGAGGGGAAACTAAGCACCTCAGTTTGATTACCGCTCTTGAATAAATTTAATTCTCAAATAAGTATAATCAGATACAGGTGTACAGATCTATAGCTGACCCCTCTAACATTAAGCTGACAAATACATGCCCAACCTGCTTGCACTCTAAGAAGATCACTAAGTGTTTTGCTACGCTTAACACTGAACTTATTGCCGTGCTAATTATGAGCACACCTTAATATCAGCTTGAAGTGGATAGACAAGCCTGTGCCTGTGTCTGAGCTATGATGCAGACCTGCTGCCATAAGGTGGGGTGGAACAGGACCAGACAGTGTCATTGCTCAATGGATGAAGTGTGAAAGCACACGGCTCACCTTTTGCTCCTGTGTCCTGAGCCAAGGGCATACACTTCAGCAAGATAAAGTCAAGGAAAATTAAGTGAATGACTGCTTCCAGAATGATGAGCAACTGAAAATCTCTGCCCCAGAAGATATGCCCAAGGAGGAATAAATACCTGCTGTGTATTTTTGTGATAAGGGCTTCTTGTAAATGACTTTGCTCCTGGTTTGCACAGAGCTAGAATGGAGTGATTTTAAAAGCCAGAGAATATATCTGCTATAATACCCAAGTCAATTACAGCTTTAACTCACTTCAGAGAGCTGACAGCAGATGGTGTGTGCTCAGATACTTCTTTCTGAATACCATTGGTTTTGGCATCATGACGGCTAGACATGAAATAAACTAAACCTTAATCATGTTAAGCCAACAAGTTGATCACAAGTGATGGAGGGCACAGAGCAAGGCAATCTGGCCAGTCATCATTAATGTTAATCAGTTAAACTCAGCCTCCATAATCATGCTCAGACACAATAAAATATCACAAGACATTCCAGTGAGGGGCAGACCCAAAGGCTACCTTCACCTATAAAATGTAAATACTTCAAAGAGTAAAGCCATGCAGCTGCTATTTGCTGAAGAATGATCAGTTCCCAGCATGTATCCTTCCATTGACTGTGTGAGGCACAGTGGAGGCTGACAAGGCATGGTGTGCTTGAATCTCACTACCATGTCTTCACTCCTTCCTACTGCTGAGCAACTTTTTATACATAACACTTACTGAGAAATTTTAGGCTTCATAGATGTTTTCTTTATCTCTGATACTGAAAAAAATTTCTTCCTGTTCCATTCTGTGTTATTGATACTACTGACATAGGATCATTCTTTATTAAAAGAGGATGGATATTATTAAAAGAGAACTGAATAGCTACCGAAGAAGTTTTTTCCCTCTATGTAAAAGACAAGTGCTTTCCTTCCAGAAATAAATGTGTAAATTCAAGTAGAATTTGGTTACTCTCCTTGACACAGTCAAAATTGTCTACTTCTCGCATGGGTTTCCTCAGCATCTTGTGTTGAGCAAAATTAAGATCCCCACTTTGTTCTTTGCCTCTCTTTGTTGCTTACACACACAGACTAAATGAAGAGATACAAATTATTCAGGTACATACAATATATATATTTTAAAAGCTTCTGTTGCAATTGTTGCTACATGAAACTGCAGTTAATTTTAAAGTTTATTTATGCAGTTACTTGCTTTGTGAGTCAGTAGAGCTCCAGTGGCATATAAGATAAAATCAGAAGTGTTAGTATTTTCATAGACCAAAACATATATTTTAATTTTAATGGTACTGTTCCTATTTCAGCTATACTCTTATTTTAATATTAATTTCTAACTTACATGGCTATAGTTATGGGAAGAGCCTTATCAGAGAAGGGAAACATAAAGGATAAAACCTGGACTACACACAATTAAAATTTTCAAATTTTGCATTTATTGAAAAATTAATACAGGAGATGATTATTTTATTGCTTTCTGGAAGCATTGGTTTTCAGGCATATCTCCTTCATTATGGCAAAAGCTGTACCATAATTTTACCACAAAAGACACTGTAGGAAGGTGTTGCAGTAACTAAGGAACTCGTTTTAGTAACACAAAAACAAATGTTAGAGGAATAACAGGACTGAAATATGAAAATCATTTTTAGGCATGGTAATTTCTGTCAGAGTTTGCTGCAATTTAAAAACTCAGTGATTATGATGATGATGATAATGATTGATGATGATCATTATACTTTGGTATGAATTGATAAGAAACTGAGCTTCTATTTCTTGAGTTGGAGTACTGATATGATGCAGTCTGTGTTCAAGTACAAAGCGTGGACACCTTATAAAATAAAATATCAATATAATCTCATTCAAATTTCATCTTTAATCCTATATACTACACTCCTGAGACATTAGAGATAAATGACAGTCACTTATCCTTTCTTAAACATTTAGAATATAAGTAGCCAAAGATTAATCCTGTGTTTTGGTTGGTTTTAATTCAAACCACTGGCTTCCAGTAAATAGATCTTTTAGTAGAATGATTATGATACACTTGTCAGATGTGTGATATTCTCAAAAGCAGTCTCCACTTATCTATTATATATAAGATTACTATCATTGTATCTGAATGCTTCAGCATATAGTAGAAAAAAATTTCAAAAAAGGTTTAAATGAGGTCTTAAGAGGTCACTTAAATACTCTATTACAAAGACTGGGTCCACGATATTTATGTTATTTCTGACGTTTGTATTCCAATGGATCTTCCTTATCCTTCCTATGTAATTGATTAAACCATTTAAATGCATTTAGACTTAAAAGTGATGTCTTGCTTCCTAACCAAAAACTACTTCATGGCAATATAAATTTACTTTTTCATGTCCTGTCTCTCGTGATTATAGAAAAAACATTTGTTCCTCTTTCTGCCAACCTTTTATGTAGTTGAAGGTAGTTATTTTTTCCTCAGGCTGATTCAGTTCTTTCATGCTATACATGGACCATGTTCTGTATCCTTGTGTTCAGACTTCTCTTCTCTGGACCATACTGGAGGGCAATATCTTGGATTTCTAGCTGAGGTCTGCCTCAAGACAGAATGAACGACTTCATGTATCTGACATTATATAAACCTCAAAAACAGTTTTTTCTTTTCTTTTTTCCTGAAATACGGTGTTACAGCCTCTAACCCACAGACATTGTTTCCTCCTGAACCTTTTCTATATAAGATGAGCAAAGGAGTTGAAGAATTGTGAGTATAGGGGAAGAGAAGTCAAGAGGATCCCCTCACTCTGTGTACTGGTGGAAAAAGATCTCCACTAAAGGCAAGAGCCACCATTGAGTCTACAAATTCCAGTGCCTTTCTCCTGCTCAGACACTCACAGCTTAACTACAGAATTTCATTCTTTTTGATCATCCTGACATGCCTTGTTTCCCTCTTCAGGAGTTACCTATAAAATGTTGAAAGTCATACAGATTGGTCTCTTAGGTAAAAAGTGGCATATAAAGCAGTCTGTCACCTTCAGAAATGTTCTCCAACTGCTTGTAAAAAGGCTTACTTCCTATTACCTTATCACCAGAATTATATATATGATACTAACTCTGGATATTTGTAATTCAGAGAATTCCTGAGCTGGACGTGTTTTCCATGTCTATAGGAAACTTCAAAAGGTTAATATTTCATGAATTTGTAGGAACACTTCCTAAGCCCAGGGATACCCTTAACAGGAGTAATATCTGGTGATATTCACCATAGGTACCATATGTACATTACATATTCTTGTATCTTTTTAATCTTTTTTTTTTTAATCACATCTGATGTGCTCATGCTCTGGAAGAGGGACTGAGCACCCAGTTTCTGATAACCTTCTGCAGAGCACTACCTTTCTGACCTTGCTGGAAGGGCACCTAGCTGCTGCTAAGTCAAGGTCAAGAGTGACCTTTTTAGAAAGAGGAATGCAAACAGTTGTGAAGCAACATAGAATTTTCTTGAACCCATCCGCTCTGGATCACTAAAATTCCACAGTCTAAAGTAAAACCAGGACAGATAAAGAATACTAATACAAGGCGATGGCAAATAGATGGAATAAATGAGGAGCCATATACAGATAGGGTTAGTAAGAAATTTAAGCGTTGATACACAAGTTTCTGCAAGCAAGCTGGAAGCCTAAATAGAAAAATGGGAACATTGCTCTGAATGGAACAAAATTATGTTGGAAACTTGGAGGAAGACAAATAGTAAGGCACACGGTTACTAGAATACAACATATGTAAGGAACCTAAATCTAGCTGTGAAGTATATAACTTTTAAAATGTCAACCCTTATGTTTTCGTTTCTTTCCAGAAGTAAAGAATATTTGATTTCAGATTTATCTTTTTTCCCCATATAATGCAACAAATGTCAAACTCTGTTACAGCAGGATGGGACCATGTCTTGAATTCTTAGCCCAGGATATAATAGCAAAAATGGTGGAAAAATGATACTCCAAAATCATTGCTTGTTCAGAAGGACATAATTCTAATTGCAAATATATTGTCTTCTATTTCCTTTAAATGGGACACAGATGCTTTATGCTATTCAAACTTTTTTTAGGAACATAGAAAATGGGAGAAAACAAAGAATTAACGGTTTGAAGGAGACTATACTTAGAGCTAGGGGGCAGGATTACTCTTTCAGGCCTTTACCAAGTAAGTTTAATTTGGCTGAAGGATGTTTCAGACCTAAATCTCCCTCAGATACTCTGACTGTGTAGCATATACACATGAAAGAATAGGGAGATTTTCTTAAGTGATCTTGAATGAAGGAAAACTTTGAAAAGGAAGAGAAAATTGAAGAGTCAGACACTCACTTGAAAGAGACTCCAGAGAAGGATTTTAGTCTCAGAGAAAAATAATTGGAGGGGTTAATTGATTCACAAATTGGTGAAAAGGATGACACAGCCAGAAGGATTGTGGAGAGCTCATGAAATACCTGTATGGACCCTAGTAGCAGTGATTCCTTGCTGAATGCCGCTTAGTGAATAAGGAGTAATAAACCAAAGGATATTTATCAACTTAGGTCAGAGATATTAACTTGCTCTAAACTTTTGTTGTTAGAGCTAGATGGTTACCAAAAGGCCTTTGAAACCTGTCTGCAGTTGCTGTGGTTATTATGCTGGTGTATCTAAACATAGAAGTGAGAAGTGCATTTTTTCTACACAGGGAAACAAGAATCTATAAAAGAATGAACTGATGGCCAAATGACTGATTGACACAAAAAGCAAGATTCACAGGATATGCTCCACATCTCCTGTTCTAATAAAAATATCATATCACACATTAGAAATGAATGTTATGAAATGAATGCTCTGTTAAATTTTTTTGTGTGCGAATATGGGGCGAAGAGAGAGTTCTTCACTGGAAAAGCTTTACATCCAGGGAAAGAAAGAAGAAATTTATAATACTGACCTTGCTCTACCTGCATTCTTTGTAGATAAAGGAAAAGCTATTACTTGCTAGCACAATATTTAGAAAGGTAATATATAATAAAAGAAGGTAAAGAAAGTTATGTTCAAATGAGGAGAGATGTGTGAACAAGTTGTCAAACAGTAGATAAGAGGAAAAAAGGATTGGATATTGAGGAGATAACAGTTACCAATTACATCAAGAAATGCCTTTGCCTAAATTTTTGACCTTTATTTATCATAGTTGAATTATTTTTCTTTTAGCACTTCAGTCATTCACTATTTTTAAAGTTAAATTTGAAGAATAAAGACAAAAGAGGGAAAAAATCACAGCAAGAGCTCTTTCTATTGCTGCTCTCATTTTATCCTTTTCTCCATGTATTTTGTGGGTTTGTTTTTGTATTACTGAAGCAGTTCTTAATTCTAATGATAAAGCACTTGGTTCTAACCCAACATGTGCATTCATAGGCTTAGTTACTCAGTACTTGTCCAGAATCTCTGAGAATTTCAAACCTTAACATATTTGGAAGCAGTGCATATCTTATCCACAGTTTAAAACAATAAAAGAAGAAGGTGTATGCCAGAACATGGAAGTGTAACTTGATTTCAAAATGCTTAAAGCAGGAGAGACTGCCTTTTTTTTTTTTTTTTTTTTTTTTAAAAAAAAGAAAGAAAATAAGTTGGAAAGTAAAAAAAAGGAAAAAGAAGTGTTATCAGAAGGCAATACGTCTGGATAATACACCAGATGAATGTGCTGCCATTCAAAGGGACATCAAGAAGCGGGATAAGGGGCCAGCACAAACACCATGAAGCTCACTACAGGGAGATGCTGAGTTCTGCCCTTAGGGAGGAAAAAGTCCAGCCTCCAGGACAGGCTAGGGGCAGCTGGCTAGAAATCAGCTCTGCTGTGAAGGACCCATGGGGGACAAGTTGAACATGATCCAGCAATGTGTCCTTGCTGTGAAGAATGAAAACAGCATCCTGCCCCCAGCATATGTTGGTGTCTGGGGTTGTTCCTGTCCATGTGCAAGACTTTGCACTTCCTCCTGTTAGACTTCATGAGGTTCTGTCTGCTCATTTCTCCACCCTGACCAGGTCCCTCTGGGAGGCAGCACAACCCTCTGGTGTATTGTTTCTCTCAGTAAGCAAAGCAGGGAGTTGCATTCTGAAATCATGCCAGATCCTGAATCTCAGGGAGCTGAAGGCACCCTAGGTGATAAACAGCACTCTGCACAACAGTCTCCTCTGGCTAGCTCTAAGGCAGGTTATTCTCACACAATATGTCAGACATGCTCTCTGGAGTGCTAGATTGTATGCAGAGGTTAGATATTTGCCCATTCACTTGGAGAGGTAACACTTAACAAAAGCTAGGACTAACAGCATTTGATCTGTAGGAGATTAAATTCCTTTTAGTCACCGGCAATGACTTTTTTAGCCAAAACAGAAAAGAAGCTTCTATGACTGGAGGCAAAATGTGAACCAGTTCAGGTAAGTCTCTTCTCCATCTGTTGACTGAGGAGCTTTTTTGAAAAACTCCTTCAGCCCCTAAAGCAAAGCAGGTGGAATTGAGAATTTCACCTGGAGGCAATCCCTGTCTGCCTACACCCAGACCATTACCTGCCATGACCTCCACCTAGTTACAAGTTGGACAGGTAGCCAAGGTGTGGGACTCAGCCACCATCTCTCCCCAGCAATTTAAAGTCAAGTATCCTCAGTATCATGGTGCTCTTGGTCTTCTGCACAATAAGCAGAACCTTTCATAACTCTAAGTTACTAAAACAATGTTGTATAAAAAGCAATGCAAGGATTACAAACAACAGTGCCAATGCTAATTAGGGTTAGCCAAGGTTTTCTCATTCATACAACTAAGGGAACATATGGGAAATGTCATGTTGTCATAGCAGATTCTTTGCTTCTAAAAGTTGTGTGAAACATCAAAGCCAAGTAAAATAATAGCTGCATGCAACAAATGTGAAGTACAAGAGCTTCAGATAGCATATCTTTTTTTGCTGCCTGACAGGGGCTGTGGTAAGAATGCATGCAAAAATTAAATCTAGTGTGATGTCTATTGTCAAGCTGTTAGTCTGACTCTTCTTCTGAGATGTTTCTCTAATTTTTGTATGAAAGCATTTAAAATACGATTTTTAAGTAAAAAGTGCTTTTATTCAAATGGAACAGAAAGCCCTAGAATTGAAAACATTATTAATTTTAAAAAATTATGCCTCGCAACAGCTTGAGACACCTCCTCTTCATATGGATGTAGCTCATCTTTCTTCCTGTAGTCTGTAGGTTTGAATTAGAAGAGAGTCAACAATTCTGATTGTTAATTACTATTTATATGTAGACCTCTCTTTAATGTGATGTTTCTCTACAAATAGTAGAAGAGGCATTTCAACTTCTGCGTTATGACTCAGCTAAGAAAGAAACATTTTCAGATGTTGTTCCAAGTGGTCACATGTAGAAATGTAACACTGATATAAGTATAACATTAGTATAACCTAAATACAACACTCATGCAATTTTACTGGCTCTTGGCCTCCCTGAGGAACACTGAAGTAATTTTGAGGAGACAAACAGAAGCTGTTGGGAGGGACCCACAGACAGCGATGGAAATCTGTTTACCAGGAGAAGGTGTAACAGGTTTTTATTATTCCAATAAGAGAAGAAGCAAGATACAGAAAGGTGTGTTAGATTCAAAATGTGAATGAGCTGTTTGAGTTCTTAGTCTTGAATCTCTTTGTGTATTTTTCATTAGCAATGTTGTTGGATTCACTGTTCATAGATCCTCAAAGAAAGGAAACAAGTAGCTGAAATGTAGACATAGCCAGAGGTTTTCTCTCTATTTCTGACTCTCTACCTCCAAAACATGGAAAAAGTAACATTTGCAAGAACAGAGGTTTTCTCTTTATATTCTTGGTTACCCCGTTCCAGATGACCCAGCCCTTTGGAATGAGGTTTCTGTTTTCCAGCCATTTTTTCTCTTCCTTTTTTTTGGTGTGTGTGTTTTGCTGAATGTTTTTTCATTTGTTTCCCATTTAACCTGACAAAACAGAGGCAAAAACATGAGTCAACTTTAACAATGTCTGTGGTTGCTCAAAGTCATGCCTGCTGGCAAACTTAGCAGGATGACAAAGATGGGTCTTAGCTGTGTGTGGACCTTCAGAAGTTCAAGCCATATGTGAGATTGTTCCATATGACTAACAGGGAAGCTAAGCTGGTGTGGGAATTTCTGGGTTATCTGAATATCTGAGTTTGAGGGAGCAAATCAGTAGGCTGTGTTAAGACTGGCAATACCCTGGTTGTGGAGTGGTAGGACCCCTTGAGAGCAGTTGTCACCTTTTGTGAACCACAGTTTGAGCTCTCTTCTTCCCTTAGCTCTCTACACTATGTGATGTCTGGCCTGTGGCTCTTGGGATTTGAAGGTTTGCTAGTTGTCTTTTGGGATTAGAAAGGCTGGACACATCTATATAATAGGAATACCAACCATTGTTGACCAACAGCTTACCAGTTATTTTAAGGACTGAAAATAATGCAACTTCAATGCAATATTCAGGACTGATCACATAAAACTTGTTTTTACACTGTCTTACTTCTTAACTGAGTCCATGGCTTGAGATGATAAATACTACATGAAAAGCTATCTCTGCATTGTTCCTGGCAGAAATTTCTAGAAAGATGTTGAGAAAACTCATTATTAATTATCATAGTGTCGAAATTTGTTTGAATTACTTATGATTTGACTCCAGTTGGAAGGGTTTGTTATGATTTCTTTTTCTACCAACCCTTTCTTTCAGTTGTCTGGTGGAAAATGGAAGGCAGGGTCACCAAGAGAAACTGGGACTGTTTGGGGCCTGTAGATGGCATTATGACATTACTGCATTTCTGTTGACTAGCTCTGAACGCATTAAAAATTATAAAGTACCAAGAGGTCATAAAGGTGTATAGCAGCTGTGTCACAGCTGATGAAGTTATGTGACTGCCAACCGGCATCATTTAAATCCCTTAAAATATATCTGGTGCGATGCTTAGTTGCAGTTCAGTGTAGTAAGCGAATGCCATATAACCTATGAGTAATATACTGAGTAATGCAATCTAACTGTTTCTCAGGAGAATTTGGCTGTGGTTTTAGTCAACTAAGATTAGCAATTGGCAAATCAAAACTGGAAGTCTTTGTGTAGTCAACAGTGGAAAAGGCCAAGACATGCCTTAGGGCCTTCATTGTACTGGCATATAGAAAGCAAAATTACCTGGCTACAATTACACTATTGATATTATGTCTTAGAAGTACCAAAGATATGTCACTAGAATATTATTGCTTTTTTTTTTTCTTCTCAGAATGCAGGACAGAAAATGAAGACGCAGCTAAAAGTGGAAATATATACTTAAAGAAGTGTAGGATTCAGCTAGCATGCTCTCCTTTCTTCTGTGAATTAAGTTTCAGGTCAGTAGCCTGTAACAAATCCTCTGTTCCAGCGGGAGACAAGCTAGTGCATTACAACACAGAAACCAGACTACCTTTTAAAATGCTTGTAAAAATGCGATTATATCTACCAGGATACATAAAAGTATTTAACACATTAAGTCAATAATATTTTTCTGAGATTAACCTATCCTTTCTTATTTAAAGGATATACCCTTTCAGCAGAGATCAGCTACACTAAAATTACCCTCAGCAAGCACAGTAAACGCTGAAATAATCGTTATGATCTGAGATGAAAATTGTACTGTAGAGCTTATTTAAAATATAAAGCTTTCTTTTATGTTCCAAATATGTTTATAGTTTGGTAGTATTCATTACCATAATGTTAATAGTTGAAATTGTAAGCAGCGTTATGTTATATACATCAAGTATGGCTGGGGAGTAATGGAATTGCTTACCATAGGGAATTAAAAGCAGGATACCAAAGTGACTGTTCTTCAACTGTAACTTGGGGTTACACACATCGAACAGGAGGCTGTTTTGCAACAACCACAGGCATATTTGTATAATGCAGACCCGCTGCTGTGCTGTAGTTTTCTACCAGAAGAAAAATCCTATCCCTATGCTTTTTGATAAGGTCACTGATAATGTGTCAGAAGAATTAAATGGTCCTGTTGAGCCAGAACCTGAGCATAATACAACTGGTAATCATAGCAGAATCATTAGTGTCCTGCTGTGGGAGAAAAAAACCCCATCTTTCATAGGTTAGGTGACTGTTAACCAGAAGTTGTATCCATATTGCATATAGACATTTGTCTACATGAAACAATTCTATTTTCAGTGTTTCCACACAAGATTTTCACAGGATTAGGTTTACCTCAGATGATTTTTTTTCCTGGTGTCCTTTGAGCCATGTCTCCCAGCTGACAAGATGCTCTTGAAACTATTAGAGCTTTCTGCCTCTGAAACGTGGACTTGCATTCCTGGTTGACACACAGAGAACTGGAGCAATGAACTCTGTAGGGGCATGAATCCATAAGAATGAGCAATTTGCTGTTAGAAGACACCTCAGGAACACATCTCTGTACAACAGTAAGCACAATCCATCCTCCACTCACTACAGTGGCTCCCTATGGAGTGCTGAATAGGTAGAGCAGAACTTGCACCTGTCTGTCTTAGCAGCTCTGTTGGCTTTTTCATATTCAGCTGTCTGTCTTGCATATATGAGGAAACATTGCTTCCTATGAACAAAGTCTGGAACCTTGGACAGCACTATCTTGGTTAAATTCAATGTGGATTCTTTTGCCAGCTAATAGGTTAGCAATACATAGTCATTAAAAGTCATGGGGTATATCTAGACTGAAGGGAAATGAATACTCAAAAGAGTTGTATTTGATTTTGCTTGTATTGACTCTGTGTATGACTATACCTCTTAAAAGCCTGTTTTATTTTATGCACTTAATGCATTTTAGGAAAACTATTTTGAAATGTACAGTGCAATTTTCTTCTCAGACAGAGGGTTAGTAAATGTTTTGCTGTGAGAAATGGAGTTTGTCTGCATGACAGATAGTGAGTTTGCGCCTGAGCATGGTGATTGTGTCTTAATGCTATGATTCTTGTGGTTCTACTTAGCTGAAATACAGCTGAGTTTTGTGATCCAGATCTGGCACTGAACAACACTGCTTCTCTGCTGTCTATGACTCTGTGCAATTTAATCAGTAGAGGATTTGTCTTGAAAGTCCAAAACCATTTAGATCAAGAAGTCCTTTTCCTATGTCAAATACAACTGTAACAATTAAATAGTATATACAAAACAGTTTGTATCAGTTCTTGCACACTCACATGTGGTCTAGATGACTTCAGTGTTGACTGCTTTAAGCACCCACCCGCAAATTTGTTTTGAATAGATTCTGATGATAATTTTATTACCTCTCTAAGAGCATGTTTTAATTTAGAACAATGAAGCAGGCATTCATGAATGAGTAATAATTAAACTGAGTTATTTAGGCTCTGCTTCTAATAAGAGACATAGCAAATAAGATGTTTACTAACAATTATAGGGAAACAATCCAAACAGCTCCTCTATCCTATTGAAAACCATTGTGAAACTGAGGAGAACAAGGTCCATCTTAAATTACTACTGCTAAATGCCTTAAGTTACTAACAATATCTTAGAGGTTCTGTCATTCATCAGTTTCATCTGTCATTCATCTGTCATTTATCAGTTACTTCTTCCCCTTCTTCGCCTGCTGTCTGCAGCCTAGGAGTCAACCTTGTAGGGGAAATCTTCAGCTCCTGCTGTTCAGTGACAGCCGTTCAAATGAATGGCAGTATCCCCACTGCCTGGAATGGATGACATTTGTCTTTTGAAGTGGGTGGTTGCAAACATGCAACCATAAAAACTCTTAAAATTTTTTTTCTCAGGTTTCCCCAGTTCTGTCTTGATATCTTCCACTACGTTCTGATGCCGCTATGGTCATTTGAGCTCAGTCTGACTCGCTAACACATTTATTGTGTTTCTGTTGCAAAGCACTTCTCCAAAACCATAACCAGGCCCTGTTGTATAGAGACAGGGAAATGGAGTCCTTGAAATTAAAGATGTTCTACTGCACAGTCTCTGAAAGCAGCAAACATCACTGCCTTCTTCTCTCCCCCACCACAGCTCACGTATGGTGTGTGGGCCTTCACAAAGCAACCAACAATCAGATCTGCAAAATCCACCAAACAGCAAAAAATGTGAGTTAAAGCAACAGTACCTAAAGAGGAGAAGATTTCAGTTTTCTGTGCAGAGAGAAAGAAAAATCCCAGAGATATGCCCACTCCCCTCAGCCAGTACATGTTCTCAGGTACCTGGGGAAAGACACAAGTTTTGGGAACTGCCAGTGAGACTGACAAAAGGGGGCTTGGTGCAGCCCTTAAGCATGGTCCTATTAAAACCGTGGGCTTGGACACAGCAAAAAAACCCCTGCAGGCTTCCAAAAAAGTGTTAATTTTCAAGGCATGAATTGAGTCTTTTCCTCTCAAAATGCTGACTGAAAATTCCAGACTTGCCTGAAACTCATTCCTAGGTAAGGTGTGGAACCTTGAAAGAAGGTCAGTGCAACACCATCAGTATTCTTCTCTAGAGATGTAACTACTTCCATAAAAATTTAGAACCACAAAATGGTTGAGGTTGGCAGTAACCTCTGGATGTCATCTGGTCCACCTCTTCTGTTCAAGCAGTGCCACCTGGAGCGGGTTTTTCATGACCATGTCAGATGGCTTTTTAATATCTGCAAGGATGAAGGGTCCACCACCTTTCTGGCAACCCATGTCAGTTCTTGGTCACTCTCATAGCAAAAAAATGTTTCTGCATGTTCAGAATTTTCTCCCATATCTACTTTACTTTCTTCAGAGATATTTGCATTTTATAAGAACAGCGGTGTATTTTCTTTTGCAAATATATATAGAGGCAAATATAGTTCATGAATTGATAGATTGATGGCTAGAGAAATGATCAGGTGTGAGAGCACAATACAGACTTTGCCAGCAGGCACACTCGTGGCTCAAAGAAGGCACGGCCCCTCCTCTGGATCTCCCCACAAGTGCGGTCCTCAAAAAATTCAGGCAAATAACCTCCATTTAGCTCCTTGCCTTCCCTGTCTAGCACCAAAACTATGCAGAGCTGATTTCTCCCTGTCTTTCCTGGGGACTTCCTGGTCATTGCAATCTCCTGCTTTCCTCTTGGGAAGGGCTAGAGAAGGGAAGGGGACCCATTTGAGGTCCCACACATATAGCAGCCGCTTGCCAGCTTTTAACTTTAAGTCATAAAAGACAGTCTCTCTCACTGACATATTATTCAGCTTCATAGGTCTTTTTAATACAACTTCATGACAGTACCATCCTCCTTTTGGTATTTTTGTGAATTTAGTGAACTGCCTGGCAACAAAATCCCACTTTCTTCCCCCACCAAGTTAGAAAAAGGAATGAAGCTGCTAGAGAAGATCTGTAGGATGTTTTTCAGGCACAAGTACAAGATATGCTATTTGAATATGAGAAAGAAACTGTTTTTACTGTGAGGGTGGTCAAACATTAGAGATAGGTGAAAAACTTTGTAATATTCAAAGTCTGGCTGGAGATGATCATGGGAAGCCTTCTGTTAGTGATTCTGCCTGCATCAGGAGTTTGACTGATGATCTCCAGAGGTACATTTCTAGCTCAGCTGCTCTGTATTCCTGTGATTTTCTCATACTCCAGATGTATTTCAGACCTGTTCACTTCTGCCCAAAAGTCTGGGCTTTCAGCTCCAGTTGAAAACTCTTCCAGCTACCAAATTTCTCTGCAATATTATGCAGCAATTAATACAGTACAATCTTGATTCTTCTGGGCTTTGGGCTCTCCTATAATAGCAGTGTTATTGATGGTTTAGTTTCTTAAATGCCATGTTCACTTTTAAGTGACCACTTGTATTTTTTTGTAAGGGCAAGGTAACACAAATCACAATGTCTCCAAATTTATCCTATTTATATAATAATAATAATTATATATAATATATTTATATAATGAAGTTAAATAACTGCATTAGATATATAAAGTACTAAACTATATTTATTCTTAATGTAGTTTGTACCCTTCTTTCCAAAGGGACTTTAAAAATTTTTATTAGCACCATGATCATTTTACCTTTAAGACTGAAAATTGATATATTTTTTCTCAAGACATAAGTCTTTTGTCATTGCTGAGGGATTTTTGGTGTGCATTTTGTGTATGTGTGGTTTTTTGTTTTGTTTTGTTTCATTTCATGAACAATATGTAGAAATAGAAAAAGCAATAATAATAATAATTTTATTTTATATTTAATTTTATATTTTAATATTTATTTTATATTTAATAATAATAAAAACACTTCTGTGATAATTTTCTTTAAAAGTCAACTTTGTCCAACAGTCCTTAAATTACTCTCTTAAGAAGCATGTTAAGCACTAATTTGACAGTGACATATATGTGTATGTCACAGACATTTCAGCTTCCATTGTGTAGAGGAGACCCTAGGAAGAAAGTTACTAGGGTAAAGAGATTGTTTTCTTTGCTTCTTTTCCGTGGTTGAGTTATAAATTACTTTTAAAATTAGCTTTTCCTGTGTAAGTTTCTCTAGGAAAATTTTGCAGGATGCCAGAATATAAAAATATTGTATCAAAAATATTGAGTCCAGCAGGACCAGTGCAGAGACCATCCCCTGGTACTTGGCACTGGTGAGACTACTCCTCAAATGTTCAGTTTTGGACCCCTCACTGCAAGGAAGATATTAAGGTGCTGCTTTCAGTGCTGTGGTCTAGTTGCAAAGGTGGTGATGGATCAAAGGTTAGACTCAATGATCTTGCAGTCTTTTCCAACCTGAATGATTCTATGATTCTGTAGGTCTGTAAAACTGGGCATCCAAAAGGACTAGACTTGGACTCTAAGAGAATGGCATAAAGTTATGCCGGATACCATCACTAAGTGCTGAAGCAGGAAACACAACAGAACTGAAATAAATTGTTTCTGCCACACTCTGCACATAGTGCTTCTTCCTCTTCTTCTCATTGATGATTATCACATTGGGAAAAATTTCCATATCCCAACCACCTGATGAGACAATAGGCAGGAGACAGGAAGCAAGAAGGGATTCACCTATGTTAGTCATTCCAAACTCTCTTTACAGACTGTGGAAAGAAATTGGCACTGTTATGAATTTATTTGATTTAAGTTAAAAAATTGAAATAGTTCGAACCCCACTTAGGACACATCCCAAGGATTTCAAGAATGTAGAAGAGTTTTTGCCATTCACTGATAAAACTCTGGCTGCTCCTGCAACTGGAATTAAATTAAATTAACTTTTAAATTAAACAACAACAGATGCTAGATATTTACTGTTGCAATATGGGTAACAACTCATGGGGAAGCAGGGAAGTATCCTGGTTTATTTCTACTGAGGTCTATTTTTTAAAGAAAGAAAACCTGCCTACATAAACAAAAAAAAGTATTAAATAATACGAATTAGTTTCCTTTCCTTTGCTTCAGCAGACCTGAGAGGTGAAAACATTCTAACAGAGATTAATATATTAGGAACCAAAATGAGGGTAGCATGGGTAATTTTTAATTAGCTTAAATCAGCTTCTATATGCTTGTTTCATTATGTATTGTATTTAATGTATCTATATGTGTTTTATCTTTCACAGTTTGTAAATGATATATATAAGTAGTACACAATTTATAAAGTATAATTGGTTGTATGTACATCTTCACTGAAATTGGCTCACTAGTGATAGTAATCAGTCAGTATTTGACAATAGAATTAGCCACTCATCCAAAAGTACTGGAAATTAAAAAGCAGATTGTTGGATAACACCTTCAGTAGTAATGCAAAGGTTTTCCTGCCTTTACTAGTTTTAAGTGAAAAATTAGAATGAAAACTAATTGCTCTGGCCAGACATGAGGTTCTGGGATGTGTATGATGACAACAGAGTTACCATTAGATTGCTCTTTCCTCCTGCTATTTAGGATAATGAGTAGCAATGTCAATGTTATGCAAAATCTCTCACATTTATTTGCAGTCCAACAGAAGGTCAAGGCAATTCCATCCAAGCAGCAACTCCAAAAAGCAACAGAAAACTGAATTTTTTTAGACTACAGAAGCAGTACTTTTTATCCCTCCAGAGAAATTTTCTCCCTCTACTTGGTCAACCTTGTTCACTTCCGACTCTGTTCCCTCTGATGCCACACTCTCTTTCCAAGCAGTGCATACCTAATCTCTTCCCTTCTTTAGGGCTGTAAATCTATTTAAAACCACAAGGTGACCTGATTCTCAGCACTGTATTCCTTCACAGTGACAGCTGTTCTTCCAGTTTGTGAAAGGGTCTTAAGTGTTCAGTTCTAGTAAAAACACTTCTGGCATCCACTAATTCAGTATTCTTTTCTGTTTCAGCCATTGATATGTTACTCTACTGGATGGGGCATTTCCAGCTTTCCTCCCAAATCTCACCCGTCTTGTCCAGTTAGGGGAGGAATAGTCCTGCTCACGATGGACAACATCTATCATAACGTGTCAGTTGTCTCAGATGGAACTGTTATGTGGAGATAAAACATATGTACTTTGTCTAGATTGCAAAACATTCCACAGATACAACATAGGATTACTCAGTCCCTGGTTACTCCTCAGGATCACATCTATAGCAATTATATTCAGTTAGACCAACTGTTTCAAAGTAACTACTAATTCTAAAAATTGAACTACTTAATAAATATTTTGCGGAAAGTATTTCAGAGTCATGGTTACTGTACATACACATTCACAGCATAAGCATTTTTGTTTTGCTGTTGGTTTGGCAAAGCATACTCAACATATATATACACATATATCTTTGCATAGTCAACTCAAATATATGTTTGTGGATATGGCATACAGTAAGAATGAGGATGTACATAATGTTTTGAAGTGCCTGTGGATTATTTTGTCCATTCATTTCAAAGCTGGCTTAGCTGTTGCTTTAGCACCAGAAAACCCAGTGTAGACAGCTCTCAGATCAGATAGAATGATTCGACTCAGGTCAACTCCAACAGATATGATATCATCACCATTTCTTTCAATATTTGTAGGCTTATAAAAATAGAACATTCAATTTGCTTTTGATAATGATTTAAAAATACAGTACTTATTGTCCATAGGGGATTGCTTTCAAACTACTGCCCTTCCCTGTGCACAGAAAGTCATAGTTCATGCCTTTTTAGGCTGGTGATATCTGAATGCATTGTGTTCCTGCTGAGCCTTTGCAGTGTTCTATGTGCATCATATATCTTGTTTAGAATAATAATCTGTCACTAAACCATCACTAGTCAGTTGGTTTAAATGTAATAGACTGTCACTTCTTCGACTCAGGCCAGTGATGTCATGTGACATGACTTTACTGACTTATCACATTCTATCAAGTATTCTTGGGCTAATTATTCCAGTTCACACCATCTGAATCACTGTATAACTGAAGGTACACAAATATTTCCAGTTGTTTTGTGTCATGATGATTAATTTCTTTAATTATATTTAAAAAAACCCCTCAGTGCAAATAATTCAAGGATATATCTATTACGTACCTTGGATTCAGTATTTCATTATTTAGGTACTTACATTACTTACATTACTAGGTGAACAACCTAGAAAGTCACAGGGTAAAGAAGCACTATATACCTCTTTCTGTGAAGCTGGCTGTGTATGGTGTTTTGGTCAAAATGGATAAAAACATACAGTGAATATTTAGAAAATATATGAATACTGGAAGTTTGTTACAATCAGTCTAGCCCTTTGATTGGCAGTGCAGTAGGAGATGAATGAGGGCATGCGTCCCAACAAAATTTGGACGTTTTGTTATCATAAAGAGGGGAAGGGGCAGTTGACTTCATGGAGGACAGGAACTAGAGGAAGGTGTTTCTTAGAGCCACATCTGGAGATCATAGTCCATTCTTGAAAAGATTATTTGATCAAACTCAGATCCATTTCATGAAAAGTAGACATGTACATTTAAACTAGTCACTCTAAGTGCCTTCTTTAGTAAAGGAGAAAGGGGTTTATCTAATCCTAAATAGCATATCTAAATAGGTCAGTTGACTAAGTTGAGAAGACAGGAATATAAGAATAACAATAAAGTGCACTGATATGACAGTTTAAACAAAACTGATGTGCAGCTCCAGAGAATAAAATTTTAGCTTGATCTAACACAGAAACAAATTGATAAATTAGTTGGAAAGCATAAAGCCATATCTCTAAAATATCTTTAACTCCTGCCTGAAAGTGTATTTACTGGAAATAATTGCATAGAACCATAAAATTGAAAACTTGACTTATGTAGCTATATAGTTCTGTGCAAACATATTTTTTTATAATCATATTACAAAATGCTGTACTGGCACTTATGCCCATCTGAATATGTTTTACAGCATTGGAATTGTGTACTACGCTCGTGTTACTGGGAAGAAATGTTAATAGTAGACAAAGTTCTTAGGTATAGAGATTACCATCACCTCATCAATTTTTAAATTGTCATAGGTAAGTTGTGAAATAACCAGAGAAGCCGTAATTTACAAGGTTGGATATTACTAGCCCATGGATGACCCCATGCTGGAGCAGATGGATATGTGAATGAGGCTGTGACCCTGTGGGAAGCCTGCACTCAAGCAGGGTCCTGCAGACTGGTGGATCCACAGAAAGAGGAGACAACACTGGAGCAGGTTTGCTGGCAAGTCTTGTGATCCTGAGTGGGACAATGCTGGAACAGCCTGTTCCTGCAGGACTGCACCCCTGGAAAGCATTCACACTGGAGCAGTTCACCCATGTTGGAGAAGTTCATGGAGGACTGTCTGTAATGTGAGGGACTCCACACTGCAGCAGGAGAAGAGTGTGAGGAGTCCTCCCCCTGAGGACGAAGGAGTGGCAGAGACAACTCTTTGACTGAATGCATGAACTGACTGCAACCCATGCTCCCCATCATCCTGCACAGCTGAGGGGAGAAGGCAGAGAATTTGTGAGTGAAGTTGAGCCTGGGAAGAAGGGAGGGGTGCAGGAATGTTTTTTTTTATGATTAGTTTTTAATTCTCATTATCCTACTCTGATATGATTGTCAGTTTCCCCAAGCTGAGATTGTCTGACGGTAACAGGTGAGTGATCACTCCATGTTTTTGTCTCGAGCAAGGAGCCTTTTGTTATATTTTTCATCTGTCTGTCCATCCAGGACATCCAGGTGTCCAGCCAGGGTCCACCCACCACAGATGTTCTCATGCAGACACGTGCACAGAAAGGTGCCTTGCAACTTGTTGCTTCTCCTCCAGAGACCACCAGTTTCTTCTTCAGGGCCCTGAGTGCATTGACAGTCCCTGACAACTTTTGGCTGCTTGAGCTCGTGTACAATTACAGAAAGCACAACAGGTGGTTCTGGCTGTGAAGCTGTTGTGAAGAAAGCGAGAAGCCTTAGTGGGGATGATCCTCCTTCCCACAGGAGCGGGTTTTAAGCTAAGACTCTAGCCCTTGGCTCCTGCCCAAGATGAATTCAGGTTGCCTGTTCCTGGCCACACACTTGCTGATTCAGACCCTGACCCCGATCCACAGGTCATGAATTTAGGTATGCATTATAAGAGGTCTTTTACCTCTCTATATTCATACATTTTGGGAGAAGAGGGAAAGATGGCAAGAAAGCCACCAAAACAGGCAAAATCTGTCATGGTATTAGTTTTCCAAAAACCATTCCCAACAGAGTAGGCCCATAAAGGTTCCAGCTGTGTCTCATAATCTTTGTGATTATTGGCATTCTTAAAAAACATTTACAAGTTTCAGCCATGGTTTTATTATTGGTTTTATTTTTTATAATTAATTTTTTTCTTTTCATTACAATCTTCACCATACAGCCAGTGAAATCTATATATTCCTCCTTATTCCTCCTTATAGCCTTACTGGCTATGTTCCTTTCTGTTGTCACATTCCTTTACCTTGCCATAGATTCTCTGCCACCTCCACCCAGGCTACGGGTTACTTTCTATCCTCTTTTGCCCGGTAAGTGTTACCTGGTTTTGGTAGATGTTACTCAAAATAAAGCTTCTATTCAAATAAAAAAATTGTACATTACACACTTTACATTTACCATATTCGGCTGGAGACTTTCAGCATTACTTTCTCTGTAATATAAGTCAGATTTCGTTTGTCAGCTATGGTACAGAAGTTATTCTGGGGAACTCCACCACAGAAGCCATGATAAGAAATAATAAAACATGTCAAACTCATACAGGAAAGGGTCTAATCAAATGTGACTTAAAAGAGTTTATATAGAATCTATTTTCACCTGGAGCTTGATGGGCTGACAGTAATGATTATATGTACTTGAGTGAAGAAAGGTTCCAAAGGGTATACTGTTATTCCATCTTGCCAGTTGAAATACAGTGCGTAAGGGAGAAAAGATCACGTATTTATGGATTTGTAAATAAAAAGAATAGTTTCTTATTACCAGTTCAATCTTTTTCTCCAAATAATGCATGATCTTCTGTGTAAAACTGAAATTTGATGTAGTTGCAAACCAGAAGGTTTTTGGCACACAATGACTGCCAAATTCTGGGCAGTGCTATCTACGTTTTAACAAAAGTGCCTGCAGAAATAAAGTTATATGTAAAATTGCATGCAAAACCTCACCTTTAAATATTTTCCCATTTTGGACTCTAGAGCAGTAATCTTGCCTCAATCTGCTTATACTTGAGGGACTATAGATACAGAGAAGGTTGTGGTTAAGGCAGAGAAATGTGTCTCCCTGTCATAGCAGATGTTTGTTTGGGTTCCAGTCCTCTTAATGTGAGAGACAGAGAAGTCTGTGGAACAGTACTTTGTTTTGCCAGCCTTCAGAAACAAGTTTTATAGCCGTAAATATAAAACTACTAAATAAAATCTGTAAGACCTGAGGATTATTAAAACCTAATGTACAGATCTTGCCATCTGCCTCTAACCTTCCCTTTATTGATTCCATAATTTTATTGATTCCTTCTATTGATTTTAGTGGAATTTCTCACGCTGGAGATGCACTATACGTATCCATAACATTAGGGACTGGGTTCTGCCTTAGGACATGTGTTTATGGTAGGACAGAAGAATTCCTTCACACAGTGATCAAGAGTGTTTCATGCCCCAGTACCAGTGTGCCTGGCAGGGATCTGGTCTGAGTCTCTGTGGTCAAATGGAGGGAAGCTCGGCTGGGGGAAATTGAAGAGCTGTCTCCTTTCAGAGCAAGTAAGGATTAGCAACGTTTCTGGGTCATGTGTGTGCAAGAGGTGTGAGGTAGGGAAGAGAAGCATTTCTGTGGTTGCCAAGAGGATAGATTCAGAGAAAATAAAAAGGACAGAGAACACAGAAAAGGAAGCTGTGAAGTCTATCCCTTGTGAGTTATGATAAAGACTCCCCTCTACCTCTGCTGTGGACAATTGTATATATATGATGGAAAAATCTGAATAACCTGGACTAAGGAGTAGAAAATCAGCTTCAATTGGCCAGAAAAGGAGGGATTGCCTGTGTCAGCAGTGGCAGTTGAAAGGTACAGCAGAACCTGAAAATTCAATGTCTTGTGCTCTGGAAGTGATTTGCCTTCTTACCCCCTCTCCCCCTCCTTTCAGTCTCATGTATATTTGTCACAGCTCCCATCTGATGCACAGACTCTCCCTGCCTTATCCTAAAAAATCCTGACAAGCTGCTAGAACATCTTCTGCCCCAAGCTGCATTACACTTGTGGAAATTTGTCTTGTAGAGGGGAGGTGAAAATGTTCAGGTTGCTGCTTAGGATTTTTATTTTTCCTGGAAAGAGGAAGGATTTTATTTTGGCTGAGGGCCAAGGCTGAAACACTTTCTATCCTTGAGAAGGACTTTTTTAGAATGGTGGGAAAGAGGCAATAGAAGACTGAAAATACAGTTGCCTGGACATGCTCCTTATGACTCTCAATGAATTCTCCAAATCAGCAATCCTGCAGGAGCAAATGAGGTTATGTGGTTATCAACTTTCTTCTGGGTTGAACATTTTTTCTATTTTATTTTAATATTTCCTTTGCATGGCTGAGGAAAAACAAAGGTAGTTTCTCTTTCATTTAAAAACATTTTTATTTTTGCAGGACAGGTAATATTGCTAAAGGTTCACTACTAAATTTTAAAGGAATAATAGCTCTTACTTGATTCTCTTTTTGCTATGGATCTCAGTGTCTTATCATAATGTGCATCCTTGGAACTAGCACGTCATTATAGTGCTCTGATTTATCCACTGCACTTTTTATTGGGCTAGCTTTTATTCCACATAAATATCCATTTGTTTCGTGATGTTATATGTTTGCCTGTCTGTGCATTTGAGAGCCAATGATAAAGCCACAATGTCCTGGAATCAGTTTTGCTTCTTCTTGTGACTGGAGCTGTTGTAAGAACTTAAAGAACACCATTGCCTGTCTCAAACACTGTAAAGGCCACAGAAGGAACTGGCCATAAGAGAATCCACCATAGCTGGAACTTGAGATAAGCCAGAAGGGAGGAATTTTTGACAGGAAGGTACTAATTCCAGGCCTGGTGGAGGTGACATCTGGTTAGCACATCCCGGTTAATGCACAACAGGCTGTAAAACAAAGACATGAGATCTCTGGGGGAAATGATGTTGCTACTGATGCTGGAATCAATTGTCTGTAGCTGCCTGTAACTGTATATTCCAGGCTTTTCCTCTCATGGATCAAGGAATTAAAGTTAGGATGACTGCCTAGATTGGAAATGGATTAGTGGGGAGAGGGAATGTGTCCAATGATCACAACCATGGCCTTAAGAGGCCCAGGCAAAATATTATCTCTTATCTCTTTCCAATTTGTTCCAGACTTTTCTGTGATGAGAAATGTAAGGTAAAGCACAGGGAAAAGCTCTTACATCAAACCTCAGTGACCAAAACAAAACTTCAAATTCATGCCTATACTGTCATTTGTTTCTGAGTTATTATTTCTCTCTACCAGCTTCAGCTGAAACACTTCGTTTAATCACAAGATCCCTCTCTTAACTTTAAAGAAGAAGAAGCTAGAGTAATCCTTTTACTTTGTTAAGAATATCTTTTGGAGCATATTTCATATTTAGGGCAGATGCCATTTCCACTTTATTTAAAACCAGCTGGAAGCTAAAGACTGCATTTTCCTTCCTGACCTTCTGCTGAAAAATGCTGTTTTCCAGGGGACTTGGGAGAGGAGGGAAAAGTTATTCAAGATATCTCTCCATATCAGCAGAGCTAAAATATTAAGTATGACGCCTCAAATAATTTGATAAAACCTGGTAATTTACACCCTTTATTGTTTGCTTATATTTCCAGTTTGTCATTCTGTGTCTGTAACCTGTAATAATGTAAGCTCTATTTTCAGTTGACATTTCATGACTCACATGTGTATGGACATCTGAAATCCCAAAAGAAATGAAAGAGATTAGAAAAACATTAAATGAAATTCCAGTGGGCCTGAGCTAATATTTATTGAGACTCCATGACCTTAACACTTTGTAGAATGCCTTCCACTATAATCTCTGCTCTGCACTTCACGCTACAATCCATAAGAGCCAGAGGATGAGCTTCAGTTTGCTTGTGCCATATATACCTTGGCATAGTGACAAGGCATATGTGGTATCTGGCTTATCAACAGGCAGCAGGCAGGGCCAGATTGACACCTACAGATCCGTCCCACAGTATCAAGAAAAGCAGTATCTGATAATGGTTTCAGAGATGGTTTCAAATGAGTACTGGCAATCTTTCTCTGAGACAATAAACTGTAGACCTTAAAAATGTTTTCAACAGGTTGCAAGATTGAAAGATAGTAAGCTCAAAGCATACAGATAGAATAACAGTGCAGGTGATTGAAGGCCCATGAACCAGTGGTATAAGGGAACATATTGTAATTACTTACACTGAACAAAAATAATGTGTAAATAAAAGCACACCACATGATATAAAGAAAACATATTTGATGCTTAGGTTATTTCTGCAGGTTATTGCTCATATATAAATCATGGTTTATAAATCCCTTATTTTTCTGTCTGAAGTGGTTCCCATTAAAAAATCAACATTTGCCCACAGATGAAGCAGGTTACAGTCACTCAGTTCAATAAATTTTGGTTTGGGGTTGGAAAGGAAAAAATGTTTCTACATCTTGCAGCTTCGAGTTTGGTACCTTTGATAACTGCTGATAGGGTCAAATGTGTGGATTTCATACTGGAAAAGAAATACTATGTGTTCCCTGTACATCTGACCCTCTCTTTACTGAGAATTAGTTTATTTTCTCAGTATTAAGTATAAAACCTGAACTTAGCATATTAATATTGCTTACACCTAACATTTCCTTCATTCCCTCGTTTGGGTCTCCCAGTTTATCTTTGCTCCTTCGTTCTTTTTCTGATACAAAATAAAAGTATTACCTTTTCACACATAACTGTATTTAAAAGTGTTGTCTGTACCACAAAGACTTTACAACTGGAAATACTAAACAACTTTCTTGCCTGTGCTACTGCTAAAGTCAGTAGTTAGATATCTTTTGTTTTTTCAATCTCTCTATGTCAGATTTCTTTTTGGGATAGTGGGATTTATGACTAATTGCTCCCCGATCAGGCTTATTTAACTGTTGACCTTCTCAGCTAGCTACTGAAGTATGGTTGACAGATCAGAGAACAGCGCTGCCTTAGATTTCACTCTGTGTTTTCAGCTTCTGAAGGCAAGAGCAAACTGGATGAGCAGGGCAGTAGAAATGGACATAAATGATGGTATTTCAAGCAAAAAATAAAGTGGGTATATCTGAATTTCCTCCCTGGATTACCCACAGACTTCTATGGCACCTCTGAGCATCTTGTGAAACACCTCTTATGGTGTCCCATCACTTATGGTGTTTAAGGATATTTACTTAGAACACAAGAAGCATTATGGCACTGAATTTTAATGTGTTTTGTTCTTCAAAAAGAAGACATGTACAAGCATAAATGAACATGGAATTTTTATTCTCAAAATAGAGGAGTGATCAGTAAAGCTCTGATTTTCCACATTTGTGTTGCATAGCCTTTATTAGCTATAAAGAAATTTTCAGAATTTTTAAGGCTTGGCACAGCCAATATTTTGGAGGCTGTCTGCTCCTAAAAGACAGAAAATTTTAAAATATTTGATATTGAACATAAAATAATATAACTGATTCTTATAATGCCACTAGGTAAACTACTTAAGGGTGTGTATGGGAGGCTGGAGAAGGAAGGTACTCTGATTGCAAATTCAGTTCCACTCCTCCTCCTTCTCCTTTTTCACCATTGGTTAACGTCTCTCTACTTCTTTTGAGTGAGATAGAACACTGCAATTTAACTGACATCTTTTTTGTTCCTTATTTCCTGCACAGGGTTGAAGCAAAACATACAGAAAAGGGCAACTTCTTCCCCCTTAATAACATTACATCTTTTGTGATTAACTGCTGATATTTATTTCAGTGATATTTTAGCAATGTTACTGTTGAATGTCAAAAAGCAGTGAAATCTGAGTCATACATTGTATGGTAAGCTCTTCTATAGCTCTGTTATCCACAATGAATTCATGCCATTACATGTCTGTCATTTCAGCAGCAGACTTTTTTTCTCAGTAAATACAAGGTCATTAAGTAGTCAGATATCTGCAATCTGGTAACTAATGAAATTAAAGATCCCACAGTTTCGCTACAGTAATAATAAATAACTTATTCAATTTTACAGTATGATGGATGTGTGCCTTTCAATGCAGGACTTGAACAGGGCTGGGAGTGAAATATCTGTTGTATACTGAGGAGTATATCTTATTCCTTTGCAATATTAAATGTTGGTTTTGCTATCAGGCTAACTTTTTGTATATATATCACTGCATGCAGACTGCCACAAAGACTGGCTGTTTGCTTCTATTTTGTCTCTGCTTACAAATTAAAGCAGTTTGTTAGGAGAAACTGCTCAGAACGTCCAAATGGGAAAGAAGTGGCTGAATTTCATCCCTGAGTTCATTACTGAATTGCCCTACAACTGTAGAAAAAGCAGTGAGGTGGATCCCACTGCAATTCTGAAAGGAGGTTCTCTACTGACCTGAGCAGGAAAGCTGGTACTCAGGAGTTCTCAGGCCTAACCAGAGGTCAAGTCTAAATACCATGTCACCATGGAGCAAGGAAGTGATTTTCTCCTTTAGAAAAATGTGAATCTTACACAAAGTCCAGGGCAAATGGAGATGTGTGTTGTGAGATAAAGCCATTTGGATTGAAATTCACTATATAACAGTTTCATGGTGCTCTGTTCAGTGTGACTGAACATTATATTAGAACAACAATTATAACTGTGTCTGCTGCCATCTGATATCCATATAAGTGCTACTTAAAGAGAAATTAGAAATAGGATTCTCTTTTTTTTTCCTCTTTCTTTCTTTGGCTCTGTTAATTACTTAGCAACAGAGCTTGTGCCATTGCAGAAAATGAGGTCGGCAAGACAACATTCTGTAGTTATTTTAGCAGTTTATAAATGTTGCTTTTTAATATTCACTCTCTTAAACACTTCCCTCCGCCCAGGCCCAATAAAAGTACATATTTATCCCTCTGTGTCTCTTTAAGAGCAAAAGTTTACTAGGATCAATGTCCCCTAAATCTGTTCCACTGGACTCCTACATACCTCCAGTCTTATTGGGGATCAAGGAGAGCATCTGTAATGTAAAACAAATCTTTAATGTAAACACAAACCTGAAGTATGTTTTTGCACAGTATCACAGCTGAAGTCTTTGAGATACTGGTACTATGAAAATATTTTACCTCTGACTCAAAGCTTCAACTGTAAATGGTCCCAGGTGGAAAGAACCACTGAGTCATAGCCTCTTCTGTCCCCTTGTCCATGCTTGCTGCAGACAAGCAGGACAAAATGGGGATTGCAAGTCTGTTCAGGGAACTAATTGTAGCCTTCCAGTGCCTGCAAAAAGAAAATGGAATACAGAGACTGTTTACAAGAACATGTATTGACAGGACAAAGGGGGTTGTTTTCAAGCTGAGAGTAAGTTAGATTAGATAGTCGGAAAAAATTCTTTTCTGTGAGAGTGTTGAAGCACTGGAATAGAAGCTGTGGATGCCACACCCCTGAGAGTGTTCAAGGCCAGGTTGAATGGGACTTTGAGCAGCCTGGTTTAATGGAAGATATTCCTGTCCATGGCAGGGTGTTGAAACTAGATGATCTTTTAGGTCCCTCCCAACTCAGAGTGTTCTATGATTCCATGATTCCATGATTTTGATATAACAATGAATCTGCTGCGTGGTGTTAGGAGAGATCTTTGTAGAAAAGATTACTTCTACTTCAAAATTCACTCCTCTTGCTTCT
This sequence comes from Aphelocoma coerulescens, assembly GCF_041296385.1. Lineage (NCBI taxonomy): Eukaryota > Metazoa > Chordata > Aves > Passeriformes > Corvidae > Aphelocoma > Aphelocoma coerulescens. The sequence continues at coordinate 79,120,051 of NC_091013.1, forward strand.
GGCTGCTACTGCTGCTGTCAAGTGTCGCTGCTTGGTTTCATCTGGGTATATCCACAATACTGAACAACACAGGACAGCCTCAACTTCATAGCTGTGAGACTGTTGAATGGCCAATCCTATGTTCACAGGGTGCTGCCTCTGCTCTTTCCAAAAGGAATCCAGCTGTCCTTTGGGAATGAGGTCTGTCAGGTATTATCCTTTGGGGATTACTTGGCAGAGTGCTAATTTTCACAGAGCAAATAGGTATATGAGAGTAGGTTAATGAAGGGGTGCAAAGGATCACAAATCAACTGCCTAGTTTTTAATGTGAACCCTTTTAATTTGCTTGTATAAATTTATCCATCACTTCTTCAAGCCTGGTGCAGAAGAGTAACAAAGCATTCTTCTACACAAAGTGTGTCTCATCCTGAGCTCTTACTTAAATTGCACAGAAATCTTGTTCATTGATTTATGTTGGATATGTCATTTTAAACATATATGTATTTCCATGAACACATGTGGATGCATAACTATATAATCTCACTGACATCCTTGCAAATTCAATTTGGTGCTAATAGACAAGTTGCGCTGTTTTCATATCAATCATCATTACTACTGGTATGAAATGATAGGTTAGAAAAGTTGCATATCCTCTGCCTAACAGGAGCCAGGAGATGGCAATTTCAGAGGGAGGTGTAAAAAAGTTTAAAAATAAAAAATAAGATCCTACATGCCAAATTATTTCCATAGTTACACCTCTGAGCATTCAGTAAGATTTCACAGCTGTCACCAAGAACTAAAATTGGCCTGTATGATCTTTCTTACTGGTTGTGATGGAAGGGAGTGAAAGAAAATGCTCTTATTCTTGAGATTTGTGAATTTTAGAGTGGTCACCACTCTGAAACTTTATTCAAAAAGGAAAAATATGGAATGAATATGGATTTTTATGGAACATAAAAATCTACCATGATTTAGAGGTATGACTTATAATCACTCTATTATGACTCCCTAAGTCATAACTCATTGTGCTGGGTGGATTCTTCTTCTGTGCAAATTTGCCTCCAGTCTGTATTTGGAGTCATGCCATATACACACAACCAAGTCAAACTCTAGCTCTTCCTGGTTTACATTGCATCAGTTGATAAGGTGGATACACCCATTTAGTCACAGTCTAGAAAAGGGATTGTATTTTCTTCAATGTTTTTCTGCTGGTACTTTAAGGCGAGGATTTCAAACTGATATGGAAGCGTATGGACAATACATTAAAGTTCATCACATTCATGGATATGATGGAGATGTGTTCCAGAAGAACTAGAAAATAACTGCATAAGTGGTTTTCATCTCATCTAACTTTAACCATATGTTTTTGCCATTACTTTCACATGCTTGTTAAAGGTAATGGAGAAAGAAAGAGAGAAAGGAGAATATACTGTACTATGGAAAAAAGTATATCCACATTAATCACCTTCTGGATGCATATAATTCTCTTCACTGAACTTGAAGGGAGATTAGAAGTTGGATTCATCTTTCCTAATGCAAATCCTGCTGTTATATATACGTCTACATCTCAGTTAGGCTTTTTATATAGTCAAAAGGGATAAATGGATGTTTCGTCAAGTGATTCATCAAACACCAAAGTAGAGACACAGGTAAGGTGAATGAATTTTTCTTTCCATATAAGCACACTGGAAGGTTATGGTGTTCTACACAGTTGAGATAACTACATTACAGACATGCAAAGTCAGGTGGAATAGGAATTTCAATGAAGATGAAACTAGGTGATTTGTTTGAATGGAACAAGCAGATCAATTCTGCATGGTCTCTTTGAGTTCCAGTCCACAGTCCATATTCCATACATAAGCAGGTTAATAATGCATATTTGCAACCTTTGTAAAACTCTTTTCACGATGTTAGTGTGATTATTGATTACTAGCAGAATGCAGAGATCTGAAAACACTTTAGAGAACATTATGGAAAGAAAATCCTTTGTTTGAATATCTGTAGTAAAAAAACAATACAGTCAGGGAAGGCTATTTGAAGGTTCATTCCAGAAGGAAGGTGGAAAATCTCACTTCCTGCTGTTGTGTGCAAGCATAGGACGATGCAACACAGACCTCCTACTTTCCTTATGGGATGCAATCATAATGGGCCACACAGTCTTTAATACGAGATGGGCATAGCAAATATTATAGATTTGGGATTATTGTTTGGATCCCTTCTAAAATGAGAAATAAGTTCCAAATTGTAAGAGTTGGAGAGGATGCAGTGGTGGCTGGTTCTGTGCTTTACCCTCTTCTAAGCAGGATAAGCAACTCTCTCAATGGTTAGAAGTCTTCTCCTTTCCTCGTGGTCAAAACAGCCCCTAGGCATAACACTGATGTATTAGAGCCTAAGCAAAGGGGGATATAAGCAACAGTCATCAGGTCTAAAAGCTGAAGATAGACAGTGAGAGAACATCTACAATTTAATAACTGGATTTAGCTCTAATAAATTTCAGATCCCTTCTCTTTCCAAAGAGCAGGTTTCATGAGTAAAGACTTTGTCCCCACAGTATGTTTTTGTTATCCTCTCTAGAGAAAAATACATGTATGTATCCCTCAAGTTTGTTCAAAATGCTGATCAGTGGCTTTCTTTACATGTAAAGAAAGGGGCTTGATTTGTTGAGACATTTACAGATCTTTTGGCAGATGTATTAGAGGACATGAGATTCCTGCCTTACATGTCTTTGGGCCATTTATGCTGAATGCCACATTCTTCACACTCAAAATAAAGAAGCAGCTTTCTCTCAGATTTATTCTTCCTAACATAAGTTCCTCAAGATTTAAGGAATAACATTGTCCACTGCCTGAAATCTAACAAAATGAAATACACCTGGACACCTAGACAGATTTTTTTGTTCTGGGCTTTTGTGTCAAAGACACTATTCTGAGAAGTTTTGTCTATGGAAAATGCATGACAAGGGGCTTATCTGACTTCATTTCATTAACAAATGTATCACTTACATGACTTTGGTAGAAGGAAATATTCCTCCTACATTGGACAATACTTCTCAGCATCTGGATAACAGCTACCATGTCTGTCAGAAATGAAGGTATGAAATTATTAACATAATGGATTGGTTTCAGAGGAATCCATAGCAGAATTAAAGAATCCATAGCTTGGGCAATGAAGAAAGAACTCAATACTTAATATAGTGTATTTGTATTTTTCCACAAAGGGTTTCTGTTATTATAATGACTCAACATATAGTTTGGAAAATTGTTAAAATTAGCCAAAATTTGCAACTTTGATGTGAAGCAATTAAATAATCTGTTTCATTTGAAGCAAGAATAATGAACTGAAGCTACCTGAGTAGCTGTGGCCTGCCAAAATTTTTCCCTTTACAGTTAGGCCTGCTGTGTCTCTATCACCAAGGAACATTGGGGAGGACAATGGCTTGTCTGGAAATTGCTGATCTCTATTTCCCACTAGCAATTGCCAGATGCTGGTTTGCCAGAACCATTTGTCTCAAAACCCATTGTCACTCCCTTCAGGTAAAGATGGAGTGCGTGCAGGTGGGCTGTCTGTTTCTTGGTGGACACAGGCATCATTGTGTGGCAAATGAAACAGCAGTGGAGGAAACAGAACCACTAGGAGCCTAAGAGGAGCACGTGTGATCAGAGACACACTCCTAGGGAGGCAGTCCATGCTGAAAGAGGTGGGAAAAGCCCCCAAGGGGGTGTGGCCAAGAGACAAAAAGACACAAAAACCCCATTACAAAAAGAGCAACAGGAAACCTTCTATGTACGGGCAGCCAAAACCATCACATGCACTCAGACTCCTGTGCTGCCCATCACCTCCTCAGAGGGCAACCCATGGCAATAAAAAGGAAAGGTGGGGGTGGGGAAGAGGAAGGACAGGACAAGTGTTTGTGTTCTTTTACTTAATTTGCAAATCAACTATGGGAGATTTGTACTGATTGTCAATCAAACAAGCAAAATGCCCAGACCCTAGGATCTTTTGTCTTAAAAGGGTATTTAAGAACATCTCTGCAATGATTTGAGTAAATATGCTTTTTCTTATAACAATATTTGAGATTAAAATATATTTACCCACTATTGAGGACTTCCAGTGATTTGCAGATACTTAAGAAAAACATTCACTGGAATCTATTATGGAATATTTTCTAGCACCTTCAGATTCTCTGGAATTGCTGCTTTCACCTTATCTGCCATAGTGCCTGAAATCAAAACTTTTTACTAGCACCAGGGGAAAAAGTAAAGGCACACAGTGTTATTTAAGTATCGATAAGATCAGTGCAAGGCTCAAGGGTTAGCTGCAAGTGTGAGTTTAATGAATTCAAGTTCAGGCAGATATTGGATTTATGGATGTTAATAGAGGCAGTCATGTGCATCTCATGGATTGCCACAAGCCAGGAGGGCTTATGAAGTACTTATGACATGCTGACTGAAGGTGGAGAAAACAGAGATAATAAAATAAATATGGGCTCTGATTTCAAAGTCCTGACTAATGAAACCACTGGAGCTCTGCCATCCTACAGTGAAGCTAAAATCAGATGTGAGCTAAGTGCTGAAGGTGTTTACAGAAACTTGCTGCTCCTGATTGCTGTTCTCATGGGTGCTGCCCCCATTAAAAGATGTTTCACTCAAAGATTCTGCAGCACAGTGTCTGCATAAGAAACAAACATTTTAGCAGTCTCTATAAACAGAGAAAAAAAAATTATTGTTACATCAAAATTATTGTGTTCTCTTACAGAAACATTTGCTTTGTTTTGTTTTGCTCAAATTGATCACATATTTTTGAATGTAAAGAATTCTGCCTAAGCACAGAACACTGATATAAAACACTATCAAGAAGAAGAAGAAAATAAGTCATATAAATGAAAAAGAATTCTGTACTGTGATTTGGTAGATTTTCATGTAAAAAATGTTTGTTCCTTTGCAGAAAAGTATATAAGGATTGGAATTTTATACCTTTAAACAATATAAAATCAGACAATTTCAGTATGATAGACCATAGCATGAAACATTCCACCATGTTGTTCTGTAAGGCAGAACCTTTTTAAGTGCAAAACTCATTAAAATAATTTTTTGGAGGAAAATTTTTAACATGTTTTCTTTTTGAGCTTTCCCACAAAAAAAGATTGAAAATTTTGGTTTACTTGTTCTTTTAATTATTTTTTGAAGTTCTCTACAGTTTGTCCAAGTCCTACTTGAAAACTGTCTTCCATATTGCATTGATATCTCACTCATAATGAAATCTCTGCAGCTCTGCTTACATTTGGTAGTTCATTGTTTATGTATCTGAGAATCATTTTCCTGTCAATTCACTATTACCTTATTATTTACCACAGGTGTAGCTATCACGTGTCCTTTCCAGAGAAACAGAAATCTAGAGCACAGCCCTCATTAACATATGGGAGTTACATTTTTTACTTCTAGAGTCATGTCCTTCCATATAATTCATTATTCCACCTTGCCAAATGATCCAGTCAGTCTAATATAGTCCCATATCTAGCTGTGACTCCACCATACTTTGAAGTTATTAGAAAGTTTTACAAGTAACAATTACGTATTTATTGCTGGTGTTCTTCTACTGATTTATTGTGATTTTCCACTTACATTTAATTTCTGTATGTATCATATAAATAATAAACCATATAATGCAGAAAACTCTAGCAATATCTAAAAAAATTAAATTACAGAATCATAGACTACTTTAGGTTGGAATAGACCTCTAGAAGCCACTTGATCTTTTTCTTTTCTCAGAGTAAGGCCATATGAGAGACGATTCCTAGGGGAATATTCTGTAAGAAAATTCATAACTTCTCTGGGCAAGTTATTCCAGTGTCTGACTACTTGCATTGTGAGAAAGTTTCTTCCAATATTTTCTAGAAATTTTCCCCTTTGTAAATTTTGTCTACTTACTGTACATATATGAGAATAATCCAATTGTCAGATATCTAAAGATAGCATCAGGTATAAACAATATCAGACAACTAAAATATCAAATTTACACACTGTGTAAGGCTTTAAGTGGTTTAATCTTTAAGCAAAAGTACTATCACATGGTCTCACGCTTCCATTTTGAAATTTGGAATTGTGTAGAGAACAACATCAAATGTTAGAGAACTCAACCATATCCAAACCTGATATTTCATTAAAATCTTTTTTATCCCTTGCACGTTTAATTACCATTAAATCCTTTTCTTTTGTATAGCTTTTTCTCCTGAATTTTAATTTCAGAGGCAAATCATTCATCTTTTAGCCCTACTTTGGTGATGTCATAACAGGGTTTCACAATATCCTCTACATGAGAGACACTGAAATTATTCAGGATTTGGATGCTCTCACACAGCAGGATATCTGCGGAGATCGGATGAGTTAGATAATCTACTGAAATTTAAGGTACCAACTGTGGCCTATAAAACTTTACATGGCTTGGAATCAATTCACTGGAGAGATTATCGCACTCTCACTGGCACTGATGTGTGTGGCATCAATGATTTAATTGTTTTCCACTCTTCACAAAGGAAAAGTATGTACCCATCTGAACACTGTCTGCAGCATTTCCTGCGTGCTCAGATTTTCTTCAGATTTCTTTCTGCAATAGGCACATTTTTACTCTGGAGAAAACTGAATGTGGCTAGGAGGTACACTGAGAGAATAGGTGTTTGCCTGATTTGGGAAATGATTTAAACGATGATGAGGTGTAATTTAGTCATATTTAGTGTATAATTAAATATTAGACCACCTAGAGCCTTGTATAATACCTTTATTATATTAAACTGAAATGAATAAAAAACACAATCAGTGCCATTACTAATTTACTGGTGATTTATTGAGGTAACAGCTTTGCAACGCCACAGGTGCAGACACATTGCAGTGGGCTCTATGTAGTTCAGGTCTGGGAGTCCTGATTAGACTGGGAAATATGCTGTGCAGTTGTGCCCATCTTGACTGTATCTGTGGTGCTAAAGAGAGACAGCTGGGGACTGATAACTGCAATAGCCAAGTGTGGTGCCTAGCTTGTGTCCATAAAAATAAGACACTTGTTTTGAAGCAGAAAAGCTGGATCACCCAAACCCAGAGACTGAACTAGCAGTTTAGCTGGCTGACGAGAACCTGTTATTTCAATCCAGTCACTGGCCCTTTTTTGTTTAACAGTATAGATATATTTCTCTGGAGACACTAAAAACTTGATTAAATAAGTCAAGAAGGAACCTGATGCACTGGAACTACTGTGAGCAAAACTGGATTAGGTGGTCTATAGCAGTCCATAGTTTAAACCATTCTAAGAGTCTATGAATATAATTTCTAATGACAACCTGGTCCTACCTAAGTTAGTTATATGCAGGTTTGCTCTTGGGTATTGAGGTCAATTGGAACAGAATACTTCATACCCACCTAAAATCTGCTTAATAATCCTGCCTGTTGAGAATAATGCCTACCCATTTAAGGTTTTGTGCTGTACCTGAGAATCATTCTGGGATTCTGTGGAAGAGTCTGAGCTAGGTCAAAAAACAGCCTTCCAGGGACCATGTGAATCATTTCACTGGGTGAATGATCAAGTATATGGGAATGTTCCCTAGCCCTGTTTACTTGACTTGTACAGAAGTGGCACTAGTGTCTGAAAGCAGCTTAGTTAGTTCAGACAAGTGTTACAGATCTGGGCAGGCTTCTTGCCAGTTGTTGGTTGGTCTTTCTCTCTTTGTGAGCTCTCCCATTGTCTTCGAGCCAGGTGAACTCACAGCCCATACTTTGAAAAGTAAACCAGACCAAGCACTGTCATTACCTACAGCGATACTGTTGTTTTAACAGGTTGGTGCGGTTTTGGCCTGGGCCAACTCACACTACACAGACAAAGCCAAGGGACTTTGGATAGCACTAGCCAAGGTCTTCTCCTGATGGACAGTAGGTACAAGGCCATCTTACTCAGAGGACAGAAGAGAGTTTAATCATGTGAGCCTCTATCTTGTGCTATTTGCCTTCAGAATGGCCCCAGCCCACTCTTTTTACTAACATAGACATAGTAGTAATATAATTTGCTTAGAACTCAGAAATGTTCAGCAAGATCCACACTCATCTGCTTCTCTTCATTGAGAATTTTGCAATGTAAATAGAAGGACTGAATTTTCCTAAAGTTTGGTATTTCTAGGGATGATTAATATAAGAGCTGGATGGTGAAAAAGACAAGTTTGGGTCTTACATAGATGTATATCTGAAAATACAAGCAGTATCTAAAAGATAGATAGATATGTATTTCCAGACTTGCAGTATTCCATAACAACGCACACTGACTGCTTCTAAGATATCTCTTTTCCTAAAACACACTTTTCCTAAATCTTCTTACTGAGTAAGCTTGATGTCCTGTAAAACAACTGATGCCAATTCTAAAACAAACCTCATTGCTCCTTTAAATCCTCTCTAAAGCTGTAATGGGTTATCTAGGTCTTTTCTTTTAGACGTCCTGATTAAACCTTTCATTTTCAGTCTTGAAATTACTTTAAACTGTTCATAGCTCTGTTCAGAAACAGGAATACTTAGTCTTTCCAAACAATTTTTAAAATATTTTTTTACCAAATTGTGAGAAACTATTACAAGGTTAAAGTGTTATGTGCCTTAAAATTTTCAAAAACCTTCAGCTGCAGAATCTTGAGTTATGTTTTCTGTCCTCCTAAACATGCAGTTTGGAACCCCAGAATAGCAGCAGTACATTTTGTTCCACTTGGCAGCTGGGTGAACAACATGAACGGAGAGCAGACACTAAAAGGGGACTCAGGACTGAAAATAGGCTTTTTAATTTTTCCTAGTTATTTGCTGCCAGATGGTTTCCAATAGTATTCCTCAAGTATTTCCTGCGATATTGCAGCGAAGTAAGAATTCAAAGTGCCCTTAGACCAATCTTTGTGCAGTGGATTGATGTGTTCAAATAGCAGGTATGACACATTCAAAAGACTCTGAAAATATGTTTACATGAATCCAGAGCATTGTTGGTTATTCATCATAATAATTCTGATCATTCTGTTGTTTATTTCTTACCTCTTTTTTTCATTTTTGGAAAGGAGTTTATGAAAGTCAATGAACATGTTAAAGTTATTTGTGGCATGTGATTAGCTGGGAATGAATATTCAGCTAAGAAGTATTTTACAGAGAAAGTGGTCCAAGAAAGGACCATGTGTGCTTGCTTATATTTTCATTTAGTTGGACAAGGTAAGCCATTTGAAATAAAAACTTGCAAGACATTGATGGCTGATCACAGCTAAATTCAAGTCTGCGTTATTTATGGAAAACCAAAATATATCTCAACCAATGAAGATCCAAATTTCATATTATTCACTTGACAAATATACTTCAGTAAGAGATTTCTGTAGAGCTAATTGAACTTTCTTAATGTTGATATGAGTTATGAGAGTACCAAGAAGTCTCATAACATTAAAACTGAATGGAGAGATATCTGTAGAAACATAACTCCTGAACTGTAATAACTTGGCATCAATGATAATGACATTTTGAGACAGCAATTGTAATGCTTGTGGAAAAATGCAGAAATAATTTAATTTAAACCCACTTTTTCTGTAGGATGGGATTTTTTAAGCCCTTCTACATAATGATATTAAATTAATTGAAAATATTTGTTCTTTCTTTTCTGTTCACTTCATTTATTCTTAATAGATAATATGCTTTGAACTACAACAAAGTCCTTTTTCAAAAGAATTGATAGGGTATTGAAGCACTGTCATATCTGGGGGCAGAAAATTTTAAAATGTATAATATGTCTCTAAGTATTTATAAAACCCAGCAATACTTCAAAGTTTTCAAGTAAGTCACAGAATAGTTTGGGTTGGAAGGGACCATTTAAAATCATATAGTCCAACCCCCCTGCCATTAGCAGGGATATTCTCAGTGCGATCTGGCTGCTCATGAAGCCCCATCCAATCTGACCTCAAATGTTTTCAGGGACAGAGTATCCATTATTTCTCTGGGCAACCTGTTCCAGTGTCTCACCAACTTGGTTGCAAAAAATATTTTTCTATATCTAGTCTGAATCTACCCTCTTTCAGTTTAAAACCATTACCCCTTGTCCTGTCACAGCAGGCTCTACTAAAAAGCCTGTCCCCATCTATTTGTAGCCCCCTTTAGGTACTGAAAGGCTGCTGGAAGGTCTTCCCAAAACCTTCTCTTCTCCAGGCTGAACACCCAGCTCTTCCAGCCCATCGTCTTGGGAGAGGTGCCCCAGTCTTCTGATCATCTTTGTGGACCTTCTCAGGACTTGCTCCAGAAAGTCCACTCCCTCAACCTGCTGGCCACTGTTTTTTTGGTGCAGTCCAGGCTACAATTTGCTTTTTTCACAAGTGCACATCCCCATTTCATGTCAATAACCCCCCGGTCCTTCTTGTCAGGGCTGCTCTCAATCCCTTTATCTCCCATTTTGTATGAATACCAGGGATTACCCCAACCTACATACAAGACCTTGTTGAACATCATGAGGTCCTCCTGGGCCCACCTTTAGAGCTTGTCCAGGTCCCTCTGAATAGCATCCCGTCCTTTGGGCATGTCAACCGCATCATTCAGCTTGGTTCATCTGCAAATTTGCAGAGTATGCACTTACTGTCGATGTCATTGATGAATGAGTGAAAAGTCATGGCAGTCAAGTGAGGTCACCAGTACCTGGAAAATAGGAGACACTGCACCCATTTTGTAAAAGCATAGAAAGGAGGACCCTGTGAACTACCTGCCTTATGCATGGAAAGATCGAGGAACAGTTTCTCCTAGAAGCTGTGCTAAGGCCCATGGATGATAGGGAGGCAATTCAAGGTGACATGGCTCCACAAAGGGCAAATCCTGCCTGATGTATATATAGAAGCCCTTCATATTATTCCTTGCATCCTGTGCCAAGGTCATCTCCACTCTCACCTTGATCTTCCTGACCCCATTCCTACACAACTACTGCGTCCCTATGCTCTCCCTAGGACATCTGTCCCTATTTCCTCTGCCTGTGCTTTTCTTTGTCTCCCTTTTGTTTGACCAGCAGGACCTGGTTCATCATGGCAGTCTTATCTTCCTTTCCTGATTGCTTATACCTGGGGATCACTAGCTCTTACACTGTCTGGAAGATGTCCTTAAAGATCTCCCACTCTATTCTGCTCCCATTTCCCTGAGGGCAGTTTCCCAGGGGGTCCTCTTGGCTAACTTTGTGAAGAGCTGGAGTTCTGCTTTCCTAAAATTCTGGGTGCTTGCTTTATTCTTCACCTGACCCATATCCCTCAGGACTGCAAACTCCACTAGTGCTAAAGAAAGGAAGTGAAAGAAATAATTTGACACACACTAATACAGATAAAATGCAAACATGTGCCTACAAAACCAGAAGAAATTTAGAAAAGGAGGTACATGCTTCACAGTTCTGAGATTTTGATAGGTTAAAGAAGGGACATAGCAGTTGAATGTGTGTGAATAACTGGAAGCATTCTGGCTCCAACAAGGTGAACTTCAAATAATTAAGTGGCTGAAAGTTTACATCCTGGACTCATAAAAACAGATTTTGATTAGAATCTTCAGTTAATTGCAGGTATTTTAATTTTCAGTTACTTGGAAATCAAGTTTGTTCGCGAACAAAGAATTTTAATTGTGTTTAGCTGTCATGTTTAATACCTTCAATTAATACAATTGACATTGATGATGTTCTCATTTTCTAGAATCCTAGATAGCAAAATTTTGGTCCCTTAGATACAACTAAATAAAATTATAGAAAAATAGATCTTTCCTTATGAATACCTACAACACCTACCATTTAGCCCCTCAGAACAAAAAATTTGCTTTTCGTAAGAGCACTGATGCTCTCCTGTACACAGAGGTGCATCAGTTCAACCTACAATGTGAGGGAAACATGAAATGAGATAGCACAATGTGAAAAGACATGCTTTTCAGGTTTCACAGTAGTGCAATAACAACAACTTTCAACTAAATCAAAGCAATAAATCTTGAAACCAGAAGCAGAAATAAAAGTGCCGTATAAGTTTAAAGAAATAGTTGTATACATACTGATAGACAGACTTTAGCATACAAAATTTTTTTTGGTTGCAATACTAAAGTAATTAGAAAATTTTTAAACGTGAGAATGGGAGACCGACTTTTCAGCTGCATAGTTTTCTCCAGTTGTCTGGGCAAAAATGATATCTAATCTCCTACTGCTGAGATCAGCTGGCTTTTCAGCATTGAATTCAATGAAAACAGTAGTTTGATGTCTGGTATGTTCAGTATTGCAATTGCACATTCTGTGAAGAATTGGTAACTAAAGGTCTTGGTGATTTGAAATAACACTGTGGCATTTGAACTAGTGCTTTCTAGTGCCTTCCACCAGTACCAGTCTTTATAAGGTGAAATACCTAGATTTAAGAGGCAAAATTATAAACTTATTATTAAAGAGTAAAATCAAAAATTCCCTCTAAGGAACAAAAGTGTCACAGACTTGAATTCCTTATTTACATGATATCAGTGATACAGTGCTACAGCCATCTGCTAATAAAATGACCATTCAACTCCAAATGAGACAGAAGGCATAATGCATTTTTAAAAGAGACTAAAATTCATTCTCTCAAAGAATGTTCTCTGACTTTTAATTGAAATTAGGCCATGATTTCCCCATTCTGCAATCAGCACCAATGATGAGTCAGTCAGCTATATAATGTGAACAGGCATAAGTTCATCCAACTAAATCATTTGAACATAAGACTCTAAGAAGACAGAGCTCTACAAAACTCCACTCAAGCATATGGTAATGTACATGTAGAAGGACATTAACCTGTCATCTTCTCCTGCTTTGTGATGGCAGTTCTGGATCTTGTTAAAGTCTTACACATTTTTGCCGACAGCTCTCCAAGTGTTTTGAGGTTTAAAAATACAAATTAATGAGAGAACAGTTCTTTATTCTTGCTTTGTGTCAATATACAGTAAGGTCAGGTCAAATTGCTGCCATTCTGAAACACACACTTATATGGCCAGTGGAGGATTTCCACCTCTTCCTTCCCACTCAGATTTTCCAGCATTTTCAGTAATAGTAATGGCCAAAATTTTCAAGGTTGAGGCATTGAGTTACATATGGATTTAAATACTATGCAAGTGTCAGACAATGTATAATTTTCTTCCTCTCATCTGTCTATTAAATCAAGACATATAATAAATTTAAATTCTTATAGAAGAACAGCAATGAATTTATTTAGTGGGTCAGTAACACTTAGCTGTGGATATCTTTTGCAGAACAAAGTCTGATATGCAATCGTATTTTAAAAAAATCTAAAAAAAATGTAAAACTAAGGAAATTATTTAATTTTGAGACTGATTGCCATAAATAAGAAGAAAGATTAGTTAAGAAACATAATCAAAGATATTGATTAAAATAATGATTCTAAAAGAATATTTTAAATAGATTTGGGATTTTGTGTTCTTTTTTCTCCAATAATTTGTCAGACAGGAACTTCGTGCTCAAATACAGGAACTGATTCACAGATCTTGACAAATGCAATGCCTTCTGCCCACACACCCCCTGTCAAATTTCATCACAGTATTCTGTTGTGAAAGTTGATTAATTAGTCTGGATCTTGGTTACACCCAAGAGGCAAAAAAAAGCTTGTATTTGTTAACTAAATTTAACAAAATAATAACCGAAATTAGTAAGAGATTAAGATAAAGTAACATTTAATACAAAACTTCCATAATCTCTCACAGGTTTAAGTTCTTGTGTACGTGAAAGTTAAAAAAAGGTGAAGCTTATTAAATTATCCAAACATGCTAGATTTTTTTATTTATACAAAACTTATCTAATAATCTAACTACAAATGTCTGAAAATTCCATCTTTTCAGGACCAACAAAACGAAGCATCTTTTTATTTTTGCATCTCTTTATTTATGTATTTATTATGTAAACTACGATGGAAATAATGCTAAAGATATAGCATTATGTGTGTATACCAAAACACAGAAAATTATTACTCGAACAAGAAAAAAAAAATTAAAAGTGCTAATAAAATTCAAAAGGATAATACAAATAAACAGTAGAAAATTAGTGTGGGGGGAGAAAAAGACATTGAAACTGGTCTTACTAGAAAAGATTTTTTTTTTGAATCTCTTGTCAATGTTCATTCTCACAATGTGTACTAAAAGATTTATAGCCTTTGGGGAAAGCATAATCACTTTTTTTTAAAAAAAATTATGATTAAGCATAGTATTTTAAGTTTAATTTTTACACAGCAACCCATGGTTTTTGGAAAATATCTAGCAAAATCTAGTGGCTTCCTAGTATAATACATTTACAACACTGAGTAAAGGTATACAAGACTATATTTCTTCAACTTAAATATGCTTCCCAAGGCAAATCCAGTAGAGAGTCTATTTTGTTTTTCAAGAACCCTGCCATAAGGTGAAGTTCAGATGTCTCTGTCTGGGCTGTGATCCCACGCTTTTAAAGCTCTTCTAAGGATGCAAGTGTCAACACATTACCTTTTTAAATCTGACAGAAAAAGCAATGCATGGATGTTTTGATTTTAATTCCTAACACCAGCACATCATAGCACCAGGCCATGGAGCACCACATGGGATGGCATCATTCACCTCACGGTAGCTGTGCTGTTGTGGGGACAGGAGCATGAAATCAGAGTCTGAAAAAGAGGAATTGGGAGGAAGGCTCTACAGCCCAATAGATGTGCCATTGCTCTGTGAGAGGGCAGATACAGCTTCTTGATCATACTCTCAGTACTGGTTTTCTTCCCCTGCACTAATATTTTTAATATTTCTGCCATATATTTCCACTGTTAATTGTTGCTAACAGGAAGAACACAGTGAGGCGGCACCATCAGCTCCTGAGCAAGAAGTTGGACAGAATGCAGACATCATTGCCACAAAGCTACATTCAAAGTAGAGATTTTTTAAGAATTACTATCTTGGATTTAAGGTCCTACATTTTATGCTCATCCCATTTGCTGAGCTAAAGCCTTCTCTCTGGATCTTAATCTCTGTAATAATGCATTCCATCTCTGTGAGAGGCAAAGAACATTTTATCCTTGCAACTTTAAAATTCTTTGAAGAAAATTTGACTGACTACAAAGGGGTCCAGACTGAAGATACCTTGAATGTTAATAGCACTAATTGTCTTGTTTACTTGCAGTATATTGATATAATATTATTATGTAAAGCATGAGCTAAAGAAGAAAGAGCTAAGGAGCACAAAAACAAAGATCAGAACTGTGAAAAATCTTAGTTAACTTTCAATTAGTTGAATGTTTCAGCTTCAGCATTTGTTTTTTAGAAGACTTGGAGAATGAATAAACAAAGATTTTTCAATCCCATTATTCCATCAGGTAGAGTTGGATGACTTTTTAAATTACAGGTCTCCCTCTGTCTTAACTCAAAGGAGAAAATGACAGCTAAAGTTTGGTTTATTCAAATGAAATGTGTTTTTCCCCCACATTAACTGGATAGCATCTACAGTACCGACATGCTACTTGAATAACCAGCCTTTCAGTGCCAAAAGAAAATGAATTATATGTTATTAAGAAAATCCCCAAAGTTCTCTTCAGCAATGAGAGAGTACAATCATGGATGCTGTAATTATGTAAATAATCATTTATATTCAATATTGCCCAAGTGCCACTAAGCTATTATATCTGCATGCTTGTAGTTATATCTGCAAACATATCTGCATGCAACTCATTCATAATCAGAATACGTATTTGATCAGTTGAAGTGCATTTTTGGAAGGCAAATGCCTTGTTTATTGGTAATGAAATGAAGGCCTCGGAGTAGCTAATAACGACTTAGCTAGTGGAAAGATTTTTTTATACACCCATGTGCCCTCAGAACTCCTGATGAACTGTGTGGTCCAGATGATCAGACAGTGTCACACAGGCATTGATTCACACTGCCTGTGATTCTTCCCACATGCTTGACTTAATCCTGTGTTAACCCTTCTCACAGCCACAGACCCATGGGAATTACATCTTTCACTAACATCTTATTGTGAGATAGGAAATGAATGTCTTTTTGCCCTGTAGATGAAATTTTACACTTTACCTTCAATAACATTTGAGAAATGCTTTAGACAACTTTCTATTAAGTACTATGTCCTGGGCTGTGGACATATAATACACAGTTCAGTTGAAAATTAGAATATCTAAATGTAGATATTAACCTGTGGGTATTTGCATAGTAGTATTGGGTTTGTGTGGACAGGTTCTGGTAGCAGGGGATCAGTAGATCAGCAGCTTCTGGGAGAAGTCACCAGAAGCTGCTCCTGCGTCCAACAGAGCCAATGTCAGCTGGCTCCAAGACTGACCCACCACTGGCCAAGACTGAGCCCATCAGCGATGGTGAGAGCGACACTGGGATAATAGATCAAAGAAAGGGAAAAAAATACTGCACAACAGCAGGTGGGAGAGAGGAGTGAGAATGTGTGAGAGAAACAGTCCTGCAGACACCAATGTCAGTGCAGAAGGAGGGGGAGGAGGTACTCCAGGCACTGGAGCAGAGATTTTCCTGCAGCCTGTGGCGCAGACCATGGTGAGGCAACTGTGCCCCTGCAGCCCATGAGGGAGCAGAGATCCAGCTGCAGTCTCTGGAAGACTCCACGCTGGAGCAGGTGGATGCACACAGCTGCACAAAGCTGTGACCCTGTAGGACGCTTATGCTGGAGCAGGCTCCTGTCAGGATAGGTGGACCCAAGCAGAGAGGAGTGCATTCTGGAGCAGGTTTTCTGCCAGGTTCTGGGATCCTATGGTGAGGACCCCTGATGGAGAAGTTTTTCCTGAAGGATTGCACCCCATGGCAGCCCCCACGCTGAAGCAGTTTATGAAGAACTGCAGCCTGTGAGAAGGAATCACACTGGAGAAATCGTGGAGGACTGTCTCCTGTGGGAAGGATCCTACGCTGGAGCAGGGGAAGAGTGTGAGGTGGAAGGAGCAGCAGAGACAAAGTATTATGAACTGGCTATGAGCCCCATCCCCTATCTCCTTGCATAGCTTATGGTAAGAGATAGAACAGTCAGGAGTAAAGGAAGTTGAGCTTGGGAAGATGAGAGTGTGGGGGAAAGATGTTGCAAAATTTGTTATTTTTTTCTCATTATCTTACTCTAATTTACTGGCAATAAATTTAATTACCTTTCCTAATTCAAGTCTGTTTTGTCCATGACTGTAATTGCTGAATGATCTCCCTATATTTATGCTGTCCCCATGAACTTTTGATTGTATTTTCTCCCCCTGTCCTGTTGAGGAAAATGAGTGATGGAGCAGCTTGGTGTGCAGTCAGCAGCCAGCCAAGATCAACCCCTGGCTCTTCCACATTATTTTGTACTGCAGCAGATATTTTTATTGGGATTTCTGATAGAGATTATGATCATTATATATTTAGTAGTAAATTTTCCCCATCAATATTAATTTTATTGTTCATTTTAATGTTATTTACAGAATTAGGACTATGAGACACTAAAAACAATTCTTACTATTTTTGCCTCTGTAGTTATTTTTGTCTTTTATCATACTTTTTCTCAGTGATATGGTTCCTTTTCCCATGACCAGTTTCCCTTCTCTCTTCTACTAATCAACCACTAGAGAGTTCCTAGAATTGTGTGCATATACTTGATCATATTCTTGGTATGCACAAAGTAGTAATTTCTTTAAGTTATCCAAATGACCAAGTGACATTAAGGTCTTCAGATTATATCTGGATAGAAAATACATGGAAAACAATATTATCTAAGAAACAGAGCCACTAAATTCACATCATTGTTAAGTGTGGAAAGGAACACCAGTGACTAATAAGCTGAGGGGGAAAAAAAAGGGAATACCACTTCTGTAGGATAGTTTCCTGGTTTCAGCAGTTTATCTCAGTTAACCCAGTGAAAATATGCTCGATGCAAGACCATGTCTTGTGAGACAGCAAGGTTCTGTGCCATGTGTGTTCCCCTTTAAAACAGGAATTATTTATAACAGGGGAAAAAAGTTATTACCATTATGAGCAACCATGTTTAATACTAACCATTTTAAGACCCACAGGGAAGAGGGAAACATTAATTTTTCTTCTCATGTATCCCAAGCATTAATGTATAGCTTCAAGACATTTAATCTTTCCTTTTTTTTCTCCTGTCAGTCCTACAACCTTTTTTAGGGAAAGATGTATTGCAACATCAGCCAGGAAAAATGAGTAAGTCATTTCTTTTCCATGCAAGAGGAATGAGCAATCTATCTGGATAAGCTCAAGAAACAAAGATGAATAATGAAATGAATAGTTAGTTCACTAAAAATTGCAGTGTCGAGGTCATTGAAATGTCACTATTTCTTGAAATGACTTTTTAATAAAGATTGTTTTGAAAAGCTCAGATTTTGATTTTGATCTTTTAAAACAGCATTTTTCAGCTTTTCATTTTAACATTTAATTTCAGGATTTTGCCAGTTTTGGTTAAGAATATAATAACTGATTATAAAAAATGACTTCACATTAAATTAACTGATTTTTTTCTAAATTATTTAAGAAATAAACAAAAAGGTTTAATAATGGCATAAAGTTCCACCTAATGTATCTCAAGTAAAAGTATGTGTAAATATTATCTCACCAAGAAATGCTGTAATACAGTTAAATGTATAATTCACTCAAAAGTTTTCATTTCTCTAAAATGCCGACAACAGTGGAAAATAATGAAAGTAGACAAATACGTGTAAACAAATACAATGTAAAAATAAATTACATTGGTTCCATCTTACTAATTTTCTCATCTAGCTTTTATAAAAAAATATGTTCATGTACAGAAAAAAGGGGCAGATAAAGACCATTAATTCAGCAGAAAATTAACATGTCAGTAAAATAATATCTACAGCAATAAAATCTTGGAGAAAAAGTTCTTATTTGCTTATATACTGATTTTGGAATCATTGGTAAAGGCTAGAAATGCTGCTGTATGCATAAAAATTCAGCTGATATTTCAGCAATCTGATGGGAAGATTTCCTTGGAGTGTTAAATTCACAGGGATTAAATCCATTTATTACGGTTGAAACGTACCAGAAGGTCAATGCATTGTTACCTTTTTTTCTGAATCCAGGACAAGGTGGAAGTAAAGGATCTTTCTGGCCTTCAGAGTAGTCTTCTAACTAACAAAAGAGAGGATGAGGTGGTCTGATGTCAGCCAAAGAAAGCCAAAGCAGAACAGAGAGAATGAGATAAATGGTCAAGCACGTCTAGGAACTATGATTTAAAATTAAAAATACATAGGAGCTGCAAATGTAAACATACTGGAGTATTTTTTCTCTATTAATATTAACAACAAAATAATTTCTCTAAATTATTAGTGACTGTTTTCTTAAATTTAAAATATAACATTGCAAGTGAGTAAATTCTAGGGCAGTCCTCTTTTGTTTTTCAGGTTTTTTTAAAGGTACTGAAGAACTGATTCAAGCTTAAAAATTAATGATGACTTTTGTGAGCCTTCATGATTTGATTATGCTTCTGTGGAAACCAATAACACATTCTCTGGTGCATACCAGGAGCTAGTTTCACAGGCATCCAGATAATTATAGGCTTAGTCAACTGGTAAATAGAAAGTAAAGAGAAAAATGTGAATAATTATTGGGAACTACTTAAGAACACTTACCAGGCCCTTAAAATACACTACACCACTGTCTAAAGTATTGTGTATTATTTACAATTATTTTCAGAGGATGAACATCTTTACATATATTCCAATCAAAACACTCAATTGTTCACTCTCATAATATCCTCGAACTTCAATCTAATTTTTTCCATCTTCGTCTTTCACACTTTCAGCTTCACATTTTCTGCTAGAGTGGAAAGTCTGCTGTTATGTGTCTCTTCCTTGTAGAATGTGTTCTAATTATCCATTTATGTTCCTCTTGTTGGACTGAGCTCCTCAGGTTTTTCCTTCTAAGGCTTTGCTCAAGTGCTCACTAAGCCTTGTTGCAGTTCTCTGAGTCCTCCAGTCCACCAGCTTATGAGGAATGCCATTCCCTTGGCCACTGGTAGCAGAATTAATACCTGCAGGGATCACATTAACTGTTAGGCTGTGGCACCAGAATGGACACAGATTATTGAGAACGTCACCCACTAGTATTTTAAGTCTTTTCAAGTGTCACTGCTTTCCCATGGAAGTCTTCTGTCTGCTGCTATGAGAGATATTCCAATGTTTGGCCACACTGAAACTCATAAATCTATATATATGTATATGTGCACATTAAGTTGATCAGTTTTTTGGTTCTCTGCATCTGTCTGACTTCCTCCTAGCCAAACACCCATCCTTGATGCTATCTGTGGATGGAAAAACTCCCTTTTTTTAAGCTGACAGTGATTTTGCTTTTTCAACAATAGTTGACAAAAGCTTTAAATTATGTCTGATTACTTTTTTCCTTCCTATACTCTCCACAAATACCTAATTGATGAGTTATTAAAAGCTAAAAAGAATTTTGACATACTATAGACAGATCTATTATTATTTTTTTAAATATGCTGTTTAACTAGTGTTTAACCTATATGGTGTGCAGCAGACTAATTTTGTGTTGCTCAAGTTCCCTAACCCTAAGGTGTGATGTAGAATGCATAATAGAATTCTATGGCATTATCACTTGTGCATCTGCCAGATAAACTATATTCACATAAAAGTGAAGTGAAGCAGTTTTGGCAGTACCTATTTCTCAAAACTATGTAGGAAGTAACATTCATTACATTAACATCTTATTAAGAGCCAGATGCTCAGTTTCTGAAACAGCACAACAATCTTTACTATTTTCAAACTGAATGACTAAACAGGAGTTGGGACCTCATCTTTGGAAGTCTTGGCTGCTGGTAGATGTGAGGTTAGATTAGATAGCTGCAGTTACTCTTCATTTGCTTAAAAGAATCAGGTTAAGCAAAGCTGCTTAGATGAAACAGTCTATGAAAGAGTTTTAAAATCTCTGAGTAGACAGCAAAAAGCCCCCCCACCAGGATACACTGAGCATACAAACTATCATTGCTGGTTCAAATCAGTAGTTAGTGATCACAGGAAAAAGACTCCTTCAGGAAACTAAGCAGCTTAAAAAAAACAACTCATGGCTGATTTTCAATGGGTCTTGAATCACAATTTTACCATACATTAAATGTGCTTTCATATGTTAAATGTGTTACAGTAAAATTAAGTGATGCTTATAACGAAATATAGGAAACAGCCTTTGACAGGAGGTGAAAAGTGGTGTACCATGACTCCTTCTCTGGATTTCCCATGGCACGATACGCTGACTACAGGCCTAAAACAAGGTAGTAAGTAAGTACAGTTTTGTGCAGATCTCCTGGCTAAATTCAGTTCCATGAGTGCGGTTGAAAACCTATTTTTTAAATTTCTGGGTGAGGGCAGCACTGTGGCAGGCAGCTGGACAGCTCTGCACTCTGTTTTACACATCAGTGTCAATCAAGGCCAAGCACTGGACTTGCACAAGCTGCGAGGACTTGTGTGTACCGACCAGCTGTGCTTTGGCAGCTGTATCCCAATTACACTTTCCAATATTTTGGAGTGGAATATTTGACCAAAATGGTTTTGCAACATTAAAGACATAAAGTTTTTTTTCCACATACTTTTGAATTTCACCAGCAGTCAGAGCAGTTTCCATGCACTTGTCCATATATTGCATTCCAATGCCGTGATGTGCTACTCTTTGGTCCCAATACATTAGATAATTGCTCGATTACATTGCTGAATATTAAACCTATAATTTTAATGCAAATTTTAATTTTCCCAAGAACAAGCATCTTCTGTTTAACTTAAAAGCAACACGCTTTCTGTTCAAACCTTGAAACTTTGATTCCATCAATGATTTAAAATACTTTTTAATCCATACTCTAACTTTTAAAGTTAAATTATCCTTTTTGAACACATTTCTGGCTTAAAGAGTTTTTTTTCCTAACTGATTGCTTTGACAGGCCAGGAAAATTCATTCCTTATGAGCAGCTTTGTCTTTGAATCCTCTGCCTTCCTGCAACAGAGAGTGTCTCCTGGATTTTCTTTAATTCCACTTTCTTACTGAGATTATACATTTTAACTAAAAACAATCCTTTCAGTGGCTATTCAGATCTAATTTTTCCAGAGCTGGTGAAATCTTGATGTGAGGTGAATATATACTGGTATAAGAAATTAGTCACTTTCCTCGATATATTCTTCCTGACGAATTTGTCTTTGATCCTATCAAGACTTTCAAAGCTTTAACATTAGTTAAGGATCTTCAGAAGAAAGCAATCTCAAATTACATATAAAAGAAAATTATTAGACTTTTTCCTGATTATGGTTGGAGGCTCATTTAACATGCATCAGGGGAATGAAGCATTTCAAAATGGGCTGGGAGGAATTACAGCACTTAAAGTCTGTATTTCTGCCTGCTAGAGATTTAGTTGTGATTTCAGTGAACTCTTGTGGTAAGATAGAAGATGTTGCCTGTGTACCAAGGGGATAGAGACCCAAGGCAAAACACTTTGGAGGAAATGCTGTAGGAGGAATTGTGTATGTAGTACGGGAATATGCCCTGACATTCAGTACATGGTCAGTTTGAAAAAGTCCTTTTCCTTATCTAACCTGAGATTTCTGCAGGAACAACCTCTCCAGAAATGAGACATGTCTCTGGAAGGACACTTATGGGATGTACATTGCCAAAAACTGCAGTAGGGTATCTGTAGTTATCTGAGAGGGTCATTATGGAAATAAAAAGATTTACCATGTGAATTTTTAAAATCTTTTTTTGCTTAAAACACAATTCTTCACAGACAAAAATAAAACTAATAAATTTATAATTTGTGGCTGAGATTTCATGACTCTATCCATTTTGCTTTTTTAGGCTGATGTCCAATATTAGTCCAATTATTAAAAGTTAAAGATAATTTTGACATACAGGATGGCTTACATCCTCTGATTCTGAAACTACATGGAGATATCCAGGTAAAATTATACTGGTTTTATATATTTTCTCAGACACAGTAGAAGGCTCAAGGTGTATTAATAATATGTTGTATTTTCAATATTATTTTCTTTCATGATCCTATTTTCCCCGGAATTCTGTTTGTTATTGAGGTTGGCTTTTCTCACTACATAGAATTTCATTTCCATCTTCTGTGTTACTGCTTTTCCAGACCTCACCTATGTTTTCCTTTTTCACATATAGTTTGTAGTTTCCAGTCTCAGACTGTCTTTGTGAAGAAAGTTTCAAATGGAGATGACTCTTAGAAAAAGAGTCACTGCAATATAATATTGTTGCTTATCTTCTTTAAAACATTTGGAAATAACAGTGATGGTATTGGAATGGACCTGGGACAAGAAGAACTACAGAAATCTCTACCCGCCTTGAAAGAAACAGTGGATATTTCAGGACAAACAGAACATACATACGAAAAAAATTATCCAGCATAGTTCATGGTAAATGTTTTTTCCCGTTTTAATCACATGTAATAAACTTTCAGTCATTTCTTTATCCTAAAAGTCCTTGAAATTAAGTTTTATTACAGAAAAGGAGAGGGAAAATGACTTACCTTAGCTCCTTTCCATAGTACTCAGCTGCATTTTCTTTAATTTTCTAATATGCAAGGCTTATTCCAATCTCTGCAGCTGTTAGTCTAATTGGATGATTTCCTGTTTGAAATGCAGAATAATTTAAAGTGACTAGAAGTTGTTCAGGGAACCCCCCTTTCTAGGACATTACTTAATCTGACATATTCAATGCTCATCAGAGATTCAACATCTTTTCAAACTGATTACTGCTTCCTCCATCACACTCCAAGTTCCATGACTTCCATTTAAGTGCACCAATTTAGAGTTTGATTATTCAAATGAAACTAAGAGGAAAAATCAACCTTTTTTTTTTTGAATGCACTTCCTCAAAATGTATACTGCATGCAGTCCTCTGTAGTATTTGCTAGAATCCTCATTTTCTGTGATGCAACAGCAAGCTCTGTATTTAAGATATTTCTTTGCTGAGGTTAAGAACAGTGATGTGGGAGAAATGTATGTTGCATATGGCTAATATCCACCAGAATTTATCTGGTGAAATAAAGTTTAGTTTTTTATAAAAAAGGGACAACATTTCTTTTGAGTAATGAATTTCATTAGGTGTGAGTTTCACAAGAAGTGCAAATAATCAAGAAATGGTATTTCTTTGTACAGCCTTGAAACAAAAAAGTTAGATTTGCCAGGCCCAAAACTTCCTGTGAGTCAGGTAACTGAAAATGTTGACTGTGTGAGAGAGAATATTCCCCTTACTAAGACAATTCATCAGGCACGTGGTCCTCCAAGGAACCTAATTATATCAGACTCCTGAAAAACATGCTATTTACCATCGGACTCGTTTGCTTGTTTTGGTTTATTTTTGTTCGGTTTTGTGTTTGGTTGTTTTTATTCTCTTATTGTTCATGCCTACAGAATTTTCCTCTTGGTAGGGCAAAGACACAACGTTTTCTATAGATCCCCTTGAAAACATGAAAATTTTTCTCAAGTAGTTGTTCATAATTGTTGATGAAGTTACTTGCCTTAAAAGCTATTCCTGCAGGATAAGATTTGAATGGTAGGTAAAGGAAAAAACATTTGCAAACAGAGTATGTAATAGGCTCCAAAGGAGAAGATGAGGTTTCTTCTGTGTGGAAGAATCTGGGAAGGCATTTACTGAACCATAATGGGAACAGTTCACTTGAGGTTCCATCTGGAAACTTTCATCCTTTGTAAGAATGTCTGGGACATGAGCAGCTCACTTATAAAAATGACTGGGAGAGAGACGAGACAAGGAAGATTTCTTAAGATGTACACTGAGTCCATGGACATCACTTGAACTCAAACAAATACAACACATTAAAAAGCAAAATATATAAATGCATTCTAATACAACCTTTGCACATGTGCTCATGGTGAAGGAGACCAAAACACCTCTCCAAGGACAATTTTCTAGCTGGTAATGTGTTCTGGCTGTCAGCTTGGCAGACTTATGATGAAAAGTGGCAATCCTCCCTTGTTTCAAGCTGCCATTCCCTCTTTACCTTACATTGCTCTGAGGCAAGTTTTTCCTCAGAGGTAGCAATGAAAAAGGAGTTCAAAAGTTTAAAATAAAAGCTGCCTGGGGTATAAAATATTGAGGGTGATTTTATTCTTTATTCCTGAGGGGTAGAACATGTTTCAATTGTTGGCCATCACTGGTCAAGTGTGTATACAGTTACATACACCTCTTCTGATTACTTTTTTTCATTTATTTCATACTATAATGGCTAAATTTTACCAGGTCAAACCTAAAAAAACCCACAAAACCCCAAACCACT
This sequence comes from Aphelocoma coerulescens, assembly GCF_041296385.1. Taxonomy (NCBI): domain Eukaryota; kingdom Metazoa; phylum Chordata; class Aves; order Passeriformes; family Corvidae; genus Aphelocoma; species Aphelocoma coerulescens. The sequence goes on from NC_091013.1 coordinate 79,145,338, forward strand.
TTCATTGATGTTCAACCACAGTGTTTACCTGAATAATGCACAGGCAGAGGGTGTGCAGAAGTCTCATAGTTTATGATCACCTTGGGTAGTCAAACTTCTTTATTTAGGCTTAAGACTGTTTTTCATTTTCATTAATTTCTTTATGCATTCAATTGTGGCATCACGTATGATGAAAGAAAATGTTTGTGTAATATTGAGGCATGGATTAAAATGTAACCCAGGTAGATGTGAAGCAATGTTCTAAGTACCTTCAGGCTCCTATGAAGGGACTGGACTTGTAACTCCGAGAGGAGTAGCAGCTGGCTGTTCCTATGTTAGCACACAGTGACAGACCAGTTGGAGTGTACCATCTGTAAGGAAAACAACTGGCAGTAAAGTTCTGGAGTCTTTTTTTCATTTTGGCTTTTTGTTGTTTTTTTTTCCTTCTTCACTTCAGGCTAATTCTACTTTGGCCTGGTGGATTGAGTGACCATTGGTTGATGGAATGTATCAGCCATTCTTCTGGAGCTCCTCATCCAGTTCAGTTTCATCTAAGGTGGTACAGTTCAAGATCTCCAAAGACCACTCCTTGAGAATCCAGAGAAGAGCATGAATCTCACTTTGGAAGCACACTGCTGATCCATTTTATTTAGATCTAATCCGTTAGTCCAGTGTTCTACATGATACCAATTATGCATTGATACTGAGACCTCTATATAATATTTCAGGCCTGTTCTCACAAAATAAATCAATTTTCTTTGATACTCTGCTATATTCTCTTTTCACCACATTCAAAATCAAGAAAGTGTCAGGTGAAATGGATTGATACCCTCATTGATGACTGGGGCCCTTCTATTTCTGGAAAGGAGATAAATGGCATTTTCTTAGGAAAAATTCTTATAAAAGAATTGGCTTTTTAAAATTTTCATCAGTTTCTTTTGAACCTTTTGAACCATAATTTTTTATGAAGCATATTACAGATCGGTAGTGCATGGAAAGATTAGTCAGAAGACATTTAGAGCTAGTTAATGAACACTACAGAGTTTTATTTAGTAAAATTAGAGGGCATTGCTTTAGTCTGTGTAAAGGACCTATTATCTGGCAGCTAGCATCCAATAATTTGTCTTACATAAGCAGTTAAAGTTAGTAGGGATCTCAATATAGCAGTTTGACAGAAGTGTTAAATATAGGTATCATCTAAACTCACTGGAAATGGGGATTGTTTTTCCTAAGAACACTGTCCAAAAGTGAACAAAAATGAAAGGGAAAAACTTCCAGCAGGCCTTCTTGGCTCAAATCATAACAACTATGTTAATCAGAGTGTTGTTTTGCACTGCCTGCAATTGCCTTTCAACAGTCAGTACAAAAGTCAGCAAAGCATAAGCATTCATGTGACAAGAATAACTCCCTTAGGAGTAGGAGCTGAAGCTGACCTTCTGAGGAGAGGACATTGCACAACTGCAAATGTAAGTACTTGGGGAAGGTTTGTAGCGTGGTAATTTTTGTAAAAGGCTACAGGTATTTGTGTCCAGTTCTCATGGAGAAGTATGTCATTTGTTCCTGTGCACCATGCAGTCTGAAGTGAAGAAAGAAAGAAAATATGAGTTATCAGATGACTGTCACATATTTTTACTTGAACAACACTGTTTCAGATACCCAATTATTTATTTTTTCCCTCAAGTCTCTTCAGCTCCTTGGTATTACCAGAAATCCCTGATCTTAGGGATTGCTGACCTCACTATTGTGGGGCCACGCAAACTGATCAGAGCAGAGACACGAATGAGCATCTCACAAAAGACTGGGGGGCAGAGGCTTAGAATGGTGAGGAACGTTTTGCTGGAGCTCCTTGATTGTCTCTAAGCTATTGAGTGGATTTTATAATAAGCTCAGAGAATATTATTTTTTTATATCATAAATATATTAAAACACAGTTGCCCTGCCAAATCCAGATGAGAACAGCACTGATCCTGAATTGGCTGCTGTCAATAAACTTGTGCTGTATACTCAGTACTGTGATGCATCTTAGTGCCTGAAATTAAAATTTTAAATCCATAGTAAATAAAGCAAAAAGAATTTGCAAGGCAATATAAATACCATGTTCAGAGATGTTTGAGTAAAAATAGCAAAAAGAAAGGGCAAGATAATAAAATAACCTATTCAGAGACATTTTAATAAAATTAAAAAAGGCATAGATAGCAAGCTAGACAAAAATGAGGCATATCATCTATGACGAGGTAATTATGTTTTAACGGATGAGGTGGAATCCCTATTCTGAATATGATGGAAGTATTCCAAGTTCCCATAATAAATTCACTGCTCCTTTTGCACATGTAGTTGTTTCAGCCAGGAACTTTTCTAAAATGAAGAGATGGGCGTTCAATCGAAAGCAAGACAACAGATAAATAAGAAAAATTACAATCAGAAATGCAAGTTTTCAGAAGGAAAGGTGGTAGAAGTAGAAAAGCTGAACAAAGGAAGACAAAAGAAGTGTTCTGGGTGGAATAGACAGCAATGTTTTACCAATTAAACCAGCTTTTAAAATAAAAAACCAATTCTGATGAAAACACCAAGAACCTTATTAAATAATACTTGAGGAAAGAACCTACCTTCACTTTATGAAAAACTCTGTGGCATTTATAAGGTATGCAATTTCTACACTTCATACACAGAGGAACGTCAAAAGTATGTAGTGTCCTATTGATAGTCCTTTACTGCTTAAATAGTGTCTGGCTATTCTTAGGTGAAACATAAAGGCATGCTGAAAAGCAGTCCCTGAAGATCACTTCTGCAGGAAACATGATCACTTGTGTTTGAAACATATTACAGACCAAACTGAAGAACAGGAAGACACTTATAACAATACGAGTTCAAGAGCACTTCTGTCAATCAGCTTTCTCTGGGCCACTTTCCCAAAGAACAAAATAAACTTTTAAATCAGTAAAAATTAAAATAATTGGTATTTTTTTCCTTTTTGTTATGATTGATCCAGGAGTTTTTCTTTTTCTCTCTAAGCTATTGGAATATGATACCAACAACATTTTTAAAAAAAATCTAAATTAAAGGTGTTAAAACTTCTTAATCAAACTATACATTTATTAATTCAATTAAAGTCTGAAATCTCTTTACAAATGTATTGTCTGACTACAATTGTTTTTTTCCCTAACAGACTCCTCTTGGTTTGTCACTTGCAGACTTCCATTAGAAATGTGCCCCTTAGATTTTCTCTGAAGACACTACTGAATGTTCCCATGGCAATTTGCAAAAGCAGGATCTTCTTTTGGTCTCTGTTTTTGACATTGGGCTTTAACTGCATTATTACCTAGTAAATGGAGCTATTGTTAGAAATTACTGGAATATGACAGGTCCTGTGACAATTTCTGAGACTTTCAAATGCACTTGTTCAACTTCAGACTGAGAAAAAAAATCCTGTTTTTCTGGAGAAATGATCAGTGTAAAAACATTTATTTTTGTTTCAAATTTTCATTATGACCTCTCCCTGTGTCTTCAGTAGTGATCAGAAGGTCTTCCTGGAAAGGCATAAACCTTTCTTTGGTTAACAACACAAAAATCTGCGTGTCTAAGAAAAGGTTGTCTTTGCAACCTTTCTTTTCCACAGTGCAGAGGAAAAAGCATTATTTAGCAAAAATATTGCTGCAAGTCTTTCACACTTTACTATTCTTCTGCTGGCAAGCAGGTTGCTTTCAAAACTTTCTAGCAATTTCTCTTAAAAAAAAAAAAAAGGTGACTTGTCAATAGTCTTCATTGAGTAAAATCAAATAAAAAAATAACAAGATGAAGGTTTCTATTGCTCATTCAGTTGATCCCTAGGTACTTGCTGGGGATAAAAGGAAGCAAGGTAACAGAAGGAAAAATTTATTAAATGTTTAGCATGAGGAATGTCTCAGCACATCCAGAAGACAATCTTTCTAGGGTAATTTGCAAGAGTTCTGCCCTGAAAAAAAATACAGAAAATTAATTCTTTATGTTATGCTCAAGAGATTAGGGCTTACTTGGAACAGGGAGCATCCCTGCAAACTCTTTACTAGTCAATGGATTTAGGCTCCAATGTGATCATAGAATAAATCTGGCTTTAGGTCTGTGGTATGAGATCAAAAGAAAATCCCATGAAATGAAGTAAGAAGCCAATTTAAACTCATTCTGTATGGTCAGTTTTGCTCAAAAGATGTTGCTGTGCTGACTTTGAAGTCTCAGGCTTTCTCCTGGAATAAGTTTCAATGCATTATCTCTTTTCCTACATGCCTGAAAATAAAAGGGTTTAAACACTGTATTGTATGCTTCAGTGCTCATTTGAAGAAATGCCAGCAAGCCTTCCTTCCTGCCCTTGCCTGCCCTCAGTCTGGATAAAATTTGTGTTTTGAGTTATCTGGTAGCACACAGATGCAATATCAATGGCTATTGAAACATGGAAAAAAGGTATAAAAATTACTATTCTTGCTATATTCTCAGGCTTTTTTCAAACTGAACTAAGCAAATGCCTGTTTATGAGGTTGGGGGACTATAGGTAATGACTCTGCATTGTCAATTTTTTATATTTTATCTTCAGTTTCATTCATGAGTTCCATGACTTCCCTCTTTTGCTTGTTAATGAAAGCTAGTATTAGAATTTTTCCAGCCTAGTGATGTATTTTTTGTTAGTGCTGCAGTCTCTCGACTAAAATAGGGTGCTGTGTGTGCCTTCTCCATACTGTAGAAAGAGACAGGTAATGAGAAATGGCCAGCAAATGAGGAAAGAGCTAATAAGCACTGCTGCCAAGCTGACTTCACAAAAAAAAAAAATTCTGTCTTTTAAAAACTGAGTAAGGAGAAAAAGTGGTATGAGTGCTACAGCTGGGGTTGTCAGAGAAAACCCACTTCAGAAAGTAAAACATACTGCAGATATAAGGCTTTTTTTTTTCTAACTCATCAGAAAGGAGTTCCAAAAAGAAAATGCAGACCTCACCAAATAAGTAGTCAAAAAGAGAGTGAACCATCTGTTGTATCCCTTTTTCCCCCTCCAAGGGTAAGGGAAGACCTTAATAGTCAGACTCAGAAACCTACAAATAGGAGACCTATGGAAGGGGCTTCATTTCCCACTCCAGCCTGGAGAATTTAAAACAGGATGGGTAGAGATGAGCTAAAGGGAGAAGGAGGGCATGAAAAAGTAATAAAACCAAAAGGATTTCAGAATTATTTTAGTCCATCTTTACAGATATTTGAGGATGCTATTTATAGAGAGCAGTATTTGCAAACTAGTGTCAAAAAACATATGTTAGGAGATGCATCCATCAATGCAAATTTCACAGGATAACCTGTAATTTTGCTAAAAAATGGATATAACCATGGGTCCACCAGTTTGCAGTGAACTAATGTCATCAAATGAGTGGATTTCTGCTGAGAAAACACATTTCTTGAAAGATCAGAAGACCATTTGAAGATTTTTTTTTCAAGACATTTGCCATTGTCTTGAACATTCTTTAAAGATTAGGATAATATATATTTTCTGGAAGCAGTAGTCACAAAAAAGGGTAATATTACTGAAGTGTGAAACAATCAAGCAATGAGCACTGCTGTGTGACTGTAACCTCCATTTCACCTTGAAGCTTCTGTAGATGAAATTTCAGAGCATAATGAGATTAAATATTTTTCTTGAAGAGCTTTCAACTTATGTCCCAGAACTACAACCAGGTCCTACAGGGTGACCTGATTTGAAGCTAATGGAACTCTGCAAGGATGCCAAGGTCACTCCTTGCCAAGCCTCTGGGAGAGACTCAGCCTGTGTCAGGTCTGACAACAGGAGTGATGACAGTAGATGAAGCAACCCTGAGGCAAAGTTTGAATCAAAATCAGGTCGCATGTAAAGGAATCATTGGGGTTGCACTTTTTGCATCAGCTGAGAATCTGGTCCTCAGGGAAAGAAGGTTAGTGGCAGATGGCAGAGGTTCTGTGGATCGACTTCAGAAGGGCAGCAAAGCCACATAGCAAAGATGAAGACCTTTGGAGTCAGAATGAAAAAAGTGAAATACTGGATCTTGATTTGACACACTTTTCATTCTTCTCTTCATTCCCTTCTAGAACAAACCATTTATTTATTTTATATAGTTTGGCTGGTTTTCACTCCAAGATCTATTTAAATGTAAATACTTAGACGGATGTTAAAAAAAAGTGATATCTTTCACATTGAGCTCAATTCATATGTAAAGTCTTTCAAATGGTACTGCTAAAACAGCAGAAGGAAAAATAGAGTCTGCTGCAATGGCCTTCATAAATGACAGCTCTGCAACGTGGTCAAAATCAGTGATAATGATATTTGAAAATGAAGGTTAAAAAGTGGTAAAGAGCATCTATTTTTCTTTTTTCCAGAGTAGAGTAAGTGAATATCATATCCCCATCCTTACAAAGTACTAAACTAATGGTGTTCAATTAAATCAAATCCTCTTGAACCCTAGATGACTAATTAACAGGAGTAATGATCAAGCAACTATCTCCTATTACAAGTCTGCATAGCATGGTCCAAAATCTAACCTTGCATAGTTTGCTAAGGAAAAAAATAAAACAAAACAAAAAAAGTTCTGTATTTCAAATTATATCCACTAGGAAGATAGCAAGGACACTGTCAAGGGCATGGAGCCTGGCAGATTTGGGGAATCCAGTAGGTGGAACACATCAACAATGACACTGAGTTATTTCCTGACAATAAGCCCATACCAGTCAGCTAAAGAGGTGAGGGCAGCTGAAACCAAAATCCATCCCTATAAGGTGTTTGCTCTGAAGAATAAAAATAAAAAATATTACAGGAAAGCAATTTGAGTCTTGTATGGTGCCCCTTTCTTGGGAAGAGTTTTTACATTCAGTTGGACAGCAGTACTAAATTCATCATAATCTACAATAGCTGTTTAATGATGAGGCTAAGGTTGCTATCAGAGGCACCTGTAAAAGTGGTTTTGATGTTCTTAAGACTACATCCAAATAGAACAATGATCCCTTTCTCTTCTGGGATATGCTATACATGAGGTCTGAAGCACATGAAATAATAGGAACACAACTTTGCAGGCATCACGAGATGCCTTTGTCAAGAGCACACTATATGCAATCATACAATGTGAAATCAAGGCCTGAATGAAAAATGTAGGTCTGCCTCAGGAAAACTATGGTACCAAAAATCCCATTGTGAACACTGGAAGCCAGGACAGAATTACAATTAACAACCAAAAAACTGTCAGGTAAGATCTTCCCTTTTTTCATTTTTTTCTCCCTCATATTAAGTCTTTATCCTTCCCTTGTGAGATTTAAACTTTAAAGACTCTTGCTTAGAGTCTGCTTCCCACACTAATTACAGACACTAAGCATCTGTCGGAATGTCCTCTGGTTATCACTGGAATTTAAACTACCACCATTCCCCACAGTATAGTAGTTAAATCTTAGTGGTTTAAGTCTATATTCGCTAGTACTTAGTATGCAGTGAAACAGTAGATGCATCTGAAATATGCAGCTGAGTTCTAACACACTCTGATAATGAAGGAGATAAAGCAATCATTCACAGGTCTTTTCAAATGAAATACCTCATCTCTCTATTCAGATACACAACTTTTAATTAGTGTTTGCCTGAGAATTGTCCATACTCTACAAAATCCTCTCCAACTTTTGATTTACAAAGGTAAAACTGAAAGAGAAATACCAGATCTCTCTTCAGCCAGCTTCATTCTTCACATCTGTTTGATAGTCTCTGAAAGTTGTTTGCTTTCCTTTTGGAACTGCATAGTGATTAAAGAAAGCCAATTTGCTCAGAAAACTCAGTGGTTTGTCTTTCTGATATCTCTGCAAATTTTATTCTGCTTGTAGAACTGGAATTCTCAATATATTCAATCTTGGCTTTTCTGTTTTATTCAGATAGGGAAACAATCAGAGCTCTATTAGTTTGCTCAATTCCAGTTCTATTCCTTGGAGTTTATCTGCTTTACCTGCGCATGCAATCTTCAAAATAAATGTTCCTAGCTACCAGCCTATCAGGCATTAGACACTGTGTGTTGGATTTGTTGTTCAGTTCTCCAGCTTTCCTCACTCCCAGCTTGATTCATTATCTCTGTACAAAGCTCATTCAGGTCCTGCCATCACTCTAGCTCTTTCTAGTAGGCTGTTGTGAAAGGTTGTGGCATCTTCATTTTATTTGGACTGGGAGCTTGACTATTACAGTGACCATACTGGGTTTTGCTTCTCTCAAGACATGTATTTTAAGTAAAATAATTTGACCAAAGTTCTCTTGGGGGGGGGGGGGGGGGGGGTGAAATAGTATTTTCAACAAACAAGTCCCCTCACTGTATCCCCAAATTTCTATCTTATTGGAGCCTTTTCATCTCAGCTACACAGTCTCTCATGCAAGATGAAGCTTAGGTGTCCTAAGTCAGATTTCAAAATTTTCATACCTGAATACAAAATCAAGATTTCCCCAGTCAGTCATTGAGTTGATACCTTATCCTGGGACGATCCAGCATGCATTAATATTGCACTTTTTAAAATTCTTGTCTTCACAATATACTGGAATATTCTTATCCTAAAAATGGATAAGACTGACCTATCTCAGTGAAACCCTCTGCAAAAGCAACAACAGCAACAACAAAAGGCATTCTCTTTGTATCTAGCTAGAGGAACTTGATTGGGACTGTTACTGTTCAAGGATGAGCATCTGCCTCTCATGTGGTCCCATCCCAGGAGGAATTGAGGAGCCCCATCTGTGCTCTGCCCGCCAGCCCTGGGGGGTCCTGCCTGTGCTCCATGCCCAGGTGTAGCTGTGTGCTCCTCACACCCTCTCAGCACAGCGAGGGGCAGCTTGTTTGTCAGAGGTCACTGCTTTTAGCAACAAATTTGTTTACTTAAGCCTTGGGTGGTGATCCCCAATTACATCCTGCTCTTCACAGCCCTTTATGGAACCATCAGAAAGAAGATTAATTAATTAAAGATTACTTTAAGTGGTTGTGAAAGTTACTTAATCTCCTCAACAAAGTAGTGACCTGCATTTTGAAAGCTCCTGAGCTTTGCACTTTTAAATTTTATAGCCACTCAAAAGTGGCTCTTATAAAGTGAGAAATAATGCATCACAGTAGCTTTCTGCAGCTAACTTTGACAATGTATTGCCTAGCTATATTCTGACTATATTATATGCTTGTAGGTGTAATTGTGCTTTGCTGTTCCTGTTTCCTGTTCTTTACAGACAGAGCTGCTTTTTTCAGTGTGCCTTTGGATGATGAATGACAATAATATCTGAGAAAGAATCTTAGCCTACATAGTGAAGCCCAAGTTAGGTTTGTTTCCACTTATATACACTTAAAATGATTCTTATTATCTCAGCTGTAAATGGGTGTAAAAAAAAAAAAAAGAAACCATGGGGAAAAATATATGAAAAAAGCTTTTTCTTTAGTTTCTTAATTGTTGAATGAATTTTAAGCTTTGTTTATGAAGCCTCCTAAATGCATAATCTGTTCTCATTTCTTGAAAGCAGGAAGATATTTAAGGTTTAATGACATAATAAAACTGATAGAATACTTCTGTCTGTTAAATGTATTATCTTTTGTTATAATAAAATTTAATAGAACAGAGGAAAATCTTTCAGACATCTTGCATTTACGGAAAAAGATTGTTATACTCTTAATATCAGTGATGTAGAGTGTGATTTAATGAGATCAGACCTATCAGTGAGGTTTAATGATGCTGTAAGATTGTTGTAAGATGACTGAACTTGTTAAAGGCATGTTCACAAAACTATGATTTCTATCATGCTGTGTATATGTGGAAAATGATAAGTCTGTAAGAGAAATCCGTAAAAAGAGACAAAAGCAAAATATGCTGTATTCACCCCTCTAACATTCAGGAACAGTTAAGTCTTGGCTAAATAATATTTTGCTATGAAATTCAATTGGTTTATGGTCCTCCCTGTTAAGATGAAATCAAGGATCACAGAAACGCTGTTTTGGCCCATCACTAATAAGAGATTTGTACCACTGTGAATTTCTGTTCTCTTGAGAGAAAAGAAAGTGTCCTAAATACAGAGGGGCTATGGAGAATTAAGGGACTTAGTAAACATGGGCAGAAGAAGCCTGAGCCAGAAGACAACTGCAAAAGGTCAGATTGTGATGTGGAAGTTGTGACAGATGTTCTCTAGGATTTGGACTGGAAGAAAAGCAATTTCTGCACTTCAGAGAGAAGAGGCATATAAGGAGTAGTGGATATGCTTTTTTTCTTCAGGGGACTATTTTTTCTCTTCCTTGGGGAGTAGAATCTGTTGAACACAAGACGAAGAGCTGCAGCACAGGAGAAGGTGAAACCAAGTCAATCCTTCCTTCAGGTGACTACCCACATTGTGCCTAATTACCCTGGATTGTTCTGTTTCCTTGATCTTTGCCAGAAAATAATTCGAAAATTTCTGATACACAAAGAACTTAAAAAAATTCTCATTGGAAGCTGCAATCTCTCTACACTTACAGCAGAGTATGAATTGTGTTTGAACTCTTACCACACAAGAAAGACCTAAACATTAAGATATCCTATCCTACACATACCTTGAGGAATGAAGTGAGGGGAAGATTCTTAATCCCTTTCGGTGAAACTGTTGTTCAACTTGGCACAGTTTAGTGTCAGAAATGATTGGAGAGAGAGAAAATGCAACCACAAGTCTAAAATGTGTTGATTAGAGAACTCACCTAGAAAGCCTAATTTTCTGCCATTGTCCATTGAACACTTACTATAAAATTAAATTAATAAAACAATGACAAAATTTCAGTTTTTCTGCCTCCTCATATATGCCCCAAATACTTACTTTTATGCTTATTTTCTCTTGGGTCTGATGAATATTTAAATATTCAAAGTAGAGAGATTTCCAACAGCAGCAACTGAATGTATTTATTTTCACCCTATCCTGACATACCAAACAGTCCACGTACAAACAGATATGAAAGAAGACGAAAGGCCTGGCTAAAAGAAGCTTTCAAGCAAAGCAGCCACCTGAATCTAAGATGTCCTTAACATCAGTAGTGCCCTAGATACAGTGCAATTGGCAGATGGGCATGTGTGCAGACACATTTTGGACATTAGGCTTGCTCTGAGAGCACCAAACAGATGAGGCCCTGCAGGCAAGGATATGATGGCTCTGCAGAGAGACCTTTACCTTCTTCCAGGGTCAGATGACATTTTAAGAAAGCAAGAGAGGTTATCATAGAATCATAAAATCATAGAATGATTTAGGTTGGAAGGGCCCTCGAAGATCATCTAGTTACAAGCCCTCTGCCATGGGCAGCCTAGGAGGATTAAGGTTATGTATCCAGGCTGCTTGCATTCTGCATAATTTGGGACTTTGTTTGAAGAGTGGATCAATTTTCTAACAATCCTAAACTGTTATTTCAGGTACCTAAAATAATTCGATTCAATGGCTTAATTCTGAAGTACTTTATAATCCATCACAGTGATTACATATAGCTGTTTGCTCTAGGTGATGACATAGACATTGCATTCAGCTCACTTTCAGAAACCTTTCTCTGGGAGGAAAAAAATAAAAAATAAATCCTGGAAAATTAAGCAATAGACATCAGCTTTTCACCTTCCTGGCTGAACCACTAATTCCTAGGCCACTGAATCAGGCTCTGCTTTCTGCGTGACAACCATATCCTCCAATCTTCTATAAGATGCATTTTGTCACCTTCCTGCTTTGGGAATTGACTCACTAGATACTATCCAGAAATTCCAGATAATGGCCATCATATGCAAAATACATAAGTCTGGCACTTGTTTGCTCTGTGTCCAGTGCAGAACACATCTCATATGTGAGGTCTGGATGTGCCAGAGTTGTTGGTAGCAGTTCTGGACCCATCATTTCCATATATTATGTTGCAGAGTGGATTGGCTTCAACAGAACAAGTAGAATATGCACTGTTCCCCAGAACACGATATAGACTAGTTGTTCATGCACTCTCCTGAAAAGCACATGTCAGCTGCATCCAGGATTGAAGACATCAGTAATAGAATCATTGAAAGGTTTGGTTGGAAGAAACCTTTAAAGATTGTCTAGTCCAGCCCCCCCTGCCAGAGGCAGGGATGCCTTGTACTTGTCCAAGCTACTCAGAGCTCTGTCCAATTTGGCCTCAAACAGTTCCAGGGATGGGGCAACTTTTCTGGGAAACCTGTTTCTGTGCCTCACCACCCTCACAGCAAATAATTTCTTCCCAATATCTAATCTAAATCTACCATATTTTCATTTAAAATCATTATTCCTTGACCTACAGCTACATTCCCTGATAAAGAGTCTGTTACTGTCTTCCTGTAGGCTCCCTTTATGCTGAAAATGGTGTAGAAATTATTGCCAGAAGGCACTGAGGAGCTGAAAACACTCTTGAGCTCTGGTTGAAAAATGGATTAAATAAAAGCATGGAGAACGGGTTCATTTATGTCTACTGAAGTCGGTGAGGTAGGTGCAGTCTCCAGCTCAGGTGTTGCCAGACATCTTACTAGGATTGGAGTGCACCAGTGGCCTTGAGACCTGCCTGGTCTCCCCCTGACCCCACCCACAGCCCAGGACCCCATAGCTGCTTCTGGGGATGTCAGGTGTTGCCCAGCAAAGCCACAAAGGGATGGTCTCCAGCTTCCACATCTCTGCTCCTGATGCCATGAAGATTTTTTGCCTTTTCTTTTATACCCCTGTTATACCTTTTTACAACTTCTGTATTCCTAGTGTTTTTTGCCTACATTCTTGGACTTGTTTGTTAAGCTAAGAGACTAAACATTTTAGAAGCTTCGTAGCTAGAGATCAGTGTGCCCCAGACCCCAAGGTCCTCTCCAGAACACATTCTGTAAACCAAGATAGAACCATCCACGTTCCTTGGGGAGGGGGGCTCACTTGAGCCTCTCATTGAGGAATCTTTGATAGATCTGCTAACTAGTAAAACCTGTAATGTCATACCAGATCTTTGGGGGCATACTCGGCGGGGTGCATTTCAATGCATATGACCTGGACATGTGCACCTAAGGATCCTTAAAATAAATACCAAGGTAAAATCCCTTTTCCCCTTCTAACCGTGTCTGACTCTTGATTTTAAGACCAGGAAAAGGCATCACTCCAGCCAGCCATGGGCCCTCACCTGAGCCAAGCCCAGCTTGGCCCATCCCTATCCCTATCCCCAGGGTCAGTGTTGGGAGCTGGGGCTTCCCTGGCTGTCCCAGATTCCCTCCTCCCTGTCTGGGGCTGTGGGACCCACCCTGACTGCTAAGTCCCGCCCTGTGTCCTCAGGAGAGGAGCCCTGACAAGTGCTTCCACAGACTGCTTTAATTGTTCCCAGATGCTTTGGTGTGACGAGACGAAAAGCAGGGGATGGTGACTCTTGTGACTTTACAGTAAGAACATGCTTTTTTCAAGCATAAAGCAATAAGGTAATGGACTTTCCATGAGTGATGGGTCAGTAGATTTACAGTAAGATTGATTGCCTCATCATTTCAACAAGGAACTATCAAGGTGTGATGGAAAATCTTTTCCTTAAAGAGGTTGACACAGAACTGATCATAATTTACAAAGAGACAGAACTCAAGTTTAATTTTCTAGTAATAAGTTGCCTGTAAATATCCTTGGAGTTCATTCTAACACTGACAAACTGAAAAATAATAGAAAAATAATAATCTTTCCAGCATTATATGCATAAAATAATAGAAAAATAGAAAATTTGTCAGTCAGCTTCAGTTCAGATGGCACAAATCAGAGAGGGTACACTGGTTTTTATTTCTCTGAAGCTGCTACAGGAAAATCTTCTGCAGAAACATTCCACAGAACAAGGCAGGCATCACAAGGATTATGTGAGCAACAGAGGGCTCCAAGGCCATAGCCATAGACAGAAGTGTAGTACAAAAATATTGGATTACAAGACACAAGGTCATAGCAATAATTAAAGTGTTGATAGAAAATTGGCTCAGACAACCATGCTGTAACATACAGGATTCTTCTTCAGCAAATCCATGTAGGAAGGCTACCAGTTTATCAAGTATCTTCTGAAACTTCACTTCAGTAGAAAAAAAGTGTTAGCTTGCCTAATACCGGAATATGGATTGCCAGGATTTGCAGATTATGATCCGAACCAGGGGGGATACAGGAAAAAAACGGGGCAAAAAGGAAAATACATCATGGTAGTTACTGTTCAGTAACTGGAAAAAAAAATGTACAAACCTGAAAAATATTTAAAAAACACCTCTTAAAACACTATGAACTTGCCAAAAGTATTTGGGAGCCTGGAAAATGACCTGAGACTAGAGTACAGTCTTTGATGATTTCTAATAAGAATTAGTATTTCCCTAATTGTTGGGACTAATGAAACTTGGAATCTGGTATCTCTCTCTTTCCTGTGATCTTGGACATTATAAAGGCTTAGTATCTGAAGGATCTTTCCTCAACCCAGCACCCCTTTGAATCTTAAGATCTTTGAGACCTCTAGCCTTTTCAAATTTTGGCCAAATCAGAAGAAAAAAAATAAAGAATAATCAAGAAAGAATCATACTTGAGGGAACATGAAGAAAAGATAGTGGTAGAATGACAGCCACAGTCTTTCTGTGTCTCTGTGTAAGCTCATGCTTAATAAACAAAGACATTGTGAAGCTTTCTGCTTTTAGCAGGGGAGATTGCCATGTGTTAAATACACCTTCTGCATGATAACAGAAAGATTTTACAGCATGAATATAATGATATTTGATATCCTCAAGATGACCAGATAAGCAGAATTCAAACCTCTTATACACTTGATCTGATAAATGGGTGAGAATTACTGACCTGGTCTCTCAGTGTCAAGGGCCAGTAGCAGAAAGGAGGACAGTAATGTTCTGGAGAGCACTCAGCATACACAATGGCCACAGGACAGGAAGGAAACAGTTTGTGAGCTTTCCATGTTTCACCTTCAATACTTAGCCTTATAGAACAAAGAAACCAAATCTTCAACCAAATCTGATGATAAGTAGCAAATAAAATTGTATCAATAAAGACTTGCTACTTTAGGGTGTCTTATATGGCAGAACCATCAATGAATAAAAGAAAACTGTTTTCTGTGTGGTGAAGGAGAAGGGAGTTCAGTTTGAGACTTTTGTTACTCTACTAACTACAAATTCCTCTTGCACTTTTAAGAAGGGAACTTTCTCCTATTGCTATCTAAGACTTCTAGCATTATATACAGAATATAAAAGCTTAATTTGTGTGTGGCCCAATTGAATTTGATTAAGATTATAAATGTGTTAAGGTGTTGTTTTGTTTTATGAAAGAAGTTTAAAATTGCCTATTTGTGATCTTGCATTGATTTATAGCATTTTAAGGAAACAAAGCATTTCTTGAGAAAAAGTCAGACTGCTTGAAATAAAACAAAAAAGCTTAAGTATCCATAAAATCTTTGGCATACAGAATTGAAGGAAGTAATCTTTGTTGCTAGGAGACTGTGACTAGAAGGAGAGATTGCTTTATTTTACAGATTAGAATCTGTAACCAAAATGCTTAGCAGGTAATAAGATAGCTATATGTATGAGTTCCATGCAGACCAGGTGACGTATGAGGCAAGTGCTAGAAAGCTTATGAAAAGTGAAAATCTTAGTACACTCATCAGCTATCATGACATAATGACCTTATAAAAGAAGCTTATTATTTGCTTGCTTATAATTAGGACAAAATGTCAGTTGGGATATGAATTAAAGGATAAATATTGATGAATCCATCAAGAAGGGACTGTGATTTAATTTACTTTTGGTATTTACATGGTACTAATTTGTAGGTGTCTGAAAGTTTTTAAATGAATAGCAATAAAAAATGTTGCATGTATGGAAAATGCAAGCTTGTTGCAGAGAAGAAAGGGAATTATTCTAAAAGTTATCTCAAATTTGTCAAGTACCTTCACATAAAGAAAAGAAGTTTGAAAAATTTTAAGCTTCTCCTACTTACAATCCAACACAAATAGCTTTATAATATTTATATAAAGTTTTGACTTTTTAGAAATTAAAATTAAAAGTAATAACTGTAATTTAGAATGTATAAACTTAATTGAGAAGTAATAATGCATTAATTTTGTCTTGAAAAAATAAGCTCAAAGTTTTTGAGAGTTTTTTTGGGTGGGTAAAAAAGGTGTTATTTTAGTTAAAATGTCTCTGTTTGTCTTCTTCAGTGTGATTCAATCAATGGAGAGGCAGAGGTTTCATGGGATATTAACCATAGAGTTAATTAAAAAACCCCAACACCTTCAGTTTGGTAACTGTGACACATCTCTTGCTGGTTCCCATATCACTTCATGGCAGGAAATTTTAGATATCCAGGCCCACAGAATATGTGTGGGAACCCTGGATACAAGCATATGTAATTAATTATTTCTAAAGTTGAAATATTTAGAATTAATAAAATATAATCAAAATTATTTGATATAAAGTTGTGTTTAAAAAGTCTATTGTTCCTGAAGTGTTGGAACAAATATTTTGCTTAATTGTAATTAGGTGACATTTTTTGACTCCTACTTCATTCTCATTTTCCTTCTGACATTTCAGATCTTTCACTGGACAGTATTACAGAGGTGTTTATTCTAAAGATACTGTCAGAAAACTTGTTCATATATGAAAACACTCCTGAAAGAGCAAAATAAAACCTCAGCGTGGCATATGACTTCCCTCGTGCAGTCAGTCATCCTAAAGCATCAGGGTGGTTACTCATGTTTTCTGGTGGGTGGACACCCTTCTGCAATTTCTTCTTCCGTGCCAAACCAGCCTGCTCAACACATCAGCCAGTCAGCTACAGTTAGGCCCCCTCATGCAAGAGTCACTTAGAGATTATAGCTTTGCAGTGTCAAGCTCTTGTTCACAGCAAGCCAGATGATTTTCTAGCACCACATGGTAGTCTGGTAGCTCATTTTCAGTTGTGTTGTTGTTCAGGGTGAAATCTTAGCTTCTTTTTGATTTGTTGCACTTACATACCCATCCGCCTTTTGGAAAACACTCGGTAGTTCTCATTAGGTTGAATAACATATAATGCAAGCCTAGTGGGATTTACATTTAGCATTCTTTAATCATTTCCTATCCTTTAACATTATTTTTCAAATGTTACTGATTGAAAAATATCAGAATTAAAAAAAAACAAAACTAACAAAATTTTAAATTCTCTGCATTACTGAAAATCAGAGGTTTACATGTCCAAATTTACTTCCCTGGCTAATGGTGAACTGAAGTGTTCTATGATTCTGTGAGGTCCTCAACCTTCTGCTTTCTGAAAGTATTCATTGAGACACATTCTCAGCAAACTATGCAAAGCCTAAAATCACTCAGGTGCTTTGTCTTAGCGCTAATTTGCACATGCCTGCTTTACAGTGGCAACAGCAAAGTGCAGTACCTGCCTTCTAGAGGGGCATGAAACAATTGAAAAATATTATCTTTTTGCTTTAGGGTCTGGTTCTAGTTGATGCAGTTGGCGAAATGGCAGGAGTATTAAGGTTATAAAGTGTATCTTGACACTGAGATACCCTGGCAACTTGCATATATATATGTGCAATTGAAGAGAAATGGATATTATCAGAAAAAAAAAAAAAAAGAAATTCTAGTTTGGGTCAGGAAAATAATTTATTAAAATCAATTATTTCTTAAAAATCTGAACATAGTCATACCAATGTTGTGGTTGAACCATTCCAATTGAAACCTCATTTGCATAGAAAATGAGAGAAGACCTTACTTTGGGAGCATGTGGTCTATTCAGGCTTAGAAAAAGGAAACAACATAGTTATCTTCAATTTATATGCAGAAAATAAGGCACAAATACACAAGTGGCAGGGATCATTTGAACAGTTGTAGTTGTCTACAGTGTAGGTATTCACAGGTGAGCCAGGTGAGACAGCAACTTTAGGGTCCCTTTTAAATCAGGATTGAAAAACAGGCGCTTCCAAGCTGTAATTCTCCTCAACATCAACCAAGTATAAAGGACCATATAAATCACACACTAAAACTATCTTTTTCTCTCCACTGACTATAAAGGCAGCTTAATGTCTTTATCTCTGTTAACAATTTTTCTTCTTCACAGCTACGTTTGGTCCAATTAATTGCTTCTGTACGAGTAAAGTTTCCTAGTAAAGCTAGGACAGACTTGAAGATTGAGTCAGCCTTGATGGAAATCCTTATCAGCTCCCTGTCAAACCTATCTTTTTCTTTGCAAATGATTCTTGATCATTTGAAAGGCAAATTTGAATGCAATGTGTGAATTCCTGTGAATTTAGTCTTTCACAAACTCATTTAAAGATTCTTTACAATTTTATTAATTTCTTAGGAACTTCTGGAGACTACCATTTAATTTTATTCTTCATCAGCAGGTAGCTACCAAAGCAAAGATCACTCTTCCTAAGATAAACAAACAAAAAGCTTTTTCAGATTCATTGTGTTTGGTAGAAATATTTCATGCTCTCTGCTCAAGGCTGTTGGGCACTTAAAATGAGTGCATACCACATATCCACACTCCAATGTGTTTTTCAGAAATTGCAACTAGACTTATAGCTGCAAGACAACTTGTCTTCAAAGGTATTTACCTGAGATAACACGTCAAATTCAATTGTTAACGTACAGGGAAAAATTTCATGTAATTTTCATTTTTTATTGGCTTTTGTGAAGACTGTAGCACTTTGGCAAGGAATTAGGTCAATTGACCTGTGTAGACCTACAGCAACAGTGGATTTTGGGTCTCAGTAATATATAATATTCGCAAGAAATCTTTCTGTCTTAGCCATGAAAGCATTAGGCTGTGATCAGAGGATGAAGCCAGCCTGTGATAGACAAGTCAGTCTCAGACTGTTAGTGTTACTGTCATATATGCATTTTGTATCTGTGTAAGGACAAGTGCAACAGCAAGAATATCAACCTAGCTTGTATAATTTTGGGGTTTTTTTGCTTTCCAAACAACCTGATACAGAGCCCACCAAATAATCGGATATCTTCACTAGATAGCAGGAACTTAAGGAGTCCACTAATTTTCTTCAGTCACATTCAGGGAGAAATTGTGCCAAAGCAATTGCAAGCCTGTAGGAGTGAATTTTCTTCATTACCTGCAATGAACCATTATGTCAAGAAGGTTCTGTCAGGCAGTCTGAAGTAATTGCATTACAAAGAACAAAGGTTTTAAGATGAATAAATTAAGTCATCAAAATACGTTGTCTTCAATTTCCTAACTAAAAAGTTGTATTTTCTACATCTAAGGAACTGAGATGTTACCAAAAACAACTGCAGGTTTATGACAGTAAGTATTTGTTGCAATGATTATGTTTGAAATCTAATAAGCCTACCGATGTTGTGTGGTGCTCAGAAATTCATAAAATATAGGTTTTAATCTAACTTGTGTCTCAAAAGTTTTCTAGTTGATGTATCGGCTTATTTTGTATTTACTTTATTAAAAAATTCTCTAACAAAGAATTTCTTTGAGCAAGTTCCCTGCAGCAAAATGCTTCTTTGAGTTGCATAGATGTAAATTTAATCAACAGACTTCAGCTCAGTAGCTACTTCAGATTTTGTGATTTATTGTAGACAAATGTTTTTCAAACCCTGTTAGGGTTTTTTTTAACTTCTAGAGGACTCAACTCCAGCTATGGATTATATAATAAAAAAGAAAGTACCAGTATTATTGCCGTAACTGATTGATACTGATAGTCAGCAGTTATTGGAGCACAGTGTCCACACTGCTGCTTTTGTAAAATGTGCTATTAATGGCCCCAGGACAAGGATGTATGTGGTACTACACTGAGCTGATAAAACATTAGTTGCATGAACTGAGCATGGGGGATGCTGAAAAAAATATTGCAATGGGCGCCCAAAACACAATATTATAAGGCCTTGAAAGTGTAAGCACAAGATGATAGAAAAGCTCTAAATGCAGGCCATGAATGATTGATTATTAAAGGAATGCAGCCTGGAAACTAGGTAAAAGTGGATTTAGGGATAATAGAAAAAGAACAAGTCAAGGTGATTTTTGCAAATATATAAAAAGTTACCTAAAGCAGACTCAGTATCTAAGATGAAGGCAAAATCAGTATCACAGTTCTTTAAAAAGTGTGGTAAGAACTTGGTTTAGAGACGACTCATCCCCCCTCCAGTTCTTGACAAGAACCTTTTATGAAGCTTAGGATCTACTGCAGATGTGAAAGGCTGAGCATAGTATCAGAGAAAGAAGGGACAGCAGGAAGTCTGTTTGTATCAATTTAGGCTTAATTATTTTGGGGAAAGCGAGGTAAAAATTAGATAATTTGAATGGTAGGTTTTACTGTCATTATAACCAGACTAATAATAATTTTATAAGATTGTTTTGATACGAACTAAACTAAGAACAAGTTTTTGCCTTCATATCTAGAGTTTATTACTGTAGCTCATATAAATTGAACACAGGGTTTGGTATGGTATCCTATCCTTGAGGCCTGACTTAAATCTGAATGCAAAAATTCATGGAGAATATAAGTGATCCAGGCTTTAATTTGCATGTAACAGCTGGTGAAGTATATGGGCATCTTCAGCTGATAAAGTCTGGATTACAATCAGGAAGAATCTCTCTTTGGCCCAGTGCTAATCAAGTCCTTTACTGGAAGCAAACATAAAACTGTAATGTAATTTGCAGATGAATGAAACTAGTTGAGAGAAAAGGAATAATCATGTGTAAAAATTGGTTCCTAAGTGCCCCTTGATGTGCTTTCCTCATTTTAAGCCAAATATGAGTCCATATGCCTAGTAACCAGGAATATAGGTCATACTGGCCTGGTATGCACTTTCCCCAGTTGTGGCTGAGGTAATTGCTGGCATAGAAGGAGAATGTTATGTACAGAGTTACTAGGCCAATTTCTGTGCCACATAAACTGATTAAAGCAATGCTTCAATGGCCCCTATTAAAGGCGGTCAGAACAAATGTAGAAAAAAACCTCACATTTTGTACATCTTTGTAGGACGAGACATCTCTCTCTCCATTTAATTTAATTTATCAAAGAAGAGATTTAGTAGTCATGAAATGATGACAGTACTACTGTGCAAAGAGCTATCTGACAAAGCAAAGGCATACTGACTTCCAAAGGCTGAGAGAGAGCACTAGGTCAGTTCAGGCCAAAAATCAACATCTATGAGACAATCAGTGTGTTTAACTACTAGAACTACTACAAGGAGCTCAGACAGAGGATCTGCCACTAAAGTTGAAACGCAAGCTGTTTGTCTATTTAGAAGTAGAGCAGTAGATCATCCAGAGATCTGGAAAGTACTGGGTGAAAAGTTGTAGTCTGTGCAGCGTAGGAGATCAGAATTGATTGTATAATAGGCTCCTTTGTCCTTAAACTGTGTTATTTATGTATCAGAATTTTTATTATCTTCTATCAGTGTGTTAATAGGGTTGAATTTAAGGTATTTGGTTCCTATTATAAATTTTCATGAGACTTTTGCATGGCTGCAAATCCCATTAGACATATACTTTTGAATGAAAGGTTTGGCACGCACTTTGACCTATAAAAGTCAAGAAAGTGAATTCAAGGTAATGTATGCCAAAAAAGACATAAAAGCCCCCAAAGGTTTTAGCAGTAGTCAGAATTAAAGACTATGAATTCCACAGAGGACCCCAAATACATCACGTCACATTTAAAGTAGACTTCTTTCAACTACCAGTAGTAGTTAACCATTAGCTGCCCATGTTTATTTGCCTTTGTGTTTACTTGTTGCCCAGGACTTGTTGGCTTTGTGGGCTGGAGGCTCAAGTCCAGCTAGAGGATATCACTCGCTCTTCCCTTACCCACAAATGCTGTAACCCCATTGTAAAAGGATAACAGATTTGTCAGACACAATTTGTGGACAGTGAAGTCATGTTGGCTGTCACCAATTCACCTTATTTTCCATGTGCCTTTAAGTAGTTTTCAGGAAGATTTGCTCCATGACCTTGCTGGGCACTGTGGTGATACTGACTGGCCTGTTATTCCCTGGGTCTTTCTTTTTTTTCCCTTTTCAAAAATGGGGGTTGTTTTTCCCATTTCCAGTAGCCTAACATTGCAAGCCACCAATCATTAATGTAATGCACACAAGATTTTTGCTACTGAATGTGGAAGACTTTTTTGGATGCTTGAAGTTAAAAACTGTACTGTAGTGATAATAGATGGGCAGCAGGCAGGAAGAGAGATTAATGGGAAAAAGAAATGCTTTAAAGCCTGTGTAGAGAGTAGACATCTCCCACAGTGTTTCTAGCTGCTCAGATGAAAGCTAATGCAGTATAAACCTCCACTTGTTATGACATTATATCATATTGCATTGATATGTTTCTATTAAGTTGAAAAGAAGACATGACATCATGTGAATTTTTTTTGTGGAAATCCATACTCTTACTTTCAAAGGTACTAAAGGGAGATGCAGCGATCTTACAGTGAATTTCCTTCCTCCTCATACTCAATGTATTTTTCTGTATCTGTTTGAGGGCTTTAAAGGAACACCCAAAACACTTGCAGCAAATACAAAGAAGTGTAATAAAAATAAAGTCTGCAAAAAGGGACTCTTTCTAGTCAAACATAAAGATTTAACCAGCTTTCATTGAGCAGAATTTACAGGAACAAAAAACATCAGACGATAAACTGGACGTCTGCCGCCCTTCGTAAGTATATTTATTAGTTTCAATTAAGTTGGCAGTCTGCCACATTTAAACTTAGCTCTGTCATTCAGTTTTCCCCATGCAAATGAATAGGTTGTTTGTACAGCTGAATCCATTTAGGCATTTTTAGTCAGATATTTTCCTTCTGTATTCTAGAGACAGTGAATGTAAAAGATGCTGATGCACATTCCACTCTTCACATGTGGTGCTAAAAATCCATTAGTTGAAGAACAGTGATGACACGGGCTGATCAGAGAGACCAGTTGAAGGTCAGGTTTAAATAGATGTATAACATCAGCCAGGCTTGATTGGTCATGGCTTTAGCACGTATCTCTGAATGACTATTCAAATATTGATGTTAAGCAACCACAGAATACTGAATACACTACTTGAAATTAAAATCAAATACAAAATAGTAAAACATCAGCTTTGGACAATATTTTGAATATATTTATTAGAAAACTGTGGGATAGAAAAATTGACACATTTTGTAACAGAAAGAGAATCCTTCAGTACAGAGCATGGACTCTTGTTCTGATGTGGTTTTGCTGGCAAGACCCTTTTTCTGCGCTCCTAGATGTTAGCAGGCAGACTACTTTTGCTACTGGATCAAAGTCCCTAAGGGAAATAAGGAATAGCTGACTCAGAACATCTCTTCATTACACTTTGCACTGTTTCTTAAACCTGAGTGGTGGGGGGTCATGAAGGAATCCCTTGTGTCCTTTCACAGTGTCTTGTATCATAGTTGGCTTTTTAAAAACTAATTTGCTGATTAGTATTTCTTAAGCAAAATCAACATGCTGGGGAAGGACTTCAGACACAGTTGAACTGTGAATAGTAAGAAAATAATCATAAAACTTAAAAGGATTATTTAGATCTCCTTGAAGAGCTGAAACCTTTTATAATATCTTCAGTGAAGAAAAGTATTTTTCTCTTTTCTTTGTCTATTTTTCTGCACAATCCTGTTCACAGGCTGGACCCTGATTTCTTCAAGTTATTTCATTATTTTTATGATGGTTGTCAGGTTTTTAGTGTCATGTTGATGGACTGGGCTTCTCTCCCTACTGTCTCCTATGTTTTCTTAGCTCTCATTCATCTTCTACTTCTGAATGGTGTTCATGTTACTGCTTGACATAAAGGTCATCTTGATATTACCCTTAAAGCTTATCCTGAATATGTTGGTCTTCATTCTTCCCTCATGGTTGATAAACGACTTTGGTTTCTTACCTTAGAAATTACAGTATAATGATCCTCTGACTAAGTTTTCATAAACTTCTTCAATCAAAGGGTTTGAATTAGTTAATAGTTTTTCCTAAAAAGTACTGAAAATCTTTATGACATCTTTATTTCATAAAGATGACAATTTTGAAAAATCATTTTTGGGACAAAGTTAATCATGCTACTTTTCCAAATCTTTTCAAGGTTATAAAAACAAGTAGAAGCATTTGGTCATTATTGCTGGATTTCTACCACAGCTTCATTTTCATTGCAAGGTTTCAATCTTTGTAGGAAAACAGACTAATTTCTTTTAATATTTCACTTTCTGAAGTTATGCTCCCTTTGGGACATTAATGACCATATTTTTTGTCTTCCTTTCATTGATGAAACCAATAAACTGTTTTGTTTTGATTTGCTCGCTCTTTGATGAGTCTTTTGTTTACCATCAATACACAAACTGAGACAGGTAATGTCATCAGAAAAATCAGCATTGTTATTTCCTCGTAAATCCTTATGTTAGCTTCTTTAGCACTCAAACCGCATGAGCAATAGTGAGATACAGGAAAACCCTAAACTGCACTGGTTGTCACTAAAAACCACTAAAGGATATTTTCCACCATCTCTATTCACAATGTTGTTCTATTTGTTACAGCAGAATATCTTTCCATGTAGTCTGCAGCATACCATAATTTTCCAAAAATCATCTCATGTGTTCCATAAATCTACTTGAGAAATGCAGACATTTTGTCAAAAAAACTGCTTGTTGATCTATATCCATTTCAATCTAAAATGTCAAAGAAGAATTTGCTCTGCATACCTAAAGTCAATATCTTAAATACCTCCCTCCTCTGCTTTTAGCTGAAAATCTATTTACTTCTTTATGTTCTGTGGTGCTGAACATTTTTGAAACACACTGAGACTTGTTACACTAGGTACAGTCATCTATCCTTCAAAATATACTATAAAGGTGTTTCTTTTCATTTCACATTTGGTTTAAAAGCATATGGAAGCCTGGAGGATTGTTTTTGTCACTTGCTTTAAGCTTTTCTGTGATTAAATGTATCAAATCTCCATATGAAAAAATCAACTTGATCAATTCAGAAGATCTGATCTGCGTAATGTTGCTACACATTCTAGTTTCATTTATAATTTTGATTAAAGGAAACTATAATTCAGCTGTTCAAAAATTGTATGCATTATATGTATAAAATATCTTTTATCTTGGCTTATATGGCAGCATCATCACAGTATAAATATAGGATACATTATTCTGGATCCGGCAGACTACATTGAGCTTCATTATATATCTGACATCAGTTTCAGAGAGGAGAGAGAAATGTAAGAAGGAAGCAAAGTGTGCAGCAGCCCATGGCTGCTGACACTTCTCAGATTTCTTTCTCTGGTCCATCAGGAAGTCAAGGAAACATTGTGAGAATGGACCATGGGGAGAGCCCTGAATTCTGCAGAGCCCTTTGAACACTGTGTTCTTATTCTGCTCTCAGAGGCTATATTGCTTCTTGCCAGGACTTCCATTAGAGTAGTCAGTTAAGGCCAAAGAGAACATGATATGTATGTGTAAAGGTGAGTTACAAGATCTGACAGGAGTCAGATAGACATCCAGGAGTCAGAGGAAAGTGGATGAACATGGAGGTTTTTATGTGTGCAGTATTAGGTATCTGAAAAAGATAGTCAAGGTTTATAGTAATTGAAATAATCTCCTGAAATGCTCTTCTAAGTTCATAGATGAACATAATACATTTTTTTCAAATCTAATACTGGTGTGGAGGAGAGTCATATCTTGACAGGAAGATGGTAGAAATGAACCTTATTTTCTCTGTTCAGACACTGCATGCATGTGCATGGACATACACTCTCCTACCCTCCAAAATATATTAACATGGAATAATTTTAACCTTTACTGAAAAGGACAGAAATGAAGCAGAAATTAATCTAGTTTAAGTTAAAACTGAGGTGTCTATTCAGCTGAATCTCCTTTTGTAAATAACAGAAAATCAGGTCCCTGTGGTGGGCTATGTATGCAATTTTTCTCACTTTTGCCCTTCTGATTGTCTCCTCATCCTGCTGGGATTTAGCTGCCAATCCTGGTTAACCCTCAGTGTGGGAATCCTGAGGGAATCCTGAGAGTGCAGAGAATATTTCTCTGCTTGTTTTGAAGGGTTCTACCCCCCTGGACAACACTGGTTTTGACCTTTGTCCATGGAGAAAATTGCCTACCCTCTGGGAAGAATTAGAATCTACACCGGTGTGAACAAGATGATGGAATATTAGGTAAGATTGTCACAGGATTAAAAATTTAGAGTTTTTGGGTTTATTAATATAGTGAGTAGATAAAAGCAAAAAACTTCAAAATGGAGGATTGTTGTTCTCCAGACCTTCTTCTTCTACTACTCCATATTCTGCAGTAGAAGTAGCTTGGGATGATTGGATAAAGAATTCCGCAGTTCCTGACTGCGTGACTAGATAATTGGTAGAAAAGTAAAAATAATGCATGCTTTTAGTGACCATTGGTTAGTTTACCTTTAAAAAGCCTTGAGCCTTCCTGCATTTGCCTTTTGTATTTTGCTCTGCTTCATGCTATGCTGTCAGCATGTGAATTACTGATAAGATATAATAAACAACCTGAAGACCGAGAAAATACAGAAGTCCTGTCCGTCTCTTGGACTCCTGGCAAAGACTCTAAAAATTCTCCCCCATCAGGGGAGGTGTAATTAAGGCGCTGGACTGCGTCACCTCAGCAATGCTTTTTAACCTGTGGTGGAAAACCCCATCCAATTTCAGATTTCAAGAACTAGAAAAGTTATTATTTGAAAAGCCAATAGCCCTATGATTATATTAATGGACTGCAGGACCAGGTACAAGCAGAGCTGTAGTGGGAAGTTGGTTTGCCTACAAAAATGCTAAATCCATCAACTTACTGGCCAATTTTCCTTTTTGTCCCACATATGACCTATTTTAAACCTGAGCTGATTTTGTTTGCAAAATAACTCTGTGGATTTCATCTGATCGAATACAGTCATCTGCAGTGTGGATTTTAACTTTCTTCTCAAACTCTCTCCACTCCATCCATTACAGTCAACATAGAACCACGTTTAGGCTGACCAAATGTTCACCTACCTCAGGGAAGAGCAAGCATATACATCGTCCTTTTCCTGATTGCTTTTCTGGTCTCTGGCTATTTTAACTCAAAGAGTTTTCATCCTGTGCATGTAATTTCGAGATTTTAGCAATTTGCAAATTATTTATTTTACATTGTACATTCTTTTATTAACATCCATAGACTCTTTAAGCAGCCACACAGTCTTCTGGCATGGAGTTCCACAGATCTTTTTTACATTCCAGTTCCTTTTGTTCCTTTTCAGTGCTGTTGATTTAATGAAGCTTCAGTCCTCTTTGTTTAATGTCTTCTTTTTTTTAATTTTTATTTTTTTTTTTTTTAGAAACACAAAATATCTGATCTCATTTCACCTTTTTGCAGGCAATTAATGATTCTGTAGCCCTTAAGCATTTCACATTCTTTCTCCCTGTTGTCAGTTTTCCAGACTGAAGACTACTAGTCTAAAAAATTATTCTCATTCTCAAATATACATCCACAGCAGATAAGACAACTCACACTTCAAAAGTGCTAATTTCTCTGATTTCTGAGGGAGCCTAGAATGACTAAACCAAAAACCAGACATTTGTGCTGGGTACTTTTAAATTTAGATGAAATCAGTCTCATCCTCTGTTTCTGGGAGTTATCTCATTGTAAATGAGAGATAAATACGTGGAAATTAGTGAAGAGTTTCCAGTATGCAAGAAATGAATAGAGCCGGTCAAAAAAAAAAAGTAACTATTAAGCAATAAAATTTACTCATGCATTGTGTACAGAGATATGGAAATGAAAAATCCAGGCTCAGACGCTCTATCAGCTATAGCTACGTCTTCTTTCTCTATGCTTTTTACTGCAGAGTCATTAATAAGATTTTCAGCTAAAAATTCAAAATAAATACCAGTGCTAGAATATGAATATATTTGTTAAGTATTATTCAAAACTGCTAGATATTTATTTAGAAGTATGCTGCTATAAATGTATTCACTTTTATTCTTCCGATTCTCTCCCCATTCACCCAAAGGAGTGAGCAAATGGCTGCATGGGCTTTAGTTGCTAGCTGGGATTAAACCATGACAATAAGTTAAAAAAAAAGAACGCTGCAACTCTCAATTAATAAATCCTTTTATTTAATTTGGGAAGAGATAAAATTCAAGCATGCTGAATTTCCTTGTATTTGTTTCTTTAAAAGAATCCATTTTCTAGTGACTTAAAGCCTTCCTTGTCTTCTCTAGTCATTAGCTAGAGCTGTATGTGATGCACACAACCACCTGAAATCCCAGATGTCAGGTTGTGAAATATGTCCTATCAGAGCTGGTGTCTGGCCACTTGGCTGAGCCCTACATTATGAGCAGCCGGTCATGCTAGCAACTCTCAAAATTGCCTCTGGGTCAGTCATGTGCTCTTGGCTTTTATTAAATCCGTGAGGGGATTTGAGTTCTCCTGGTGCTATGTTCCATTTAGATTCATAGATGTTAAGGCCAGAAGGGACTATTGTGATCATCTAGTCTGACCCCCTGCCTAACGTAAGTCACAGGATGCTCTTGATTTAATACCTGTTTGAAGTGTATATATTTTAAGGGAGAAAGCATTCAGTCTTGTTTAATACTTCCAGAAGAATATGCCATGACCTCAGGCAGGTTATTTGAAACATTATTTATCTCCAGTGTTAAAAGTGTACACCTTATTTCTGGCATGAATTAGCATGGTTTCAACATTCAGCCCTGGGCTTCTGTTGTGCTCTGCTGGATCGAAGAAGACATCCATATTTTGTCCTCCTGTTATCAGGTCATGCCATAACTTTTCCTTTGTTGAACTATGTAGATAGCTCTGCCAATGTTTAGCTATGAAGCTGTTTTGTGTTAAATTGACATGATTGTTTATAGACATTATGGATAGGTGCCACCAAAATCCATAATGAAAATCAATGCATATGATTCTAAAATGGTTCCCAGTGGAAGGGCTCTCTAGTATTTATCAAAGTGGCTATTTTTTATGTGCGACATACAAGAATGTTTTATTGCAATGCAACACCCAACACATTGATTGAACCAAAATTCAAGTGTTGAGGAGAAGGAGACAGGCAATCTAGAGCAGAACACGGCACCAGGACAGAGGACAAACAGTGTCATTTCAAAACTGAGTTCAATCTGCATGGAGAATATTATTCCCACGAGGACAGTCAGACAGTGGCACAGGCTGCTCACATTGTGCAGTCTCTGAACTTGAGGGCTTTTAAGCCCCAACTGGACCAACCTGTTCTGACCCAATAGCTGACCCTGTTGTGAGCAGGAGGTTGGACCAGGGACTGGCTGGGGGTCCCTTCCAGTTTGAATGACTTTATGATATTACAGTGTCATAAGATGCTTCAAGACACAGTGACATAAAAGTTTTTCATCTTTTTATATGCTTTTAAAAGCATGAAAATAGTATAAATACCATAAAAAAATGTTTTCTAGAATTTTATTTGCGTTAAATATTTAATTTTTTTTGGTAGAATTGATAATTTAGTTTACGAATAAATAACACTATATTGTCTTAAGTTTCTGATTATAAAGCAAAAAAAGTTTATTTTTAATAGATGCACAAAGTTGGCAAAAGGATGTGTGCTGTTTTCTTTTGCACAGTGTAATGTCTGAATATTTTTATTGATATAATTAATGTAATAATTTGGACAACGGGAAGAAATTGTTTCCTAAGAGAATACAGGGATTAGTTGATTATAACAGAATAGAATAGCTCCATTTGGAAAGAAGTTACAGTGATCATCTAGTCCATTTGTCTGATCACTTCAGGTCTACCAAGAGTTAATCATGTTATTACTAAAAGCATTGTCCAAATGTCTCTTAAACACTGACAGGCTTGGGGTGCCGAACACCTCTCTAGGAAGACTGTTCCAGTGCTTGACCACTATCTTGGTAAAGAAATGTTCCATAATATTAAGTTCTGAAGCTTGCCTGATGCAGTTTTGAACAATTGCCATCGGTCCTGTCACTGAACACCAGGATTAGCACCTCATATTATATACAACTATGTAGAAATGAAACACTCCATGCAAAGAAAAACCCCAGAACGAAGCTTGATTATCAAAAATATAGTGTGCTGAAATTTTATTAAGATTGCATTCATTCAAATGAGGATACCATTGCACATTTAAAAATATTTGGATTTCTGCGGCTTGAGGTATGAAAACATCTGCTGAGGTGTGCATTACAGCTTTCTTCCACTTGTCCTAATAACAATAAATCAGGAGTGATTTCACTTTACTAAATATAGTGGTAAAATGAAATGTCTTCTTTTCTTGATATTTTGCTGGATGGTTGGCCAAGGACAAAAAATCAGATCAGAGGGTAACCATCATTTGGACATCTGCTATATCAGGCAAATCCCCTAGAAGGTCCTGTGCAGATCACAACATTTTCCAGAACAGACGATGATGGCTTCATGTTTAACTATATTAAATTATGTTCAGAAAAAGAAATAATCCAGATCTTTCTACAATGATGACCCTCCTTGCTTTCTACCACTCCCTTAAATTTGTTAATCCATAAATTTGATCAATAGATGTTTTTTCTTTTCTTTTATTTTCTGGTTATGAATTTGATTGGAACTGAGTTTTCACACCATCTGTGAGCAACCACTGAATTAGGATTCTTTGGAGAAATAACTGCAGTAGCTGACCATACACCACTGTCCATACCAAGACTGGTACATATGTGTGTAAACACAGATCTGGAAAACATTACAATTTATGTTTCTATGTCTTCTACTACATTTCTCATTAAATTTGACTAGCCATAGATAGCTGGTTTAAATCAAAAGAGGATGAAAAGTGGTACCAGGATGGCACAGTGAGATGGAGAGAAAAAAGTACTCAGTTATTGACTAAAAGTCATTTAATTTCTCTCAGAATAATGTCAAAGTACATTTCAATGATTTTTCAAAGGAAAATAAAGACTTTTCATTAGAGTAAGGAAAAGGACAGCTAAATAATACAAACTGCTGTATTTTCAATGTGGGAAAACTGAGTTTAAATGGTATGGAATATTTCAGTTGTTTGAATAAATTCTGAGAAGCTCTGGTGTTTGGACTTAACATCTCAAGGACATTATTGTGAAAAGCTTTAAAATCACCGCATAGACTATTTATAAGCTTAATTTATGCACAAATAGCAGCATTGATCTGTCAGATTTGGGAGTCTTAAAAATAAGTCTGTTTAGGGATACCCTGCTCCTTTATCACATCTTATCCAAGCAGTCTTTAAATTTCCTAAAATATTTTCTATTTGATAGCTTATTTGATACTGGTGATATGAGAAGTCGGAAAGTATGTGGTATGAAGGATATTGAAGGAATCTATGCTCACAAAATATAATAAGGTTGTTTGGGGTATTTTCCTTCTAAGATAAGCATGTGTCTTTAGCCTTTAGAAGATAATTTAAGCACTTTTTTTCTGCCTTTGACTAATAAATCAAGAGAAAACATACCATTTACCATAATGGTATCTGATTCCAGTAATACATCTGAACTGAATGATTTGGAAATTGGGAGACTATTTGTTCCAAAGACATCCCAAAGTCAGTTTAGGAGACTGTATTTTTCATTTTAGTTACATTTATAATAACACTACTAGTGCAGCAACACAAACTGCTTGTGACTTCCAACAGGCTTGCAAACTGGGATATTTTCTGAATAGCGGAGCAAAGATATAAAGACAATTTTACCATCTGTGTCTGAATAATTTTTAAAACTCTATAAACTGGACTGATAAAATTTCATGCACATTATTTGAGAATGATGTGAATGATTTTTAATCCTTAAAATTCATTTTCAATAACAATAATGAAAAAAGACATTTTCAGAAGTAAACAGTCACGCTATTGATTTCAAATTCTAGAGTCTGTTATTCAGATCACTTATTTTCAAAACTCTGTGGTAAAGGTTCATTTTGTTTAAGATCTTGTACATGCATACTGGATGTGGAGGGTGTGTGTGGAAGAGGTGGGGATAGAGAGAGAAAGACCTTAGATTTAATTGAAAAAAGGCACTCTCTACAGCTGACCCATTCCTTGCCCAAATACTTATAATTCAAGAAAAGTCAAAACTCCAGTGCCTGAAAGCTGGATGTAGAATTCCCTGCCTGCAGTGTTTATCCAAGCTAGAGGCACTTCTGTTACCTGCAATATAACAATTACTATCTTAACTTTTTAAAAAATGAAATTGATGTGCTGTAAAAAAAACCCAGTTTTCCTTTCTTGGGCCCTGCTTCTTATCCTACCCATGTCCAGCATAGTAGCAGCACAAGGAGGACTGTAAACCCAAACAAGAGAAGTCATATCTGCCCCTACAGGTGTAACCAGGTGGCATTGGCAGACTCTTCTCCATTTTCTTGTGTGTCCTTGACAAGCTGGTTGGCCTTGATCAACTCATCACCCTGACTTGATAGCAGAGATCATAAAATGTGGGAACACTCTACTTCTGAACCTTTGCTTTTCATAGGCTAAATAGGCCAAAATTCACGAGTGTGTCAATACAAGGACGTTTTCCAGTATTCAAATAAATTTGGCATTCTTTTGAACTTTTTCCCATTCAAAAATATTGTTTTGAAACTCAGAAATAATGATATTACAATGATATCACTGTCACTAGCAATCCTAATATCACTGTATAATATCAAGTCTTCTTGCTATTCTCTTTTTGTTACAGATATATTTTAAACCGGTGTGGATGATAAAATAAATTACATGAAGTTACCATTTAATTTGATAACTTATTAAACTGCAGTTTGATTTATGTCAGGTTGTGGTGCAAACTGAAAATCAAAGGTTTGTTTATTTTCTGCTGACCATTTCTGTAAAGCTTCCCAAATTTCAAAAGCAGACATTGATTTTAAATACCTTCATTTTTAGTTACTTACACTGATAGGCCTGGGAGGAGGGGAGAGGGTAATGCTAACCAATTTATAACATATTTCTGAGGCTAAACTAATCCCTTCCTTCCCCTACAGACAGTAAAGACAAATAGGCACCTCTAGAGCCTGGAGATTCATTTTACTCTAAGACCTAGAATATTCCTGGTAATACCTACATGTAAAAGCTTGCATAATTATATTACATATGCAGCGTGTAATTTTTTTAATTAAGGTAGATGAAATTAAAAAATGCTGAATATCAATAAAACACATCAGTGGGATCAGGATACGTTCAATGGTTATGAAAATTATGCTGCACTTTGGTACCCCTGAATAAGCACATTGATAATTAGCCCATTTAACTGTCAAAACTCTCTGGTGAAATTATTCATGGCATTGCCTTATGTTTTAGTTAAAAAAAAGTTTACATGCTTTACTTTTTACCTTTTACAGAAACAATACAATAATACTGCATTATTAAGACCTTAGCAAATACCTATTATGATTATGGTATGAAAAATGGAGACTCAGCATCTAAGATCAATATTATCCAAGATGTAGGGCTGTACTGTATCTATCTGTTCTGGCAACAAATCCTCAATTGATTTTTTAAATACCTTTGGGGCTGTGGGGTGGGCGGGATACAAAATCCTTTCTTTAACTTCAGCTCAAAATTGCTGGGTCTGTGTCTCAAAGACCTTTTGCTGTCCTATAAATCAGTGGAATGAATGCTTCAATGACTGTGTGTAAATAAGCCTCACACTGCTTATTTGCTGTGCAGCTGTCTAAAATAATCCCCTAAAGGAACAACTTGGCCCATATTGTCTGTTTTGGAGAGCTGTTTGTTTATAATCTTAAAATGAAGGGGGTTCACAAAATAGAGGTACAGTATTCATCATCAAGAACTAGGACATTTTACTTAATAGATAACAGTAATGAAACAAAAAAGGATTGACATTGGATCATTTCATCATAGGAAATCTTTAAAAGCAATGTTGTATGTTTGAGGAACATTTACATAGTTAATGATATAAATCAGAAAAAATCAGCTGCTCTAAAGATGCACAGCAAAGGTATTATTCATTTAAATTTCTCTATCAAATAGATACTACAAAGAAGTGAATCATTACAGTTCATGGTTTTACTTAAACATATATAAAATTTCATCCACATTAAAAATAACTGTATATATTTAATTTCTTCAGAAAGAAAAACACCTGCAGATGATCAGGCCTTCTGAATATCAAAAACCCCCGAAAGCATCCTTTAAAATAACATTATTAAGGCACAACAGACTGTGGGTCATATGAAAGTGAATCAAATTGTGGCTAATCCTGGAAATCAAGTTGGATGCTATTTCTCATGAAAAATAACTGTGAAAGAAGTGACTGGCAAGGTACCTTGAAAATTCTTCATATTTTAGAAGCAATTATGAAACAGAATTTTGCAATACATGAAGGGCATGATTCCCAAAATAAAGAAAAAGTTGCCATGAAGAGAAATTATTCCCTTGATGGTGTATTCCTTTTATCTATAAGCTCTCTGTGCTAGTCCCCCGAACCATTTTTACTGCTGTAAAAATTTTACTGCTATTCTACTCAGTCAATATTTGTTTAGTATTTACAATACAAACACATGCTGAAAAAAAGAGGTGATGTTCTAATGAAGATTCTGCAAACCTAGATCTTAGTTAATAACTTTGCTTAAAAGTAGAATGCTGTAATTTTTTTAATTAATATTATTCCTAGAGACCTATTAGTACCTAACTTTAATTTGTAATTTTCTCTTAAATATTTATAATTTAGATTACATAACATTGACTTATTTTTTACTTTAGATTAAAGGGCTAAAGTTGAAGCATTCAGCTTTTTCATAGACTGCCAGTAGAAGTGATTACAGATGTACTAATCACCCTTGCTTATGTAAACAGTTGTGACATTGAATATAATTTAACAAGGGCAAGCTTCAGAGCTGAGATTCTTGCAAATTCATTTCTAAAATCCAAATGCTCCTAGACTTTCAAAGAAAGATAACGATTTTCCCCAAAATTTCCCCATCATATTTATTAAGTTTTTACAGTTAAGAAAAATGACAATATATAGTCTCTCATATTCACACCCATTCTTTTCCTGATACCCAACAAAACACAATGTCAAACTTACACCAAAACAGGACTCCTCTGTACAATGGAAACTCCCTTTTGGCCATATTTATACACTATCTATTTTTTTTTTTTTTAAAAAACCACTTAATGAGGTATGTAGATGAATTGCAGTGAGTTTAGTAGAGAAGATGGTAATGGTCTAAGACAGCATGACCACTGGGAAAAGACTGAAATATTTGAGTTTGCTTATCTTAGAGAGGACGTAAGGGTTTCTCCTAATTTATATAAAGGATTTAAAAGCAAGACAGCAATCAGTTTTTCACTGAGTCTGTGAGGAATGGTACAACTAGAAAACATCCTTACCTGTGACAAAAGAGATCTGGGTTAAATATTAGGGAAAATGTTTTCACTAGAGGGGCACACTACAATAGAGGGTACCGAGGTACAATGGAATCTCTTAAGTAGGTCATTTTAAAGAAAGGTTAAGAGAAAAGTATTTCTAGATGGCCTATTTAAAGTCCAGTCAAGGGATGGACATTGTCAGAAGTGGACAAGCTTTCAAGTTTGCCAGCCTGCATTTTTATTTCCCACATTACAGGCCAGTTGAGCTGATAGAAATTCAGAGGAAGCCAGGAGTCCTTATCACACAGAGGTGAATAGATGCTGGCCACCTTGTTGAATGCATGGTGTTTCTGCATAAGGTACCAGTTTCATACCTTATTCTGAGTCAGCAGCTCAGACAGGAGCCAGGAAGCAGAAAGTATCACCTCTGTTGCATTTTTTGCTTGCTGACTCTGGGAGCTTGCCCTGATCCCAGGTGCATACTGTGTGAAGTCTTCTCTTGTTGCTGTGTTGTGAAGCCAGGATAGGAGGAAATGACACTTGGAGTGAAAAATCTCATCAGATCTCTTGTCTTCCTCCACTTCTATAATTCAGCAAAGGGAACAAGTGCTCTGCAGATGTACAGACTGTTCAGAGGTATTAATGCTGCTTCACTTAGTTTTCTCTAGCCATGGCCCTCCTGGGCCTAATCCAAGGCTGGAATCTTATTTTTAAAGTTCTCAGTTTATGAGATTGAATGCTGAAGTCTATCCCATCCCTGATGCATAGCTATGGTCTAAAGTACCCACCACCACCGTTGCAGAGACACAACTGTGTCATGAGGCAAAAAAATCTCTCGGAGAACTAGCTCTGGCACACAATAATAATAATTTCTGATTTTCCATGGTAAAATTATGTTCAAAACTTCTTTTCTGCACAATAGTTAATAATCCATTATCATCTGTGAAAGAGCAGAAGCAGGGAATATACACATAATATGGAATACAAATTCTGCAGATTTACTCTAAAAAGTTCTTAGGTGCTTAATGCTGAGTAAAGCAGGCAGATCTAAAGAAACTTTCTTTTCGGAGGTCCTCGACTAAGAGACCTCTCAAAGAGATCAACTCACCTGGGTAAAGACTCCTTACAATCCGAAAGTCTGACCAAACCCATTTATTATTTTCTAGGATTTTCACTTAGATTCAGTATTCACTGAATCAAATACTTTGAAATCATTAAAAGAATTTTTTAAAAAACCAGCATTTTGTCATGCAGTGGCACTTTCATAAAAAATTCACATCACATTGCAACAGCACAAGCAAAATGCTCATCTCTGAAATGCTTAAAGGAGCTAGCTGTACCTATATAGATACATTTGCACCATCATTGCTTCTGAAAGTAGGATGCACAAATTTTTATGACTTCTAAAATTTTATTCTTTAGATACCAGATTGCATCCTGTTGTGTTATAAAGGATCCATTCAACCACTGCTGTAACAACCCTTGAAATGTTTTCTACTGTTTTAATGTTTGGCTGAATTTTGTGTAGATGAAGGCTATGCTGTCTTTACTACAAATTATGCCACTTTAGTACATCACATAGTAGTATTTGTTCTATTACACTCTTCTAATGCTGTCATTCTTTAGGATTTATTTTCTCTTTACTTCTGACCATTGTTCATTGTTTAAAGGCATGAAGCTCTTCTCACCATGTTTCAGCTGTTTAGTTCTCTTAATGTAGAATACAAATTCACAAAAAATTTGCCAAATTACCATAGATAAATTCCAGTTGAGAAGAACTGTGATTCCTGTGCAGCTTGAGAGTTCTCAGCAGCGCTAAAAATGAGATTCAAAGAGGGATTTTTTTTCTCTTCTATGCTACTTTTATGAACAAGGCACAGTAGAAATTCCTCAGCAAGATAGCATGTAATTTAACAGAACTAGAACTACATAGCAGGGAACCTAAAGACAATCTTGGGAAGAGATTTCTTTTCTGGTCACTATTCTTCTGTCTTAATAGATTGCATTTGATAATCTTTCCTGAAACATTTTTTCTCAACGAGAGAACAACTAGATTTAAAAATGACTGTTTCTGTAGTTAACCTTTTCTATCAGTATTACTCTGATTTAATGGCACAGAAACTTCCACAACAGAGGGACAGTTGCTGGCGGACTCTCCTCACTGTATCTTGGATTTCACCCTGGGAAGGCCAAAAGAGAATGATGACTCAGCTGCTCAATGAAAGCAACTCAGCGGTCTGGTCCTTACTAAGGTCGCTGATGACACACACTTACGCAGATATAAAGGTTTCATGTAACAATGGTAGTCAGAAATCACCTCTTAGTTCATCTTCAGTGCAGCCAAGGACATTAATTATAAGATCTGTCACACAGACGTTTGGAGTAATTTACCCATTCCCATAGTTTTCTTGGTAACCCCATCTTTTCTTACTGTTACTTGACTACATTTCAACTGGCTTTAAAGAAGTGATTCCCCACTGTCTCTGCCCTGTTTGGGAGGAGCAAACAGTTACCTTATCCCTTATCAGTCTTAACATTGGAATGGTCAAGACTGAAGATCTACTTCTGAATCAACACCTTTCTTCTCGAACTGCCTCAAGAAATTAGTACTACAATTGTTATTCATTTACATTTCACTTACATTTTGAACTCTCAACCATGTACTGGAACCCCGTTTGGACAGGGTCTGTACAAAATGTAGAACAAAAAGCAGTACTAGCCCCAGAAGTTAACAACCAGCATTGAGTCCTGTGGGACAAGAATTTGTGTTCCACTGCACAAGTCTCAGAGAGCATTGCAATCAGATCCTGAGATCATAAGGAATCTAGACCCAGGAACCACTCTATTTTCCTTCCTCACCATCAGTTCCCCAGAAAGTCACATAGATCCAAGGGCTAGGATACCCCTTCAACACATTCTCTCTGAGTTCAGACCTGTTCAGACTTTTCACCTGTCAGGGCATTGGCGTGAGAGTCCTGTGGCTGGGCCTATCTCTTGGTCTGGATACAACCACGTACAACCCCTACATTACAATGTATCACCAGAGATATTCAAAACTCAGCTTCAATTTCAGCCTCACTTTCTGCCTCCCTGATCCATCCCAAATCATGGTATAAGTATCCCAGTATGGGAAATTGGGTAACTTTCTGGTGTATTAAAGAAAAAATATATGTACAAGAAGGAGGATGTGCACTCTATAAGGTGTAGCTAGCCATGGGCACCATCACTGCCACTGATAAAGCTACAACATCAAATCTTTTCCTGTCACTTTTGGGTTTCCAGGCAGGGATTAACTTGAGGCCTGTGTCAGATAAAGATTTTTTTCGATATGGAAAATATTAAGTGTTTTGCCAGGGCCACAGAAAGATAGTTTTATGTAGCAGCTTCCACATAGCATGCATTCCTTTCCTCCTTCCTGTTTTCCAGCTCCTTTCCTCCTTCCTGTTTTCCAGCCTCAGTTCACATCACTAAGAGATCAGAAAAAAGATTGGAGCAAGTGGGCATTTGGGGCTTTGAGACTTTGGTCCTACCACTACAAAGCAACAGAGAAGAGCTTATAGGATGAGAGGGAAATGGTGCAACTCAGGTGTGGGCTGGGCCCTCTCTTCCCTCCAGCACACCTTGCAGAGAGCTGCTGCTTCAAGTAGGAGGTGCCCCCACTATTTCAGGCAAAGTTTATTCTACTGACACGCAAATTTCTGTAGGATTGCTTCGCCTAAGTGGTAACAAATATTTTTGATTTGCTGGGTATACAGACTAATTAGTCAGCTGTAAGAAACAGCTGGTTCCCAATGTTCCAATATTAGTTCTTTCCATGATTTTGATTTAATTTCAAGGGCAGACTATGGAGACCAAAGTTGTAGAAAGATAATTTTTGTTATTGCTGTTGTTGGCTCACTTGTTTGTTTCACTTCTTTTGCAAACCTTTATTTGATACCTATTCATAAATTATACTGCTATACTA
Source organism: Aphelocoma coerulescens (assembly GCF_041296385.1). Classification (NCBI taxonomy): domain Eukaryota; kingdom Metazoa; phylum Chordata; class Aves; order Passeriformes; family Corvidae; genus Aphelocoma; species Aphelocoma coerulescens. Next base: position 79,184,570 of record NC_091013.1, read on the forward strand.
CGGTATCTCATCATCCTTTATTAGCAGAACACTACTAAATTGAAGTAGGAATTATATATCATGCCCTGCATATGGAACAGAGCAGCATATGGAGACTATGCCTACTGCAGTTTTCAAGCATAAAAAAGCAGGAAATTATACAGGAAATTATACATATTTCAAAGACTCTCTGCCAAGAGCTTCTGTGCTGTATCCTGTAATTCAGAGTCATGTTCGTCTTTACTGTGTCATTTAAAATTCATGTAGTAGAAATACAGTCAGGTCATAATCCATACAGTAAGGAAGGAAAGCAAATTATTTTCCTGAACTTACTTAAAATAGAACAAGTCCCAATGGAGCTGGTTCTTACATCCCCAGCATCACATCAATCGAAATGGTTTCAGAGGGTATGTTCCACTAGTAGGGACAGATTATTTGTTTAACGTCAAAGCATTCTGAGTAATTCAGTCTGACTGATAAAATATAAAGGTGGGAGTAATGCATCCTCTTTATTATCATGAATCTGATCGGGAATCTCTCCTTTAAAATGAGTGTTGTCTCAGTAAAAACACATACAATTCTCAAAAAGAAAACATTTAAAAGTGTTTACATGCTAATGATCATGATCAAAGCATAAACAGACCCATATCCTAAGGATTCTGGAAAGGAGTAGGGTTCTTTTCTTTGCAAAAAAGCATTTTTGCCAAACAACAAAATTCTAATTTAATCAAAATATTTCAGTTGTGTAGACATTTCAATTAAGACAATTTTCTCTCATAATAGAATTTTGTTGGTAATTTTAACACCTTAATTTTATTTCATTGTGTATAACAAAACATATGATGACATCATGCAACTTCCTGTGAAAAATAAATTTCTTTGTATGTCTCCTTTTTTTGCACAGAGAGTAAGTCTTTTTACTAACTCTCAAAGAGAAAATACGTTTAAGTCAAACACCACCATAATAAACAAGGTAACATAAATACTGGTTTCACTATGTCCCATTTCATCTAAATTCAGTAGCAGAGAGAGAAGGGTGAAATAAATACAGAAAACAAGCCTCTCTGTAGATTAAAATTAGAAGCATCTCTTAATCCATAGTGACAAGATCTGGTTAATGAATAATGTCAGATCAAATTTTACTGTGCAATGGACTGTCTCTCTATTTTTGGATAGATGGATGCATGGTGAAATCATGCAGCACTATCACCTTTTTTTCTGAGCCAAGTATTCGGTGGCCTTTAGAATAATTGTTAGGGGGAGAAGAAGATATATACAGGCAAAAGAAGGAGAAGAAGATGACACATGGAGGTCTCCTCTGATACTGTACTGAAAAGAAACCCCAGAAAAGTGAGCACTGCCTTCCTGTACCGACGAATTCTGCAAGATTTTCTATTTTGGGACTCATCTTTCCCCTTTTCCCATGACAGTCATAGAGATGTTTCTTCTTGCAGAACCTCCTAAGGGCACCTCAGGGAGAGAGGGTCATCCTACTGACTACAGGTCCTCTCCAGATGATTAGGCCTGGATTGGCACTCACCATTCCCAGAGGGCCAGTCCAAATGGCACATTTTTTTTTTTCTCTCAACAACCACACTCCCAGCTCAGGAGCCTTCCATGTACGAACTTCATGTTTGGTGTAACTACTTGTCAAGTACATTAATTTAAAAGTTAAGTGCATTATAAGCATACCAGGATGGGAGTATTTCTTTTTATGTCTGTATGGAGTTAAAAAAAAACATGCCTTCCTGACTTGCTCCAGATGATCCTGCAATGATCTGTTCTGAAAAAGGGTGGAGAGCCTGTGCCACTTTGACGAGTTATCAGATTATTAATCTTTTTATCCTTAGGGAGGAAAGTCACCCAGGTCTGCAGAAGAAAATTGTGGTTGAACAATGATGCAGCTCATGGAACTACACTAGGACTATACTGTGGAGTCACTTGGAATTTATTAGAACATATCATGAAAACACTATCACGTGATAATGTGAGGATTTTATATGCAAGAAGTCTAAAATACATGTTGCCTCCTCTCACTGCTGTCTTTTTCTGAAGCTCTTACACAGTGAGGATGGCCTCCACTCCACTGCTTTCCCTCATAGAAATTAATTCATTAATCATCATTTTCCTCCATTTCAGGTTTGGACTGTTTTCTTAAGACAGTGGAACAAGTTATTTCTTCTCATAACAGCCATTTTTTATTTACAATTCTGGAAACTAGGGATCACAGAATTGCCACTGGTCATTTTTTCCTCAGCTAATAACTATATTTTTTTTGTTTTTAACTGGGCAAAGGGCCATGAGTTTCACAATGATGAAAGAATTAACAACTTTTTGGCAAGTGTCAGCTCTGCCTTCAGGAAAACACCCTGCTTGGGATAGTTTCATCCGTTATGATAACAGAAGCAGACAGGGGTGTTTCCTTTTCTCTCAACAGCCAAAGGTATCTTGGAAGAAAAGAAGGAGACAAAGCCAACATGAGTTTTACAATATTAAAGAAGGAATCTGAAAATGCCCAGCAATTTAGCCTATTGCGCACGCTGCTCTTGTGACCAATGTTTGAGGGAGCTATCTGATGCCCTCCTCTGTCTTCATGAAATCCACCAGCACCAGACCTCTGGAGAGAGCCTGGAGATACCACCCTCAAGAGTACAGAAAAAGGGTCTTGCTTAAAAAGCCTCTCATGACACTTGAACAGTTAAGATTAATAGTTAGAGTGTGGTGATGGGATGCTCTGAGATTTGGATTGTGATTTTAGGTAGGGGCACGATTGCTGGTCACTAAAATGGGCTGCTATGCGGCTAAGGGACCCAGAAGTCATTGGCATTTTGAGGCAGAAGGAGAAGCTGGAAGCTGTGCACCTTGAGGCACCTATTACTGCGTCAAGGGACAGTATGTCCTTTTTCATTTGCACTGGACAGTGACAGCTAAACACTGCCTACACACCAAGTACAAGATGGAGACGAAAAAGGAAAGTCAAGGAAACGAAAAAAAAATCAAGAGAATGAAATTTTAACACAACATTTTCATGAAAAAAGTCTTGATTTTCATCTTCTATATATATGATCTTCTTTACTGAAGAGAAGAACTGAAAGTTTTCTACATTGATTTTGAGAATGATGAGATTGAGCAATCATATTCTAGGCAAATACAAAAGTGCATCTGCAGTGTCCATGGCAAGATGATCACTAAACGAGGTACTTTTAGAGCTAGATGAGGAGGATGCGTCATGAGAGATTCATCAACCTTTGCCTTTTTATAAGCACAACTCTTATGATGCATGGCTTGCATCTGCATGTGCCATTTGAACCTTTGGCCTTCAAATGTCACTGTTTGTGCATTAGCCAGAAACAAGGAGAAAAAATACTGTAGTATGGGAAAAGTTACAAAACAGCATCTGCTTGTCAGAGGAGCCAAAGACAGTAATTTCAAGGTCAACATTTCCCTTGATTTTATTCCATATAATTTTATATTAATGAGTTCTGGGCAAGCAATTGCTGAGCTTTTATTTTTCGGGTGAGGGCTGAGGTTAGCTTCCACTTCATTCTCTGCCCTGGGGTGATGTTATGAAGCCGCTATATTCCTTAACCATCCGCTCAATGCCCAAGGATGCTGTGCCTTTAAGATGGACCTGGGGGGCAGAGCCACGGGACCGAGTGGGGGTCGGTTCAAGGGCTGGGCCCCATGGGTCACGGGCTTGGGGGGCTCGGCGGGGCTCAGGAGGGAGTTCGCCGGGAGCACTGTGCTGTTTTTCTGGGTTTCCTTTGTGTTCTGTTGCTTTTTTTCTTCTTTTTTCCCTTCCCTTCCCTTCCCTTCCCTTCCCTTCCCTTCCCTTCCCTTCCCTTCCCTTCCCTTCCCTTCCCTTCCCTTCCCTTCCCTTCCCTTCCCTTCCCTTCCCTTCCCTTCCCTTCCCTTCCCTTCCCTTCCCTTCCCTTCCCTTCCCTTCCCTTCCCTTCCCTTCCCTTCCCTTCCCTTCCCTTCCCTTCCCTTCCCTTCCCTTCCCTTCCCTTCCCTTCCCTTCCCTTCCCTTCCCTTCCCTTCCCTTCCCTTCCCTTCCCTTCCCTTCCCTTCCCTTCCCTTCCCTTCCCTTCCCTTCCCTTCCCTCCCCTCCCCTCCCCTCCCCTCCCCTCCCCTCCCCTCCCCTCCCCTCCCCTCCCCTCCCCTCCCCTCCCCTCCCCTCCCCTCCCCTCCCCTCCCCTCCCCTCCCCTCCCCTTCCCTTCCCTTCCCTTCCCTTCCCTTCCCTTCCCTTCCCTTCCCTTCCCTTCCCTTCCCTTCCCTTCCCTTCCCTTCCCTTCCCTTCCCTTCCCTTCCCTTCCCTTCCCTTCCCTTCCCTTCCCTTCCCTTCCCTTCCCTTCCCTTCCCTTCCCTTCCCTTCCCTTCCCTTCCCTTCCCTTCCCTTCCCTTCCCTTCCCTTCCCTTCCCTTCCCTTCCCTTCCCTTCCCTTCCCTTCCCTTCCCTTCCCTTCCCTTCCCTTCCCTTCCCTTCCCTTCCCTTCCCTTCCCTTCCCTTCCCTTCCCTTCCCTTCCCTTCCCTTCCCTTCCCTTCCCTTCCCTTCCCTTCCCTACCCTTCCCTTCCCTTCCCTACCCTTCCCTTCCCTTCCCTACCCTTCCCTTCCCTTCCCTTCCCTTCCCTTCCCTTCCCTTCCCTTCCCTTCCCTTCCCTTCCCTTCCCTTCCCTTCCCTTCCCTTCCCTTCCCTTCCCTTCCCCTTGCCTCACTGCCTCCCTTCCCTCCTTGCCGGTCTGGGGAGCCTGTGGGGTGGCCCCGGCTGGTCCGAGCCTGTGTGTCTGTTCCCTCTCCGGGAATTTGCTGCATTTTGAGAGATTTTTTTCCCTGCTCTACCCTGTTTTGTTCATGTGTTAATAAACAGTTTGGTTTCTTTTTCCCACTTTCATTCCTTGTGACCCATTTGTCTCATTGACAGAGGAAAAGGGGAGGAACACTCATTCCAGAGTGTTTCCTCCTGAAGTTTTGTCTCAAAAACTGAGACATTCTCTCCTTAATTAATGGCATCAGATAGATTTAATTGGAATATCTCTTCCCACTGTATTTATTAACACTGAAGAAGCTACAGGAAGTGGTTTGCCAAGACACCTGACATCTTCCAGCAACCACTCAATATGGAAAGGATATCATCTAAGACAATTTTCTTTTGTTGATTTGGTTATATGTAGACAGCATTTGGCTATATGTAGGTCAGCAAAGAGGAACCGATAGATTTTACCATCCCGCTTTCTTACTATGAAGCTTAATATTTTGAAAAAAATGCAAAGTCAAGGTAAGGAAGGATAAGCAGTTTAGAGAGAGGCTAGGGGAGGAAATCACAGGGTTGAAATACACCTTCAAGATCATCCAATTCAGCCATTGATGTAGCACCACCATAAATCACTGCTAAACCACAACCCCAAGTTCCATATCCAGATGCCTCTTGAACACTTCCAGGGCCAGTGACTTCAGCACCTCCCTGGGTGACTTATTTCAAGGCCTATCCTCTCTTTCAGTGAAAAAAAAATTCCAATATCTAATTTGAACCTCCTCTGGTGCCAAGTGAGGCCATCTCTTCTCGTCATTTCCCTTCAGACATGGCAGAAAAGACCAACCCCCACCTCACTGCAAACTCATTCCAGGTAGTACCAAGAGCAATGAGATCCAACCTGAGTCTCCTCAGTCTGCTCCACACTGAAAAACCCAGTTCCCTCAGACACTTCTCATAAGACATGTTTTCTAGACCCTTCACCAGTTTTGTTGCCCTGCTCTTAACCCACTTCAGCACCTCAGTGTCCTTTTTAAAGTGAGGGGCCAAGAACTAGACACACTACTTGAGGTGCGGCCTCTCCAGTGCCAAATACAGCAAGGGAATCACTTCCCTAGTCCTGCTAGGATAGATGCCATTGGTCTTCTTGGCCACCTGGGTGCACGCTAGCTCGTGTTCAGACAGTTGTCAACTGACACAGATCCATGCCGTAAATCAAATCTTTCCTGATGGGAGAGAGTTTTTAAAGTCCTTGCCAGGAGTTAGTTCGAGAGACAAACGGACACTTTCAGCCTTCACTGCTGCTAGATAGTTGTTTATTAAGTCTTATCAGAGAAACAGAGTCACTAGCATGACCCAGACACAGCACAGAGCAGAGAGTGCAGGAGAAAGCCTAATTATCAAGATTTACACAGACTTTTAAAAATAATTTAACCAATGGTTACTAAAAATGTATATTATTTTCACTTTCCTACGAATTATTCAGTAACACAGCCAGGAACTGCAGAAATTTTTGTCCAATCATCCCAAATTACTTTTACTGCAGAAAATGGAGTAGTAGAAGAAGAAGAAGAAGACGGTTTGGAGAACAACAGCAGTCCTCCATTTTGCGGCTTTCTACTTTTATCTATTTACTATGCAAATAGACCTAAAAACTCTAAATTTTTCACCCTGTGACAATCTTACATAGTAGTCTATCACCTAATTCACACCACTGTATTTTCTAGTTCTTGTCTGATGGTTGGCAATTTTTTTGCATGGACGAAAGTCAAAACAGTGTTGTTTAGGGGGGTAAAAACCCTTCAAAACAGGCAGAGAAATATTCTCGGCACTCTGGGTTCCTACAGTCAACCAGCCCCCAGGACCCTTTGTGTTGAACAACTCTTAAGCCACTATTCTCCAAGCCTGTAGCACTGCATGGGGTTGCTGCAACCCAAGTGCAGGACCCAGCACCTGATCCTCACACTGTTGTCATCAGACTATTGATCCAGCCTCTCCAGATCCTTCTGCAGACCCTTCCTGCCCTCCAGCAGATCAACACTCCCACCCAACTTGATGATGTTTGCAAGCTGACTGAGGGGGCACTCAATGCCTTCATCCAAAATACCAACATAGATATTGAACAGGACTGGGCCCTGTTGTTGTTGGATCAGACATGACCACTGGCAGGACTGAGCTTCCCAAATTTGATTTCTTTGTATTATAATTGAGCTTTCATTTGGAAATGTAGAAGAGTCCCTATATCATCTTTTCTTCATGGACTCTCTGTAATACACCATAATCACTGCTGTACAAGAGGACACAGGTACAAGAGACACTTTTCTTTACGTTATTGCAGCGGTGGCAGCCTCTATGCCATAAAACACTTTCTGCCAATGAGGAATCAGCCAACTCAATATCTTCATCTGGTTTTCATTTTCTTTGAGAAATAAAGAAACTCTTTGTGCACGTGACAATGCATGTGACTAATCTTGCTTTCTGTTTGTATTGGTAATAATTGTTAGAAACATTTTTTGAGAATGAGGTATTTTTATCAGCAGATAGGCTTTCCAATATCTTTAGGAACATACGTTTTTCAGGGTTCAAAAGGTGAAAACATGCACTCACTCTAAAGGAGGCAATTCTCAGAGTAGTCTCATTCTGTAGGAGGTGGAGGATCTTTAGCTTATTATAGCTGTTATTTTCTATTTCATTCACTGAATCTTATTTCAGTGTTCCGGTTTGCTCAAATTTAGAGATATATCCTCTGAGAGAAGGCACAACCACCCCTTCCCCCACCAGGTTCGGGGAAAAAAATTTCCTCGAAGGAAAGTGAAAGAGATAAAAACTATTTATTTAACAAACACACGGGAAAAGGATAATAACCTTAAATAATAAAATCTTTTGCTGTGAAGAAAAAACCTGCGAAAGTGTTCGAGTCCTCCCTTTGGTCTCCTCGGAGCTGGGGCTTGGCCCAGGGCCAGGCCCTCTGTACTCGGTGGAAAGTTCTCCCAGGGTGTTCTCATATTGAAGCAATCCACAGAATAAGGGAAGGGTAGCCTGAAGCTACCAGGTTATCAGATTTTATCTATGATTTTAATATTCTATTTCTTATTCTTATTTGCTTCCTCTTGAGCTGGTGTGGTTTAAGAAATCTTGTGGTAGCCTGTTAACCCCCTGATTCTGTGATGTTCTCCCTGTTCCCTGCCCTAGCCCTGGCCACTCCCTCGGTTTCTCCCTATTTGCTCCTGTACCCCAACCCCGCCCAGGGACCGTCCTTGAGCCCCTTACAAAACCACCCCACATCCAGACCGCGCTGTCTCTCCACGTCTGAACATCCCGGGGACAAGATATGATTAAAGACATCTCAAACCCTCATGAGAGGCCCTTCTCTACCTTCTTTGCCACCACTGCGTTGTAACGCTGCTGGCTGCCAGAGCCAGATCGCAGGGCTGTCCCAAATGGACTCCGAGCTGCAATTAATCACATGGCCCTAGGAAACCCTCGCTGAGCATTCTGGCTGCAGCAGCCTGCTAGGCAGAGTCCAGCGGTTACAACAAAATCTCAGTAGTATTTCATGACATAAATCTCTAGTGTTGCTTCATGTTTTGGATCAATAACAAATACTTGTCGTCCTCCTTTTCTGCCAGTTATCACAAATACAGAGTTAACCATTGAACGCACTTTGATTCCTGTCTCTTTTGATAGAGTATGTAATCTCCTAACAATTACTTTTTTTGTTTGCATTTAGTACTCCTTTTTGTCAGCAGATGGCTTAGGAAATTTTTTAAGAGATATATGCCCAAACGATGTCCAAAATCTAGCAGTAGTCATTGTTAGCATTTTGTCTTTTAGAATATGTGGAATATTTGTGGACATGTTAAACTGTTGTATTAATGTTTTATAGACTCAAAAGCTGCTAATGCTACCACAAAACCATGTATTTCTAAGCCCCTACATAGTTTTAGCCTGTGACAAGTGACAGGGTGTCAGCCAAATGCCCAGAATCAGCTCAGGAGCTAGCACAGTGCCAAGATTGCTCCCCATAGGTAATAGAGCTGATTTCACCCTCTGGAGCAGAGCTTGGGCCCTGACTCTTCAGTTTACCACAAATGAACAGCTGGAGAAGAGGACTCAGCAGTAAGATGACACACTGGTGAAATAGCAGAATGGGTTTTTATGGAAGCAGTCTTCTCCAAACTATATTTCTGTATCTCCAATCCTCAGACTAGTAAAGATCTGTTTAGTATGACTGTAGGGGGTAATGCAGCAATCAATGCACTTTGCTGAAATAACTTCTGAGATGTGTTTATGTTTTCTTTTCTGAATAGACTGATAGAAGTTGGGTGAGCCACTTCCTGCAGTCTGGGTGTCCAGCCTGTGAATGGGATTGCAGTGGCACCCAGTGCTGAGGGACCTTCTTGGGAGCTTCACACTGATTGTGTAGGGCTAGTCCAAGGGCTCACCTCCCCCTTCCACCAAGATGAGGAGCTCTCTGGAGATGGACTCTAGATAAGTGACATTACTGTGAGGAGAATGGTGCACATAATGCAATTTTTTTCTGATAATTCAGGCCCAAAAGGGAGTTTCAAGGGAGGAATCTCTATTCTCTCATAAACCTACCATACGTCAGTTGCTGTAAGAGCCTGTCTGCCTCAGTCCACCACACATGTAAGCCGTGCAAGCACTAAAGCCTGTTACTGGATAACCACTGGTCTGATGTCATTCAGCTTCATCCTCTTTCTCATCACAACACAGTGCATTCTTTAGTGCTTAAGTCTCACATTACTGCTGTTTCGCAATTTTCTTTGAAATCATTATTTAAAATTGAATCCCTTACAGTCTATTTTTGAGGAGAAAACAAAGGGTTTTGTAAAGCAACCTCTACAAAGACTCTTCTCCTTTTGTCTATTCTTCTATTCTTTTTAACTTTTCTGTCTTTTCAATCTGTAAGAAAAATGGCTGGTACTTTTGGTAATTCTAGCTATTTTAAAAGTAAATGCAACTGGCTGTGAAGTAAGTTTTTAGAAAGACTTTTAAAGAGGTATTAAAGATTTATACTTAAAATTATTTCCCTTTTTAAAATAAATATTAATTTTCTCAAATAATTTCAAAGAAGACTTCTCTTTTTTCATCTGAGCAATTTTTTAGTGTAGTCTACGTTAACACATATTAATGAAAATAGTTCAATAAAAGTTTTAGGGATATTAATCAAATATAGATATATACACAGGTACTTAAATTTTTCCATTATCTCTGTGGCTACTGGCAAAATCTTTAACTAAGATTGTCCAGTCTTTGTTGAATTTTATTTATTTTTTTTTTTTTTTTTGCCAGAGGCTGATTTTCCTTTTTTTTCCCTTTTTTTTTTTTTTTTTGACTTCTTGACTCAAGCTTTCAGCAAAATAACTCAGTCATTCCTTAGGATCAAAACTAGGAATGAGATTCCCATATAACTTTCCGATATCTTCTTGGTGACTAAGAACAAGCAGGCAAAGATCTTGGGCTTGACTTTGCTCAGTAATAAACACTAATTTACTGTGGGGAGAATGAATGAGAATAACTATTCCCCGTTGCTCTAGTTTCCACTCAAACTATTTCACTATTACTTATTTTCATTGAAAAAGTAAGAAATACTATTTTTTTTCCTTTTCTTTTCTGCTGTTTTTCTTTCAAGGAATTAACATTAACTGTAATTACTATATTCAATTCATCACTTTATTCTGGTTTCTGGAGGGAAAAGATGAAACTGTAAGCACTTTTTTCTTTTCAGCTGAATGTAGTTTCCCTTCCTTTCTATAATTATGCAAAGAGGAAAGTTTAGCCTGTGAGATAGCATACCATGAGGACTAAAAAATAGTTTAAATAAAGCACTAATTATAAACTTATCTCTGTCAGAATAAGATTTTTAGAAGGGAACAGGGAGTTGTTACACAATTAGGAGGATTGTCCTGGGACAGCTTCATGTGAAGTAATCTGTTTAGGAGTTTTGTGGGGGACTACAGACTGTTCATACTTATAGGCCATTCTCAGATTTGTCATATTTTAGGAAGAAAGGGACACAAGAAGGTAGTAAGAGCACCTGAGTCCAGTCCTCCTGTTGCTGTGCAGCACTTGAGCTGCTAAGACAGCCTAATCCTTGGTCTGACCCCAGTGGCAGACCCTGCATCAGGATCCTCCAGTCATCACAGGAGATCTTGTGATCATCATGACAGACATGGCATGAAAATGCATGTTTCCACAAGCTATTCATATTGAAAAAACCACAAAAGTTTATTATTGAACTAAAAACCTGTGGTTAAGTTTCAGACAAATCCTTTTTCTTTGTGCAATGCTGTCAGTTCTTGTTATCCCTCTGCTGACCTCATGTAAGCATGATCAGGATCAACTTAGTGTTTATGTAAAGTAGAATGAGAGAAATTCATTTCCCTAGGGGAAAAAAAAACCCAAACCAACCCAAAATAAAAACAATCAAGGGCTGCACAAAACACTCTACTAGTGGTTTAACAATTCTTCTGAATCAGCTGTACTTACTGAGATAGCAGACTTAAATTCAAAGTCTTGGTCTGAACCAGGCAGAGCAAGGACTGCTCTGGCAGCACTGTCTCCCAAAAAAGTTGCCTAACTGCTGCACTGTAGGATTTCAGAGGTATCACCACTATTACTCAATAGTTCTGTGAGTGATTCCTGGATTTTATGTTATTCCAAAATCAAAACATATTGGAAAAATATTGGTAGAATTGATGACTGTATTTATTTATGGCTTATGGACTTTAGCAAGACTCTGACCCTCAGCACCCTCTAGTCAGAACTAAAAATTGAAAAATATATAACTTATCTCAGCAGGCTTTGCTACTGTGCAGGAGGGTTGGCTGCAGGTCTACGACAAGTAACTAAATAAGAGATGGCAGTAACTAGAAGAAGTGGCAAAAGTAGAGATTTGTTGAAGATCTGGGGACCAGGAAAGAATGGGAAGTGACAAAAGAGAGGCAGCAGATAAGAGAATATTTTTATTATTTTTATTATTTTTATTTCACTGAAAAAGCTTCCATAGTTAATTTTAATTCATAGGTAATTTGGAAAAAAACAGAATTCTTTGTTTGATGTTGAATTTATTCGCTTTCTAAACATTTAACATCCCGCTATAATTAATAGTATTGGAGACTGGATTTTATCTGTTTGTTTTTCTGAGGCTGACATGGTTTCCAAACCAAAATGACACACTATGAAGCTTCTTCATGCTGAGAATTCTGTTGGAGAAATTCCATGTGCTGAAGGTTTTACTGATGTACCAGTTGTACTTTGGAGATCTACCAGGTTTGTTTAGGGCTGGTTTAGTGTTAACACTGCTCTTTCCCTTGCTCCATTATTCTGACAAAAATCAGTGAGGTGTAGGATATACTTTTTCTAAAACCATTAACAAAGGCTGCAGTAGACAACTGACCCTTGTCCATGGATTTTGGGTGAACAACTATGCAGACAGCTGTTCCTTCCAATTTTGGCATCTCAGAAGGGGCAGGGAGGAACTTGGTTACAGTGTTCCAGAAAAAGGCAGTTGCCACAGTCTCAGAGGCCTCTGAGGAAGAGAAGTTGACATCAGTGTTTCTGGCAGTAAGGGCTGGGCTGTGGAATCTGACATATGTTGAAGGTTTTTATTTTCATGAATTTGCAGGATAACATCAGCCTCACACTGATAGAGAAACTGGTGAATGGAATTTGTCTGTGTACCTCTTTCCTTTGTGAATTTCCAGTACCACCTCTGTTCACAAAACCTGTGGGTTTCCTTTCCTTGCTGGCATAGCAAATATTTCACAGTACCAAGGTCAGTGTGCTTGAAGATGCCATTTTTAAACTCCTCTGCCTCCTAAACTCTGTGTTGTAGAAAGAAAATTGCTTTTTACATTTTTTTTGTATTTCAAGGGATGTAGTGTTTATCATAGATGTTGTACAAGTATGTTACAGCATATCAAACATTGAAAAAAAATTGTGCACCAAAAATTTTCACTAAAAAACAAAAAAATACTTAAAGAGGGAATTAGACAAGTATCCAAGAATATATAGAGGAGTGCTAACATTTCACAGACACAACTGTGCAGCTGCACATAGGTTTTCGGATTTTAAGGCTATTTATCATTCTCATATCTCAATATTTATCATTCCCAATATCATATTATCATTTATCATATTAAGGCTAGTTATCATTCTCTTGCTTCTAGAAACTGGGCAACTGCTTCCACTGAAGTTTCAAAGCATAGCATGTCTAGCTGTGTGTCTCTGACTCTTAGTGCCAGAGCAGGGAAAGAAGCATGTTTCTGAGAAGCTGCATGAAATATGTTGCTGTGTACATACATTTTAGAGAGCTATTCATGACCTGGAACTTCTGCTTATGCCTAAAGAGTCTTTGTCCCTAGAAGATCCATCAGAAGTTGTCACTGGTTTAAGTTTTTAACTTGTGTTGCAGCTTTGGGAGCCTAATTACCTTCAAGTTCCACCAGAGCAGGTATCCAAAAATGGCACATGGAATTTAAAGAATCACAATAAATTAAGCTTAGAGGAGACTTGAAAGACCATCTGTCCCTCCCAAAACATCATAGCAGTCCTAAGACTCTACAGCAGGTAAATCTCTGTGATCTTCCCCATTATCAAGCACTTGCATTTCAAAAGAAAGTGCTGCAGTCCCCATCCTGCCCAAAATGTCTCTGTTGTCTGCTGTAGTAACAGAGAAATTGTGTAGGGAATTCTTGTGAAACAGCTATGAATTACATTCCTACTGTTTCTTTATTTCCTATATTCTTTTATGAGCAACAGTAAGGCTGAGTTGCAAGTATGCCCTGATACGGAGCAGCAACACAGTGAGTATTTCCTTCTTGTATTTTGCCTGACAATTTTGCTATGACCTTGCAAACTAAGGCATCCATCTGTCATTTATAATTCATGTATCACCATCAATCTATAGAGGACTAGGCAGTTTTCCCTATGTCTCTTGCTAGAAAGAAATGAAAAACACAGCAAAATCCCTCTTGATTTTTTTTCAGTATAATTGTTACTGAAGACAATTATACTATTAGTTACTTCTTGTAAGCCATTAGCCAGACATTCAAGGAAGAAAATTTTCTCTCTGCAGCTTATTTGAAATCAAAGCAGACGTCTTGTACTTCTCTAACAAATAATTTCTTTCCCCCAGGATGGGATAGGATGGTTGATGTGGTAGAATATCTCAGTGAGTGATTGGTTACCTATGGGCAACTGGCATTCTAAGTGAAATTTTCTGAACAGTATTTTAAAAATCCCAACATATGAAGGCGCTGTCAGTAATTTTAGAAATCTGTCATTAAATTTCCTAATTAAAGAGAATTGCAAAGGCGGTAAGGACTACTTTTTCTTCTTGTTGTTTCTTTGCTATTTATTTGCATGTCTTTTAAAAGTATTTGTGTGAACTGCAGCTCCAAAATTTATATTTCTATAACTAAACTAGCTATCAATGTTGGAAAATAGCAGTTTACAATTAAATCTATCTTTAGTGTTTCACAGAATCAATGAGGACAAATCTTGTCTCTGCTTTAAATTTGGTTCACTTTTCTAGGGACAAAACTAGTAGGAGTAACAAGTGCCTCAGAAAACCTAAACCCTCCTCAAAGCTCCTTTGGACTGAATGCAATACAGAACAAAAGAAGGGGGAAAGAAAACAGGAAGAAAACAAAGAGACAAGAGAAAACTGATTTCCCATTACCCAGCAGATAAATGGCAGATCCAAAAAGTAAATCCATGGCACCTAGTTCCTAATATATTGTTTCATGTAATAATTGACATGACCAACTTAAGCTAATTTGTACTTTCTCCTCCAAGAGAAGCAAGTAGAATTTACTTGGCTAAGACCATACCTGCCCATGAAAATTGTGTGCAACATCCTGCCTAATATGTGTTCCCAGTTAATCTATAGCCAATGTACCACAACCAAGTGTACAAAGATTCAGCCAGAGGACACTCAAGCAGACACTTCTGATTTATTGTGAGAATGAAGGCGCTGCCACTTTCAAAAGTCTTGCCAACAGGTGGGGTTTTTTCGGTAGTAAAAGGCTGCTTGGAGATTGTTCCTGGGCTATAATGGCATCCTTGACAACATTCATTAGAACATGCTTGAGTCTCCCTCCTACCAGATTTCATCCCTTAAAACGTTTACTTCTAATGCTGGATCAAGGAGGAGATCAGATTTAAGCACCAAAAGCTAATGAAATAGTATTGTTCTAAATGAAACAACAAAATTATGTCAGATCAGTAAATTTTGTAAACATTTTACCCTTTCTTGAGGTTTCATTTCTGAGATATAAATTCTAAGCAAATTTCAAGAAGAGAATGTATCTGCTGAATATTTTAACACCTTCCCACATGCTCTCGAAGAACATTACAACTTCACTGGAAATTTCCATTATGAAGACATACAGTATAAAATTTCTTGTGCTAGAAAAGACCAATACATCTCTTTACAGACACTTTTCAACTTCACACTGAAAAAAAAAAATTGGTTACAGCACATATCTGAGACACAAGGATGAATAAGCAACCGAAATCCAACTAAATGCACAGGCAAAACCTAAAGAACAAGAATTGATGTGAGGTCCCACTGACCCTCTAAGCAGTCCAATAGAGACCCCCCAAGTCCCCAGTGCAGACAGGTATCCAGGCACCCACATGAGGAATGGCTGGCTGAGAATGCTGTGTGTGACAACATCACAGAGGCTGGAGATATGTGCTGCTCTGTGGGCCACCATTGAAGAAACAGGGAGCGCCCCCTGCAGAGCCCAGGCTGCTGGTATTGATGTTATTGCCAATGAAACACTGAAGCCTCTACACCAGCAAGGACATATAAAAATATTATCATTGTCTCTAGAGTCCTATCAAAACAACTGGGGGGAACCAAAATATTCCAAATGTTTATCTGAAAATAAGGGAGAGTTGAATAAAAATTTTCATTTCCCTTACATAATAACAATAAAAAAATGGGAAGGGGTGTTTTCAATTCTGTAAAACTTATTAAATCTGTCCAGCCCTATTCTTGGCTTTCATAAATTGGAATTAAAGATGTTTAAAATCTGTATTCTTCCTTACTCCTCTGAAGTGGACTGTTGCATCTTTGACTAGAAAGGAATGTCAGACAAAAGGCTGTGATGTGGTCCTAATTTTCAATTTAATATAGTAGAAATATATATGGGTTTGCTCTTTTTAAATTTAATATACAAGTTTCCACTACAGAAATCAGTTTTACCGTTTTTAGAAGTGTTCCAGAAGATTCTTCTAGGAGTCCATAAAAAAATAATTTAGAAGGAAAACACAGTTCAAAGGGAATGTCACAATTGGGCAAGGAAAGATGAAAAGTGACAGACAGTCCATATTGCTATGGCTGCATATTTGAAACAGTCACAAAAGTAAAGCTTTCTACACAAATTATACTGAAACCACCATGCTTTATCCAGTTTATAATTAAAATGTGTTTCCACACCTCTGGAAAACTCAGTATAGGAATAGGCTGCAGGAGGAAGGATATCTGCATATAAAGTAATTGTAGCTATATGTGCATGTCTTTTATCTTGACAGATTCTAAATGGCTTTGTCAAATAAAAAAAAATAAAGGAAATGTTCAATATTAATTGTCAAATAAGTTTGAATGTAAAATTAGATAAGCTAAATCCAATTTATTATAACAGAGTTTATCCACAACATGCTACCTCATGTAAAGAAAAGTCATTGTTGATAACTATAATTGGTCTAGTTCTGAACTTTATATAGGACATGAAAAATACACCACATCCAGATCCAAGCAACACTGGTTCCTAAAAGCTAAAGAGGATGAATTCTCTGCTCAAATTCCCACTGAGAAAGGAAGGACTCTTAATGTCCTGTTCTTTCTAGATATATTTTGCTTGATGGGTGGCTCTTTGCCCTTAGCTGCTATTGGTTTCCATGCAGTCCTGCTTGCCACATTTTCACAAGCACTTTCTTATAAAGCACTTTGTCTTCATGTCTCCCTTTTAAAAATACTTTTCCTTTTTTCATAGCAAAAATTGTATTTGGGTAACCACCTTTAAAGTTCCGCAGTGGCAAAACTTTCTTCTCATAGACTGCATTTCTGCACAAGTTCAGCCTGTCCTTGCTATTTCACATCACAGGAAATTTGGAAAAAAAATTGCTTAATGTGCTTTTTTTGCCTAAACTGCCTGCACAGTGCAGATTTGCTTCCAGTTTGTCTTTCAATGTCATCCTTGGCTTCTCTGATCCTTTCCCTGTGAGTTTTCCTTTCCCTGCCTTACCTCCCCTCTGTCATGGTGAAGCTGCCATTTAACACAGGCTTTTCTGAACCATATTGTGGAGTATCAGAAAATCAAGCTCCAAGTGATTCGGCAGAAAAGGCTGTCACCTTTTCAGACCTTAGTGTCATCTATTATGTCATGTATTCCACTTGCACTGCGCAAAGATGCTGAATGATTACATCTCAGTAAGAGCAGCTAATTAAATATTTACTTGGAAGACAGCTTGCATGCAATACAATTCACATCCATGAAGAAGATCTATCTGATTTCACATAGCTGTCAAGTGTATTCTTATCTCAATGTACAGTGGAAATAAACATAAAATCCCCACACAGCAAGAAAAGATTACATGTATGCATCCAAAAAGTAGTGGACTTTTCTGATGTTTCTGACAGTTTAGACACTTATTTTATTATATCTTCAAAGCCAACATGTGCACGCATTTTCATTTCAAATGTTACAATTCAAAAAAAAACTATTAGTCAAAAGACATTCACTGTGTTGCTCTCTCATACTGTTTGAAATCAGCATTCAATTCACAGTGCAGCATGTAATCGTAGAATATGAAACAAGAGCACCGTGGAAGGAAATATTTATGATGGTTTTGAAGGTTAGTAAGTTCTTCAGACATTCAACAAGAATTCAAACTATCTGCCCTTAACTGAAAATCTTCAATAAAATCCCAAACCTGCTATCTCTGACTGAAAATAGCAGCAGCATTAAAATATTTTTAAGATAGAAATCTTGGCAAAATATTATTCTAAGAAAGCTGGGACTAAATACACAGAGTGTAAATTATATCCACTAAGGGTCCTTTCAGGTCATGGTCACAAAGGCATTCTGCTCCCCAGAAGAAAAAAAGAAATAGAACTTCCCCCAGTGCTTTACTTGTCAAAAATATAAAGAGTTAATTTTAGTTTTTGAAGAAAAAAAATCTTATAGCCATCTTTTCATCATCACAAGTGCAGTTTTAAGAAAACAGAAATCCAGGAAAAATAGATTTCACAATGGACCACCATTGTGCCCTGCTCTGCAGAAACAGGGCTTTTGTGGGAAATGGCAGCTTTCTTCACTTGCCCTAAGGTGATTGTTCACCTGGCAAAACTATCTCTGTATAAATATGATCTCTGATTCAGTGTTGCATGAAGTCAGTGATCATGCCATACTTTGGATTGTCTGTTGACTGTCTTATCTGACCTGTGTTGAAGTGTTCCAAATTCAAACCTCAAGTTTAGTTTAGAGGTTTCAGTTTGCAAGGTGGAAAGTAAAACAGCAACTCAGAAAGTCTAAGTTAATAAACACTGTGAAGTAGTGGATATGTAAGATAGAAAGTCAACATTTCTTAAAATTATAGCTAGTTTCATACATACCAATAATTTTTTAAGCTTTCATAATACCAGGCAATTTACAAATACTCATTCAAAATTTACTATTCTTGGTTTGCATCTAAGTATAGTATTCAGATTAGATACTATAATGTACAATTTTAGAGTTGCCTCTGAAGCAGTTTATGATCCTGCAGTCTGAATAGTTTATGGGTTTATGCTTCTTAACATCTTGTTTTCATCATATTTAGATGACAATGTACCATTCCTTACCCAGTTATTGGCTGAGATGAGGAGAGGAGTGAAAATGGAGAGGCTGTGAAAGAATCGTCTTATGTGGAGTTTGCTAAAGTCACTTATGACACTGGTTTATAGCAAGCATGAAATCATGGAGTTGAAGGTCTCAAGGGGAGTGACTAAGTCTGGAGCAGAGCACTGACCCTGGACTTCAGGAAAACAGACTTTAGATGGATCAGGGAGCTGTTAAGTGTGATCCCATGGGAAGCAGATCAGAAGAGTGTAGTTGCTCAGGAAAGCTGGTAGTTCTTTAAGGACAGACTAGGTCTGAGGGCAAGAATCATTCATTCCAATACTCACGAAAACAAATAGGCCTGTCAGCAAACTGGTGTGGCTAAGCAGGGAGTGGTGGTGGAACAGCATGAGGAAGGGGGAAGCAGGCTACAAAGGAGGACTTCAGAAACATTTCCCAGACGTCCGGGAGTGCTGTCCACAAAGCTAATGCTCAGCATGTGGTAATCACAGGGGACAGAAAGAGAAACCAGAAGAGCTAATCCTAGCAGGAAAAGGCCAATTAGGGGGACTGTGGCTGAACAGCATGTTTGATTTAGTGATGGTGAACACAGATTAGTCTGAGGTAATCAATGCCTTCTCTGCCTCAGCCTTCATCACAAGGTCTCTGCTTCTCAGAGGGACTCAACAAAGAGGATACAAACTGGCTGTGGCTGAGTAAAGGGTTGATTGAGCGAAATTACGGAATGGCTGTGGCTAAAAGAAAACACTGAACATGGTCTAGCCCAACCTCCCTGCTCAAAGCAGAGTCATCTACACCAGGTTGCTCAGAACGGTGTCCAGTCAGGTTTTCATTATCTCCAAGAACAGATATTCCACAACCTGTCTGGACAACCTGTTCCAGTGTTTGACCAACCTCACCCCCACCCAAAAAAAAAAAAGTGGGGTTTTATTTATGTTTTAAGGACATTTCCTGTATTTTAGTTTGTGCCTTTTGTCTTTTATGCTATCACTGAACATCACAGAGAAAAGCCTGGCGCCATCTCTCTACTTTCTCCCATCAGGTATTTATACACATTAGTAGAAGCACAGAACGAGTCCTCTTAGAGTACATCTCTGTGAGCATGAAGGTGAAGGTGATCAGAAATGGAGAGAAGTGATTTATCATGTGCAAATCATGCCTGACCAAACTGTTTGCCTTCTGCAGTAAAATATACAACATCATTGACTTTCATAATAAAATGAGTGGATTTGTGGACAAGGAAAGAGCACTAGACATAGTTTAGCTTGACTTCAGCAATATTTTCTACACTGTTTTCCACAATATTCTTGTACCCGTATAAAGAACCCTTGGTCTGATTGGATGGACAGGAATATGAGTAAAGACATGGTTGAATGATCAGAGGGCAGTAGTTACATACCTTACCTGGAGGCCAGTAACAAGGGGAGTACCACAGGAGTCTGCCCTGGGACCTGCCTTGTTTAACACGCCTATCAATGAGCTAGAGGAGCTTACAGACTCCTTGTTCATCATATTTGTTCTTGAATCCAAACTGGGGGGTGGGGGCAGCTCCTATCCTTAAGCACAGGGCTGCCATCCAGAGTAATTCGAAGTGACTGTGAAAACCTAACAAAATTCAACAAGAGCAAAAGCAAAAATCTGTATCTAGGGCAGATGAACCCCTCCAAATGACACAGGCTGGGGATCAACTGTTTGGGAAGCAGGTCTGTGGGAAAGGCCCTAGGCTTCTTGGGGGCAGCAAGCTGGCCATTGGCCAGAAGTGTGCCCCAGAAGCAGAAACAGCCAGTGGCATCCTGGGCTGCATGGGAACAGGACTAGAGTGATTATTGCCTCTGCTCAACACTCACTGGAGCACAACTGTATACTGCCTCCAGCTTTCAGCCCACAGTACAAGAAGATATCAGGGAATTGGAGACTGTTCAGCAGAAACTACCACTGTGGTGGGAGCTGGAGCATTTGTGCTGTGAGGAGAAATTGGGGGAGCTAGATATTCTCACCTTGGAGCAGAGATGACTTTGGAAGTACCTAACAGCAGCTGCAATGCCTGCAAGGAGCTCACGCAAGGGAGAGATTGGGCTCATCACACTGGTAGAAGGATAAGAGACAACTAACATAAATGGAAAGTAGAAGGGGTCACAATGGATATAATGAGAGCTGTTTTCCCTTGAACACAGTCAGGCAGTGGCACAGGTTGCCTAAGAAGGTTGTGCAGTTTCTGTCCTTGGAGGTTTCCAGTCCCGGAATGGATGTAGACCTGAGCAGTCTGGTCTGACCTCAGAGCTGCCCCTGCTGTGAGCTGAAGCTTGAACCAAAGAACTCCTGAGGTCCCTCCCAGTCTGAATAATCCTCTGATCCTCTGATTTGTGGTAAACAAAACTTACTTATCACTTAGTAGGATGGGTCAACTACAGTTATGACAATAATTGCTTCATGACTTCATCTGTGGCTTTCAGACATTGTTCCTTGTCATTAGAGTTTCTGACTTGTTTTTCTTGTTTCACAGCCATCCAGAGATCAAAACAGACTCAGAAAGTCACTACAGAATGTATAAATAATAACTTTATACACTACAATAACTCACTGTGTGGCAAAGACACTTTCAAGTCAGTACAGTACTTAACTTGGTTCTTCACTCTTGTGAACATGTTCACTAGATCCTGAGGATGGAAGCTTTGAAAACATAATTTGGAGTTCTACTTATTTCATTAGGGTGACATGCATTTGAATTTATTTGGTTTGACTTGATTCCTGGCAGACTGATGTATCACAGTTGTCATTTATACTAAAGGTGGCAGTCTGTCTTCTTCTTTTCACATGACTTTATTACTCTGCACAACAGAATTTGATTAGTCACTGGAAATAAGTACAATTAGTTCACAGAGAAATAAATAAAATCACATATAAATAATATCAATGTATAATATCAATTTTAAACAACAAAACTTCAAGAAACCTTAGGAAAATATGTATGGGCCAAGTCACAGGTAGAATGTGAACAATGTCCAGCTAAAGCCTTGCTTCTCATACCCCAGTGCAGTAAAGTTTTGTTCATTGTTGCCTTTCAAAGATGAAACAGATTAAAATAGTACAAGAGTACATTTATGTAACACCATGTCTTCTGAACATTGTCATCTTGTTCTCCGAAATTCTAAACTTTAATACTGACACGCACATGCGGATTGTGGGCACAGTGATTCATCGGTGCAAGAATGAAAACTGAATCATCCCAAAATGATCATGGAGGAGGTGGATATGGTGGTACAGGAGGGCACACCAGAGGCAGCATGCTGCACCATCTGAAAAACATGTGCAGGAATGATTGAAGTGTTCTTAGATGAAGTCTCTCTTCCAGTATTAAAATAGAGCAATGTGATTTCTCTATAAATCTACCATGTATAAAAATATATTCTACAAATAAAACCAAATTTTCAGTACAGAAGAGGCATCTGGGATTGTTCTTACATTTCTACTTTCTCAATTGATCTTGGTTTTAAATAAGAGTAAGCTTTGGAGTGTCACCTGTGATGTCCAGCTGTCTTACCTTGCCCCATGCACCATGAATGCTGTCATCTTGCTGCCCTCTGTTGTGACTAATAATGACCTTATAGCATCATATCCAGAGAAGCCTGATGAAGAAATAATTTTCAGCTGCACATATCTCTTCTCTTCCTTACATCTATCCAGCCCTAGAAAGGAACTGTAATGTAGAGAGTCTGGTCTCATGATCTGCTGTTAGTATGGGTTCATTTAACTTGACTGCTTGTATTACTGTATATTTGTTTCTTATTTCCACTTTATCTCTCTGTAAAAGTGTCTTAAAACTGACAGATGTAGTAAATACCAGTGCATTTATTCCTCCTCCATAAGCATATTTCCCATTTCCATCACTTTTGATGGTTCAGGTCAACTTTTGTGATACAGAATTAGGATACAGATACAAAATTGCTACAAAGTAATTGCACAGTATTTTGAATGAGAAATATTAAATTTCGTTTTGCCTTTTTTTTTTTTTTTTTAATTAAGCAGATTAAAATACACTTTTAAATTATTTTTTCCGTGGCTTCCCATGATACTGGCATAAAATTCCTCAAATACACCCCACTCAAGAGAAAGTCAAAAAATATTACTTGCTCTAACCATTGAAGAGAAAACAAAATCTGGTTAATTCTAGTTATAGCAACAAGTTTCTCCCTACAATAATACTTTGATGCTTCCTGAAAGAATTCTTATTCTTTTTTATGCCAATGATCCATAAAATAAAAAATCTCTAATTCAATGGCAGTATTGGGCAACCAGGAATTTACACTCCTTGTGGAAACAGCTGTGCCCATTATTGATCCTGCCAATTTTTCTGCAGTGAGATGTGAAACAGAAAGTGTTTCAGGAAATGTAATTGTCTAACATGAAATGATACCTTGCCCTAATATTCCGCACCATGTTATTTAGGCAGCAGGGAACACGTTCAGGCCACTTTTAACATGTGACCATAGTCCAGACAGCTAAGATCAATTAAAGGGAACCTGCAACAGCATTTCATTCAAAGGCCTGAGGCAGCAGCTGAAGACTCACTGAAAGTGAGGGATAAAAGCATCTCAGGAAGGCAATTGATAAACTAATGGATAAACTTGGTTGGTTTGGTGCAATTCTTTTAATTTTTTTTCATTTTTTACAAGCCTGTAACAGACTCTAAATCTCTATCTGAATCTGTTTTGGCTCTGTTGATAGCCTCTATGACTGGGTGTTTTCCCTCCTCTAATCTTCTTTCAGAACTGCACTACAGCAAAGAACATAGCAAATCAAATGATTCTCCAAATTTTTTTTCAGAAAATAGTGCTTCATATATACTGAAATATTGTTTAAACTTCTCAAAGAGAATCGGAAGGTGAGAAGGATATCCCAGTGTAGCTAAAACAGCAAAGGCAGTGCTAAGTGATGCCTAAGTCAAACTCCCTACTCCAATCCTAATTTGCAATCAGGACTTAAATTCCACCGTCCAACATATTAGAAAAGTACATGCAAGTCTTCTAAAGTGAAGATGCATTCTGGTGTCTCTCCTTGTACAAGTTCAGTTTAATTCAGTCACAGAAACAAGCAATAGGTTTTAGAGCAATAGCTGAATTTTCTGGGCAGCAGTAACATTGATTAGTGAGAGCATCTGAAAGAGTCCCTGTAGCCCAGCCTGAGAGCATCTTCACAGAGCTTGGCCTAGGCTTGGCCACTGCTCATCTGCCTCATCCTGTCCCACTTATGACAGATATGGTTCTCATGGGGTATCCTAAACATACTTCACAACAGATCAGTAAAGAAAAAAAAGATTCAAGATTTAAAAAGATTTAATCAGTCTCTCGTCTAGATGTTCATGGTTTTGATGTTTTGTTTCTTACCTCAATGGGGAGATCCAAGACATAAAGAATCAGTAATATGGGAAAAGCAGCAAATAAATTCACCTTTAAACAAATAAATGTAAAAGAACAGAGGTTATCCTAATAAGGATACTTTAAAAGAAACTGATTGTTTATTTTTATTGCATGTATCCTGCCCTTTGTTTTCTCTACTAAAGGGCAACCTCAGTGTACTCATAACTACATAGTGTAGATAGAAGGGCATGGGGAAACCAAAGGAAATTAAATGCTCATCTGAGTCAGGCATGAGCTTCATCTTTCAGAATTAGTAAAACATTTTTATCTCATCTCTCAGATACTTCAAAGGGCTTACAAAAACATTGCTTACATAGTCAGAGCTTTAAAGAAGCTTACATTAGTTAGAAACCCCATACATTATTTAGTCAGTGAATGCTATTTATAATAGTACAGCTATCATCATATTTATGGAGCTTTCCAGCCATGAATATGTGATATACTATCTCTCTGCCCAAGTACAATGGCTAGATAAATGAGGCCAAAACCAATGAAAACAAAGTGCCACCACAGAAGTTTGGTACCTTGAAATCAGTGACAAATTGCCTGTTCACTTGATTTCACTGGGACAAGGATTTCAACTAGAAATATCACCACAGAGTAAAAAATCCATCAAGTACCAATTG
The DNA here is from genome assembly GCF_041296385.1 of Aphelocoma coerulescens. Classification (NCBI taxonomy): domain Eukaryota; kingdom Metazoa; phylum Chordata; class Aves; order Passeriformes; family Corvidae; genus Aphelocoma; species Aphelocoma coerulescens. Next base: position 79,209,225 of record NC_091013.1, read on the forward strand.
AAAATGCACATTAATCATCTCTATTTGTGAGAGCAATAGTTTCTGATCCATTCATTTGGGCATTTCTACAACATATTTAAATGAATAACATGTCATGTTTCAGAAAGGCAGTAAAATAGAATCAAAGAGCTTAGTCTGAATCTGATAATTTTAAGCAAAACTTATTCATCCTACTCCTTGCTATGTAATAACAGCATGGCTAGACAGTCATTCCTTCTCTCTTTCCCCATCTGCATGGCTGCTGTATTTACCCTATGAAGGACCAGACTGTTGAATACACACAGATTAGGTTAAATAGTGAGAAAATTGTTCCAGTGATTATCCAGCTTCTCAGATGTCACAATTATTTCAAAGATTCAACAGCTGCTTCATGTTTACCAGTTACAGCTACAGACTGGTCAGTAGAAAGAAAGACTGTATTTGAATTTTTTTTAATTGTGGTACATTGCACTCAACTAAAAAGCCAATCAGAAGCCTTAGCTGAAATACTGAAGTCAAGAATTGAAGAAAGATCTTGTTCTCTAACCTGACATTCAAATCAAGTGTATGGAAAAAAACTCAAAACATGCAAACATTAATATTGGACTCAGTCACTGGTTTTGAAGCAAACCTAATTTCCAGAAATGCCCTGACTTTCTTTGCTGTTGAGAGAAAAATCAATTATTGGAAACTGGGCTGATCCAGGGAAGCTCAGCTGTCAATATTAAGTTGCTCTCCTGCTGCCCTGCTGCTTTATTTCTCCCTTCTGCATTGGTTTCAAGTTATTTAGTTATTTTGTTCCTCTAGATCTTTCTTTCCTTTTTTTTTTTTTTTTTTTTTTTTTTTTTTTTTTTTAGTTCATTTTGAGTATCTCTAGGTTTTGGGTCAGTCTGCTTAATTTTCCCACGTCAAACTGTCAGGAAGAGGCGGGAGCATTTTACTTTGGTCAGACAAATTAAAGACAGCCTTGTTTGCTCTGAACAAGGTACATATTAGTTGTGAGTCCCTGTTTTGAAAAAGCAGTGGGTAGGTTGTTTCAAGGGAGGGAAATTCCCTAGAAATGGGCAGCTGAGAATTCAGCGTGGCATATGTTTTAGGTACAATTATTTCTGTACCGAGATTTTCAAGGCAGTTAAACAAAGTACATTTCCATGCTACGCCCAAGAACCAAAAGGAGGGCATATACACACTGAAACTCAATAATTCGTTCAGGCTTTCCCAGGTAGGGAATGCTGCATTAGCCAATGCCACTATATCTGGCACAATTTATGGAGCTCCAACCTGCCTCATTTCTGCCGCCTGTCCTGACCTTCCCATGGACTGCAGCAGATTAACTGATGCATGGTGGTTTGTGTTCTCATGCCGTTTTATTCTCTGAGAGCCTCAACCTCAGATATCAGGCCAAGTGAAGGGGAACAGGTGGGGTCACTTGGTTGTATTTACCCCTGTACTTGCACTACAGGGAGCCCTCCGGCAGGACACAGCACTTCAGGGATCAGCAGGTGGCTCGGCTCTCTTGCATTGAGTTAGTGGGATGGGATGGGTACCTGACCTTGCACCGTCTTTTAAACTGTTTCTACGACAGAGGTTTGGTACTGTGCACTTCCTTGCTTTCCTGTCAGCCTTCCAAAACACTCGGTGCTTAAGTACCATTTATTTTTCATATTTTGGTGTCTAAATATGAGTCCAGGTGTCCAGCACAACTATCCAACTGTACCTCATAGAGGTGATGGACTCTATGGAATCAATGTAGAGAAGTTGAGATAGTCTGTGATCCAATAATTTAAGCCTAAAATTCCCTTCTAAAATATGGTCAGACAAATTCTACCCCACAACTCTTCCAATTTGTTGCCAAGGTTGCGTATTTATAGCTTGTTACTTTTATATCTAATTTAGGAGCTTCATTTCAAACATTTTCTCAGAACAGAAATTCTTCATAGGCAAAGACTTCATGGGAAGTATATATATGGCAGATAGTTCTTTCCCATGCTTTTAGCCAAAAGACAGTTTGTTCAGATATGATTTGGTAGGCTAGTTCCTTTGTAAGCTCACTTTAATATATCTTGAACCAGTAGAAAATATATTACTATATCATATTTTAATTAGCACAAATAATTGTTCATTTAATTGGCAATCTCATCAGTAAAGAGACTTTAATAAGAAGATGTAGGCAGTTCCAAGCTTGTGTGCTTTTCCACAGTAAAATTCTCAAGGGCTATTTTCAATTAAATAGTCTGTTAACTATCACGAGGCTTTCTGAATCAACTGATTTCACTTTTCTTTTCCAAGGTTAGATGCAGTATGTGCTTTTCCCCACCATTTTAGCTCCCTGTAAAAGGTATAAAAGGGAAGCAAAAGACTCAATCAAATAAATTTAATAGATTTTGAAATTAAAGGGAACATTATGATCTTTAATAGCCTGACTCCCTAAATAACACAGGCTGTAGAAACTCTCCCAGCAATTCCTGCATTCAACATAAAATGCCTGTTTAAACTTTAGCATGTCAATTGGATAGCACGATTTTAGCACACCACTCTCAATGTAAAAATTTCTAGAGAGCTGGGATCTAGCACATCCCTAGAGATGTTCTTTTTGGTAAATTACCCTGAAAAGTTAAACCATGTGCCAGACAGATTTCATCAGGTTTTCATACCACTTTTCATGGTAAGCAGAGATATTGATTCACTGCCCATACTTTGTTACTTGGAGATCACCAGCAGATCACCTCTTAAACCCTTTTTGCGCATATTACATGCATTGATCTTCCTATTGTCGGTACCATAAAAATGCTTTTCAGATAAACATAATTAATTAAGTTCTTCTCTGAGACTTTTCCCCTTTTTTTTTTTTTTATTCTGGACATCAAAATGTGACCCAGATAATGTATACAGAGGTGAAATTTTTCTATCTACTTCATCTTATACAGTGCAGCTTGTATTTCAAGTGTAACACTTCCTTTCCTAATTATAACAATATATTGACAGTTTCCCCTAGTATATCTATCAGTACAACTAAGTTCTCAGTAGTGTCATCAAATTCCCCTGTCAGCAGTTACTATTATTAGACATATGGAGCTCTACTTACTTCTGTTAATTAATATTTTTTCAATGGAGATCACCTCATCATTTGATCCAGATCACTATGTAAAACAGATATGCATTAAAAATTTTTACCAGTCTAGAAAATCTAGACAAACTGAGTCACTGATTACATTGGTTTTCTCCCATAAATTTGCTAGAAAGGTTGAGTTCCTATGAAGGAAAACTCAGATCTCTCTGTCAAGATTGTACCTGAGCTATGATGGTGTATTGGCAAACTGCTTTTATTTTTGCATTTATCTAGTCTTCAGCCAGTTTTAATGATCTACTTTGATTTAGAGAAATTATTTTTTTAACAACAGTCATAATTAAGATTTAATGAAATGTCTTGTCAATATCTACTGTAATTGCTGAGGGTTTTTTTTGGCATCAAAATTTTTTATATCATGGTTGTTTGGCAGAGTTAAATAAAAGTTACATAAACCCTTTTTGATTGTGATTAGTTATTTCAGCATCCTTTTATTTTTATATGAATGACTTCTATATTAGACAATCAAATGGACTCACTGGAGCTTTGAATGCCCTATATTTTAATGACTGGGCATCAGATTTCTAAAAAGTGTAAGAATGACTTATTTTGAACATAAGAGAAATCAACTGAATATTCACTACAAATAGCTAGAAAGCCTTCAATAGCTTCACTATATTTGGGGAATAAAGAACTGTTTCAGAAAATGAATACACTAGAAAAAATTGTGTTCTTTGACTAAAATTTGGAAAGAGGAAAAATTAATGCTTTTCCACATATGACTTTAACAGCATTAGGCATCTATGTGACCAATTGATTTATTACAAGTATTCAGCATTTTCACAAAAACTGTCATTACTTTAGCCTATTTCCAGAAAAAAATTATGAGAATCACATTATTACTAAGAACAGTTTTCTATATGCTTGTATAATATCAATTCCAATGTGAGTAAAAAAATGATCCGTTCTTTGTGCATGATTTGTAATGCCATTTCTTTCTCTCTGTTTTTCTTTGTGAAAACTGCTTTATTACAAAAGCCGATGCCCACTTTTAGCCACTGGCCATGTTAGCAGCTCTGACTGTTGGGTTGGAGATTTGTAACTGCTGTAATTTCTCAAAAGGTAGAGGATTTCATCAACTGTTGGTGATGTAAAATGTGTGTGTAGGTCTGTGTTTTGGAGAGTGAAATAGTATCTCAGTTCTTATGATAGCACCACTTTTCTTCAAATTAGTAATGGGGGAATTCCTTCACCTCAAGTGATAGAGGACTATGATGCTTTTTTTCTCAGTTTTTATTTATGACTTGTAGCTGCATTAAGCAGTGAAGATATCCTGTAGGTCACTAAAGACTAAAACAACAAACTACAACCTGAGGGGTTGGGTTTTTTTTTTTTTGTTTGTTTTTTTAGAAAAGAGTGTTATTTGAGAAAAATATAGACCATTGTACCGGTTTGGCCAAATTTAGAAATATATCCTCTGAGAGAAGGCAGGTCACCACCACTCCCTCACCAGATTCGGGAAAAAATAAATTTCCCTCAAAGGAAAGTGAAAGTGATAAAAACTATTTATTTACCAAACACATGGGAAAAGGAAAATAATGCTAAATAATAAAATCTCTCACTGTGAAGAATAAACCTGGGAAAGTGTCAGAGTCCTCCCTTTGGTCTCCTTGGAGCTGGGGCTTGGCCCAGGGCCAGGCCCTCTGTGCTCGGTGGAAAGTCCTCCTGATGTGCTCTGATGTTGAAGTAGTCCAGTGGAAAAGGAAGAAAATCTGAAATTCCAGGGAAGGAAAAGCAAAGTTCAACTCTCAGTCTCTCTGCGGAGAAATAGAAACTGAACTGGCCAAAAGCTGACCGGGCAGCCGCAAGCTGGGTGGCTCCTCCCTCCCATGACGCAGCTGGAAAAAAAAAGTGGCTCTCTCTGTGTGACCTTGAACAAGCTGCAAACTGCTTTGAGAAAGTTTTGCAGTTTTTCCTTCCCCCTCTCAGGCTCAGTTTAGAGGCATAAAAAGACACAAGAATTAATTTCTGGACATTGGGTAGCACTATGGGATACAAATCATAAAGTCACCCCAAGACAACCATTAAGGCAATAAAACAATTTCCTTCTTCTTTGTAGTAATTCCTGGTTATTTTCATACAAGGCAATAAATTAGGTCCATTTTTACTGACTAAATGTCACAGTTTTGTGATATGAAATTTAGCTTAAGAGAAACTTTCCCTTCAACCTTGCATTTTTTCAACCAAAACCTCTCGCGTAGATTTATTAAAATGTTAATTTAGAATACTCACAGTATGTGTGTCATTAGAGGTTTTAAACAAGTTCAAATACAGAATACAAAATCCTGCTTTTACTATTACTTCAAATACCAAAAATAATCTGACATTCAGGGCTGTCTATATTCAGAGCCTTCAATTTCAAAGCTATCCTTCTTTTGGCACTCACCCTTACTTAATTATTTCTTACTTGAGGAGAAAGATTCCTTCTGCAGCTGAGGCAGCAGCTGCATCATATTGATGTAATCCAAAAAAAGGGAGAAAAAAATTGTTATTTTTGTTTGGACAGATGACTTGAGGAGTCTCTATACAGAAAATGTCACGTAAAGTAACAATGCTGTCTCTTTGAGGCAAACCCATCTGCCACTGCAATTACTAAGTTTGTTCCACACACTGAGATTTCTTTTGATTTTGTACATTATACACTTGTGCTTCATTAATTATTCTTACTAAAAGCAGAAAAAAAAACCAAAAAACACCAAAAAAATTCAAAAATCCCATGTCCTACAGGTGAAGTATTTTATACTATCCAGTTTTCCCACAGCAGTAGTTTGTTTTTTTTTTCAAGGGACATGATATCTTGTGACTTAGAGGTCATGGATTTAGTGGTAAAGTATGAAATTTTGACCACAAAAATATACTATTGACACCAGGAAATTGTTTGGTAAATTGCTCTGTGTTTAGATTTGGAGTTGTTTTGTTTTCCTTCTTCCCCAGCATTTCTCTGTGACACATTAGCTGTCCAGTCTGATGCCTGATTCCAGTGGTGACAAAAAACAGCTATAGTTGAAAAGTACAAAACTCTGCAGGAGATCCTGGTCCTTGTAGTGATTGCCACTTAATTTCAAGAGCCCTGAAGACCTAAGCTTTGTATTATCCTTCGCATAAAATAGTTTACCAGTAAATAGTCATGCAATCTATGTGAATGTCAAACATGATTTTGAATCCCAGTTTCACTGTCCTTATCTTCGCCTTCAGAAGAGGCCAGGTTCTGGATCTCTACACTTTCAGCTACTGCCCTGAAAGCTAATGGAAACAAATAGTTAAACTTCCTAGCAGTACCCAATTTCCTTATCTGCAACTTTAAATTCTTGGTTATCGAGCCAATTCACTGACTCTTTTCCAAACTCTTGAGTTTCATTAAGGAAAAACAATCTGTTTCTTTTATATCTCTGGCTATTTATAATAATTTCAGTCATCTTAATTTATAATAGCTTGCAGTAATTTAGGCTGCTGCCAATTATGTTCACTAGAGATATTTCTGATAAAGTAACCTCATATGACTTGCCGCTAAATCATATCAGTTTACTTTTTACCTTCCAGTTCTCTCTTTTATTTTTTTTATTTTGTCACAAGTGTGTAGGTCTTACTGTGGTATTTTTGTTAGATTTATTTTCTACATGGAAGGGGTTTTTTACCTGACATTTTATTTTACTTGATTTTTAAGCTGCCCTGTATCAACTACTCATATAGTCACTTGTATTGCACATTTCTTGAATAATTGTTTGCAGTTTCTGAGGTAGGTTGAGCTATCTCACACGACCTTAAAAAGAACAAAATGTACACACAACTTGCTACTGAAGACAAATTAGTGTCTTGTAAATTTATTACAGTTTAAATTTACTATGTTAACTCACACTGCAGCGACAATGGTCTGCTCCCTTCATCTCCCCTGCGTGGAAATTGGTGAATTTTCAGAAGCAAATGGAAATGGATGAGCTAGATGGTGGTACTGCACAATCACAAAGATTGGCAAAATTGGAGCAAAATAGAGAAGTTATAAAAAAAGAAAATGTTGCCATTATTCCATTAGCATACTTTCTAGTGGTTTAAACTGTCTCAGCAGCAATTTTTAATGCAATATTTGTATCCCTCATCACAGCTTTTTCCTTCTATTTGTTTCAGAATTTTGCCCAAATCCTGAATATATCCCGGTTCTTTCCTTGCATGTGTTATTTCTCAGACTATATCTGTTTGAAGGTCACCAGGTATAATTAAATGATCCTGTTTGCTCTTTCTCTAATACTTCTTCCTAGCCCAGTCTTCTGAAGAGCAACATTTTTGGATTATAAAAGGATCTTTTCTTTCCTATCTTCTCAGCAATAAACACAGTGACTTAAATATTTTATAAGTGGAGTTCCCGCAGTGTTTAAGAAGAAGGGTCTGCGAATATAACATGTGTTTTTGTATCTCCTAATGTGTGCAAAAAAAAGCCCATTTCCTTGGATTTTTCACAACTTTGATTATGGACTTCTTCCTTTACGATGACTGCACAGCTTAGCAGCCTCTGCACAGACCATGCTCCTGCCTACACTGAGCAGCTGAGCCTTTATGTTTGGAATCATGAAAAGCTTCTCACATCTTTTGGATCTTCATCATGGAACTCGGTTGCACCTAATGTAGTTCTACTTAGCAGATATAATATTTTAGCACAATCACCCAGAGCCAAATTCCACCACACTATTCTCATTAATTAATTACTTACTCTGCCAATGGTCCCCAAGGTATTGCAAACTCAGAGTGATAGAATACGGTTCTTTATAAGAGTATATCTTCTATTTAGAAACAGTAACTACAAATTAGTTGGATGTCTTTAATTAGTGCCCCTTGGGCACACAGAGAAAGACATTCATCAGGTTCATGAAGCTCCAGCAGGGAAGGAGATGTGTCTGAAACTACCAGTGTGATGGACCTGACCACTTATATAATCTGAAAGCTTTGACTCTGCTCCTTCTCCCACACTCCACATAACTATAGAAAGTTTGTAGCGCAAGAAACCAGGTGCTGCTTCCTTCATCCTCTGTCCAAATTCTTGCCTGTGGTTTTCTACCATGTTTTTTCCTTGATGCCTCCTAAAAGAGCAAAAATGTCTTTGCAGCCAGTCACGGACCCAGTGTATGATGCAAACTCCATTTGTGGCATAAACACACAAGAGGATTTTAGGTAAATTATATGTAAGTTTAAAAATTATTTTATAAAGATTAGTGTCTTTTCACCTTACTTGATTAGTAAGACTACCTGCCCTTTTATATCAGGAGCTGGTTACTCCTGGCAGCCTAGCTACATACTTTATTTATACTGACACCTACAGATTTGTTAGGTCACATCAGCTACAAATGCTTTGAATCTTCAGTCTCAAACATTTCATGATGTATCTTCATGATTTTCCAGAGATTGTACAAGAGGCATCATGCTCCCTTGGTGTGTTAGCTGGAAAGGGAATCCAGTTGCAAACACTTCATTGAGAAATACACGCAGCCAGCGCTTGTTTTCTTGAATAAAAAGGAAAATACAATTAAAAAGTTAGACACATACACAAATGTTCTGTAGCCCAGCATAAGTCACCACAGTTCCTTTGTGTGTAGGATGGAAGAACACAAACATGGAAATGGGGAAGAGGGGAACTGGGAACAGGGAGAGTGCAAAAAAAAGAGAGAAAGAGTACATTTTTCTTCTTCCGTCTAACCCTGTGCCAGAAGACTCATTTCCAAGTGGCTATATGGCACCATTTTGAATAACATATGTCCTTAAAAGTAAAGTAGGGCTCTGTATAAAGATGGTCCCTTCCCAGAGGAAGCCATATGAAAGCAAGAACTTCGGAATGGCTGTTCCTTGGCAGATGGATCTAGTGCCACTTGCTAGAAACCACCTTTCCTCCTCAATATTACAAAGTATCCATTTTGCATGTAGCACTACTAAACTTGCTGCAGAACGCTGTTGAAGTGCTTCCTGAAAATAAAAAAATAACTTTTCTAGGATAAACTTGCTAATAAAATAAAAACCTTGATTTTTGCACTGAGTTGGTGAGTTAAAAATGCTCCAAATTAAAAAAAATAATACAAAGGTGTGGAAAAAATATTTTTTAAGAAATCTGTAATCCTGACAGTTAAGGGAAAAACAGTGCCCACAATATAAACTTAGAACTGATACTGGTCTTTATAGAGCTTCCTTTTTTTTTTCATATGTTCCCTTTTAACTTTCACAGATAAAACCTTCAGTTCTTTTCATAGAGGCTAAAAGTATTTTCTGTGCTAGAAAGGGGAAAAAAAATGAAGAATCCTCCTGACTTTACTTTCTCTTGATCTTAGACACATCCTGGTTCATCAGCCATTGGAAGGAGAATAAGGTGGGACAGGCGGGATGACTGATGAAGTACAACTAAGTCCAAGGTGCAAAGGAAGGGGAAGACCTATTTTGTTCTCTAATATTTCAACTTATTCTTATAGTCTGCAACCAAAAGCAAATATGTTCATCAAATTACAATTTAGGGTCTGTAATTAATATATTTTTGAAGGGTAGATCCTCATGAAAAATTGAACATTTTTGCTTAATTTTCCTATTTATGTTCAAACATCCTATCAAGGAGTTGTGGCATATCTTTGAATTTCAGGCAAAAGAAACTAAGTCCTAGAAATACATACAATAATCACTCCTGAGTTAATAGTGCTAATTTATGAAAAATAGTGGTGTTATTTTAATTATATGCTTTATTTCAGTGGAATATATACACCTTAGAAATCTGCCTAACTTCTCTCACTGCACAGCTTCACCTGAGAAATGGGAATTTCAACCTGTAATCTCAGCAGCTGGATCCTGAGCAGCTATTAATATGATGGAATATTTTTGCTTCAGTAGATCCCTTTCATTGTCCTCACCAGCCATTTTTGATTTCCTGGTTCATAGGAATCCACTAATTCTTATGCATTACAAACAAGAGTGCTTGCTTTTAGTACAGAGTAGCACCGAAGAGCATGATAAAGCATAAAGAAAGGTGGAGGAGACCTTGTTGAAATTGAAATTTAAAAAGGCACTGAATTGCTGATTGATTCTGTAATGGAGTGGTCTGCCAGGAAAAGTTCCTCCAGCAAAGGGGCCGTGGTCAGTCAAAGGTGCAAACATTTGTTCTCCTTGGATGAATGGCACCATATTTAAAGGAACCTCTGTGTGCTGAACCACCGTATCTCTTTCCAAAAGTCTCAGGATCATTTACAATGGGAGTGAGGGGAACCACAACATCTTGTGAAATCTAGAGTGAGAAGATGGGAAGCTCCTAAGTTGCTTCAGAATTTTCTCTAACAGTGTCAACACATTTTTGCCAATCACCATGCTAGAACACAAAACCCCTTTTTAACTGTTGGCTTCTGAAGAATTCCATACCTTTATATGTGTTCATAAAGGTTTTTATGTTAACCTATTTTTCCATTTGTGACCTGATCCAGTGGGGACTTAGTTCATGTTGGCATAGCAGTGAGCTCAAATTAATATATTTGCTTCTCAATAGGGTTTAATTCAGAGGTACAGGAATATGTCATCATGCTTCTGGTCCAGAGGGAGCCCCTGCAGGAAGACAGTTGTCTACACTCCTCTACAGATGCATTTGCTAAGTTATTCAGGTTTAGGTTCATGTGAAGACAATGGAGAAAAAGAGCAGTTTCATGTGTAAGCAGAGGGGTGGAAACCTTAACATTTGTCATTGGATCTGAATTTGTTAGACAGTTATTTCTGAAGTTCTAGGGACAGTGTCCTCTCTACAGGTTTCTTATAAACTTAACAAATATTTCCTGCAAGACTTTATACCCGTGAGTGTGAAATACTTAAGATTATTTTGCAAGATATGAGACAAGTTTGTCTAATGGCGATAAAAATCTTGCCATTTCTACTGCTTGCATAATCATTCAGTGAAGATTTTTGAAACATCTTTCTCTTGCTGCTTTATGACTGTTAGTTCATGGAAGGACTTTTTCTGTATTCTCCTGCATAAAACAATCAACTTCTGACCAGAACAAAAAAGTTAAGGAAGTTCAAATTACAGTCAAAATTCTCACTTTTTATTTAAATTCCCAACCTTCACTGATGAATGTCTTTTCAATCTATGTATTAAGAAAAATGAAATCAGCATCCTATATGTTTGTGGGTTTTCTGCTAAAAATAGTTGGAGTAGTGCTATACTTGGTCATAGACATAAAGAGGAATTTTAATATCTGCCTCTTTGAATCTTGAAATATCTGAGCAAGCAACAACTACTATCTATTGCTCTACTATTGAATGAGATGAAGTGCAAAAGGAACAGGAAATTTGGACATGGTCTTTATCATTATACTTCCCACACTCTCTAAGTCAATTGTGATTCTAGTGTTCTTGCTTACTTTCTTAGTTTGGCAACACAGACTTTCTTTCACGAAGAAGGAATAAAATTAGCGATTTTGCTTCTAAGATTCATTCATTTTCTGGTATAGCTAGATTTTTCCTGGTGCAGTGCCTGACACAAGGCTGTAGTTTAGTCCAAAATGCCATTGGACGTGTCTGCTGCTAAATTTTGTGGATATTTTAAATTTTATTCCTGAATTTACTTCTACTATGTGTCTTACTTGACATATGTCCTTTTCATAGATTAACAAAAAATGCAGGAGACTGCATGGATTCACCAGAGAAAATCTTGGATAGAATCCTCTAGGGAGTATTGCCAAAGTCAAAAGAAGACTCACAGCAATGAAATAATTAGTTTCTTCTCTTGTCATGGATCAGTAATTAAGCATAAATGGATAAAAGCATCAGCTAGAAATGTAGAGTAGTCTCATTTTGCATTTTTTTCAACATTTGGCAACTGCAGATAATGCATTCTTGTGAGATTTAGTGCATGCTTCTAACAATTAATTGAACTTGTGGGAATTTTTTTTCAAATGCTAAAGAGAGGGCACAGTCATGTAGGAAGAAAGCTGCTCCCAATGCTGGTTTTGTCTGGGGTAGAGTTAATTTTCCTCATAGTAGCTGATATGGGGCTGTGTTTTGGATTTATGCTGGAAACTTTGTTGGGAACAGAGGAATGTTTTAGTCACTGCTGAGCAGAGCTTACACAGGGTCTTTCCAGCCTCTCACCCCACCCCACCAGTGAGTGGGCTGGGGGTGCACAAGGAGTTGGGAGGGGACACAGCTGGGACAGCTGACCCCAAGTGACCAAAGAGACATTCTATACCATATGGTGTCACTCGTGCTCAGGATATAAAGCTGGGTGAAGAAAAAGAAAGGGGAATGTTTGGAACGATTGATGGTTCTTGTCTTCCAGAGTCACCATTACATGTGATGGAGCCCTGCTTTCCTGGGAATGGCTGACCACCTGCCTGACTATGGGGAATGGTGAATGAATTCCTTGGTTTGCTTTGCTTGTGTGCACAGCTTTTCCTTTACCTATTAAACTGTCTTTATCTCAACCCAGGAGTTTTCTCACTCTTACACTTCTGATTCTCTCCTCCATCCCACTGGGTTTGGGGAGGGCAGGAAATGAGCAAACAGCTGTGTGGGCTGTTTGCCAGACAGGAATAAACCCCAACATAAACCATAAAGAAGCAAATCCACATCCTAGAAAGTCTTACATGCACCTGCATTCCAATGACTTTCATATACGTCTTATTCTTATAAATGGTGTAACTCATGTAGAAGATGTTTCTAAAGGTATTAACATCTCTTAAAGGTATAAAGATACCTGGAATTTGTTTAATTTTTCCTGATCCTATAATCAGTAAGTACCCTCTACTATATTTTCATAGGTTCAGGGTTTAAGTTTTCGGTTTAATCCCGAAAACTTCAGTAGCTCTGTGTCACAGGAGATAGTGTGTAAATCTTCTGACATAGTACTTTAAAATGCAAGTTTTATGAACTACATGCAGCATTTCAGACCACTAGTTTGAATTCCTCGCAGTAAACATTATATACAGTATGAATCTGTATATCCACAGTCGTGCAGCATCCAAAATAACTGTCAACAGTAAATTTGACAATAGTCAAACCTGTATGGGCCTGGTGTCGTGACTAAAATTAATAAAATTAATCTGGCAAATAATTTAATTTCTTTGAGCTACAGAGTTAAAAAAAATCAATATCATATGGCAATAAAAGATTTTTACATGAAATTAATGGGAGTTTCTCTTGGTGAATATTTGCATTCAGCAACAGTGATACTAACCTAAGAAAGCAAGTAAAGAGATGAGAGAAAGAATAGGCAAAATGCTATTTTCACTGACATTGATTTTTTGCTTGACATCACATTTGATGTCAGTTATTATGGGTTTTGTGCGGTTGTAGATGATAACTAGACAGTGCCATTAGATTTTCTGCTGAGAAATTACAAATAAAAGTTTTCTTACCTGAATATTTTCCCCTTTCCACTAGGTCTTGTCTATCCTATGTCACCACTAGACATTAGTGAAATCAAGGAAAATGATGAAGAAAGATATAATTTAACATAGTTTAAGGTACGGTAACTTAATACAAGACACTTTATTTTTTAAGAGAGGAGTAAACCCATGTGAATAGGAGACTTTTTTTATGGCATTATGCTATAGTGTTAACTGCTTAAATATTTTTTAACATTTCTTGAGCAGATGTTTTAATTTTCATGCATATAACATTGCATTTGTGAAAACAGTTTATGGACTTTCACACCCAGGAATTTACTTAAAAGAAAAAGACACAATTTTCTTAGCCCTTTGATGTTCAAAAAAGTTTTACTCTTGTCTTTTATTAAATGATACATAGTGGAATTTGAACAGATGGAGCTGTATGCTTACCTTCATGTCCTCTTTAAGTAGTGAGTGTTTGGAACTTCAATACCTGTTTTTGCTCTCCAGTATCTTTCCTTTCATCAGTTTCTTTAAAATAAATATTTTTCTATTGTTTCATCCCATCACGACTTTCTAATTATATTATCAGGTCGCTTTCTTTCTTCATTTGTGTCCTCTTTCTGGCAGTTCTCATCTGAATTAGAAAAACCTGCCTCTGCTGTTTTCTTCATTTCTTTTTGTTAAAAAATGTCTCATTTTGATAACAAGTTATTTTCCATATCATAGTGGCTATATCAAACATATACTTTACCGCAGAGTTTGCTTAGTTCTAGTTCTTACATTAAAAGTGAGTTAAGCCAAGCCACCTAACGTATTAGCCAAAGAAAAAAAAAAAACAAAAAAAAGCCCTGATAGGTTCTTGCATTGGTTTTAAAATCAAGACCTCAATTTTTTCTCACAATGGTTACAATATCAATGTTATTCTGTGGAATAGCAGGTACTTAGTTTTTTGTTTTAACAGATGGAAAAATAAGTTACCGCAGATTGACTGATGCAAGTGAGAAACTGTACCAAAATCTATTAACTGCAGGTGTGGCAGTGTGGAGGCTTGTTAAATTATACTTAGCGGATGAAGAGAGACAAACACAACAGTGTTTTTTTCAGATTTCTTTTTTCCAGAGCAATTAAGATGACATTTAGTTTGTGCATGCCTTATGGTTCCTTCACAACTGAAGATGTTCAGTTCACAACTGAAAGCTCTCCAGAGCATTATGGAAGAGCAGGAGTTATTAACAGAGCTAGCCTTTGGGAACAGACTGTTGTATCTGCCGTGAAATTTGAGTTTATCCCGACCACTCTGTGTTTGAAAGACCAGGAAGGGTTGCTGACCTCCTGTCAGGTTTTCATCTGAACTGTCAGCTTCTAAAAATCTGTGCTTATGTCCCAATGAAAGCAGAGTTAATCAGGTTTTCTTTGCTTTTCCTCTGTAATAGAAATAACAAGTAAATAAGGCCTGTTAGCGATGGGGAGATTTTTGAAAGTTAACTTAGCAAGAGGAATTTATTTGAGCTCTTAGGTACCAAATGGCCACCTGAAAAGCATTACTACCTTTTCCATAATTATTGAGGCACCTTGCAAATGAAGTCTTGTCTGTTTATGATGAATGCTACAGGTTTTGGTAAAAAATATGGGGTTAGTTTTATAATGTTCTCTAATATAACTGAGTGGGATCATGAACACATTCCTCACAGTGGACATTTTTGGACAGAGTTGCATATACTAATGTGATAATTTCCTTATGTTAATATGTCATGGATAGTTTCAGAACTGACTTGACAGAATCACATTATTAACTAGGTTGGAAAAGACCTTTGATCATCAAGATCCAAGACTTCCCCCAAAGGACCATTTAAGACCGTTCCTGAAATCTGCTCCTAGGAGCTTTCCACCTTACCAATTTCCACCCTGCCTGGGGGGAACCTTGCTGTGTCTGCCATGTGCATGGTGCCCTCACAGCTCAAGCACCAGAAAACCTTAGAGTGCTCACACCAGTCCCTACCTGTGTACAGCCTTACAGCGGGTCCTGGCAGCAGTCAAAACCCATTGCTGTAGCTCAGAAAGCACTGCTAACCATTTCTTTTGCATTAGCATAGAAGGACAGTCACACACCTCAGCAGCCAAGCATAACCCATTAGAGATGCATCCATACATTGGACTAGGGAAATTGAAGGTATTGTCTAAAATAGCATCATGAAAAGAAACTCATAAATGCAAGCTTTTAAATCAAAATATCTGGCTATGGTTCTGCCACCGTAAGCAATATTTTCCATACTGTTTTTAGCTCAGGACATGGCTAGGAACACTAGAGCAGTAAGTGCATATCCATTCAATTAATGGAAAAGCCATTCGGAAGTTGAAAAAATGACAGGTTTCTGGCCATTTAACAGAACAAATAATAATATTTAAAAACTCTGCTGTATTTGGCAACTGATTTCTGCCTCTGTGCCAGGAGCAATGCTATCAAATTTTATCACGTGCCACTGCAAACACTTTAGTATGTGGAGTCTTGACTGCTGGTGCTGTTGCTGACCTGTTACTCCTCCTCACCAGGTCACCCTCTCGTTTATGGAAACAAAACAGTTTCTGTGACAACACGCCAGTCCAGATTTCAAGAACGACTAAAAGCTTTGGGGCAAGCCATCAAGGAAAACGACTATTGATCGATTAAAGGTCAGTTAAGAAACTTCTGCACATATTTTTATGGACAGCTGAAAGCCTTAAGCTTTCGAAACTACTTCTGTTCATCCTGTGGAAGTTACCAAGAAAAATATGATTCCGTAAGGACATAAGGTGTGGCAGGTTAATCTTGGCTGGCTGCCACCCAGATGCTCTCTCATTACTTTTTCTCCATAACACAGAGAGCAGACGGAAAGGTCATTGGTTGAGATGAGGACAGAGAGATCACTCACCAGTTATCCTTATGGGCAAAAGACCTTTGAGTCAGAGAAGATTATTTTAATTTATTGCCAATTAACAACACAGTAGGCACAGAGGGATGTGGAATGAGTGTTATGGTCAAGCCATAACATTTGTCTCTACCATTCCTTCCTTGTCCAGAATGGGGCCTTTCCATAGTATACAGTCCTTCGGGAATGAATTGCTTTAGTAGAAGTCCCCCAGTGTCACAGCTCCATCCAGAAAACCTGGTTCTGTGTGGACTTATCTCCACAGGCTGTAGGTCCTGACAGGAGCCTGCTCCAGCATGGGCTTCCAATGCACTTCAACTTCCTCCAGGGCATGTCTGTTTGCAGCAGTGTTGGGTCTTCCAGGGGCTGCAGGTGGATCTCTTTGCACAGCTGGGAGGTTAATACGATGCTTATTCTTCAAAACCCACTAGCCTATGGAACAATGCTTAGTTTGTATGATCGTGTTAAGCATTAATCAAGAAGGAGAACTGGAGTAACCACTGCAGCTCACCAAGCAGTCAAGTATGACTTTGGGGTCACTGATCATCAGGGACCACCAAAGAGGCCCCTGAGACGGAATAACGCATGCGCCGATGGAAAGGAACACATGTCAGTGACTTTGAGGAAATGATTATCATACATGTGTTTCCTCTGGAAAAACCTATTAATATATACGTAAAATATAGTATATAAACTGGAGCTTTTCCTGTACTCAGCATGCACAATATTTTGGAGGGGATATCTCCTTGTGCATCGGGCTGAATAAAGAATGCCTGCTTCTTAATACTACATTAGTGTTAAGGAGTTGTTTTCACTGGTTTTCAGTAACAGCACCTGACTGGAAAAACTTGGAGTCTTGGAAGAAAATTTTGGACTTATTTTACTTCCAAATTTGGTTCCTCCTGAGTGATGTCTTTTCAAACGCAAAGCCTGACAGCTAGAAATGTTTATGCTGACAACAATAATTATAATTTCTTTTTTTCCTTATAAATAGTTTATGTCCTTTAATGGTCTGATGGCCTTTTTTAAGAAGCTTATTAATTAAACGTAATATTGTATTGATGCCTTTCCACATGCTGGGTCCTAAAGTCCTGGTCACAGTCTTAGATTGTGGCTCTGGCCCCTCTGTAATTTGCCGGCAAGGAGAGGGGCAAAGCAAGATGTGTTCCAACCCAAGACTGTGAGTTTCAAGGTCTTTAGGGTCCCTTCGTGGTCGCCAGCAACTGATGCCTTTTCTTGGTCTTAAAATCAAGAGTCAGACACGGTTAGAAGGGGAAAAGGGATTTTACCTTGGTATTTATTTTAAGGATCCTTAGGTGCACACGTCCAGGTCATATGCATTGAGATTCATCCTGCCGAATCTATCCCAAAAGGTCGGGTATAACATTACAGGTTTTACTAATTAGCATATCTATCAAAGATTCCCCAATGAGAGGCTCAAGTGAGCCCCCTCCCCAAGGAACCTTCCCCTGAATGGTTCTATCTTGGTTTACAGAATGTGTTCTGGAGAGGACCTTGGGGTCTGGGGCACACTGATCCCTACCTACGAAGCTTCTAAAATGTTTAGTCTCTTAGCTTGACAAACAAGTCCAAGAATGTAGGCAAAAAGCACTAGGAATACAGAAGTTGTAAAAAGGTATAACAGGGGTATAAAAGAAAAGGCAAAAAATCTTCATGGCATCAGTATTAACCCATGTATAAAGACTGATGGAATTAGAATAATATAAATAATTTACATTTTCTTCAGACAATGTTCTGTCGTGTGTTATTGGAGAAAGTGAAGTAATTTATAACTGGCAGAACATTCAACTTATGAGCCAGGATCACTCAGAGAGATGGAGAAAAGAAACAGAAATTTTTGTTTCTTAACAAGAAATTCAAACTAAATAAAAGCAGAGAAGCAGAGTAAAAAGCTAGGTAACAGATTTTCCATTTAGAAAATACACCAGCTGCCAATGCAAGAAAATGCTTCAAAATATGCTAAGGGAATTAAGCATACTGCAGAATTCAGCATACTGCTGCTCAAAGCATACTCCTTATGAAGGTGGCCAGAACTGAGAAAAACATAAGTCTTGCCATAATAACTTTTCCCAGTTGCACCTGGAACAAAAGACAACTAATGCACAATGCACAGCAGTAACTAACCCTTGACTGGAGGACATGAAGATGAGTGGTCCTTCTTTGTGACTGAGGTAAGGTCTGACCCCATTAAGGGCTTTAACTGATAACAATATTTATCTATTGCTTTTATCAAAATCTGAAGTAACAGAATTTTCTTAGCCACTTTAATAATTTGTGTTTATTAGAGGAGTAGAGCAGCTCTCCTGTGAGGAAATGCTAGGAGAATTGGGATTGTTCAGCCTGGAAAATTGAAGGCTTCATGGTGATGTAAATGTGGCCTCCCAGTGCCAGAAGTGAGTCTACAAGAAAAATTGCGAGAGACCATTTATAAGGGCGTGTGGTGACAGGGCAAGGGGGAATGGGTACAAACTGAAAGAGAATAGGTTTAGATTAGATGTTAGGAAAATGTCCTCTAATGGGAGGGTGGTGAGGCACTGGAAGTGGTTGCTCAGAGAAGTTGTGGATGCTCCATCCTTGCAAGTTTTCAAGGCCAGGTTAGATGGGACTTTGAGAGCCTGAACCAGGTCTAGTGGAAGGTATCCCTGCCCACAGTGGGAGGAGTTGAGACAAGATGATCTTCCAGATCTCTTCCAACCTGTGCCATTATGATTTTATGATTCTATGATAATGACAGTGTCATTTATGCATTTTCCCTGAAGATTACTTCAGGGTTTAATTCCTGTATTTTTAAAGTAGGAACAAACAGGAGTAAAATTCACACATACCAACCTCTCTAAAAGATAAGACTTTTTAGCTACTTCCAAAACCAAGTTTCAAGTGTCCAAATCAAACATGAAATTGTTGTGCCAAAGTTGAGGACAGCATGAAACCTTCCTGCACACGGCTTAATATGCACTGGTCATTTAAGCTGCTGTACTAATGCTTTGCATTGCCCTTGAACTGAGGTGATATGTCACCTGAAGGAACACTATTACATGCATGTTCTTTCACATCCCTGGAACACTGTATGTAATGAAATCACATGCAATGAAATATTTCTTGGTATTCCTGTAATAAAACATAAAAAAATAAAATCACAGGAAGCTTTATTTCAGACATGTTCCTTATTATGTGTACTTTATTGTGAAAATGTAATAGTTCTTTTTGCCCCCTTGTTGTTAGTTATCTTTTTCCCTTTTCTCTTTTTTTTTTTACTGCAGCAACATATTTTTTCCTAAATCTTCAAATAATTTAGTTCAAAACAAAGAGATATCTTTATATAAAATCTTACTAACATCTATGTGCATTGATTTGGAGGTACAGCAGTTTGGCTTGCTTGAGCTATCTGGGTCAGCAGCAGGCAGCCACCCTCTGCATTCTCGGCAGTAAAGGGAAAATGGGAAGAGGTGAGGATCTAGGTTTTGATTCCAAATGAGGGAAAGGAGTGTTCTCTAATAAAGGAGGAACTTTCTGCTCCACCCACCCCATTTGCCTCCAAAGTAGACCAGGCACTGGAACTGGCTCTCAGCTTCAGTTAACTTGTTTTGTGGGATTAGTAAATTAAATAGGGCCAGAACTCAGGTCTGTAAGCACTGTCCTGGGACTGACTATATTGATTTATTGCTAGCATTCTCTCTGCCATGTTTTTAGGCATACATCAGACCACCATGGAGAACACTCACTTAGGGTTCAGGGAGCAGTAAGTGGGCCAGGGATAATTCTGGAAGCACTTTGGATAAAGCCGCTCTCTCTTGAATGAAAAGGTGTCTATTCTCATCACCTCATGCCTTACTGCTTTTCTCCTGGGCCAGAGAATGAACTGTGTGCATCTTTCCAAAGTGAAAAAGGCTTGTCTATAAACCACTAAATTTATTCTGTTTTATTTTAGACAGAGTGGTATAGGGAGCACTCACACAATCAAACATCTGTGGATCAGAGGGGATGGTGGTGTCTGGTCTGGGAGCTGTAGTAAACAGTTAACCATAACCCAGTTGCCCAGTTGATACATCTCATTCCAGCAGAATGACATGATCCCAAAAAAACCCACCTGTATGTAGACTAAATTCCAAGGAGAAACACATATACTTGAGAATTTTATAGCTTTTAGAAACCAATCCATAAATGGAGTATTTAAAGAGAAAATTTAATAATGTTTCCAAAGATAAATTAAGTGGGTTTTTAGTACACGAACTGTAGCTCTGGTCCTGTGATCAGTGTGATCACATTAAAGAAAAAAATTGAGAAGTTTGCATTGTCTGTTATTCAGAGATTGTCCTTAATGGTGGCCTGGTAGGCAGGCCAGCTACCTAGGGTTCTTATCAAATATTTATTAGTAAAAATTCATTAAAATGTCACTTACTACAGCTATTTATGGCTATTGACAGGTATGTGTAATAGGAGGGAAAACATACAACTCTACATTATTATTACTTTTTTCAATCTGTAACCTGTTCAAGATCGTAATTTGCAAACATATCATTATGACTGACATTGCAGGGTTCCCAGAACAGCGGCTTTTGAACTTTGATGTAAAACCACAGTGCCTCCACTGATGTAGATGGAACCAAACAGATCTGTATGCACTGAAGAATTCTTTCTTTTGCCCTTTATTTTTACAGTGTCTCTTGTCCATGAGGGGCTTTCTCTCTAGCAGCATTGTCAGGAACTGAGAAGGAAAATGAAGGGCTGAATACTGTTTTGCTCATATAACTCACTTCTTCTGTGCATTTTGCCTCTTTACTGCAAAGAGGTAGATAGTTAAGGGACCCAAATAACATATGTATGTGTGTGCAAACATAAGCATGGGGGAACAGCAAGCGTATGATAGGGAACATTTCTGAATACCAGAAAAATGAATGATGAATTCAAAAGTCATACTGATAATATCAGGCAAAGTTAGATGTGCAAAAAATCCCATAAAAAGTTTATTTTCATCAAACCTTTTCATGGGCATAATTGAAGACATTTAACTGTCTAATACAGAGAACATTCAGTCTCCTAAAAATAATTTGTTGTACAGATAATTACCACTTGGCTGAACCATTGTTTATGGCTATTAGATATTTACTCAAGTGTACAGCTTTGGATACATAAATGTTCTGTACCTCCTGATGAAGAAGATCAGGTTAAATGCTAAATATGCAAAATATTATACTCAATTCACTTACCATATTCTGGAGTGGTAATAATCACCAAGAGAAATGGTTTGTTTTCTGCTTTCATTACCTTCTTTTTTATGGGAAAAAAAAATACATTAGTAGGCTTCACTTCTTGACTTTATGAGTGACACTTTCCTTTTTCCAAGGGATGACAGGTGACACATAAGGTAATAAAAGATGTGTCCAAGCTAATAAAAAGAACTGAAAGAAGAGCTGCCAATGAAATAAAGTACTAATTTTTCTTTGGCAGTCATGTTAGTCCCTCAGCACTGCTTTATTGTTACTTTTTGGCTTATCAATTTTATATTTTATAAAATGCTTTACCTCCAGTTAGCAATCAGCATCCCCCAAAGAAGACATTTCTTTCCCTCAAAGAAACTATTCCTTGGTATCAGCATATTGTGGTCAACTTGCCCAGCCTGTTTGATGGGATTCTCATTCTTCTGTGCTACCATTCAGGTGTGATTCTCCTTTACCCTCAAACCTGGAATCTAGTGGTTGACTGAATTTCAAGGAGGATTCAACTTACATATTATTTGGTTTGGTTTTCAATAGTACAAATTAATAGATGTTATTTGGTCAATCAGTTCATGTTTAAGACTCAGGCACAGAAATCTTTGTAATACAGACATGCCTGAGAGTTCATACCTTCATGATTTGTGTTCCTGCACTTGAATTTCAATTTAGTAATTCCCAAGGCAAAGCATATTTTTCATCATTTAATTATGGAGGAACAAGGAAGAGTAATCAGCACAAATCTACAAATACATAGAAAGGGTAGTTGATCTGCCTGTTTAATAAGTGTTGGCTTCTTCCTTTTTGTGTATCCAGACACTCACATGAACACATTCCCTTCAGTGTAGGAGTGGTGTGTTCAGTCAGTCATCAGTGTCCTATTGTGCAGATGTCACTAAGCTGCTTTATGAAGTGCTCCTTATATCTCCAGGTATCATTCTTACTAAAGACACCCTGTACCAAAGCTGCAGTTAAAATCACAGGGTCATAGAGGTCTACATTTGTTACAAGCCAAACTTCACTGTAAATGCTTTTTGTTAGGTTTAGAACAAAACTACAAACTTTGTGTAAGCTAGGAAATCTCATTAAAATGGAAATGTAAACATTAGAACAAATTGGCATGGCTTGTCTTAGAAAAGCACATAATTAGCTGTATTTCTCAGCTTCAGGCTAGCCATACTTTATTTACATAACGCCAGAGTGGTTCAGCTTTTTGAAAAGCTAAAGAGTTAAGAAAAAGTTGCATCCCTTACTTTCTCATCTTTTCCCTAATCAGTCAGTGCTATGGTATGTTTCAAATCATTCAGTGTCCAGCAAGTCATATTTACCTCATCTTACCACAAGGATTGTAATATTTTCTTGTTCTTATGCATAGCTGGCACTGAGCCTTTTTGACAAAAAGCTAACTATTTTACTAATTAGGATAATTTTGTCCAAAATAGCAAATACTTTTAAAAGAAATTTCTGTGCTACATTTGAGAATGAATTCCACAGCAATGATCAGAGAGCAATAACATGTATGTTCCTTCCTTTTCAAACTAAAATCTTTTTTTCATCATCAAAGGTCTCATTGAACACAATGGAAATTGTCATTTGAAAAAAGACGGAAAGGAAAATTACCGCGAATATCTTGCTTTTCAAGCTGGTCAAGTCAAGTCAATATGACACTTTTGGGGGAAGGCTACTTATTTTGAGCAAGATGGCTTGGATCTGACCCTCAGGAATAATTGAAACTATTGGTTATAAAAATCCCAGATCTCCAGCTAACACCTCAATTTTCTTTAAGCCGTAACTACCCCCACATACAGAAAATGCTAATGACTTACCATCTCACCTCTGACAACACGCTGCTTTCTTCCACTGTTTCACAACTGCTCCCTTCTCCTCTATTATTTCAATACCATAAGTTAAAATGAAAGCAGTTGTTTTCAGCTTCCAAGTGTCTTGATGCTTCCAGTTCCTATTTTAGATGTGTTGAGAAGTTCACTCATGCTTTCAACCTATCTCGCATTTTAAATAAGTAAATTATTTCTTCCTGTAAGCCTTAGCCTGATGGAAAAAATAATAGAGATCCAAGTCCTAAAGAGTCGCCTGAATGAGCAGAAGGCTACACTGGCATTGAGAATTTCAGAATATAGTCAGACTTTCTGATTGAGAATTGAAAGGTCTTATTTCAAGTCCACTTGCTTGGAAGTGAATTGGAAGCTACATCTCCCAAAGAACATGGAAGGTTGCATCTAATTTGGAAAAGAAGTACCCCACACTGAGGCAACCTATTTACATCCTAGTGGATTCATGTCATTTGGGAGGGTAATGAGAAGAACATTACAAAAACCCTGACTTTCTCTTCTATAGCTATCTGCAGCATAATATTAAAAATAGTCATATATTCAGATATCTGTACTATGAATTGTTCGTGGGGCTAATGTTTTGGAGGCTTTTTCCCTCACGGCTAAGACTTACCCAGATTTTGGTAAGCCATCTGTCAAATGAAAGAATATTGAGCTCTTTCCAAACTGCAGGGATAGTAATTCCAGTAGTTAATAACAAAAAATGAAATAATACATACTGAGCTAGGCTAGCAGAGTAATTATCAGCTCTTAAAAAAGCTAAAGTAGAGGATAATAAGCAACTTATTTAAAATGAAATTATATATTTTTCCACCAATGACAGACAGTTTCTGGACAATACCACCACATATGAATCTGAGTACATTTGCCCACATTCTCTTAAACATAAGTCATTGCTGACAATGACACTAACAGTATAATAGGAACATCCTCAATCCGCTTAATGGATGAAATTCAGTTTGTGCAGAGAGCCTGAATGGAGCTAGGCAAGAAATATGACCATTGCAATTTTAGATAATAAAATAACAAGGGATTCAGAATATGCTCAGAGAATGTAGGCTCAAATTCCTCTTGAATCTGACACATTACTAGTCAAACACTTATTTTTCTTTAATAATTTTCAGAATTTATACTGTGGGCATATAGCCATCAAAACAAAGAAAATTAATTGTTGTATGTTGCATGTTGCTGTAAATTGTCCCTGAACCGCAGGAGTTGAACATACATATGTCCCCAAAGCACCATTTTTTTTTCCTTCTCTGAAATTTATTTTGATTTTTGGCACCATCTTTCCATTTTTTCCATTCAGGATTTGGATATCAGACTGTGCTGAGCACCTCATATAAAATTTTTAACCCCTGCTGAAGCCAAGGCTTTTGAGGTGACTCAATAGCAGAGGGAAATGCAGGTCTGGGGCTGATTCTGGAAAGAGCATTTCTGAGCAGACTCATCTGCCACTGACCTCTAGAAGAGGTGAGGACGTGACTGTGTAACACAGCATAGACCTTTGCAGGGAGCAGGAATGTGTGTCTGGCTGGGGGAAAATTTAAAGGTTTGGAGAACTGGACCTCTTTTGAAAACATTATTGATGTTATTTTATTTAAATACTATTATTATATATCACTGAAGAAAAAAATGCTTTCTTAACTCAGAGGTATAATTCCACTCTTATCTCCATGTATATAGCATGTTACATAACATCTCTTTTGCTTTTAGAAAGGAACTGATTTTCCTAGATTTGGGTTTTAGGATACAGTAAAAATTTCATAAACCTTGCTTTCCTTGCTTTTTTCATTGAAATTGTTCTTTTTCCATTGAAATTCCTACTTAGCAAATTGTAATATTTTTGTGCTTTCATTTGTATAATGGAAGTTACATAGACAATCAGTTCGAGATGCAAAAAGGAGCTTTGAAGTAAATGCAGCTGGACATATTTTCAAATATTTTCCCAATGCTATAAAAACTGGGGATTTGTAAAACAAGGTGTTAAAATGTTAATGATCTACTGCAACAAAAAAAATCGAAAGCACCAACCCCATTATAAAGGAACTTCATAAGCTATATGGAGCTTTGGAAATTAGAAAACATCCATTCACACACTTGTGGTGAAGCAGATGTGAAACTTAAATTGAATCCACAGAAGATCACTTCCTGCATAGCTTACTATACTGATATTTCCTGGAACAAGCTCAACCAGTTTCTTTCAAAGTTAAGCCAAGGATAGGCTTAATTCTGAGCTACATCAAATATTTTTGTGGTGTATCTTGAAGTCAGTGGAATTACACTGGAGTAAACTTGGTATAAGAGTCCTTACATTTAAGTTCTGGTACATATAGATTGTTTTAGAATAGTTTATCTAGATTGTTTATGAGGGACTTTTAAGGACATTTTCTTATAAAAAATATTTCATTTTCAACACTGATGTCAAAAACTTTCTGTGGCATTCAGTCTTTTGAGCTAAAACTCTTATTCATGGACTCATATATATTAAAATTCTGTATTTCTGTTACAGTAATTTTTTTTGGAGAAGGATCGTAAACACACAGGAGTTCTCAGTAAGAAAATGGCTGAAATTTAATTTTGGATGGGGATACAGGAAGCAAATGTTATGAAAACTGCTTCCTCCTGTTGCAATTGTATTGGCTTACCATCTCATCTTTTTAAGGACTACAGAAGTTATGTCCAACTACAGTCACTACCTTTTGTCATAATGTTGAATCCTCTTACTGAAATACACTGAAATGCGTGATCTTTTCCAGAATAGCTGTTATTACACACTGCTGAAATACCAGGATTTCAGTTTCCAGAAGTATTCTCTTTCTATTTAAATTTTCTGTCTTTTGATACCTATACTCGTGCAATTTTAGGCTTCTACTTTATTGATTCCCAGTCCAAATCAATACCATTTGTTTTAAATTATTGCAGAGCTTATATAACTCTTTCCCATGCCAGCATGTTATACATTTAAAATAATGAGTTTATTTCCTTGTTTTCTTTTTTCTTTTCTTTTTTTGCTTTTTTTTTTTGAAAACCACATGAATCAGACTATTTTAGTCCTTGTATGAAAAGAGCTCAGTTCCCTTGATAATTCTGACAATTCTCTCATATAGCTCTCCCAGTCTGAATTTTTTGTCTTCCTGAACAGAATGACTAAAATTTCACATGATATTCCTAAGGATATCACCACTGTGACGTGACTATTTTTATAGATCAAATACAAATGTCCCCACTGATGCATCCTGCAGTCTTTTTTTTCAGCACCAAATGGATGCTTTGGTCTTGTGATTGCTAATGTAGTTTTTTTCCTTCACAAATTCCAGAACTGAATTCTCAATTTATAGCCCAAAGTTTTGGGTATGCATGTACATAAGACTTATACTTTGAGCTGATATATTTTGTTCTGTTTACATGATTCCTATACTTAAAGTTGCCTAATTTTTTCCCCTCAGTTTTTAATAGTTTTAATAATATTACTATTATTTGTCTCCATTTTGTCTCCCACAGAGGTATCATCCGAGCATCACCTTTGCGCACTCTATTGTTTTTACTGTGGATATCATTATGAAATCTTATGGAACACTCCACAATTTTGCAGCATCACTTCTCAATCCCCATGTACAGCTTAGCAAAACTGACACAAGCTGTTGGCACTTGGAATGTTTGCACAGGAAAGAACAAAAATGTCTCATTGAAATGCACACAGCAAAATTCTTGAGAATCCCTGAAGAAAACCTGCATTGAATACCAGGAATAACATTGAAAAACCATTAGCTGTGAAGTGTTCTCTGTGCTCACTTTTCTTCTAAACCTTATGACATATTGTGTTTTATTTTGTTAAATTGACATAACATGTAGCATAGTAAATGTTACATAGCAATATTTACATTCCTATTGGGAAGGTAAATCTTACATTTCCTGCTTAGGATTCCCTAGGACACTCGGGTATATGCTTAATTTTATTCATGTGAGTATTCCCGGTGAAATCATTGAAGTTACCTTAGGCAGGAAGTTATGCACAGATATGTCTTTGTAAGATCCAGGTATTGTTGAAGTCGACTCAGGAACCCATAGACTGGTCCAAAGGAGATGGCCATTGGATGTTATAATGTATTAAACTGAAAGCCTCAACACAAAACAACTACTTAAATAATTTTGGCACCTTTACTTTGCCTCCATAGCTAATGCTGAATTATCTATCATCCTGAATTACTTACTTGCCAGCTTCAGGTCGTATGACTTTTTGAAATAAGCAATATATGTTCCTAGTCATCACAGGTTACCAGAAGAGGTTCAGAGCTAACAAAGAATGTTCATTTAATTTATATAAATGAATAACTTGGCTCAGATTGTGAAACATCTTTGGTTTCCTTTTCTTAAATGAAAAACACATTTTTGTCCATGCATTAATAAATAAAAGCATTATCATAAACTAGCAAGTTCTTATACAGTCTGCAAAGTACTGCATTTCAATGTACTGTAGGCAAGATAATGGATGAATAACCACTAGTCCTACCAGCACTCCAGATGTGGACATGGAATTGATAGGTATGGAAAGCTAAAAAAAAGATGAAAATTTTCAAATGGAGTTTTAAGAAGCTGTTAGGAAGTGGTAGAAGTAAAACCCTGATGCCATTATACTGCCTTGAGAGAAAAAGAATTAAAAGAATAGTGACTGAAATAGTTTCCTCTTTCTTTTGGTTTTGAAAAAGAGGACAAGCATGTGATATATGGGAACATAGCAGGACAGCAAACAAGGGATTTTATGAGATATGAGCAAAACGCATGTCTAGTTCTGCTAGAAGCAGCTCTTGCTGAATTCTTCTGTTCTGCTTTAGAAACAAAGTAATGAAATATTTTGTGACTGGAACTGTCTCTCTCTTTCATGACTGC
Organism: Aphelocoma coerulescens; assembly: GCF_041296385.1. Taxonomy (NCBI): domain Eukaryota; kingdom Metazoa; phylum Chordata; class Aves; order Passeriformes; family Corvidae; genus Aphelocoma; species Aphelocoma coerulescens. The sequence goes on from NC_091013.1 coordinate 79,237,545, forward strand.
AATGGTGAGTACAGACTGGGGATTCTCATAGGGGTGACAAATGCAGATTTATCAGGTTAGAAGTGGGTATATCCTTGTTGCTGTTGAATGGGTGTCTGGGTTGTAGGAGAGATCCTCAGTGTATTAGAAACATAAGAAAACTGCAAATAAAGTCTCTAAAATAGCTGAGAGGTGGGACTAGATGTACCACTGACACCATTTGCTGAGTGAGGAGGCACCTCATTTCTCCCCATGCTGAAATATCACCCAAGAGGAGACAAGTAGAACCTGAGCAGACTTGTCAGATTGGGAAAGTCACAAACTGACAGTAGGGATGAGGAAGGGAAGAATAAGTATGTTTCTGCTAAATAATTCCCAGATAGATGAAAATTCAACAATTTCAATCCCGTCTGTCACTTTATGTCATTTTTGCATGTCTAAGACAACAGAGAATGATGCATCATCACTGATCAAAATTTTGGTGATATTGCCCTTTAAAACAAAGCCTGGCTTGGGAGATTTTGAAGAACCAAAGCTAAAGGGAAGATCAGAATCACACCAAGACTCTCAAAAAAGTTTTGCTTTCCTCAAAATTTTCACACTAAAATACATATCTAAGAGAGCAGTCCAGTGTCTTCATTTGAAATATTTAAATCCCAGAAGCCATAGATGTATTCAATTTCTTCACCCAAGTTAAAACTTAATTAAAACTTATTTATTGAGAACTAAGCACTTTTAAAAAAATATAAGTACCTGAGCTTTGGAATTGGATTTTATATTCTATTTTGTTCACTCCTTTGAGTCAAACATTTGTTCTTTTACCACCAAGAACCATTCAGATGATGTTATGATATGACAACTATCACGACGTACAGGTCTCACCATTTTTCACCCCACCCTGGATGTTGACTCAGTTCACTACACCATCCACACTTTTGATCTAGCCCATAGCACTCAGAATGAATCTTGACATCCCTTAGACCCAGCATCTCCTCCAAGATGCTGAGGTCAAGATAAAAGTGTCCCCAATATGGTTCTAAATATTAGGGCTACAATCTAGCAGTGACCTGCAAAGTTTCCCATACTTACCATATCTGTCACATTTGCACCCTGCTTTGTGCAGATCAAAATCACATGCAGTGACTGTGTGGTTTTTCAGGGTTTTTTTTATGCCCCAGTATTCTACTTGTTGTTTTCTAGATATTCTAGTTTGATGATGTCTTTGTCATAGTGTACTGTTCCAAGTAAGACTTCAGGAGGAGTAAAAAGAGAACAGGTTGGCTGCCTCATTTTGTTTACACAGAGCATACCAAAAAAGTAAAGGCAAAAATAGCATTTGTTTTTATGAACCTGTATACATCTCATACCATTTTTTGTTAACCATTGTTTTGCCTTTGTGACTTGTCTGATTTAATGACTTTGGGTCCATTTCAAAAGCTGCCTTTTTATTCTCATCCTGATCTCCGTCTACAGGGTTTGCTAGTCCTTTTTATACCTATGTGGTATCAGCTGCAAACAGCACAAATTAAACCTTTATACCATTTTCTATTACTACAGAAAATATCAAATATAACTGAGCTCCAAAGAGTCCCCCTAGAGCTTTTAAGATGCCTTGAAACATTGGTGATAAGTACATGTTATCTGTGATTTTTTTTCTGGCCAATTGCACACCTATATGATGAAAATTTCCTCTTCACCTCACTTTCTCAGCATGCTTCTGAGAATCACATAATCACAGAATACCATTTGAGACAGTGCCAAGAACTGTGCTGAAGTCAAAGTATCTTGTATTTACCACCTTTTCCAATGCTTGTTTGGCTTGATTTACTCTGGAAGCACTAATGTTAGATAGTTTTTATCACTGTCTTACCTTCTAGATACTTAAACTGATTGCCTAATGATTTGTTGCAGGGATTAAATTTAAGTGCCGTGAGCTATAATTTTCCATGTCCTCCATACTCTCCCTTTCAAGGATAAATAATATGTTTGGTATTCAGTTTTTCACAATTCTTAAACATAATTGCTAGTGATTCAGCTATTACATTGCCTAGCTTCTTTACGGCCCTAAGGTCAATCAGGACTTCCTCATTTGGATACATTTATCTCATCTAAAACATATTTAGCCCAGGTGGGGAGTTTTTGCATGCTTTATTTTTTAAAATAATGTATTTAACAATCTGGAGTCGTGTATCCTCACAGTTTTTTGAATCTTTTATGCAACAGAAAACATTTTCATATACAATTATATAGAGATCACTGTCTCCTATATATTTGAAATTAACTTCTGGACCATGTCTTTTTCTTTGTAAACGTGAAGCAAAATATCTACAGGCTGAATGCAGTACAGTTCATAGCAAGGGTGACCTCCCTAACCTGACAATACTTCAGAGTTTGTGAAATTGTCCAACTTAAAAGGCATTGAAACCCATTAGTCTTCAAGGTACATACAAAACTCTGAGTTTTAAAGACAAGACTTTAATCCTCAAAAGGCAAATCAGAACATGACCCCATTGCTCCAGCTGCTGGCTTGAACACCTCCTTTAGTTTCTATTTTTTTTTGATCTTTCATCCTTACTCTTTCTGCCAACAATCCTCTTGGGGCTATCACTGTGTTTCTCCCAGACCACAGGCAATGCTGATGAGATGTTCTATCAGGAACAAAAATTAAATGCTCAAGGACATATTTACCAGCTTTGATCTGTGCGGCTGTTGGTGGTTGTTGTGATGCTGTCTCCAGAGGAGGTAAAAATTTCTTCCACACAGAGGTGTATTGTGCTGGGACTGTAGATCTCTCTTATGTGCATAACTTGGCAAAGAAGATGACCTCCTTCCCTTGATCCCTCCCACACACTTTCTTTAATGCTCATAAAAGTCTTGAATGCATTTTATCCTTGGAGTCAACACTTTAAAAGGAAGCACTGGAATGACAAGGTTTCTCTTTTCCTGAAGCATGAGAATACGGCTAACTTGAAAGAGTTTACATAGATTGCTCCCTTTCTCTTAGCAGATGAGAACTACTTGACTGCATGAGAGTATTACAAATCTTTTCCATAAACTAAATGTTTCAGCTATAAATATAGAGTAGGTGGTGTGAAAAGGAAAGCATGCAGCTGCACTGAGGTATGTCACTGGCATACCTGAATCCTATAGCATCAGATGAAATTATACGAACCCAAATTATGGAAAAAACACATCTCTTACATAGGTAAGAAATTCCTCCTTGAATCATGTGTGACCTTCCAAAGGGCTATAACCATTTCTTGTCCAATTTTATTGACAATGGTGGAAGTGAATGTGATAAGTCAAGGTACAGCAAGCACTGTTCGTGCTGTGCAAACATTACAGATGTAGGTTAAAGCCTGACCTACAAAAATGACAAAGGCAGGAAAAATTCAGAATCACACACTCAGCAACTTGAAAATATGCAAGAAAAATACTTTTGCTATGTGGACATACAAAATACGCTGAGAACTACAACATACCTCTAAATATGGCTATAGTGAATTTACTTCTTAAAAACCAGATTTTACCTTAAGAATTACTGTAGCTTCTATTATAAATAAGTGAATGGAGCTATTTTCTCAGATATTGCTGTTTTCAATGTTGCAAAAATCTCAAACCAGTTCCAAATATTCAAAATACTTCTTAGGTTTCTGCTGTGCTGGAAGGCTAACTACAGTTGAAGGATTTTAGTAGCCGAACACAGCAGTTCCTCTATTATTTAAATCTGTCTGCTTAACTCTTTGGAAATTTCTCGGTTGCATGCTCTGTGTTCTGAGCCAGCTACCTGATGAACCAAAATTCCATGAAGGTTTATCTGTAGATTGATATGTTGAAGGTTAAGAACTTTACTATAAAATGAAAAATAAAAATACTATAATATAACAATTTTTTTCTACATAAATAACTTGCAGATGATTATGTTTCATTTAGATCCATAATAAATCTATATCTTAAAATTTAAAAACCCTTCAAGACATGGGACTTCCATCTTCTATGCAGCTCTAGTAGGAAGTATGTGCCTGTGTTAAAGAGCTAAGTCACCTTGAAAACAAAAACTTACAGAAGGCAATAGAAGAACAAGGAGCTCTGTTATAGAACATTCCACTTGCTATAGAACGTGGTATCGCCATGTGTTGCTTAGTGACGAGCCTGAGCAGAAGAAAGATTACTCCCTATCTCCCACCTTATTTTTGCAGAAAGAATCCTGCCTTTTCTCCACTGCTGCTCTGGGACAACTATTAGCATTAATAGGTAATACCTGATAACATGATAGGCTATATAAAGCTCTTGCACAGTATCAATCAGTGATTTGAAAGCAGGCAGTACCACATCCCAAGCATGGTTGATCAGTGTTTTGCCATTACTTAATGACTACAGAAGAAGGGAAAATCACTTTACAAAAAACAGGTTTAATATGAAAATGGGCTTTTCAGGGAGACAGCTGTAAGGAGAAAGTGCACCAGTGTGTTAAGTTATTCTAAGAGTGAACCCACTTTCTTCATTTCAAAAAGAATATGTAGAAGACATTCATGCATGATAGAAAAAAACCCTGTTTGTGCCTAATGTAATGGAAAATTTGGGAATTATTCATGCATGTGAATATGCACGCAAATCTGACCCTGGTGATACTACCAAGGTCAGTGCATGGTGATATGCTGAGTAAGTGCTAATCATTCAGCCTGAAATGTGACTTTATCAGAAAAGCAATTTTGTGAAAAATCTCATACCATTCCCTAGTTATTCTTCTCCCGTGATCTCCATGCCGTGCTTTTTCATTTGTCAAGTTTACATTCAGGACTTTTCCAGCTAAAACCTCTCCTTGTCAATCAAATCGTATTTCTGCCTTGTGCAATGTTAATGCATCTGAGGTAACAACTTAAAATTACTCCAGCTCTAATAGGGGAGTGACATTCTCTGTAGAACATTAACAGCTAAATCAAAGTGTGGCACAGTGGTAGAATTTGAAGTACTACTTAAATTTCAAAACCGAGCTCTGTACTGAAAATGGGCCATACAAGGCCAGAATAAAACTGAATGAGAATGATCATAAGTGTCTTGCTACATACAAACTGGGGTTTTACAGAAAGGAAGAGCTCATACAAGAGGATCTGGAGAATGTAAGTAAAGGAGAAGATAATATAATAACAAAAGGAATTGGGAGACATTTTCCTTAACAACAGCAGAAATGAAGATTTTTTTGTTTCTTTGAGAACCCTAGAAACTTCATGACACCACAAGGCACATAAGACTTAAAAGCCCTTCTTTTAGACCCACTGCAACCATGCTGGCAAAACCAATGGGGTATGGTTAAATTACCTTTTCTCTACTGTCTGATTAGAGCAAGTACACCTACAAGTTCATGGTTTAGTTATCGTTGCTGTTTCCTTGGCCCACTTCAAAATCATCTTCCTGGAAGAACTACAGAGACAAAAAAAAAGGGGTTCCCTTTGCTAAATATCACCTTTTTTGTGCAATAAATGCTTTTTCACCAGTAAAGGATCAGTGGATTAATGTTCACTTGAAATATGAGGTCCTATGTTCCTTTATTCATGATAACCTCTGCAGTAATTCTCATGAAGCAGGTGATGAAACTGGAATTTCTTACTCAACATGAAGTGACAAAATTGCAAAGTTCTGACCTGTTTCTGTAATGTCTGGAAGAACTATCAGATAATTTTAAAATGGAGATTTTAAAATTTGGGATACTCCAGTTCTAGAATTTTTACCAGCAATGTTTACAGCTTATCTATTTATTAACACCCAGAAAGGACTGTAATTATTGGGATATTAAAGCCAAAGACTAGAAATTAATATGGACTAATTGTGGACTTTAAGGATGTACTCACCATCATACTATAACATGTTAAGCACCAGATATCTGAGCAGTTATCAACAGTAACCCCAAACACAACTCTTTGCAAAAATCCAAAACAAATTTATTGCCATCGCCATTATGTGTACTTAAAGAAACTGTGTGAGATTAATAAGATTCCCAGCTGAACAATGAACAGAGAAAAAAGATGCTCAGCCAAGGCAGCAGGCACAGAATAGAAGCTCTGATTCTTTGACCCAAGCAATTGCTTCTTTCTTTATCTGATTTGATTTTCAGCTATCACCTTCTCCCTTAGCTGTGGTCCAGCATGATAAGAGGTGTAAGCTGAGTGTTGGAGGTAAAGTTTACACAATGAATGAAAGGAAAAGGTTGAAAATTTTTGTGTAAGAACATTTTCTTTTCTGTGCAGTTGCCAACACTTTCCTTCAAAGAAACATCCTCCGATATGCAGTCTACAGCCTTCACCTGTTCAAAGGATGCATCTAGGGAACAGAAAACAACATGACATGATTAGAATACTGGCCATGCAGCCACTCTACAAGGCACATTCTGTTTTGTTGTTCGCATTGTCCTGAAAAAAAATATTTATAAAATTAATAGAATAACTTGAAAAAATATGAATTTGTCTGAGTAAATTCTGTAAGTAACAGAAAAATCTAATTTTAACTGTTATACTTAAACTAGTACTTTCGGCTGTAAAACTGATACCTGCGCAGTATTTGAACATAAAACATGCAGAGACTTGAAGTCAAAATATATTGGAACTATTTGGCAAGGTAAGCTATAATACAAATCAGTGATGTGAGCAAAATACTTTCCAAGAAATCATTGCATTATTATTACTGTAAAACATAGATAGTATTAAAGAATAAAACAACCTTAAAGTCAGGTGAGACAGATGAATACTGCAACAGTTCTAAAAGATGAAATAAAAAATAGTAAAAAAGAGGAATGAAAAACATTATTTAAGCCTCTTTGCTGTCACGAAGGTTTGCAATAAAAAAATCAAAATTAATTCTGGAAATAGGTTTTTCTAACTATTTGTAAAAGATTATTTTTAAAAAATGGGTTTTGATTAGATTTAAAAAACAAAGAAAAGTAAAAATTATGGACATTCTGTTTTGTGAGAACTGGAAAAATGCAATAAATTACTCTGCTAGAGAGCATGATGAAAGGGGACTGTGTGTAGGGAGAGATCAGAAAGGTTCTTACCTCTTTGAAGCACAAACCTAGACTCATTCTGCCAGAAAATTTCCCCTGTACAAGAGAACATCGAAAAATAAATGCTTTTTTAATGTGTGGCTCTGTTTTCAATTATACAGGAAAAGTGCATTTCCAAAGCCCATTTATCTTGAGTATGACATTGTCACCCTGTGCTGTTGGTTGCAGGGATGCAAAGAAAATATTGATTAGAAACCAACAAACCAAAAGTTTGCTTTCCTTGGTTTAGGAATTTTGGATAAATAAACTGAAGTGCAGTGGGAGAAAAAAAACTTGTATGACTATGCTCCATGAAACTGAATAAGAGAAACTTTTTCAAAGCAAACTCACTTAATTAACTCTTCACTGGGTTCTCAGTTAATCTGTGCAAAATCAAAACCTTTTTGAGTAAGATCAGAGTTTAGATTATGCATGAATGGGAGCTGACCCAGAAATCCTAACAGAGCTATTTTGTCCCTGCTGGAATGGGCTCACAAGCATCATAACTGTCCCTAAAAATGCAAAGGAGAAAGGACATACAGACATTGTGTTTTCATTTCACTCAGGTTAATGGAAGTCTTAACAATGTGATGGTGGTGCTTACTCTATAGGTAGGTGATCGATGTGCTCAAGAGTGTAATTATCTAGGCACTTAATGATAGCCCAGTTTGTGAACAAGTACTCCAAATATTTTACCTAATAAAATTGCACCTTTGAGGTGACAGCCCTGATGTATTTCACGTGGGCACACGCGGACGTGGTTTACACTCTATGAGTTGTTTTCAACAGATAACTGAAAACAGACAGAACTACCTACTAAGTGTGAGCTTCTTAGTTACAAATGAAGTGTCTCATTATGTTCCTCTAGGGATACTCTTAGGGGAGTTTTTACAAAAACTCCTCCAGGGAAGTTGTCCTCCTCCAGGGAAGATATTTCTGGCCAGAAACAGCAGTGCTCCTGTAGTCCACCCGTCCAAGAACTGTTATGAATAGGTACCAGGGAAGAAAGAAAAATAACAAATTAAGAATATTATGGCTTAGATAACAGAAGGGAAAGCAAGACATCCAGACTCTACCAGAGGGTGAAAAACCTCTGTTCTAATTCTTCCTGCCATGCTTAATTATTTATATAAAACAAAATATCTTTATTAAGAACATTTTTCTAGTTCAGAAAATGCTACAATAAATTTGACTGCAGTCCTAATATGGGTGAAATCCTTCCCAGAAAAGGATTTAATTCAATGGGAACCTCCCACATCTCACATTAATTCTGTATTCGTGGGACTGTGGAAAAAAAGGGAGATGATTTTTAGTCATGGAATATTTGTGAATCTTCTGTTTTCTTCCCTCCCATCTGAAGCCATCTGGCCAATTCAGGTAGTTTACCCACATTACACTATTTTCCCAAGTGAACAAAGAAGAAATTTCCCAGATTTGCCAGGATAGCACTCCTAGGAAAGAAGATATTTCTGAGACACTGCTCTTGCCTTGGAAGAGCTGTTGCTTGAACCTGGTTTTCTCAGAAATTAGACGAGCTAATAAGTACTCAGAATAGGCTGTTTTATTACAAGCAAGCAACCAACTAAACCAACAACAACCCCCCAAAACTCTATGGCATACTTTCATTAATGTTATATTACAAGTCACAAACTTTATGTGCTGGAATGATAACACATTTCAAAACCTCACAAGAAAATATTCTTCATCCAACCCAGCCCTTTTCCTTAGCTTGGCCACTATTATAAATGAAAACAGCCAAGGAAAGGCTGAACTAAGTGTACCAATCAGCTGGTGGTCTGACTGGTATACAGCATCCTCATCCCTGGAGTCAGTTACTTCCTTTGTCCAGGTTCCTGCACATCTGGCCATCATATGCAACACACTGGACATCAGCACTGACTGCAGGGCAGAAACACCAGGGAAAATAAGAGGACCCAAACCAGTGTTGTAGGGGCAACTCTACAAAGTTTGACACTTTAGCAGAGTTGTAGAAGAGTGATGACTGGTCCTTCTCCTTCCCAGCTTCTCACCTTCTTGTCATCTCTACCTGCAGGTAATGCCAGGCTCATCATGGTACCACTGCTCAGTGGTTAATGGTAACAACCCCTGCAGGACCTAGAGGTCTGTACCTCTGGCTGGATGACATGCTGGAGGTGTCCCGGACTCATTAGACTCTGTGAAGGCAGAGGGGAGGAAGAAAACTGAGTTCAGCACAGCCATGGCTTTACCATGGTATCAGTGTAGCAGGAGAGCTGGATACAGCTCTTTCCCTTCCAGCCACGAGCACTATCCAGCATGACATAATTCAGGTCACATAACCAAACGAATCACAGAATTGCAGAATCTCCTCAACTGGGAGGGACACACAAGGATCATTGAAGTCCAGCTCCTGGCCCTGCACAGGACATCCCCAAGATTCACACCATGTGCCTGAGAGTGTTATCCAAATAGTTGAACAGGCTGGTGCTGTGACCACTTCTTTGGGGAGCCTGTTCCAGTGCCTAACCACCCTCTGGGTGAAGAACCTTTCCCCAGTATTCAGGTTGACACAGCTTCAGGCCATTTCCTCAAGTCCTGTCGCTGGTCACCACAGAGAAGAGATCAGTGTCGGCCCCTCTGTTTCCCCTCAGGAGGAAGCTGCAGACAAATATGAGGTCTCCCCTCAGTCTCCTCTTCTCCAGGCTGAACAGAGCAAGTGACCTCAGCCACTCCTTGTTTGGCTTCTCCTCTAGGTCCTTCATCTAGAGGCTTCTTTGCAGCCCTCTTATAAATGCTTTCTAATAGTTTTATATCTTTCCTATATTGTAGCATGAAAGACACCAAAGCTCATAAGAGCTCTCACATCTGCAATGTGGTTGGAGCCCCTAACCTATCATAGTAGCATCTGAATCTCATCTTTTTGACTTAAATAAATGCTCAGTTTAAACATAAAATATGTAAAGCTCGAGGAGATGCAGACACTGTTTATGCACAAACAGTGCAGAGGAAAAAGCACTGCCTTTTCATCTTTTCTTTTCTAATACTAAAATCTAATCAGATTGTAATGCATACTCAGCCCTTCTCTGTCATTTACTTTTAATGTAAAGATTTATAGCTACTCTGTATTGTGCAAAGTAGTACCTGGAACTGTAAATTTATTTTGTTTTCACACTTCTTACAAGCAAAATTTGGGAAACAAACAAGGTTCTTAAAATTGTCGTGTGCGATACGGTGTGTGCATATTTTAGTAAGGAATTTATCATGGAAATGATACCACAGAAGAAATAGCATTAAAACCACGCACAGTACAAAAAGTGAATTTCAGACCTACTCTGCCTGCAGGTTTTCCTAACAGAAAATGCATTTCCTGTGTCTTGCATCCATATGGACCAGCTGAGGTACCCTGGACTGGCAAACATTCTACCTTTTTCTGGAAACAATACCAAAATTCACTGTTGACGGACAGCTGGCTTCCTTTTTTCTTCTGTCCCTAAAAAGTCAACCCTGACCCTTGGCTGAGCACTCCAGAACTCCTCTGGCCCATAAAGTCTTCATGAAACCATTAACTCACAGAAGGACTGTGAAAAAGGATTGGTAAATGGACAGGTGTGCTCAGAAAAATTTGGGGGGATTTTTCTGAATGAGAAAAAGCATCTCTGTGCTGTGTCTGGGCAGCAAAAATCTGTAATTGTGATAGAAAGACTGAAATAAAATTCCATGTGGTTTAGAGGAACAATATTGGTGAGAGAGTAAAGGAGGCAACATTTGGTATTATATGGAACATAAGTAAATAAGAATACTAGAAATCTCTCATATGCAAGAAATCTTTTGTTTTTTCTCACATCTGATGAGCCTCTACTTTCCCATGGGCAATTTTTTTTCTAACTACATTTTTTTCCCCCTACTGTTCTTTCACTATATAAAGATAAGAGTGAAGGTCAAGATGTTAATGAGACAGTATATATGCAAAGAAGAGTGAGAAATCCTGAAAACATTGCAAAACTTGAAGTCTGAGTGGATCAAAGCCAGTATACCTACAACCTCCCCCTTTAATTTTATGCAAATAAATTCAGATACATGCAAATCTATTAATTTTTAATATGTGGCCCTTTGCTCAGTAGTGTAACAGATGTGTAAATCATGGAGTACAGATATTTCTCACAAGCTACTTGCCAGTGTTGAAAGAATCTCAAATGGTTTTTCTAGTTAAAAAACAGTTCAATAATAAGAAGCTTTCAGGTAACTGAAAAATGTTCTCTTGGTGGAGACTTTTTCTTCTACTCATCTCCATATTTCTGCTTTTCCCCATATGCCTTTGCTGGTTCAAATCCCTCTTTAATATACATTTTTCCACCACACTTTCTAGAGATTATCCACTATAAATTGAATGTCTACCATGCACCCTACTCTTTGCCACCTTGTTGAACAGCCTTTTGCCATTCCACAGGAAATTTGTGTGCTTGTATTATATCACCTAATATAAACCAAGCCTCTCTCTAGAAGAATATGTTTTTGATACAGAGTCAACACTCAATAAATAACACATTTCTCCCTTCCATCTTTTAAGGTTTGCCAGTAGCAATTTACAGACAAGTCCCTCAAGAAGCCTTAAAGTGCCATAACAAATAAAAGTCCCATTTAAACAATGCATTTGAACAATACCTTGCTTCACATGTCTTTAAGATAACAAACAATAGATTTCTGGAGGGTATGGATTGTAATCCGTATAGATATAAAACCAGGACAGTTTCAGCTTATCATTTCTTTGGCAAAGAAGGCTGTTTATTTTCACAAATCTTTGCAGGCACATTTCCATATTTCACAGGGGAGGAATAAGACAGATCTACTATTGCAGAAGAGCTTTCAGCAGAGGAAATTAATCTCTTAAATGTGTTACTACTAGAGCTGGATAAGCAATTTCTTTATCGAGACAAGGATTTTCCTTATATTTTGTGCCTCAAACTCTCTTGGAAATTATGTGATTTCCTTTAATGTATTTATGTGCAATTGTCCAAAGGAATTGCCATCCAGTGTTATTCATTATTTGTTGTATATGCCTTGGTCACTTTGGTTCAAGAAACTCACTGAAAAGCCAACACCTTTTAGCACTTAGAATGTCTTTTTTGGGTATAGGCATGGGGAAAGAAGAAAAAAAATCATGTGAGAGAGCCAGGAAAAGAATTATTTTTGATTTTTCCTTGTGAAAAGTGGGATGATGGCATTTTCTTTTTCCTTAAACCAGGTCATTTCAAGGAGTGGTTTTGGAGCACGGCTGCATAAACAAGTGAGTCAGCACGATGGAGGCCAACCTCAGGCAGAGGGAAGGATGAGTGGAAAGAGAGGACCAGCCTTGATTTCCAGTGGGGTAAAAAACAAAGATGAGGAGGGATGTACTGGTGAAAAAAATCACACCACACCCTATAATGTGGAACCACTGAATTCATTGAAGTTCCTGTTCCTCCCTCTGGAATTCAATACCAAACACTAGCCTTGATTTTCTGGCCACTTGATTACAGAATTTTGTCTGAAAAAGGAGAAGGTGAGAGCAGCTCTGTGTGGTACTTTTCTATATCTTATGTAAAAAATTAAAATTTTCAGACAGCTTCCACGAATGCAGGTCAAATTCATTTGTCTTCTGCTTACCATGATTCATGAAACAGGGCTGTTTTTTCTTTTCTTTAGGGGAGTTAACTTCTCTGGTCTTCAGAGAATGCAGCCTTCTTGTAGCTCTTAGGCTACAGATATCCTAAAGAAAGGACAGTAAGAGTGTGATAATGATGATGTAAAAATGTAAAAATGTCCTGATTTAGTATTAATAATTTATTCTTTTAAATGGGACTAAGACAACGTCTAGAATAGCAATAAACAATGTAAAAATTAATCCTCAAATGTATTTCCCACCAAAGTGATTACTTTTTTCCTTCTAGTGTTACAGTTCAGAAAGCTTGATGACAGTTGCTAATAAGTAAGGACCAACAAATTACTAACAACACTTTTTATTTACAATTTGAGTATAGACTGATTCATTTCTTGAGGTGAATCTCTGAGGCCTACAAATGTCAAGGCACTGCTGGGTATGTCTTTCACACAAAGTACCACACCATATATCCCAAACAGTGTCTGCTGTGTACATGAGCAGCAAATCCCATGCTTTCTACACCGCCTAAATGCTCCTGAGCTTCTCCCTATCCTGCTTTCTCCCAACTATTGTATATGATAATGCTACCTAACTGTTATGTTTTGTTGGCTTCAATAATTGTCTTATTTTTCTCTCAGAATAGACAACATGTACTTTCCTATATATACAAATCTGGCAGAAAACTGGAGGTGAATATACCAGGAATTTTTACATGAAAAACAAAGATTGCTTTCTTCTGGCTGATGCATTTTCCTGTTACACAGTCAGCGCTGTTTGAGTACACAGAAGACACATCAGTTGGTATTCACATGAAGCACCTCCTTGCTGTCAAGGGATTTCAGTCAATTATAAATGTCTTTCAGTCAATCAACAAAATGGGTACGTGGAAATGTTCAGATGATTACTGTGGATTAGCATCCCAGCTTCCTAAAGCTTATACAATGCATTCAAAGTAGTAAAACAAACAAACAAAAAAAACCCTGCCTTCTATCTCCATATCAGGCAATTGTCCTTTGCCATTAGGTTCCAGAAGGCTGGTTTAGGGAGGAGGGACAGTGAGAGGGACAGATTTGGTGCAGATCTGGATTTATTGGAGGGTGGGAATAGAGCAGAAGACTCCCCCACTTCTCAAAAATAACACTGACAAATGTGTTAATGCATCAATATCAAGTGAATCAGTCAAAACTATGTTATAGTCGCCTCGGAGCACAGTCAGTATGATGGAAATCAGGAATGGATAGTGGAATATGCTAAAGTTTTGTGGCAGGACATGAAGAATTTGCATGCCTGCCAGTGAGAACAGTACCAGGAAAAAGTGTAGAAAAGGGAAAATATATTTTGTACAATTTCTCTTTCCTTTAAATGTGATGCTGTGCTAAGAATTCCAGCTATCATTTTATTTAATGACTGTATGTATAAAATTCACCTTATTCACAGATTCAACAAAGAATTGGACTGGAAAACCCCCAATAAGTTAAAGACAGCAATAACCAAAATAAAGGTAATGCCAAAGGCTGAGAAGCAACCAGACCTCCCTGAAAAAAGACAAAGATAAAAACAGAGCACTCCAGAGAAGTCTTGCATTACCTGATGACTACTTGAAAGGTTTTGCTCTGAGTCACATACCTCCATTTGCAAAATAAGAATCAGGCTACCCAACAGCCACTGAAAGACATATACAGCAGAAAAGGAATGGTCAGTTTGGAGGTCAACAGCCAGGTGCAGTTTTGGGATTTAAATGTCCTCAACTCTCCCCTCTGTAGGTTCAGCAGCCAGGGGTCAGTTCCTGCCACCCTTGTCCTGCAAGTCAATTCAAAGAAACAGTAATCTAACCCAGCTTTGATAGAAACCAGAGCAATTTAGACACCATGATTTCCAGTGGGAAGAGAGGGATGCTGCGTTCCTTTTTAGAATACCATTTGTATCATATCATCTAAGATGATATGATTTGGAATAGTTCAACTAGAAGAAACTTAAACTAAACAGTACTAGCCATCACTTATGCTGTATGTCTGAAGAAGAGATTTTTATCTGTCAATTTAACTTGTTGAATCTGGTGTAAAAAATAACTGCTTTTCATTTCTCATTTTACAAGCTTACAACAAATGAAGATTATGTTAAGGCCATCTGTTTATTTCAGAGAAAACTTAATGATGCAAGTAAAATTTAAATAACAAGATCCCTTCTAGGTACCAATACCAAAAGTAATAAATTAATTTTGTGTGCCTGGTCCCATAAAAGTATTATATATATGTGAAAAATTTTCACAGGAGATCATCTTGACAAAATAAATGATTCATTGACAACTTCTCAAAGAAAACCATGTTTGAGTATCCTATCAGTTTCCTAGTTCTTCCACTACAGATGAGGAAGATGGAGAATTTTGCATAGACAATGAGACATCT
Organism: Aphelocoma coerulescens; assembly: GCF_041296385.1. Lineage (NCBI taxonomy): Eukaryota > Metazoa > Chordata > Aves > Passeriformes > Corvidae > Aphelocoma > Aphelocoma coerulescens. Next base: position 79,252,582 of record NC_091013.1, read on the forward strand.
ATCTTGCTACCAAATAGCAAGACAGAATAATTTTCACTAAATGGAAAACAGGGCTGTGTGATTCTGATAAAATCATAACAGTACTATTAAGCCTGTCTTAGAAATTCTTAGTTAAGAACGTGGCTGTTCTTCTTAGTCGAAAGCAAGCTCAGAGGTAGATACAGACATCTACACCTGAGTTAATAATCTCTTGTCAGTGCAGACAAGAGGCACTTGTAGGGCACAGTTCATCCTTTTAATCATTTCCTTTCAGCTGGAAATGCTGTCCTTAATAAACAGTCCATAGAATTACTGGTCCATCTTTCTGTGGACAGCAGACTGCTCATGGGATGATAGCATCAGTGCTAATGTCACCTGAAAAAGGTTCCTAATTCTTGATGTTTTGTCGTGGGGTTTGTTTGTTTGTGTTTGGTTTAGTTTCATTTTGTTGGTTTTTTTTCTCAGAGTTTTAAGTCTTAGTACATCATCTGTCATTCTGAAGATATTTGCCAATAGCAGTTAGGAACACAGGACCCAAGATTGAAGCCAGAACACACAGCGTGCTGCTAGTCAGCGAGAAATCTCTTTATCCATTTCTTAACTTCATTTCGAGTTTCTGCCTTGTCACCTGGACTTTTGCCACATTGTTCTTCTCTCATGAAGAACAAGTGGAATAGCATCACCTTCTGGTGGCTGTGAGCATCTTGTAAGGAACTGCAGGTCATTTCATTAGTTCCTAGACTTGCTTGTGCCATCTTTTTCAGTCTCATACATATCACCATCTCCCTGAGTCCTGGATAGCTCCTTTTTATCTTTTCTAGTGAGATTTTCTGATGTTTATTTCTTTTACTCTACACCATGAATGAAGGTCAAAATTTAATTCTGTCTCCAAGAATTGGCATTTTGGATGTTCTTGCCCTGGGTGTTCCTGCAAATGTTTAGAGAAGCCTCTTCACCCCATCAAGTCTTATAACCCACACATGGACTGAATTACCACCACCAGCTGTATCTCTAGTCTTCTGACTCAACATCTCTCTCCTCTCCTCTCCTCTCCTCTCCTCTCCTCTCCTCTCCTCTCCTCTCCTCTCCTCTCCTCTCCTCTCCTCTCCGACCTCTGTGGTTCCAAGAGCTTGATATATAATTACTTGAGTAGTCCATAAAGAGTTGAAAGTTACAAATGGAAACCAACCTAAAATGCAGTGGGTTTACATCATTGTTTTGGGCCAGTCTTGTGAACTTTTAATTGGCTTACTTACTTACAATTTTTGAATACTTACAGATGGGAATACCTTCTGTGTCAGAGAGACACAGAGAGTCTTGGACCTCCATATTCAAGCTTGATGGCATAGTTGATATGAGTAAGCAACACAAAATGTCTATATCCTCCAATTTATGGGTAAAATCTTCAGAAGATAATTTACCACTTTCTACAGAAAATAATAGTGATCAATGGAAGTAGTGCAGAAGCTGGGAAAATCCAAGACATGTATAGAAAAAAAGAGATGGAATTCTTTTGTATCTTTTGGCCACCATATGACTTTTCAGGATAGTTGCTTACATAGTTTTGATGTGACATCAATGTAATGTTTTGCATATTAAATATCTGAAACACTGCGTTATATTTCTGTAGATTCAGAGCTGGAATTCAGCTGGCATACGTGACTCTCTATATTTTGTCATTAAGCCTAATCAAGAAAATGCTGCCCCATTTTCAAAAATTCAAAACACATTTCTGTTTAGGTAGAAAACCTACTATATATTTGTGTAGTGATTTGCTAAGCTGAAATTACGCAGGCCGATTACTTGTGTAATAAAAAGAAGATTGAAATAATAAGTTCTTTAAGGTCAAATCCACTTGCTGTTATCTGAGTATCTTTAGCATTAAATTGTGTAGTTCTAACAGAAGCAATATTTTAATGCACTCGTCTGAGAATGATATTTCAAGATGAAAACAAGGGAGACTGACAGGCTAATTATAATTACTTCATTATAATGACTTTGCAAACTGAATTGACATATTTTTTTCTAATTTCTGAACTGCTTTCCTCATAAATCTCTATCACATTTTGTGGGTATCCCAGCTCAAAGTGTATTTCAGTTTGCAGCTTCACCAGGATAGGGGAGCATGTTTTATTTGACATAAGACTCACACATAGCTACATTACCATCCTTTAGCACTTCCTCATGACATTTAATGGTTCTTCTGTGTGAAGAATATCAAATTTTTCAAATCCAGAGATTGCATACACTTCTCAGCAAGTACAATATCTCAGAGTTTTCTGAGAAATACCCAAATACCCTGCAGTCCTAGAAAAGCACTGCTTTGTGCAGAAACAATAGCTTGTGAAATGTGATTAAATGTGATAATGCCTTATGGCAGACATTATATGCTTTTGCTATAATCTCCCAGAAACAAAGAAAATAATCTCTGTCACAGATGTCCATCCAAAAACATGCCTATTACTTTTATTTTTGTTATGTAGTCTTTTATGTCCCACAAAAACATTTTTTAGGAAGACGCTCTACGTTTTGAATCAATATTTCTTTATGTCCCCAGGGTCCTGCTTTGCTCCTCTATTGTCACTTTGCTTTGCAGATATTAACCTTCCACATGTAGGCTAAAAAAACCAGGGACATATTTATCTTTCAATGTATAATGTAGAACCATATGTATCAAACTGGGACACAACAGTAAAAACAAACGTTTTACATGCTTGAAGTAAATAAATGTGTCCCTTGTCACAACTTAAAATTTTTTCATGATTCTTGTTGTAAACACTCACCAGAGCAAATATGAAGATTATGACAGGGTTGTGATACAGCAATTATTGCTCTATAAACTCAGTGGATATTAATTTTTTAGTAAAACAGTAAGAATAACAGTTTCATGAAGCAGAAATTCTTCACATGCACTGGTTGAGTTACAGCAAGAATCTGGAAATGCACAAGTTTCAAGTGGGAGGCACTACTCAGGTAGGAAAGGCCTGGAGGGTAGCACATGCTCTTCCCCTAAAAGGGCTGACAAAGGAGTAGAAATGAGAGGGAATTACATCAAGGCAACAGCAATCTTCCTCCCACATCTAAAAACATGAAGAAATGTGACTGAGCCCATTAAAGACCTTTATGGTCTTTAATGCAGAATTGTTAGGAGGGAACATGCTCAGATAACTCTACCAAACTCACTTGTTCATAGACAGTATTCCTTCAAATCCCTGTGGGAACAGAAGCACGTCATAAAAATCGCTAGAGAAGAACTTAAAGCAGCACATCTTAAGGACTGCAGGCCTGCCTCCCCCAAATGAGCATTAGACTTCTTTCTCAGACTGGGAGGATAAGGGTGCTGAGAAGTACACAGAAAGTTCCAAATTGCAGATCTGTTCATTCCTGGCGTTGGAACATATTGTGAACAAATCATGCTGGTTGCTTCCTTTTTCTCTTGGGAATGTTCGAACAAAATCTTTCTGGTGCTGAAACTTGAGCAATACCACTGCAAGATTACACATAAAATTTAATCCATCTAATAGTATTGGATTGGGTTTTCTCCTTTGATCTTTCTCCAATGTTATGTTCTCTCAGGAGGAGTTTGTAAAGGCTTTGTTCTTTCTCAGAAACAAAGCATATCCTTTGCATATCTAAACCATGTCATTTATTTCTTCTGGGGAGATTGTGCAGATTTGATTATACAGATAAATAATTAAGTAGACTTAAGTGAAAAGCTCAAATAACTTGAGGAGAAATGTCAAATATGGGCAAGCTGACTTCTATAGCTTTGTGGTTTACAGTGAATAAAAAGAATGATCTAAAAGGTATTTGTTCTCCACTCAAGGGCAACAGGGGAGTCATTCTTTTTGTCCAGTTGCAATAGAAAATTACTGTCTTCCTTCTGTAATACCTATTGCTCTGAAAATAAAGACAGAATAGAAAGAAAAAATGCATTCTTCTTCTGGTACTAATGAACTTTTCCATTTGTCCTACCCAGAGAAATAGGAGTACATATTATACTGACAGAATTTTTTAAAATGCCTGCGACAAAAATGGCCAATGATTATAAGGAATGCACTTGAAAAAAACTAAATATTGAGAAAAAATCATGATACAGATTTCTGTAAGATTGGGGAATGCAATTCACATGTAATGCGACTTTTCTCTGATCATTTAGATTTGCTTTCAATCTGAAACTGCAGACTGCAAAATTTGAGTTTAAGGTTTAGACAGTTACCTTGGAAGATAGAGGCTCCTCCTCAGCCTGGGGGGTATCAAACACAGAGGTGTACCCAGCAGCTAGGCTTCCCTAGACATAAAGGTATTGCCTTGGTGGAAGGAGTGTGTGTGGATGGAAGAAGACAACAAGGTCCTGTCAAAAGTAGGCAATCTGTCAAGCCAGGACTAATAGATCAGGAGGATATCAAGCAGAGAGGGTTAGGCTGCAGCAGCCCAATGGTGAGGGCATTCTGCTAGTAGTGAGGAGATCAGGGCTCTTCCTGCAGCCTTGCTGTTTTTTCTCTGAAGCTCTTGCTTGGGCCTTCATTCCACTGACAAAGGAAAACAAGAAATAAAGTAATATATCTTTCTTGTCAGAATGGATTGCTTCCTCAACGGAATGACAGCACGTGTTGACAAACAGAAGCCAGGTGGTATAATATATGAGGTTTTACTGTGTGCACTATCTCCTGAAATTTTGTTTATAGCATCATATTGTCACTGACAGTAATATTGACATGTAGGCTGAAAAACAGTTGCTTGGTGGAAACAAGGCATAGTGAATAATGATAAATATCTATCCCAAAGGCAGATGGTACATGTTGAGTGCTGTGTGGGTCACCTTTCTCTTTGGACTTACTTAACATCTCATTGAACATATTGAGAAAGGACATAAATAACATGGCAGGCAAATCTGCAGATGATAGCACACAGGGCATTTTTATGAGAATTAAGAATCTACAATTCTGTGAAGGTCATGGCATGGTGAAATTCATTGGGAGGACAATGCAGGTGAAGTGGGAAAATATAAATGGATATTCATGGGGGAAGAGAAATCTGAAAAGTCAGTAATGCAGAGAGAGATATAAATTCCCAGTCCAGACTTCCTCTAATGAAATATGCCACGCCTATTCTGTTTCACTAAGCTTTACCACACATCAGCTTCGAAAGTATCCCTCTTTCCATTTACCTCTGCCAAATTTGTGCCAAATGCTATCCTCCTTTCATGTCTATTCCTGTTTCTTTCTCTTTGGTTTCTTTTCTTCTACCCAAATGCTTCAGATTTCTAATGTCAGAAGTTTTATCTGGGCAAAGAAATTATTCCACCACACCAGTTCCATGGTCAGCACCCTCTATAATGCAGAACTGTGAAGTGCTTCCTCTTCCCACTGTCTCCTTTGTTTTATTTGTGAGGCTATGTTAGTCTGAAATTGAGGGAGAATAAAAGCATCTGGACAGAGTGAGCTCCCTCCCTCCAGGGGAAGATATTAAATCATCTAAGGGCCCTAACTGCAGCTTGGATGTTTTAGATGAGGCAGTCTCATCTCTTCCTTTGGCATTTCTGACGTGTTCGGTTTCTTGATTGCTTATATAATATTGAAGGCATTTGCTCCTCTCGTTCTCCTGTCCTTGCATAATGATGCTGTATCTGTAATCACACAGGCTATTTATTTCATTCCAGTGGTCACTTTTCGAAGTGATTACCAGTGATAAATTGGGATTTTTCATTTAGTGTTACAAAGTACTGAGAGCTTTGGCCATTTTTGCTTAATCCTAGCAAAACAAGGGCCAGATCAGGTTTTGGCTTTGTTCCAAATGTTATTCATCAGGAAAAGCTGTTTTTATGACAGCAGTCATAAGATAAAATCAAGTGATTTCACAAAATAAACATGAAATAAAAATACATTATGTTAAATAGCCTGATCTGGGATAAGTTAAATTCCTTACAATGTGTTCATCAGCTTATGATTTGTTTTTCTTTCATAAGAATACATGTGGAACTGTGATCAGTGACAACTATACATTTTAGAATTGATCATTTTCTCTGTTAATAGGCAAATTTCTGATATTTTCTGAGCTAGTTTGTTTTTAATTGAAATTATTTTGTATTTTCAGTCAAAGTTTTTTACAATCTGGAGGTACTATATTGTGATACACAAAGAAAGTCATAGCAGTGCCATTCTTTTCAAGTATGTACCACAATATGAATTTCATCCGGTTATTTCATATTTAAAGGGCTGCACTGAAGGTATGATAACAGGAAGGGCAGTAGGAACATAGACAATCTTCTAAATCATAACAGCAGGAATCCAGTTAAGGCTTATGAAAGTGATGAGATAATTATCACCATCCCGTACAATTTCCCATTAGGGAATAATTCTGTAGCATGTGTGGTGCCAGGGTTGTGAAGTTACCTGCATAGATCAGGAGTAGCAAAACCGCAGGGGCGGTGCTTTTACAGAGTTAGGAGAGGGTGGGGGTAGAGCAGTGCACTGCACTACAAGAATTTTACTCATCACTTACTAAAACCAGATCTCAGCAATGTCATTCTGCTCACTGTCATAGGAGAGCAGAACGAGGGAAAGCAAGATCAAAACTTCAAAGTAAATAGGCATGGCTTATTTATATTGTATGTAACTTTGCATGAAGAATTACTTTGACACATTTTCACAGAGGCCAAAAAGAACTATGAAACCACCCAAACCTATCATTTCAGCTGTCATGGGGCACCGTTCTTAAGTCAGTTATCCTGTCCTGAGTCCAACAAGCAATGCATGTTTTGCTAGGAAGACCAGTACGTTATTTGTCCTGTAGAAACAGCAGGGCAGTGTGAGATGCCACCAGAAAAGCCAGGCAGTTTTCTCAGACGTTCACAAGCAGTCAGCAGTGAATTTAGAAGAAGAAGGCAAAACATAGGTAATATTTTCTGATCTAACATGAGAAAAACCCTCTCCTTCCTGGCCCTAAATCTGGCCATCAGCACAGCACTAAATTTCTCAGGCTGTCCAGCCAGAAGTACGAAAGAAAATTTGCTCTGCCTCATAGCAGTAGTAAATACCCTTCCAGTGTCCTCCTTCTGGCTCCTGCCCATCCTCAGCACTTTGAAGGACCACAGGAATTAATGGATTTGGCCCATACAGTGTATTGAAAAGCAATCCTTTTTAGCGTTGGCAGCGGAAATGACTGAATCCCTGGGGCATTCAGTGCCTCAGTTCAGTGATGACAGTGTTCTGGGTGATGCAAGGCAAGGCAGAGCTTCCTCTCTTCTCTGGCCTGTGAAGGACAAGCAGAGCTCATTCTCCAGATTGGAATGGGGTTTTGAAAAGATATGTGGAAAAATAATGGGATACATCCAGAAGGCAGGAAACCAAGATTTTATTCTGAGTTTGATTGCTTTCTTGAATAGTAAATTGCCCACTCCCAAGATTTTATTTTCATTTTCTTCACACTGTGGTTGTCATAATGCTGAAATGCTCAGGAATATCTTAAAATAGAACTTCACAGAAGTAAGAAAGATTAGTTAGAGCTCAGTGATTGAGTAGTTTTTTATCTTGAGAAAAATAGGAAGGATGGCAGTAATAATTATGATCAAATCCAAATTGATGATGCGGACTGTTAGCTTTACCACAAGCAATGTGGAATGCCAAGACTTCACACCTGGATCAAAAGTCAGAGAACTTACACAAATCAAAAACAGTAAAGGAAGAGATATGAGGTGTTATAATGGGTTTGGAACTGTTTTACTCCCTAGGCTGATTCAGTTCAAAGACCTGCCTTGTTCTTGTTCTTGTTCTTGTTCTTGTTCTTGTTCTTGTTCTTGTTCTTGTTCTTGTTCTTGTTCTTGTTCTTGTTCTCCTTCTTGTTCTTGTTCTTGTTCTCCTTCTTCTCGTTCTTCTTCTTCTTGTTCTCCTTCTTCTCCTTCTTGTTCTCCTCCTCCTCCTTCGTTTTTCCTCTTCTTCTTCTACTACTTCTTTCTTCTTCTTTCTTTCTTCTTTCTTCTTTCTTCTTCTTCTTCTTTCTTCTTCTTTCTTCTTCTTTTTTCTTCTTTCTTCTTCTTTCTTCTTCTTTCTTCTTCTTTCTTCTTCTTTCTTCTTCACTTTGTGTGTCTCTCTCAGAAGATCATGTAAGTAATGTCTGATAGGAATTATCCAGTCTCTACCCAGGATGATACAAACATCTGACAGTATTCCCAGCATATTTCTGTAAAAGTGCAATGTAAGAACAACAATCTGTGCTAGAATTCTAGTTCAGCTGATCTCAGTTAGGAAAGACTTGCATTCTTCAAGTCCTTTCTTCATCTGACAATTGTGTAGTATCTCTCTAATGTTGTGAACTTTGCCTCATTCAGATAACATTGTTTAATGATTAATGCATTTTTGGTACAGTTATGCCCCGAACATCTTTCAGCCTTTTTTGGTATAGGAATTTGAGGGTTGAATGGAGTCCTGAACACCTCACTCCTTTTGGATGTGACTATTTTCTGTCATCTCTCCTGCAGCCCCACTGCACATTTTGTACCTCATTTGTGTGGAACCTATCCCACCAGCATGCCATTGTCTTCTCTAGAACTTACCACTTCTAGAGTTTGCATAAGCCCTTCTCAGCTGTGATCTAGCACCATAGTAACGAAGAAAAAAGGTTCAAGAACAGGCCAAATCTCCCAGAGATGAATATGAATACCGGTAAAGCAGCACTGTCTTGTATCATGTAGTCTCATTCTCCCTTTTCTAATTCTTCTTCATATCCCATGCTACCTTTTGCTATGTATTGTTCCCTGTAGTTTGACCCTTCAACTTCCTGTCTCTTTTCAATCATCCTGCCCTCAGCTCTCTGCATTTTGGCAGTAGGTCTGTGCATTAGGTCAGACTTCTTGGCACTGACCAAAAATCTGGCAATCTGAATTTTCTCGAGGGAAGAAGATCATTGCTCATCTGTACTGTACTGTTTCCATCCTTAGTATTTGAAAACTAATGACATTATTAGGATTCAATTCCCAGATGGGCAGAGACAGTTTGATTTCACCTGACCCATCAAATATAGAAGAGTGTTAAATGTTACTCTGAAATTTTCCAATATTGATTCTTCAGCATCCCTCAGCAGTTGCCTCCATTATATAACCATTCTAAGGCTTGTGAGCATTTCTTAATATTGAAACTGTCTTTTTACTCATACAAAGTAAGCCAATTATTTCTTATTCTGCTCTATTTGAGTGTGTCTGTATTCACAGTGCACTTACAAACGCCTTCTTTTCTTACTGTTCTCTTTTTATCTATTCTCCTGCTCTGTGTTACAAAGATTTCTCCTTCTTCTTTCTCTCCCTGAATGTTGATAAAACAAAATATATTCAAAGCCAGCCTGTCATTCTGTGAAAAATTTCTTGAATATCAACTTTCCAATCCCCGATTTTAGAACTACTAGGCAAGCAGGGTTCACTGTGAAAGACAACAGCAAAGAAAGAGGATGTTTAGGATCTTACTAGAAAAGGTGGAATCATAGCTTTGATGTGTAAACCTTCCTGTTTCTAAAATAGCTTTTCTAGCAAGATAAAAATGAAACAGTCTTATATCTGATAAAATTAAAACTTAAGCAATGCTGTATATTGTTAGGAATTTTCCACAATGATCAGTGAACTCTTTAATATATCTATTCAATTTTGTGTAATGTCTCACATGATATTTTCTACTGAATGAATTTTGCATACATGAGGCAATAACATTTATCTCTAAAGTCTTGTGTGACTTTAGTAGTAGTAGGAGGTGCCAGAGTGATGCTTGGAAAATTAAATTCAGTTTATCTATAATGCAGCAGCAAAGATAACTTAAAAATATTGTCCCATCACCATGACTCAGCCCTGATCTCTGGGAACAGATAAGCTCTGCTAGTCTTCTTGACCCATACAGCTTCTGTCCTCACTGCAATTTGACAGATAATGAAAATCCAGTATGTTACTGTTGCAAGGTGTAAGTCAGAACTGAGACCTACCAAGCTCGTTACATATATGGGACAATAAATTGTAAAATAGGAAGCATTTTTTTCCTCCTGGTGAAATGGGTATAGTTAAGGCAGAGGGACTGCATGTGCAAAGATGCATCTCAGAGCAGAAGCAATTTGAATTATTCGGTTCTTTCCTGTTATCCTGACCAGTCATGTAGCTGGTGGGAGGTCTATGTACTGGACTCCTAGAGTACAATTAAAATTCATGGTGGTTTATGGTGTGGACATTATTTTCATCATTGTTTATGACCCTGGCTTTTTTCTTCTTCCTTTCTTTTTTCCCCCTCTAGAAACAGTAGAGTAGGAAGCTCACATAACTCACAGATCTTGGCTATAGCTGCACTCAGGATTCTTCTCATTCTAGAAACATCAAACAAATCCTATCAACCTCCATTTCTCCTCATCACAAAATACTCTACTGTTTCACTCATCTGCACTTTGTCCTTCCCTGAAGAAACTGTGATTGATGTTTTCTATCAGTATATGCTGAACTACCTCCTAGGGTAATTTATTTTCTTAATAAATGTTAAGAGCTGGTGGTTTGCTACTGCTTCCTTTGTGCTGCTAATCATCTTGATGAGTGGGCAGTCAAAAGCAATTCTTTCAAAAACCAGGGGAAATATGCAGAAAGCAGATACACAGACCTGCAAATAGGGTATTGGTAGATAATTTTTCTTTTTATTATGCTTATGATGATTCAAGAGAACTGCACAGAACTAAGAAGGACACAAAGGCTTTGAAAGAACTTCAGGGTTCACCAGATTTGTGAACTTCTTTCCTCCTAGAAAACGTTGAATATCCTTGTTTAAATACCCTTAATAGGTTTGACCCACTTGGAAAGAAAATGGAAGAAAAAAGTAGTTGGAGAAAGGTTGAATTTATAGAGGAGAACTAATGTTCAGTGTAACATCAATTTAGCCAATTGATATTTGAGAAGTACAAATATCTCTGTAGGTGTGTTTCTAAGGAAACTCAGTTTTCTCAGTGACTCATGAGGTGGGCCTACTAAAAATAAATTAAATAATGGAAATTAAATGCTGGCTGGAAAATAGGAGAAATTTGTTGATCAAGAAACATTAGATTATGAAATAACTGGGATGGCTGCTCCATTGGTAAAAATATATTAAAATGAAGTGGGGAAAAAGAAAAGGGAAAAGAAGAAGGAAAAGGAAAAAAAAGAAGAAAAAGGAAAAGGAAAAGGAAAAAGAAAAGGAAACGGAAAAGGAAACGGAAAAGGAAAAGGAAAAGGAAAAGGAAAAGGAGAAAAGGAAAAAGAAAAAGAAAAAGAAAAAGAAAAAGAAAAAGAAAAAGAAAAAGAAAAAGAAAACAAAAAAGAAAAAGAAAAAGAAAAAGAAAAAGAAAAAGAAAAAGAAAAAGAAAAAGAAAAAGAAAAAGAAAAAGAAAAAGAAAAAGAAAAAGAAAAAGAAAAAGAAAAAGAAAAAGAAAAATATAGACACTTAAGTCCATACGTCACCCATAATTTTCCTTAATTAGTTCTTTAAAATCCTGCTTGTACCAGAAAAGCCATTCAGAACCATTCCAGAACCATTTACTGGCAATGCAGATACAAGAAGTTGAATGGGAAGGGTTGTTTTTACTTTCAGGAAAGAGTTATATCATATGTCATATAAAAGCAGATTCATCAGTTACTAATGAAGTTTAGATTTATTAGAAGCATTATTCCTAGAATTGTGTGTGTGTAGATTACGATTAGTCATAAAACGGATACATTTTCAGGTTGCATAAGACAAGATTTCGTTCCTCTGGCAGTGTATTCTGGATGAGGAATTTGAAACAAGACTGCACTTGACCAGGAGTTTAGAGGGTGAAAAGGTCATTTCCAGCTTAAATTTTTCAATGATTCCATGAAAAGTTGATCAATTTTTCAGTGGAAACCTGGATATGAATATAATTATGTGTGCGTTTGTTTGTTTTAAAACACACACATGACTATGTTCAGAGGTAATGAGCAGATACCACTCCTTATGTTGTGTCAGTGTATCTTCTCTGTGTTGCCTTGGTGCCTCTGAAAAGTGACTTTGAGATTTGCAGAGTATGCAGATGGAACTCAGATAGGGATATATATTTTGAAGACTGTCTCTTCACTACAGGGAATAATACGTAGTTGCATGCACTTTGTGCATTCTAGATTGTAATGGTAGCTCAAGAGAAAAAAGCTTCTGGTACATTTTTTCAGGATGTAATCCATCCTCAAATTAAAATCAGCATTTCTTTCATAAAGATTACATATTTTCTGTCAACAACATTCTTCCAGATATATCCTGCCAGTCATTAAATGTACAAGCAAGGTGTGAAAGGCAAAAAACTCCATATTATCAGTGTCTCCCTGATCTCCTCATCCTAAAGTTAGAACAAATTCACAAGAACTGAAAGACATTATGATAAATAAAACCACTTGCATGGGTCTGCCTGTACTATATTTCCCACGAATATATCAGAAGGATGTAAACAGTATTTTCTAACCATTTAAGGCTTACAAATCCTGTCTCATAAATGCTTTGCAAATAATTACTTTAAAAATCTGCTGTTCTCTACAAGCACTGAAGAAATAAATGTGCCTCATTCTGAAAGCAAAACACTTTCTTATGCTTTAAACACTAATTCTTTGAAACAGCACAATGCTGAACTATAGAAAATTGTTATTTAGAGACCAATAGGAATGATGTGCCCTGTAAAAAAGGGTTTACCCTGTAGTAAGCCAGTTTCTAAGCCTAAAATGTTAATGTGCAGTTGAGCACTTGTCTAAATTTTTAGTCAGCAGTTTTTTCTATCTAGTTTTCCCATCAAAATAAACTATAAATGCAATACACTGTCCATAGAATTTAGTCTTCGCCTCATCATGCCCAGACTATGAGTGAAACTAAAGCTCAGCATTGACATTTCTGTTAGCAATTTTTAAACTGTTTTAAAAGAAATATACATGTAGCTGTTCTGCTCAGTTTAAAAAATATATGTAGTGGAATATATACACATATATATATATATAAAAAATACATTGGCTGCAGTGTTGCGTCTTGCTGTTTCAGTTTTTCAATTCACCCAGACCAGATAGCTGTGATACTGTATCATTTCCTAACAGCTGACTGAAAGAGAACATAAAGGAATTTAACAACAACATAGGTGAGCCTATGCATTTAGCTCTAGATGTGTGTATAGGGCTTTTGCTCAACTTGCAATCATCTCCAAGTAATTTTAAGGACACTGAATACTGGGTTAGCCAATATTCTGCCATAAGGACTGTTGCCAAAAAAAAAAAAAAAAAGATGTCCTTCCCTAAATAAAGAAAAGGTCTTCAAAACTTTTTGGAACTAGAAGTGATAGGGACTTACTTTTCCAACTTATGTTTTGGTTAAACATTACTTCTATTGGAAAAGGTTCTTCAGTGTGAGAAAGACTGGTTTATATGTGGGTATGAGTAATCTACACCAAGTCAGGGGAGAGGATAAAGGTAATGAAATTCCAGATTGGTCCAGAACTGAATAACAGGTGGAACAGAGAAGACAAAAAGATTCTTTTTTCCATGGTGTGCCTTCATTTTTTATCTAATATGCAAGCTTAATTCCAAATAATCCCAAACCAGTGAATAACAGTCAAAGATACACAGAGTGATAAAAGATTCAAGCACCAGGAGTCCACAGGAGGAGGGACGCTCAAGGGTGATACAAGAACAGTCTGGAAAACAGTGCAAAGACTGGGAAAGCTAAGGACAGGTTGATTATACTACCCTCCCTCCAAGCATTTGGAGGCATTAGCTGAAGCCAACAGGTGACAGAATCAAAAGAAGTGAGAGATACACTTTTTATATGGTGTATAGTTACCTTATGTGCCTCTTTGTTGTATGACCTGGGTCTAAACTTCTCTGCAAGACCAAGAAGCAAACAGAGAAAGCAAAGACAGGAATACACCAAAAACTGCTAAGTGCAGAGATCCCTGCTGATGTCACCTGTGAGCTGTTAGCCCCTGGAGGAAGGAAGAGAGCTCAGATGATTTCCCATTGTATCAATATCAATATCAGTATCAATATCACTGTACCCTGCCCCTTTCCTGTGTTCTTCCTTAGGCATCTGCCACTTGTCACTGCTGAAAAAGGAGGAGCGGCCTTGATAGTCCTAACTAGTCATTTGGTCTTATCCAGTACAACTTTCCCTGTGTTCATACTCCTGGAACATACAGTTGTGTTCTAAATGTGTTTATGCATTTCAAACTGAAAGATTTAATTTTTCATTTTAATGCACAGGAAACAAGCTGATCCATGAACTGCAAATTGGTGCAACCAGGGTTACTATGAGCTTGCATCCTTTTTCTCATCTGCCTCTGGGATGAAATAAGAGGCAAAAGATGTTTTCAAGGGTTTAAATGCATATGAGTACCCCATGCAGTAGGTGCAAAGCAATTTGAACTCTGATCCTTCAAGGTAAATGAAAAGTGATGTATCAGCCCGTGTAACCTGTAAGGACTCTTTCCATTATCCACATCAACCTAATGCAATGTCACAGTTTTGATATCTTACATCTTCTGTTAAATTTGTTTGTAATGGTCCTTTTACTGCATAAGCAATTAAGAAGGTAACAAATAAACAAGCTAATGAAGATTAAACAAAAGGACAGAGATTTTGACTCTGTAAGCTTTATTCCTTTTGTTCTGACACTTCAGAACTTACTGTGAAGTTGAATTGCCCCTTTCCAGTGAGATCCATAGCTTTATTATGTACTTTCTCTACTGATATATTAGGAACTACGTTACACTGAGTCCCTGAATTACTCTGCTTTTTAGATATTGAGGAGAGTTGTAGGGAACAAAGTTAGCTGCCTCATTTGTCATGTCTTTCTTCCATTACAACCTGTTTGCTGCTACCCATCTGTCATCCACATGAAAAAGAAACTGCTTAGTCTCTTAAATCTGCCCTGAAACACCAAAAATAAGAGGTCCAAGAGCAAGAAGAAATTTACTATTCTGTGTAATCTGGGATGCCAGAGAACTTGGAAACTTCAGACTAAAGGTGTGTTCCCTTCCAAAGTCTGAATTTGCTTTCCCAGTCATAAACATCCCTTTACTTCCCAAAATAACAGATGACAATGTCAGATGACAAAACAGTTGTCTCTGGAATGGCCGTGAGGAAGAGAAACCTATGTCAGAGAAAGGTAAGGCTGGTTCTGGCTTTAAGAAGAACACAGACCTTCCTGTGGAAAGCAAGCAGTCTGTAAGTCATCATGCTTCTCTGAAATAGTGGCATGTGAGTTCATTAATGTCTACCTGTCACCTCTGTATTAGACATCAGAATGTTACTTGTACTGGCACAGAGAAGCAGTTGTGAGTGAGGGATCTGTCAAACTGCAGCACAACAAGCTATTCATGCCATAGGAGTCAGACAAGGAGAGTCTCCTGCTTCAGGGGGTATCACTTAAAGTATGTGTAAGCAAAACCCCACTTAGCACAGAATCACAGAATATGCTGAGTTGGAAGGGACCCACCAGGATCATCAAAGTCCAACACTTGTTCCTGCACAGGGCCATTCCCAAGAGTCATAGCATGTGCTTGAGGGTATTTTCCAAATGCCTTTTGAACTCTTGAATCCTGTCTCTTGCTTTACATGGAACCACCAGCAGGCACTTCATAAGGACACAGCATAAACAGCAGCAGATCTTCCTACTCGAGAAATGTTAGGGGCAATTTTTTTCCTTCCCCTCTCCCCCTTTTTTTTAATATCCATTTCATTTCTACTCAGCATTTAGCTGCCTGAAAAGGCCCTGGTCCCAAGTGCTGAACGACTCTGTCCTGAGTATCTGAAGTACACTATCTAAAGTGGAGATTTTAGTAAATTAAGATGTACAAGAGACAGACTTAACGTCCCTACTATGGACATCCTGCCAGTGCACATATACACATTCATGCATATATCTATTCCCTTGGAAAATAACCTCAGCCTACACTGTGACTGCAACAGTAGAAAATAAAGCTGCTGTGCTTAAGCCATAACCCTGCAACTAATGCAGCAGGGAGCAGATCCAGCATCATCTGTCATCTGTGCAGAGTTAAAAGTGGAAGAACATTTGCCGTAACTAAAGTACTGGTTGAGCTCCCCTCATCAGACCACAGCAATTTCCTTTTAAAGATTCGCAGGCAAGGAGAAGTTATTTTTTTTCTCAGTTTTTCATTGGTTTGTTTTTTTTTCCCCCCAAAGGACATAGTATTTAAGCTGTAGTGTAAATAGATATGAATATGGCAAAAAATCTTTGTAGCATATTTAGCTGTCTTGTTTCTACAGAGCTATCACTACCAGCTGAAATATCTCATCTCAGAAGGTAAAATTGTTTCCTGAGATAGCATCTTCCCTTCAGGCCCACGAAGGCCCAGTGGGCATATTTCTGGATGCACTTGAAAGCAGTAGAACCAGCTGTGCACCTCTGTATGTGAAAGGTCTGATCAGAGCAGCCTCATTTTAAAATCAACAGAATTGACAGAAAGATTGTTTTGCTACAACAGAGCAATTCACAGCTCCAGTACAGTTTGATGCCAAGTTTTTAAATGCTTTAATAAGTCAAGTCGGCCAGGAGTCAGAACATGATGTAGCTGTGTGGCTTTTCTGCAGAGCCTGACATCCCCAATCAGCCATAAATTAATTTTCACAAAGGGTAGAGGAAGATATTCAGAAAGGAGAAATGTGCCCTGGTACTGTCAATCTTATCAGTGCGATATTGCATTGACATTCTAACCATTAGCTATGAACCTGGTGTAATGACTACAAATTAAGTAATGGGATGAAATTAAGCAAAGATATATTTTGGAACACAGAAATGAAAATGAGTGAGGTCTGCAAGGCAGGAGCAATCTCAAAGACAACTGTGGGAAATCTGCTTCCCAGGACTACATTGGACAAAGAGCTAGTGAGTATCCTGAGGTATAAACCCTGCTGTGGCAGGCATTTGGCCTCTAGCTTTGTAATTTGTACAATATTGCTGTGAGATTATAATCTTTTAGCAATTTTTTTTTTCCTGGAAAAGGCTGATTCATATAAACCAAAACTTTTTTTCTGTAGAAATATAGCATTTTTAATGAAACATTGCCAGAGAATTGTTTCTAATACCTAGGGCAGAATCGCAGGTAAATACCTGAAATGGTCCCCATCTCTGCACAGGACATGGGGCCACTCTCTGTCAGTGATGAAGCCAGATTTCTACATAGAAACAAATGAGTGAGGCTAGAGAGAGAACATGTGAAAGGGGAAGCATGCACCTGTAGTGTCCCCACTTATGGGGACGATGCCACTGGGAGAAGAGGTCTCAGTGTCTGGGCCTTTTTTTGACTGACTTTTATGGTTTTTGTAAAGGTGAGGTGTTGAAACAAGACACTTCTCACCATCCAAGAGACAGTCAGGTTAAGCACCTCGAAAACATTTTCAACAAAATGGAGATATGACTGCACTTCAAGGCTTGGATTTAGACAGTCCTGAACTATAGGGAGTTTAAACAGTATGCTGGCACATAAATACTGCATAGATCCTTCAAAAACACTGCAGTCTCTGGTGGTCTGAAATCAATTGTTCAGTTTTATGGACAGAAACAGTCACTAATTAATTACACTATTTATCCCTCACCAAATTAAGCTGGTCTGTTAATGGCTCAGAATCAATATAACCCATATAGCAAATTAGCTCTATTTTGTGCATCAGTTGCCCACATTTTCTAAAAGCAGGGGAGCAGTAGCTTGTTTTCTTCTAAAGGAAATAATAGAAACAGGCGTTTCTTATAAAACTGCAACTCAAACACCCCCCAGTGAATGTGGGTGTGCTTATGAAATTTTAAAAATATGAATCTTCCCAGAAAGTATAGGACATTGCCAGTGATTCTTCTTTACACAAAGACATGCTCATTTCTCCGTGGTGGCATCTGGTACTTTACAGAACAGAGCCCATCTGCTTTGTGAATCATGCCCTGCTGGTAGTTTGGGAAAGTTTAATTTCTTGCTTATGCTTACAAAAGTACAAATGCCCCCAGGACAGCTGAGATATCAAGGGTCTGATCCATAAGGACCAGCTTCAGGAGTACCCCCCTGCCTAAGTCCTATCTGTCATTCAGCTGGAAGGTGGCTGGAAACAAAGTAGTCATGCTTTTTAGAGTCCACACACGAGCTGGGATCCCTACAGGGACAATAAAGAGAGGACACAGGTCTCAGGGGCTCACTACAAGGTACCCCTGTCATTCAGTCTAAATATGGATTTAATGACCAATCCTTCTGGGTTCATTTTTGTTCCTTGAATACCGTGTTGCTCTGACACCCTAAAGTCAGAATACCTTGCAATGACAATGTCTGCACCAAAGCACCTCCAGACAGAAATTCAGTCATTCATCTTAGCAATTTGTCTTTGTAAGAGTAAGGCCCAACAACTACTTAAGAATAGACTCCAACCTCTCAACCTGCTACTTTACCTGAATATCCCTCCAATGGAGGGGAGTCCAAATTTCTTGTATGATACTTTTCTCCCTTAAGTTCCTTCCAGGCTTTATACAGATCCTATTTATGAGACTCCATCCAGTTCAAGTTCATACGGCTGAGCATCTTCCGTAATTTTAGGAAAGTTAAGAGTGCTATGGATAATGTAACCTGACAGATATCATTCCAGCACGTATTTTATGGAACCAAATAAATGTTTCCGCCTTGTCCACCTTTAGCATTACTGAACATACAAACCTTCATTATCCTGAACTAGAGCTGCTAATATAAATAATTTATGCATCCATAAAGAGAGTTTTCATAACAAAAATAGATTTTATAGTGCAATTCTATTATGTACAGGCTATTTGCATTTGAGACCATAGGGTCAATAGATACTTAGTCTTTTTTATGAGCATCTCTCTAGCTAGTGCAGAAAGTTAATGTTTTTGTTGCCTTAATCCCTAATAATAATAATAAAAAGGATAAAGAAGAAAATTATTCTTTCAGTGAGTTTCTAGAAGATAACTGATTTTTTTCCTTTAATATTGTTTTGGAGAAAGTCAAGATAAAAGAAATTCCCTGCTTTAGCACATGCTTTTAAAAATGTGTCCTACTTTTTAACATGTTCTATGTGTCATTAAAGTTCCTTCTGTCACCGGTTGTTGTTTACACAGTTGCACTTCTACATAACTTGAGTCACAAAAGAGAAGATACAAACAAAAATTTCATTAAATTAGCAAAACAAAATAGAGTCCAATCCATCCCCAGCTGGATGGCACTTTTGCGTATGTGTGTGTGTGCATGTGAGTGCGTGTGTGTGCATTTTTAGTGTGGGTTTTTTTTCATGGCTCTTATCAAAAGGTAGAGAACAATTACTTCTGGCACACTTGAATAAGAGCATGGGAAAATTCTGCCTTCTTCACTGGGATGTATAGATCACAGTCACATATAAAAAGCACAGAAGATAATTACTTTTTCATATTAATGAGAAGAGCTGGTTTGTACTATAATGCATAACAGTATGTGCACAGTGATTGTAAATTTAATTTTTAACTAACACACACAAAGCTGAGCATTTGTTTAATTATTCTCTGCATGAGCCTTAATAGAGCAACAGACAACTTTTTATTTCTGCAGATGTTAGAGCAATGCCAGTGGACCCACACAGCACACAGGCTCTGCCAGGAACACTCAGGATGGACTTGACTTCCTTGTCACGCACAGGTATCTGAAATACATCCAGGGTACCTGAGACACCTACAAAGAGCCAGCTGACAGAGGACCAGCAGGATCCATGCCTTGCTTCAGCAGTAGCTAGACATCTTCTGAAAGGGCATTAAAGGATTGAACATAGATAAAGGAGGATAGGGAGGAGGGTCAGTCTAGGGATAAGTTTACTTAGGGTTTAAATGTAGGTGCCTGTATATCAGACATGTGCCTGCAGTTTCACAGAGATCAGTTCTGACAGTGCAGGTAAGCTGCCCAGCCTTCAATTGCTGCCTCTGAGGCTGTGTCTCCCTAAGATCCTGCACCCCAGCTGCCATTTACCTAAAGATATCCTCCTTGTCTTTTGGTATCAATAACCCTCTATGTTTACGAAGATCTTTGCTAACTATGGGGACAGCTTAGTTATCTATTTGCATGGTTACATGTGGATACCTAAAGGTAGGTGTCTGTGATCCAGATGTGAATCCCTTATGTCCTTCACAGAGAAACGAGCTAGGATTGCATGAAAATTATTCTGTAGATTCTGAAAATGACACTTTTTATTATATATGGTTCCTATAATGTATGCCAAGTCTGGATGTGCAAATCCTTTTCTGTGATAGAAATCAGAGGAATGCCTTGCAACCTCAGTAAGCATAGAGAGAAGGCTTAGTATCAAAAATAATCATGGGATCTCTCCTGCAAAGCATATAACATGTTTCATTAGAGGAAAGGCATTGCTAAAACTGAAAAGAGACTGCAGAGGATTATCAACATTATTTAGGGCTTTTAGCCTGTGAGTCATGAGGCAAGATTAGTGGCACAAAAAGAACAGAGATTTCACAGAACTCCATCCCATCTGGAAAACAGCATAACAGAGTCATGTTGAGAAATTCTTTGATGCTGTAATTAATTCAAAAACACGATGCCTTGATGTTGGCTTACATTTGAGAAAGTGCTTTTAGTAGAAGTTCTGTGAATCTTCAAGTACTGCAGTTTATTCAGTCAGAAAGTAGTTGGCATTTTTTCAGTGAGGGAGAAATAACTACAGAGAAAAAAAATGCCCTCTATTTGTCCTTAAAACCTTTTGATTTTGAATTCCATAAACCTAGGCTAGAGAGCTGGCAGTTTTAGAGGTAAATGTTTTTTTCTGAAATAAAAGAAAGGTTTGGTTCAGTTCAGGAAGATTCCTCTACCAATAAATTCCTTTGCCAGCTTTATTTTTCCTTTCCCTCCTGTAGGCAGTGTTTCCACAACAGTATTGGCAGAAGACACTTGGTCTTTTCTCTTCCTTGGCTTCTGGATTTTTTTTTTTGTTTCTGGGAATCCTGTGCATAGGTGCAAGAAGAGACATAAAGATAAGGAAGAAAAGGACATGGAAAGAATCCAGAATAAAATGGGACGCAATACAAGAGGGAATTAAGTTTTCTTCCATTCTTCATGATTCTGTTTCTTTATCTCCACAGGGAAGAACGATTTCCTAGAATGTCAAAGCTAGGTGTTAGGAACTGTGCTGGAAGGAGCTAAGACATTAAGTAGTATTTCCTCCTACTGTGGTTCTAATTGCCAAGCAAAGAGAGCATAGACCCACATAAAATCACAAACGTAGAAGTTGTACAGAGAAAGATTGTCAGAACCTGCTCATCTTTGTGCAATTCCACTTTTTCAAGTTTTACAGATTCTCACTTAACTGGCTAGGTTTCCACGGGTTTTCTGTCAAAATTACCTTCACTGTCTTTTACCTGCTTCGCTAATAATGGGGACTGGAGACCAGCTCAAGAAATCCAACAAATATTTACACGAGGAAGAAACTTCACAAATTAAGTATGTTCTATGTGACCCAAAAATAATCTATGAGTTTCTGTAATTGGAAGGCAACTGATACAGAAGAAAGCAAAAGGATAGAGATATAAGTGGATAAAAAAGATGTTAGTTGTATTTTGGGAGATTGGGCAACACTTAATTCTTAGTTACTGCCTAATTATTTTTCTTTTTTATTTTTCTGGTTTTTTTTCTTTTTTCTTTTCTTTTCTTTCTTTTTTTTTTTTCTTTTCTTCAAAGACAAAGTCCATTCAAGAGTAAAGAAAGGAAAAGGAAACAGGCTCAGGAGCAAAATCAAATAGCATAGATGAGAGTGACATTGACAAGGACATGGTGAGGAGGGTGACATGGACAACTGGCCTCTTGTTCCTTAAAACAAAATTACTTCTAAGGATCTAAAGGAACATTTATAGGAACTCAGCAAAGCTGCATGACATATTGGCTTCTTTCTTGCTCTTTGCAAGCCATGAGGTCCTCTGGTAAAAGTCTTGGCTTGAGGGGTTTTGGAACCATACCTGATCAGCTGTAGCTGTCATTCTGCATATCCCTTTGTACCTCTGAGCCATTTGCACAGCATAATTTCTCTTCTGGCACAGAAGACTTTCACTAAAAACCTAATGGGAGGGATTAAGGTTAAACCCAAAAATTTTAGTTAAAACCAAAACCCATGCTCATGGGTCTGAGTATAATACATTGCCTTAAGAGCTATGGATGTTACAAAAAGAACTCCTTCAGGACATAAATAATTACAAACATTTGTTTTAATGACACGTTTTTTAAAGCTTGACTTAAGGAAAGAGATTGCCAAGTTTATTTCAAAGCATTTATAGATCAGAAATAATTTTGAGGACTTGATTGAATGTTGCAGATTTATACTGAAAGATTAATTAATGTAGATTTCAAAAGTAACAACAAAATTGGGTAATTGAGAGACTTGGAACAGACTCGATGGATTTTCACATTTTCATGTCATTCTGTGGCACACTGCATATATGTATAAAATTATTACATTGAAGTAAGATGTGATGGAAATAATTTCAAATTACAAATGCACCTCTTACTGAATGATATTCAAAAGTTCAGTGCCACGCTCCTGGGTCCCCAGATCTGAAGTGTGTTAGAATTATTGATAAACTCCAATACTGTTTACATGGCTCTCATGGATCTATCAGTGTGACAGCTACTCAATGCATTAAAAAATCTAAAGAGCTGTCTCATCTGTCCTCACCCATAAAACAACAATGGCTTTCTTGAGAAAAGTTAGGATTATACATACTTGTGAGTTCTTTGAGGAAAACATTTTGAGACACATCTATTTTAAAATGGGGAAACCATTATTGTTGAATAATGTGAAACCTTTAAATCCCAACTCATTGTTTACACCTCTACTTTTCAGAGTTCTGTAGTACCCAAAATTTACTCACTAATCTCTGTACACTGAGAAAGTCATTGTATGATGTCTATTTCAAGTAGTCAATGAGTGAAAAGTTCCCTTGTCTGAGGGACTGTCACATCTTTCAATGTTTTCTTGACTGGAACTCAACAGAAGAGGTGCAGTCTCAGGAAACGAGGAATTTATAGCATCACAGAATTAAAATGAAAAAAATACTGGACTGAACACTCACCCCCAGTTTAAGACTGATAGAAATTTTATTTGGAAAAATAAAGAGGGAGACCTGAGTAACAATAACACAGAGGGTTTAAGAAGCTTGATCCCATAATAATGAAGAATCTTACTTTGACCTCTACTTACACCAAAAAAGAAACCAAACTCCATCTCTCAGTAGGTCAGGACCACCTCAAAAACGGGTAGTCTTAGCTAAGAATTTGTCTAAAAGAAAACTTTTGGTGACAATTCAGGAATAAGAAAGTCCCACCATAATGCATTCTCTTATTCCAGGATTCCATTTCTCTGTTTCTCTATCTGTGCTGGCAAGGGTTCATGTTTTGAGTGACATTGTGGAACAATTCAAAGCATGTAGTTAAAGGGAAATATAAAACCTGTAACGAAAAAGGAGGAGAGGAGAGGAGAGGAGAGGAGAGGAGAGGAGAGGAGAGGAGAGGAGAGGAGAGGAGAGGAGAGGAGAGGAGAGGAGAGGAGAGGAGAGGAGAGGAGAGGAGAGGAGAGGAGAGGAGAGGAGAGGAGAGGAGAGGAGAGGAGAGGAGAGGAGAGGAGAGGAGAGGAGAGGAGAGGAGAGGAGAGGAGAGGAGAGGAGAGGAGAGGAGAGGAGAGGAGAGGAGAGGAGAGGAGAGGAGAGGAGAGGAGAGGAGAGGAGAGGAGAGGAGAGGAGAGGAGAGGAGAGGAGAGGAGAGGAGAGGAGAGGAGAGGAGAGGAGAGGAGAGGAGAGGAGAGGAGAGGAGAGGAGAGGAGAGGAGAGAAGAGAAGAGAAGAGAAGAGAAGAGAAGAGAAGAGAAGAGAAGAGAAGAGAAGAGAAGAGAAGAGAAGAGAAGAGAAGAGAAGAGAAGAGAAGAGAAGAGAAGAGAAGAGAAGAGAAGAGAAGAGAAGAGAAGAGAAGAGAAGAGAAGAGAAGAGAAGAGAAGAGAAGAGAAGAGAAGAGAAGAGAAGAGGAACAGGGGAAGGAAGAAAATAAAGGGAAAAGGGAAATGAAAACTAGGAAAAGAAATAAAAGAAATAAAAGAAGGAAAGGGAAAAGACAAGTGCTGCTGCTGAACATGTTGCAGTATCAAACCAGAATCTCAGAAAGTGATGCACAATGTCATCAGAGATCAGATTGGTGTGAATTATCTCCATTTTTCCAGCATTCACTATTAGAGACTATCAGCATTCTGACTGAACCTGGAGCTCAAGTAACAAAAACAGCATGATAACATCATATTATCTGTTCCTCACTGCACATGTGTGATTAGTGTCACACAGCCAGAAATCCTACTATTGCTGTCACATTTAACCAGAGAAATGCATTTCAAGAAGGCTGTAAGGGAGACAAGCCCCTGCTTCCTCATGTGCTCTGGCCTAAAGCAATACAAATAGTGAGTACTGGATTTGTGTAAACAGTGTAAACATCACTGGTTTTGTGATTCTCATGTAGGAGTCATAGAAATCAAGTAGCACAAAAAAATGCTTTTCTTTTGGTTGCTCTCAGAGCAAAAGTGTTTTGGCACACATAAAGTGCTATGCACAGAGGTTTGAGATTTTGAGTTTGAATAAAACTCATCATAGTTACTTTGACTTCATTGAAACAACAGGAGGAAAATAATAAAATTTGCCATGTGGGAGGAAGAGAAAGAAGCCCGTAGGGGGAAATTATTTTCAGGCTTCTTTTAAGCCATATTCAATGATAAAAAGCAAAAAACTCAAAACTTAAACATATTTTAAAAATATCACTTGAGAACATGCTTTCAAATTAATTATTTAAATTCCTTTCATAATGAAAGTCTCGTAAAATCAAAATGCATTCATCTCTTCTAGTCGTATTCCACAAAGATTTCCTCTTGACTGATGAAATAGACTTTGCCTTGAAGGACTGTCACATTAACATTCTTGTGCGTTCTTTTTATGGGAACATGCTGCAGAAACAGTCAAACAGAAGCAGTTCTGTTCTCTGTGAAGATTTAACTAATGTACAGAGAGCTTTAATAAGGCCCTGCCAATGTGAGTCCATACTAAGACTAATTAATTTAAGAAAAGCAGTAAGTATTTGGAAATGAGGAAACCCATGATGTCTCAATCATTTGTGCTCTATTTTGCTTGGAGTATAAATGTGTTCCTCATATAACCTCTATGTTTTGGTCTAGAAATTTGCAGAGGTTGCTGCACTGTGGTTACAAAAATACAGCTAGCAAGAATTTCTCTTGCTTCTTTCCAGTGCCATGAGATACTTTTCTCCCTCAAGGAAGATAGTAGCAGAGTTCTATAAGCTATGAACACCTGTGACCTTGCAGAGCTTTGTTTATGGTACAGTAGAAATATTTTGACAATGGATGTCTTAGGATTTTAGCCAATCACCACAAGGGGTGGCTGATCCTTTGACCAATTAGACTATGAATAAAAAAGTCTATAAAAGAGTTTGTAAAATCATTAAATAAATCAATCTTTCTGCACAATTCCTGCCTGTTGGATCTCTCCTCTCCTCCCTACCACTGCAGGATACAGTGATACTGCACCAGCTTGCACAGTTATTCTCCACATCACCTAACTGACAAGTCTGAATTCATGCAGGTTTTCCTTTTCTACACCAAGATGTCCCTCCTGCAGTGATGCATACTTCAGTATATCAATTCAGATTATTATTGAGCGAACTTCTTCCTTTTCTTTCTCTTTTAAACAAATATAGAAGTGCAGATACTGTACTTTTCCAGCTCTTATGTTTTCCTTTCTGCATTGTCTTGGTGCTGACCACAATGATTAGAACAAAAAGCTTTAATATAATTTAATACATTTTTTTCTCGTCTTGGCTTTTATACAGAGGCCAAAAAATCCCACTTACACAGTACATTCAGGAGAAGGTAAGTCTTTTGAAAGGAATTAAATATTCAGGTTAAAATTGCCAAAATTGTTTGCACCTTATATACAAAAGTATGTATATATGACGGTAAGATATTTCAGTTAGTTTTCTTTATTAAAACAGGTTAATGTGTGTCTTCAGAGTAACTCATCAACATAAATTCAAAGTGAAGGACTCTTTGGAGATCCAACAAAGACAGTTCCAAGTCTGTTAGGAGCCAGGAATTTCCAGTTGATGTCACACATGGACATGAACATGGGCATCCCCAAGATGTGTCTCTGCTGCTGAACTACCAACATAGGGGTAAAAATTCACTTGCCAGCCAGACCTAAATTCGGGGTCTGACAGGTGTTTCTGAAAGAGGCCACCAGTGTTGAGGAAATCTGCAACCTTGTTTACACACAACACCCACTCAGCCTGTTAATGTGATCATTTGAGAGTACAGACTTGGGGCCTTTAGGACATAGACACCTCATTGACACGCTAAATTAGGAAAGGACAAAGGAAAGCAGCCCCCCCCCTCCAGCATGAATCTTTACCTGGCAGATTGGTCCTCCCTCTGGAAGCAGCACTCGCTCCTGGCTCCTCACAGTCAGATAGCTCAGGTGTTTATTTCAGAAGGATGGTTTCAGTGGGTTTCAGTTAAAGCTGCCAGCTCAGCTGTCTAGACCCCAGCTTAGGACCCTGATTGGGGCACCTCCGTTCAGTGAGTAAATTTCAGCAGTAAGCAGACTGTGACATTAGTATCACTTATTCTTTTCCTCCATTATATCTTCTATGTGAGAGAATTTTTTCTTCATTTTCTACTTAAAGCTTTTTTTTAATTTTTTTTTTTACTCCTTGACATCTCCTCTGCCTTTTGTCTAATTTTTCTCTTGTCTTAAATATTATCTTCCCCCTTTCTGAAGTGGCATGTTAGTTTTCTGCCTGGATAAAAAGGTTTGATTTCAGCCACTTGATTAGTGTTTCCAATCCTCAACTACCATAGGAATATTTCTTAATGAATCTTTACAGCTTGCCTGTGAGATAAGTCTAGCAAATCTTATTACTGCATTACTTCGGGGCTTTTTTCTTACTTACAAAGGAGGGAAATATGTAAAGTGAAGACCCACACAACCCTTGTTCTCAGTTTCTTTAGGTTTTGTTATTTTACTTCATTATTAATGCTCTTCTGCCTTCTCTTTTTTTTTAACTTTATTTGAATGTCTATCTTAATTCTATTTATTTTCTGGTTATCACATACAGAGGTGACTAATAGAGGTTTATTTTGATCAATTTAATATGCACCTGACTGACTCTGTGGTTGAAACATATCTTTTATTATCCATAACTGTTACAATACCTTTACTTGTATAGAATTACTGTGTTTCAGAAATTGCTACTATTCTGTTATTTTTATCAAAGGCACTTTTTCTTATTGCCTTTTAAAATACCAGTTCTTTTATCCTTTTCAACTATCATGTCACCTTTTCAGCTGCAAGGCTTTTATAAATTGAGTTTGAAGTATCTCCTCAGAACTCTGTTATTAGTCATAGAGCAGAGATGTCTCTGCTTTTTTGTCTTTAAAGAGAACAATATCTGTTCGCAGCAGTACTTGATATACACTTCCTAGGACAAATAAAACCATACCATGGACCTTTAATGATCTGCTTTGTTTTCTTTTGGATGAACCAGAAGAAGGACATAAGCCAGCGTTGGCGAGTCAGACAAAGACACGTGTAACTCGTTAGGAACGTTGCATCGCAGAGTGTTTTGTTCATGTTATGCTTTTGTGGGTAAGGGAGCCAAGTCACACTTGCTCCATACTTGCCAGAAACAAGAGAAAGAAACTTCACTGTTTATTCTTTTAAAAGAGAAACTGTGATAACATGATGACTAAAGTTTTACTTACGTTTTTAAAAATAAACAGCCTGGAGCACATTGTGGGTCATGTTGGTCTGAAACAACGCAATTTTGTGTAAAAACCATGTTGTTTTACTATTTATATTCTTTATTGCACTAATGTCAGCACCCATGACCAAGAGAAAGTCTAATTCAAGGTTAGGCTGGAGTATAAGAGAAGATAGACAAAGAATGAGCAGAAAAAAATTAAGCAAAAGTGAGCTGACTCATAACACACAGGTCAATGAGCGCCTCTGATTTCAGCAGAAATACTCATTATATCACAGCCTGGCAATTTATTGTCATAGCTAAGGCTGCTGAGGCCACAAAGTCAAAAGCTGTATATCTCCAATGTAGCTGAATTTCCTGCGCACTGTGTGCAGGGATCATGATTGTACAGTCCTAGTCCTTACTATTTTTGTGCTTTCAATTTAAACTACATTTAATTTTCAGCTTACCTGTTTATTTTTTATTCGAAATTTCTATTCAAAATTAAAATATTTTTGTGATCAGGTTCCTAACTTTATTAACAGAAAATCTCAGATTTGACTCTACAACCACTTTTTTTTTTTTCTGCAAATGTGGATTCTTAATTATGTAACTAATAATTTTTTAAGATGCTTACCTAGGTTTTTCAGTTAGGAAGAAGGATTCCTGTTTTAGTCTTCTTCTTTAATTCAGATGGAAAGGACAGAAGGATTGCCAGGTCTGTTCTGGAGTTCTCTTCCATATGGTGTTTTTACATGCAAGGAGTCGTAAAGCATGAATAAATGAAGGACTGTTTAAAAGAATAAGAGGGGGAGAAGGATGTTGTTTGGTATTTCCCACAGTCTCTTGCCACATTTGAAATGCAGGATTAGAATTGAACAAGATATCTTGGTTTTCAGGATCAGTTTTTCTGGAAACAAAGTACTTAAAAGGCACATCTCACATTAGCTGGCCAAATGCTTTTGGAATGAGAATGTGCGTGTGCGTCTGTGGACCTGCACACATGAATGTTCTGTTATTTGCCTTCTTAAACTACTTGTTTATGGCTCTAATACAGAATTTTGTTTAAAAGACAGAAAAAGAAAATAAAAAAGCTTCACAAGCACTTTGTACAAATGCACATACTTTTGAGACAGGAATGACTGTAGGCATTGACAGAGTAATTTCCACAGAAATCTGTGGAAATACAAAACACCAGGAATTTTTTCCAGAATGTCTTTTATGTTCATTGGAAATTTTTCCTGAATGTCAACTGGTCCCAGAAGCAGTTACATTAGTGGCCAGTGAGTACCTTTATCTGCTTCCTTTAGGGACTCCCAGTTGCAGTCCCTCAGCACCACTTCCTGAGTGTTCTCAAGCCCTCACACCATTAATGCAGCTTTACCAATTCTCCTCCTGTCCTGCCAAGACCAGTGCTTCATGACATTCTTGTACAAGCAATGTCTTTTATAAATTTTATGAATACATCAGTTGCAAATTGTTCAAGTGCTACATTGAGGGGCACAGAAGTGTCTTTAAGAGAATTTGCAGCTTTTACCAAAGCAAAACACCATCTGGAATAAACTATGCGCTTGCCTACACAAGCCCACTCTGCTTGCTTCTGTCTCCTTGTAAAACTCCAGTATCTCTGTCACAGGCGTTTTTATTCCACCTACTATCTGTGGGACTGTCTTGCTTCCCTTTAACTGCCAAGAAGTTCGGCATCTGGTCTGAGCTGGCAGGCTGAGCTCCCCTCGAATTCAGTGGAGAGTAAGGGGTCTTCTGGTGGTGGATGGGATGGAGAGGAGTCCTTTTCTGACAAGGTCTACCACTCTGGGTCACAGAAGTAGCCTGGGCATCTAGCTCAGACACCATGCCTGCATGAATAGATCCCGTACAGCATTGCTTTCCAAAGCATTTTACAGTTAAGAACACTGACTTTCTCTCCAGTGATAAATTGATGTGAAAATTACTCTTGCTTGTTAGAGGAAATGGTGGAATAGAAAATCTCCACTCAATGATATGCTGCCATTTTTCATATGTTTTCATAACCACCATGGAGCAGCAGTACATTTATCTAGAGGAAGAAATGACAAATGTCTTAAAAGTCTTCCTCAGAGCCCCTGGGTCCTCTTCTGTCTCTGCAGACCCTTTCTATCAGGACACCTCAGGCTGAGTGGAGGGATGTGGCATACTCCCTTTTTAGCACAGGCATGGCTGCTCTGCTCTTATCAGCGATAGGATTTGTGAATGCCAACCTTTGCTTTATATCTTCTTCATTCTTTCACTGCTGAGGCAAAATACCCACTTATAAAACACCATGGAGGGTTTCTCTGGCATCTGCTACATCTGGTTTCCAGGTGGAGTCAAACTGCACAAACTTCACCCCAATGTTATGCATAGTTTAAGGCATTTGGGAACACAGGGCTATCAGCCACATGAATCTCACTGGATTATATTCTCCAGCATGGAAATGTTAGATATTCATACCAAGGGCTAAAGAAAGAGCTAATTAGGAAATATTATCTTTTAAATATTCAAATTTCACTGAATAAAAAGTCTGTCTGTTAAAAGATCAAAGGGTTACATATATTTTATCACACTTTATGTTAACTTTGTTATTCTTGTTAACTATGTATGTGTTGCTATTTTCTTTTTATCCTGCAATCGTATTTCCTCTTTCCTTGGAAGAAAAATATGTTTTACTTCCCATCCTCTTCTTCCTGGGTGATCATTTGGAAAAGATACCAGCTCACATACAGCGGTTGGGTACACTGCATTCTCCTGGTCAGTAAGCAACGAGGACTTGTTCTCTTACACATTAGAGAGTATTACAGTATGATCCAGGGGACACCATTAGTGCATACAATCAAGGAAGGTTCATATTGGCAGGACCCTTATGCACTGCCCTAAACGTGGTGAGAAGGAGATCCCACACCCTACATCTCCAGCAGCTTTGCACCCTTGGTCCATCAGAGGTGAGCTCTCCACCACGCACAGCCAAGTACCCCTGCCAGGGTGGTCAGGATGGGGTCTGAGATGAGAGCCAGTGCCTCTGGAGGAGAGAGGGTCTGTTGGGGCTCAGCCCTGAAACAGTTCCAGCCCTCTCCACCAACACCTCCATCTGCCAGAGCCCAGGACATCCTTCTGGGATCCACCAGAGCACCACCATGATTCCAAAAGCAAGACTTTGCTCCGATAATGCTGCAGTCTCTGGTGTCTTAAGCCATGGGGATTTTCCCCTAATTTCAGTAGGAATGATTCCAAAATTTGGTGCCACAGTAGGAGGAACACGAGAAAAGGAGAATTTACAAACGCCCTACATTTGTGCATTGTGCTATGCACTAAAACATGTCATTAAACTGAGGTGTTCCACGGAATTTGACAACAAATAAGGACCAGTTGTGTAATACAGGTGCAGTAATTCATACCCAGCCACCACCAGATCTTGTCAAATTTGTGTGAAATCAACAAAAATCTTCCAGAATGTTATGACTTCATTCATATGCATGATTTTTTTTTTAAGTGTATTAGTTAGAATTTTTCTGTCCTGTGTGTTTTGGCTGTTCTGCTCATGAGCTGTAAGACACAAAAAATATGGTCCTATACTTCAGAAAATATCTACCAATGAGGGAAAGAAAGAAAGAACAGCATGTTGGCTTTCTCATAATAAATATTCTCATTACACTTTCTAGCTCACATTCTGCAGATCCAAAAGATTTTGGCTCTCCTAACAACTAGAAACAGAAACAATGGCAGAAATGGGATCAAATGAAAATACACCTGCCAGAAAATTAACTTTCTTTTTTGAACAACTTTTTTTTGAAAATCATAATAAAATGGTAAATTTAATAAAGCATTTTTGTGTGTTACTGCTTCTTCCAAATAACTTATTTTCCAAGTGATGTTTCTGTAAATTTTCAATCTGACGAGAAGTAACCACAGCCAATATAAAGCTGTTACAACGTAATCAATGTCCAACAAATATTAATAATGATTTAATAATTAACCATAAGTTAATTTGCATATAAAATAATTGTAATGGGTTTAATCTTTAAATAAATATTTAGCAACGGTGGGCTATTTAGAATAGGGGTTACTTATTGATTTATGTTGCCCATTTTTATTTTCGTTTGTTCTATTTTTTCCTTAAATTAAGAAATACATTTCTGTATTTAAATATCACGTATTTTGTTTAAATATTAAATACAACTGTATTTAATGTAATTATTACATCATTTAAAATAAAAAACCTATTTTAAATGGATAAATACATACTCTTCATCCTGCTTTAAGACCAGTTTATACTTTAGGCAGAAATCATAAAGATTTAATATTCACGCTATATATTTGATTCTTAATGCCTCAAATTCTTTTTATGATTGTTAAACAAGTTCAGTTACCAGATTGGTGTGGGATACTTGAATTTTAAATATAAAATTTCATGTTAATTTTGTGGTGACAGGCTGTATATTTAAACACAAATATGAAGAAGAGAAAAACCTCATACAGTTATTTGAAACACCAGTACCTCAGGCAAACTGCTTATTGCACACATTTATATCTTCCTGGATCAAAATAGGAGTTGAACTTGATAATCCTTGTAGGTCCCTTCCAACTCAGGATAATCTATGATTCCATATGCACTTACAAGAAGTCATTTGTTTAAATTGTAAAAGAACATTGCATCAGTCCAGAAATATTATTGGAGACTACTAGTCTGCCCAGGTAAAAAGCTAATGCTAAAGAACCTCACCCACTAATATTTTCCCTCATGTTTTTACATTTAGTTTAAGATACAACATATCATCTAAAGCAGAGATCTAGTCTTAATCTACAGATATGGAAGGGCAGAGGGCTGTTCCTGATTATTCTCACCACTAAAATGTCTTCATTTCTATCATTGTGATGGTTTGTACCAAATAAATTTGGACTTGTTAATGTGAATATTCTTGGAAAGCATAAATTTCAATGGCCCTATAAAGAAGGATAAATCTCTCCTGTTATTGTAGTAGTATTTGCATGTAGTGAAAATAGGATAGCACAAGAGAATCTGAGCTACGCAGCCCATGAGGGCAGCAGCCATCACTAATTACTGGGTTTGGCTTCTGGCCGTACTTCCTCTGCTCTGAGGGCTTGATATTACACCGACTACAAATGTTTCTGAAACACATTTCAAAGAGCCATTTCTAAAGCCAGTGATACTTTTGGACTGAAAAAAATACAAGGATGGTCATTATGACTTTTCAGCACAGACTAATCACTTTTCAGAGCTGGTTTTTTCCAGTTTTTCCCAGTGTCTCACTTTCACCACTGAATCTTTATACATATGTTTTCTCTTTCAAAATTAGTATAACCTATCTGCCAGCTTTTAGCTTGCAGAATCACCCAGACTCCAAGCATTAATTTAATGTTTAATATTTAGTAATTTTTAAAAGAAGCAAGAGGATAGATAC
Organism: Aphelocoma coerulescens; assembly: GCF_041296385.1. Classification (NCBI taxonomy): domain Eukaryota; kingdom Metazoa; phylum Chordata; class Aves; order Passeriformes; family Corvidae; genus Aphelocoma; species Aphelocoma coerulescens. Next base: position 79,285,787 of record NC_091013.1, read on the forward strand.
AGACCTAAAGTTTTAGGTTAATAGAGTCCCGGTTTGACTTTATTTCCCCTACTGTATTTCATACAAAGTCCTAAAGTCATAAGATAAAAAGAAGAAATTCTACTAAAGCTAATTGTATAAAATTATTAAGTGTCTGGATTTATCAGTGTTAACCTTTATGTATTTGATAGATTCCCTGATTGACCTGAGCCAAGTCTCACAAGCATCTGGAAGAACATACTATGAAAATACAGGACTTCTATAAACCACAAATCTTGTTCATGTCATGTCAGAAAAACAAAGGAAAAACGAAGGAAAAACAAAGGAATCCTGAGGTTTAATTAAACACACAGCATACCTCCACAGAGACACCACAGTCTGCGAAAGGAGGTTGTGCATGATTTCTGGCTGAAAGTCAGTTCCTATGGTCTTCTTGCAACAGTGATACTCCTTTCAGAAGTAAAGTAACAAATGCTCTGGAACTGCCACATGAGAATAATCTATACACTACAGAGTTGATGCACTGCAAGGACTGCTACAATTTCTGGCCACAAAGGATGGCACCGTATGAAAGGTCTGCTGGGGGACGAAGCCTCAGGGGTGACCCATTTCAATCCTGCTTTTCTTGTGAAGACATGGTGACCCGGAGGGACAGCAGAGCAGCTGTGAATTGTGCTCTGCCTTCATGGCAGGCAGACCTGGCTTGCTACACAGAGAAATGCACTGTTTAGATTTAGACAGGTAAAATATAGTTGAAATATTTATCTGTACCTTCTCGCTGTCTCGTGTTTTTCAAGCAAATCAAGACATAATATCAGAATGCTTATAAAAAGCCTGTACACTGCTAGATTTCTACTGGTGTAGCTCAGATATTTAAAGCATGTAAAGGGCAATCTTTACAGAAATAATTCATAAAGAGATAATGGGCTGGAATATTTTTGCCTGGTTTCTAAGGAAATTAAGCTTTTAGAGTCCCGCTTCCTATTAGTTCTCCCACAGTCCCCATAACTTCTAAAGCTGTCAGGCAACTTCAACCACATTTGACAGGAACAGATGTCTCACATTTAAGAACATAAGGAATACCCTCTCAGCTCACTACAGTGGCGCATCTACCCATTGGGACACTGCCATTGTTGGTGGCAGTGGGAGAGGTAGTTTAGGGAGAACTCACAAGCCCCTTTTCCCATAGTCCACTACTGCAGGAATGTTAAGAGGGCTCATTCCTGCCTGTACCTTTCAGCAATTAATAAATAATTTGTTATGTATTTTGATAAAACCAGCAGGAGGGCAGAAGAGAGAGACATCCATATGTCTCTCTGACACGGTCTTTGCAATTAAGTTTGGTTACACCTTCCTGGCAGTAGTCAGCTAATCAATAGATGGGTACTGGGAGTCAGCTACTGAGTGTGCATTTCATAAATCGTGCCTCTGTAAAGCTGGCAGGGCAAGGAAGGACAGATGAAGGAAGGATGGCTGGTGGACAGAAGCCAGGAGTAAGTACAACAGATCTGGGGTACCTTGCCATGTTTGTTTGTTTGTGCTTCCTGTGTTACTCTTCTGAAACACTGATGGTGCTGTTTGGCTTTATAACAAGCAGTGGCAGTACTTTCAGAAGCCAGGCTAATTTTCAGTAGGTCATCCCATCTTCTCAACATTAAAAACAGAAGACAACCTAGCCAGACCACAGTGAAATACACATTTTGAAAATATGTCTTCCAACCCATTTGTCTGAACACTTACTCTCACCAAGCCCCAGGAAAATGAAATCAAAGAAGGATTAAAAACAGCAAGTAAATATAACTTAACTGTGAGTTGACTCAAGAAAAAAGTAAATGAGAAAAGTCTTGAAGCTTGGGCAACAGAAGAAATACTTGGTATGAAGAAGGAAGCTAGAAAGCTAATGAAGACTAATTATATGGGTAGGAACCCCTTTCGGTAGTTATAATCTTTGCCTCTTTGTGGAAAAGAAGAAACCTCAAGCCTTCAGATGTCTAAGTGAAATGGAAAAAAACATGGAAACCTGGACACTAAAGTACACTTCCAGAAAGGTAAGGAGATGCTCTGTGGGTGCATGTGTTTCAACTTCTCTTTTCAGTGATTTTTTATGTTTTTTTTTCCATATGAATTGGAGCTTTTTTTTTTCAGATATAGCTTAGAAAAATCTTGTACTCACATAATATTTGGGAAGATATCATTGAAGTCTCAAAAGGACATCCACTTTGACTTAAATTCATCTTTCTGTTGGTCAAGAGGAGGAAGGATTTGCAGTCTGACTTGGAGAAATCAGTCATCATCTGGCGCCCCGTGTCATCTGCCATGACAGCTGGTGAGGGTGTACACAGTAAGGGGTGCACATGGAAACACGTGCCACCTCTGGGTGTAAATCAAACCTGTTCCACAGACATGCATCCACACCCAATCTCACTTCCCAGCTGCCCCACGCTCTCTGCATAATCGGATGCTGCTGAGCCTCATCAGTTTTCCTTTAATGTCTTCTGAGAGACAACAAAGGTCGACAAAAGGGAGTGGATGGGGCTACACTGTCCACAGATTCACCACAGATCGTGCTGACTCCTATGATAACTCAAACCTCAGACAGATATAGCTCAAATATGTCAGCCAGGAGCAGTGCTTCTCCTTGTTTTCCAACTGTTTAAAAATATTGGTGGCATACATGTGACTGCATTCGGGCATGATCAGTGTTGTCAGCAAATTTTTAATTAAACACCAATTATTTATGTAAATAAGAGACTACAGGATTTGGAAGTTGTTGGGCCTGCCATTTAAAAATGTCACCCAAAATTCAACACTTGAATTCCCTCCCCAAGGATACTGAGTTCCAAGCTGAGTTCCCTGGTGTTTTGGGTGAACACATAGCTTAATTGATTAGGAAAACACTTTCCTATTTCCTGCCAAGATATTTTTGTCCTTAAATGCAATGCATCAATTACTGGGTCAAGGCAAGAATTTCATTGACTGGGTCTGTGAATCAATATTACACTAAGCCAGTACAGCAATTTTTATCTACAGCAACCTTCAGAGCTGCTCAGAAGTGACCTTTGGCCAGGTGGGAGTGATGCAGCAATCCCGTGGCATTCCTCACCATTACTGTGTGAAGCAGTATTGTGTTCTTGGCAGACAAAGCCCCTTCTTTTTTTAATAGGTGCAGTTTGAGTGGCTTATTATGAACTTTGAGGTCATGAGGATCATTGATTTAAGTGAATATTTCCATATGGATATCAGTTGTGAGAGGTGATTTGTGGAGGCATTGAAAGCACTGTCTTCTTGCTCCTAATGCCACCATTTATTTTTTTGCACCACCACAGCACCAGAGATTTTTGGCCCAAGGGGCACAACTGACTTGAGAAACTGGGAACTGCTTGTGGGTTATTTACTGGGCAGAGGAAATCTCCCTCCACGTGGATTGAAGCATATCTTTCCTCAGACCACTCCAGTAGCATCAGAATTGAATCCCATCTTTAGGCTTTGAAAGAGATTTCTGAGAGGCTTTTAGGAGAATTAGCATTTGTAAGTAAAATGAAGGCTTACATTTTTATTATAGGCCTTTTACTATGTCTGTGGGGCCTGTGGAAAATTCTGCTTGTACTGCAGTGGAAATACATATGAAAAAATATAATTGTATTTTGACAAGTTACAGGCAGTTAGATATGTCGATAGTTGGGTAGTTATGCATCATCTGTAAATAAATGTCTTCCATCCATCAAGTAAGCGTACAAGCAAAGTGTCACTGGAAAAATACACATTGCATTAATGCAATCTCTGATGAAATGTTTTTCCATCTGTCACAAAATTTGCCATAACAAATGGGAACTCTGTGCAAGCTTTATTTTAATGTATGATCTAACACCAGGCAATTTTACAATTGTAATTTTAAAATTACAATTTTATATTGTAAATAGTTAGTAAAAACAGTATTTCAATGAATTTTATTGACCATTTATTTCAATGTGTAAGGTTTAATAATATCTTTTTCCTCTTTCAGAAAGACTGAGGCAGTATTCTCTCTAGCTTTCATGACACCGAGGAAGCATCTTCTTTGTGCTCTTCAGTGGCAGATACATTCTCAGCAGAGGTTCAGGCATCATGATATAAGTTACTACATTATTAGATATAAGGAAGAAGTCTTTTACAATGATGGTGGTAAAACACTGGAACAGGTTGCCCAGAGAGGTGGTGGATGCCTCATCCCTGGAAATATTCAAAGTGAAGTTGGTCAGGCCTCTAAGCAACCTGATTGAGCTGAAGGTGTCCCTGTTCATTGCAGGGGAGTGGATTAGATGATCTTTAAAGATTCCTTCCCACACAAACTATTCAATGATTCTACAAATTCTCCTGGGAAAGCACAAAGTAATACGGGGGGCAAAGGAGCTTCTTTCTTTAGTCAGTCTGTGTGGAGCAGTTAAAATGGGAAGGCAGGCTGCCATTGTTTGTACAGTTTCCAATTCTCTCTTATCACTGGGCTCAATGGTGGATGCCCTGCTCCTGCCTCTATACCTGTGTCTTCATGCGCTTGAAAGGTAGCAATGAGCTGCCATATGGATAAGATGCCAAGTTTTTCCTGGGTTGAGTTCAAACAAATGCTGCCCAGGGGCTTGGGCATATTTCTGTTTTTGCCAACTTCTCTGCATTATAACAAAGCATGCACTACAGCACCAGTGCGTCCTTCAGCAAGTTTACACCAGGAATGGACTTAATATTTTACCTTTTAGGTGATGATGAAGGAAATAGATTCTTTTACAGGAATATTTTGGTATTTGTGATTAGACTATGACCTGGCCAGTGATGGTATGGCTGACAGTGAGAATACTAGAACTTCAAAATCTCAAGAGCTAAAAGTCCTGAAAGAAACCTAAAGATCAACAGTAGTGGGCAAACACAGCACTACAGTACACCAGAGTTCAGTTTAATCGGGACCATTAAACATCCATGCTGTAGAACTCTCTTTGGATCGTTGTGTTAGAATGAGCTACATGCACAGACTCTTTGTAACAAAAGGCTGGTGGCTTGGCTCTAATACAACCCCTACAGAAGGAAAGAAAGTTAAAATTCAGGATTAGAGTGTGTATTCAATTATATAGAGTTGCACTTGAATCTCTTTGGGAGTTCAAGCTAGGGAACTGCAGTCAGTTTTCCACAGAGTTCCAGATACTGAGATGGTGAGAAAAAATAATGTTTTATGTTTTGTCTACTTCTTATTTATATATATTTAAACAATAAGCTTTTTTGGTAGTTAAATATAGTGCTTTTTTGCTAATGTCCACTGAATTTGCCCTTTGAGTTTGCATAATAAGTTTCTGGCTCTATGAGGGAGGCTATAAATTCAGTATATTCTTTTTAATTTTTAATGCCTTTTCACCTCTGTAATAAGTACATTTGTTGAGAAATCTGGAAGTTCTAAAGATAAGACTAGTTTATATATATTTTAGTACTTTAAGGAAGGTACCTGTTCTAGACTGGAAAAACTTTGTGAAGAAACTCACAAATTCATATAAGGAACCTGCTGAAGGATAAAAATTGTTGACTCATCTTCCTGATGAATTCTGAACTGAAGAATATTGAATGAAGAGCTGAGAGGGGAAAAAAGCCAATTTTTATCTAGAGGGTAGGTACACTTTTTTCAGTAGTAGTCTTAGTTCTACTACAGCCAATGGATGATAAATGTGTGGAATTACTATAAAACCTGTATTAGTTTATTTACAGACAGAAATGGATACCCTAAAATCCAACAGGGGAGACCTTTAAACCACCATTCCTTTTTCTTTACTTGTGTTTGCTGGAGATCTTATTACTGCAAAATCATTATTTTTTCTGGTTTTCCTTCTTCTGGGTGATATGCTTTGAAATTTGTCACTGGGTTGTAACTGTTCTTCAAGAATTTTTCCATATACCCTTCCCTAGTCATTGGGTCTTACAGCTGTCCCTACACACTTTTATTTCATCCCAGCATTTCATTTCATTGAGGCCCCATCCAGGAGATGTTTTGAGGAAAGACAATGCAGCTGTTGGTGCTCTTGCCCCAGACCCACATTGCGGTGTGCCATGGCTCCCCACATTGCATATCCCACAAGGCCTTTTCAGAAAAAGCCAAGATCCTGGGGGAAAACCTTGTGAATAGGCAGTCCTGTTCCTGGTCTGCTCTGGGTACACAGACATAGAACACAGCCAGATCTGGGAGCTGAGAATCCTTAAAAAGCTTAGTCTTGGAATAAGAGGTCTTCTAGAAGTGAGCTGTCAGAATGCATTTTGCATGGGACCCTGGGACAAAAAGACACTGAGCTATGTACTCTGCATACCTTTGCCATTGCTTTTGCCATTGCAATGGCTCAGAGCTTCAGTACTCAGTTCAGAGATGCTTTTCTGGGCCTTTTATGCAGTATAAGAGATGAAAATACCAGCCGAGTGAGCAAGGGAACACCTTCTGAAGAGAGAAACCAGCTGTCACGTTAAACAAAACTGTTCTGTTAATACAGCCCTGGTGACATTTCCACAATGCACACAGTGACACCTGACACTGATGACTCCTATTCCTACACTCTTGAAGTCTTAGAGAAGCAGTTATTTCCTGCATTAAGCTGATGTTTTTGATTACCTTACAGCCATTGCTTTCTAATTACCCTTAGCAAATGTCATTGTTTTGATTTTTATGTATTCTCCTGTTTATATTATTTGGGTTTTGACTCTGCTCTTCAAAAGCTTACCAGCGTTTCAGACTGGTATCATACAGACATTAAAGCAAACTGAGTAAGTAATTCCTTGAAGTAGTGAGTGGGAGTAGTCCTAGGACAGATGACTCCTGAAGAAGCCAAGACTTCCCAGGAAAAAAGGCCATTGATAACAGTGCATTGAATTAGATATCAATAAGAAGCAGCATCAGAGATGCGGGAAGGATAAGAGCAAAAATTCAACAAAAGACAATAGCTGGAGCAGCAGCAAGCTGCAGAAGGTTTTAACGATAAATAGATTTTATTTAACAGTGGGAAGTGTATGTGAAGAGAGACACACCACTTCAGGCTTCAGATTTTTTTTTCAGCAGTAGTATACAGAGAAAATTCTTTTCAGCAACAAAGTGAATCGAGTTCAGAATTTTCAAAGAATGTGCAATGGTCAAGTCATGAGAGTAAAATATAGTTGCATGAGAAGTTGAAATGTTTAGAAAGAAAAAGTGTAGATACTTGGGATACTGGACAAGAAGAACCTATTTATTCACTGCCTAGATGCAAAGTAGTACCTTGGATGAAGCAACCAGTTCTCTACATGTACTTTGCTTATAAGCTCTTTAATAAAGATACTCAACCTAATTCCAGATGAGTGTTTAGTCATCATGGTATCACTCAGAGATAGTTGCTTGCATGGTACATATAGCTGTGGATATTTTTTGTCACCTATTTGTAGAGTTGTTCAGCTGCCTGAACACATTTAACTACCTAAGTGAGTTACCTCTGCACCATTTTTTATTTTGCAGGATAGATTTGCACTGAACAACACAGCAATTGCATAAGAATTACTTGCTCCGAAATGCAGAAAAATACAATATTTCAGAATTCCTGCCGAAGTCACTGAAGTAAAAACAGCAAAAAAAGATGATTAAATTTTCAGTATTAACTTAAGAGGAAGTGTAACTCTATTTTTTTCATATGCTTGTTAACACTAAAATCGTCTTTCACACAATTAATATTTTGCGGTGATGTATACCAAGACTGTACCCTCAGAGAAGCAAGACACCCATACCCTGTCCACTTCTGGTGGAATAATTTCTAATCCCTGCTTTCAAAAGGAGGAAGAAAGTTACTTATTTAACAGGTAAAATTTATTAAAAACTTTGCAATGCTGGAAAACAAAAATCTATATCTGCCAGTTTAATCTGGCAAGAGAATGAAGGACAATAAGAAAGTTTTCTACAGGTACCTCAGCAGCAAAAGAGGAAGACAGGAGAGATTGTGCGTTGGTTGCTGAGTGAGAATGGGGACCTGGTGACATAGGACACAAAAAGGGTTGAGGTACTCAATGCCTACTTCACCTCTGTCTTCACTGGTAAAACTGGACATCAATAATTCAAGATCTCTGAGGCCAGAAGGGAAGTCTCTAGCAAGGATTACTCCTTCTCACTGAAGAAGAATCAGGTTAGGGAACAGTCAAACAAACTGAATGGGATACACTCAGCAGTGCTGATGCTGCTGAACTATGTCATTGCAAGGCCACTCTGGATTATCTTTAAAAGGCCTCAGTGATCCTGAGAGGTTCTTGAGTCCCACCCCCCTCTGCCATGGGCAGGGACACCTCCCACTAGACCAGGTTTCTCAAGGCCCTGTCCAACCTGGCCTTGAACACTGCCAGGGTTAGGGCATCCATAACCTCCCTGGGCAACCTGTTCCAGTACCTCACCGCTCTCACAGTAAAAAAATTCTTCCTAATATCTAACCTAAATTTCACCTCTTTCAGTACCCATTATTCCTTGTCCTGTTACTACAGTTCCTGGCAGAGTCCCTCTCCAGCTTCCCTGGAGACCCCTTTCAGATACTGAAAGGTTGTTACAAGATCCCCCTAGAGCTTTCCTTTCTCCAAGCTGAACAGAGCCAAATTTCTCAGCCTGTCTTCATAAGAGAGGTGCTCCGACCTGCTTATCAACTTTGCGGCTTACTCTGGACTTGCTCCAACAGTTCCATGTTCTCCTTATGCTGGCCACAGAGCTGGATGTAGCACTCCAGGTGGGGTTTCACAAGAGCAGAGTAGAGCAGGATCACCTCCTTTGACTTGATGGTCATGCTGCTTTTGGTGCAGCCCAAGATTCCATTGGCTTTCTGGGATGCAAGTGCACATTTCTGGATCCTGTTGAGTTTTTCATAAACCATCAACCCCAAATCTTACTCTGCAGAGTTGCTCTCACCATTCTCTGCCCAACCTGTAGGCATGTCTGGGTTTGTTACAACCCAGGTGCAAAACATTGCACCTCACTTTGTTGAACTTCGTGAGGTTCACACAGGCCCATCTCTCAAGCCTGTCCAGGTCCCTCTGGATGGACATGTCAACTGCACCACACAGCTTGGTGTCATTGACAAATTTGCTGAGAGTGCATTTCATCCCCCCGTCCATATCACCAATGAAGATGTGATGTTAAACAGTGTCCACCTCAGTAGGTATCAACCCCTGAGGGACACCACACATCACTGGTCATGTGGACAGTGAGGTCTTGATGACAATTCTTTGCACAGAATTGAACCATAGGTGGTTATTCTTAATTTCTCCTGTTACATAAAAAAAATCTTCAGTATCCTATTTGTCAATAATTCTTTGTATGTGACTGATGGGTTATCTCACATTGCAATGGCTTCATCTTTGATATCTCACTGCTGCTAGTACCAGAAAGGCTGTACAAAATGCAGTGACTGGTACAGTGGATAGGTTCCAAATGATGTCAAATTTCTGCAGCTCCCAAGTATTCGAAGCATATTTAGTTGTCTGAGCAGACACAAAGTCATTCTTGATTGCAGTGGGTGAAAGATAATGCAACTTCACTGAAGCCTTTCATTTATGATGCTGTAACACAACATGAGCTATGACCTCTGCACTAGTAAAATTAAATTGTTCACCTGAAAAAATGTTGCCTAGCATTGCATGGAAAACATTGCAAAATCAATACTCTTTGTAACATTACTGCCACTTAACAAATCATACCCAGGCCTCATACAAAACAGCCCTAAATAGGCTAACATATAACTTTTATGGAAGAAAATGTGTAATACAGAGCAATTGCAGAACAGAATAGTTGCTGGTAAGTTTAAATGTGGATATAATTTCATCGTTACCATTTTTTCTATGTAATATTTCAATGTTATTTGGGCTCAAAGACCTCAAACTGCAATGTCTTGATTCAGTATTTTTAATTTGTTTTAAAGTACTGAATCAAGTACTATTTCTTTAACCTGTATCTACTACTTTTGCTGTACAGCACAAATGTAATTGAAGTTATTGAGGAACCACGTAGTGTATAACATGGCACAGCCACAAAACATATAAATATGTAAGCCTAGGGAGTTAGGCTGATCTCTGGATGCATAGATCAATAAGATACATAAAATCAGCAATAAACAGATGTAAGGTTTAGGGAACAAGCATAAATTTTTCAGCCTTGCTTACATAGGGACTAAACCTAAAGCTGCATGCCAGCCTCCTAGCTGTGCTGGATGTCCCCTCTAGTGTGTACATAGTATATGCTAACTGTACTTAGTGGTGTTTAAAATGGTCCAGATTGTGGCAGAACAGAGAACTGGGCAACGTAGCTTGGAAACAGCAAGTGGGTCACTGTATATTTCCAGCTTCCCCTCTAGAGAATTTTTCCATTCCATTGGCTGCCCCGCTACCATCTGCCCAGGAGCAAAAGAGACAGGAGGGCCATTGCAAAAGGTGGAGAGAGCTTCAACCCCTGCTCCCGTGAGCCTATTCCTTAAGCAAAAAAGAGGAGAGAGAGGAAACAGAAAGCATCTAGCAAAATAACTTAACTCTTTCCTAACAGCACTGACCAGAGAAGGATGGGAAGCACAGAGAAGGAAGCAGGAGGAGCAGCCAGGACATCAATTGGTGTTGAAGGACTGGGTGAAGGGAGCAGATTGGTGGGGACACGGAGAAAGATGAAGCTGCATGCTGGCAAGCTATCTAAATGCAGTAATGGTGATCATCCTTATATATATCTTTCAGGCTACTTTAAACACTGAGTTACCTACTTTAAACATACACCCAGTCTCCCTATCCTGCTCCTCCCTCCTTCTGTTTTCTCCCTAAATCACTGAAGAGATTCTCCCATTAGGAGATGTGGAAAATAGGTTGTTATCAAGGTAGATGAATATCTTCTTCTTCCAAATGTGTGCAATTCTAACTTTTATATTCAGTCTCTTCATCTTTTCCTCTAGCTCCTGTGCAATGCTCCACTTAATCTGATTTTATGTCTTAGTGATTTTTATTACTCTTATATTTTACATCAGGGCTATTATTTATGACTCAGTCATCATAGTCATGGTTAAATACCAGTAGTCCTCACCATATTTGCACAAGAAGGGAATCAGGAATTTACCATTCAGGAATCCCAATAGTAATATGATGGATTGAATTATGCCCTAATTAGTGAAAATTGCATGCCTGTCAACAAGCAGAAAGTCTGTCTCAGTGTTCAGAATACAGAAGACTATTATGTTCTACTGGTAAATGAGACAGATTTATGAAAAGCCTGTCAGAAGGATGAAAGAAACCCCCAAATTCATACCTCAACTACTGCTCCTAATAGATCTCCCAAATACTTAGGACTTTGGAAAATAGTGGCTGTTCTTATATTTCTGTTACTGCAGAATATTACCTTTTATATTTTTTTTTAATATAAAGGAATCAAAGTTAGCTTGAGAGACAGACTTCATTCACAGAGTCACTGAATCTTAGAAAAGTTAAGGCTGGAAAGGATCATCAAGTCCATCAATCCAGCACCACCCTGTTCACCATTAAACCATGCCTTCAAGTGCCTTGTCTACATATTTTTTGAACATTTTCAGGGATGATTACTCCACCACTTTCCTGGGGAGCCAGTTCCAAAGCTTTGAAGTCCTTACAGTGGAAAACTTTTCCTGACATCCCATTTAAACCTCCCCTGGCACATCTTGAGGCCATTTCCTCTTGTCCTGTCACTTGTAGCCTGGGAAAAGACAAACTTCCACCATGCTACATCCTCCTTTCAGGTAGTTGTAGAGTGATAAGGTCCCCCCTGCACCTCCTTTTCTCCAGAATAAACACCCCCAGCTCCCTCAGCTGCTCCTCACAGCACTTGTGCTCCAGACCCTTCCCCAGCTCCGTTGCCCTTCTCTGGACACGCTCCAGCCCCTCAATGTCTTTCTGGCAGTGAGGGGCCCAGAACTGAGCACAGGATTGGAGGTGTGGCCTCAGCAGTGCCGAGTACAGGGGGACGGTCACTGCCCTGGTCCTGCTGGCCACACCACTGCTGATCCAGGCCAGGATGCCATTGGCCTTCTTGGCCACCTGGGCACACACTGGCTCACGTTCAGCTGCTGTTGGCCAGCATCCCCAGGTCCTTTTCTGTCAGGCGTATTTCCAGCCACTCTGCCCCTATCCTATAGTGATGCATGGAGTTGTTGTGACCCAAGGGCAGCACTTGGTGATTGGCCTTGTTAAACCTCATACAATTGGCCTTGGCCCATCGATCCAGCTTGTCCAGATCCCTCTGCAGAGCCTTCCTATCCTCCAGAACATCAACACTCCCACCCAGCTTGGTGTTGTCTGCTAAACTTGCTGAGGGTGCACTCGATTCCCTCATCACTGATAAAGATATTAAACAGGGCTAGCCCAAATACTGAGCCCTGGGAACACCTCTAATGACCACCACCACTCTCTGGGCCCAGCCAATTTATTCCAAATACTCAGGAGACTAACCAGGTATTTGCTACCAGTTTTCTGAAGCCTTGCACTGGTGGGCTGCAATTAGGTTATTTTAGTAACATTTGTCTATGTGGCATACAGTATAAATAAAATTAGTGTCAATTAACTGGCTTTAGAATTTTTCTTGAAACATTCTGTATTGTTCCAAAATTGCCTGAATACACATTGCATATATGTTGATTAAAGTTGTAGTGGAATACATAACTTGAATATTTCATAAAGTACATGTAAGTTGATGTTTAATTTAGTTTCTGCTTGTCACACAAAATAAAAATGCATTTATTTTATTTAGAGTGATTCCCTGCTAACCAGCTAAGTCAGCTGAAATCGGTCATTTATTTTTAAAGTAAATCCAGTGCTCCTTCTGTCCCTGTTTATTCTTTATTTATATACACAGATATAATTATGTGTATGTGTCTGGATGAAACTGTAACTGCATTTTCCTCTGATTGTGAGCTTTAAAATTCTGCAATCTATATTTTGTTTCTGTGATGTCACTTCAGGGACATTTTATGCTTTCAGTAAACATTGCCTTGAGGTTCTTGAAAATAGACGGCTTCTTTAAACCAAGATAGAACAGATGGAAACTTCATTGCTTAAACAAATGGCTACAATTTTCTTCAGGGCACAAAATAGTATCATGAACTTGACTGAGAACTTAGGAAGCTTCCAGAAGCTTTTAGTCTTTCTTTGCTGGCAGAGGGTAGAATTCACAAATTCTGTTCAAGAAACATTTTACAAAAATCCCCTTGTGTCTTTCCATTTTCTTTTTTTTCCTTTTTTTTTTTTTCCTGCTTTGAAGGAGAGCACTGGCATTCCTGATTCAGATGACCTTTTGGATTAAATTGTTATGAGATAGATTTTGCATGACAATACAATTTTCTTGTTAGCTGTAGAAATTACAGTGCAGTTGCAGCAACCTGGACTATTTTAACAGACTTCACATTACTCAGTTACCAATTCTTGCAATTTAATCTAGCGAAAAAGTGCTGTGAAGTACTGATATGAACTGCCAAATAAATGTATCTTTGTAGCATTTTTTGTCCTTGAAAGAATGCATAGAACTTATTCTTGCATAGCCTACACCAGGCAGAAGCAGGACTATCATTTTCCCATAATACACGTTAACGTAAATCGCAACACATCCTCTGAGTCAGGGTCTTTATTGATCACGGTTCAGAACATGCTTGTATCTTTGTGTGAAAGAGAGAATAATCCTAGTGCTTTTACAGCTGTTTTAATTTAAACTCCACTGATAAAACACATCTATAATAAGGTCTGCTGGAAGAGTTCCCAGCCCTGACAGTTATCTATAAATTAATGGGAGTCATATACTTGTGCTTGTTTGGAAAATATGTACAACAGCCTAAAGCAGATAACAGAAGTCACATCTGCTGGAGGATGCTTGCAACAAAGGTAAGCCCTTGTTACAAGTCTCTTATTCTGGCAACACAGTCATGGTGCTACTAATACAGTCAAGAATATGGTATGGAATTTAGTCAGAAAAACAAGCTCAATATGTTTATGTGAATCAAACATAATGAGGCTAATTACCTGTCTTTATGATACTGTATTAACTTGATTTTGGCAAAGATCCACACTAGAATTCCTTGAACCCTCAAAACATTTGCTAAGGGTCTGTACATTCCACGTTCTCTTGTCATTGCTTCAGCACCTGCAAATTAGTAAAAATAGATTAATCCTTAGCATCACATGGAACAGATTTCCCAGGTGAGACTTAAACACCAAAGGTTTTTACCTCCGTTAATAAGTTTTGAGGGTGGGGAGTGTGACATGGCAGCTAGATATACCACCTGTGTTTGGATCCTGCAGGCTCATTTCTTAGAAGTGACAAAGCCAAGACAAGCTGTGTTTATAAACCAGGAGCAAAGTGTGAAGTGAAAACTGAACAAGGTGACTCTGACTGCAAGTGTTTACACAGAAGACAACAGGAAGGCACAAAGGGAGTGTGGAGTAGCCGTGGGACAGTGCTGGTGAGCAAGGTGGGAACTCATCATAACATGGTTGCAATCTAGTCAAATATATGGGTTTTGTAAGCATCTCTACAGGGTTTTGGGGAGGGACTGGAAGAAAGATAATGAGACAACTTTGTTTAAAGGAAGTTGCTTACAAGCATGAAAGGCAAAGTTGGAGGAAAAGCTACTTAAAGTTGCTTGGAAATTAACCAGTGCATAAGGGAGACTGATAGCATAAACTGACTGAAAATGACAATGTGGCTTCCCAAACCCCTTAGGATTAGGGAGAACATAGTCTGTGAAAAACTGTGAATATGAGGGTAAGTTACATATACTTAACGACATAGTTGTGTGCTAGTGGAAGGACTATATAGCCAAATATCAGGCTATCACTGCAATGGCATTCTGCATGGATAGCAGGAGGACAAACTTCATTTATTTAGGGCAAGAGAAAAGGATATTATAAGAACTGAGTCATAAAATCATGTTAGTATAGACTAATTTTAGCTATAAAGATGAGACTTTAACCAGAATTTCAGAATATAGATGAGCATGAATACTGAAGATCTGCAGATAAGTCAGACCCTGTGACAGTGCCTCAGCTTTTAGTCCAGGTAATGGACAGGCTGATGATTTCCACACTGACAAAGAGGACAGTAATAAAAGATAAGTTGGATAAAGACAAATTAATATGAGTTTAGCAATTTTTGAGATTTAGTCTTTGACTACTGTCCCTGTCAGATGTGGGAAAGGGGCTGAGATTTTCCCTTCAGTAGATTTGTGCTTATTTATACTAGGGGATTATCTGGCTCATTAAGATAAAAATTGTATTGTGCTAATCTTTCCTTTGAAGTGCCTACATGTAAGTTCTGTACCACATGAACAAGAGTTCAATCCAACCAAACCACATTGAAATACATTAATATACACACACTTGTCTATATAATGATTGAGATATAAGGCTGTACTATGCAGAGCATCTTCAACAGTATCTCTGAGTATTCCTTTAAAATGCCCCACAGTAACAATTTTCATTAGCAGTTAATTTGATGCTTTGTTTAACTTGAAGAAGACCTATTTCCAGTCTTAGTTTGTATAACAGCTTATTAAACAATCCTGAATATAGTGACTCCCTGCTTTTAGCCTCAGTTTCCCTTGGTGTGTACGAAGAGAATAGCAGTGCTGACTTCACTTGTCAAACATTCTGAGAATAGCTGGAAAGCAGTGTGTAAGATGTAGGCTCATCATTAGCAGCTTTTTCCACACATCACAGTTGTATTTGCACATAAGGGGAAATGTCAAAGAAGATGAGTTTGTTTCTCATCTATTTAAAAAGGTTGTAATGGAGCACATAAAAGAGAGTTTGTATCGCAGTTTAGACATGGAAAGAAAAGCAGAAAAAAAAAAAAAGAAGTATTTTTCTAGCTCATGTACTTATTTCCTGAAATGTAGCCAAGACCTAACACTAAACTCTCTGGTTTATCAAAACCAAGCCTCAGTCATTCAAAAAATATTCAGTAGTCAATGTTCTAGTGAAAAAACTTCATTTACAGTTTGAAATGTTATCTTTTTCTCTCTCATCTATCAAAATTTCCCATGATCTCAAGACCATGCTTTCCATTGCCTGTGTGCAAAATTTCTAGTCAAATAAGCATTTTGGGGTTCTCTAGGTTGTTTGGCCTTATGGAATAAACATTTATCCCCCCAAAATCTAAACAAGTTAATTGTTTTGACAAATAGACTGAAATGGTATTCCAAAGAATATGTAATAGTGGATGTTATATTCATTCTCTTTCAGTCTGCTGCCTGCATGAGAGAGCACTGGAAATTGAACCAGCAGGCTTGTGTATGTAGGTGGTGATGACAGAAGGAATAGAAAGGTGGCCAAGAAAACTCACATTTTTTTTTATTTTAAATAACAATTAGAATTTCAGTTTTAGTGAAAAATCACAATTTATTGTACTGCCTATAATTTTGAAAAAATGTGTCTCAGAGAGAATTATGGGGTTTATCCAAGATCCAGGAAGTCAATGAAAGGACAACTGGGCTGGGATTTTTTTGCTTATTGGCAGAAAAAAAAAAAAGGAAAAAGAAAATAATCACTTCAGACACTGCGCAGATGGTAAAAAAGGTAATACTACCAATCCCCAAGCTAGCTTGTAATTTTCATTACATTTGTACAAAACCTTGTCAATAACACGGTTATACAACCTTCAGAGCCCGTACCCATGTTACCTGCCTTGTACGCCACACTAAGACAAAGTCTTCTTCACAATGCAAACATCCTCATTACCCCCTGAACCTATGCATAAACATGGAAAAAATAGAATTTTTACTCCTTAAGAACAGATTAGTTAGGAAAGCCAAAAGCCCATGATATCTCTAAGGCATGGAAGAATACTCTCAGCTGTATCCTGCTATCCACGTCCCTAGGTAACACTCGCAAACACTTTTTATCCAGAGGCAACAGCAACAATCACCTCAAGGGCATTTCTGACTCTTCCCTTTGTATTAAGTCATTATGTTTTTGAGAGACCTTCTTTAGAGCAAGAGGCCAATGGTATTTGCTCTGTGACTGCCAAGGGATAAGAATTCCTTCATTCTTCATGAAATGTGAGTAATTTTGGCCCCTTCTTGTCTTCCACTATGGCACACAAAATGTTGGAAGCACAATGATTTGTTTCACCAGAGCAAAGAATGGAGGCATGTCTGGGGCCTCTCTTTAGAACAACCATCACTTTTTCTCAGAGGCAGGGAGTGAGTAGGAACCTCCCAGTATTTATCTTGTTATTACTGATCAGTGTTTTTTCTTCAAAGGATTAGAAATTGTGAATATAATGGTTTTCATTTCATGTTACATTTGTAATAATCCCCAGCATCATTCATCAGCCATCGAAGGGCTCAAGTTCATCAAAGAAGGAAGTAAATAATAACAATTATTCTGTCCAATGTTACTTAATAATAGCAAATCTACTCCATGGAGCTGGGAGTAATCGCCACTGAGTGTATTATACAGCAGCTGAGAAAAACTGATTTATAAACCCAGATGCCAGGCTGCAACCTAATGGTGGAGACATCATGTTGTAGAAAGCTTTAGTAATTTGGGATATGACCCCACTGAATATTTTGAAAGAGAGCTTGCTGTTATCAGTAGCTACATCTACACTACTTTGTATATCACTCTCAAGAGCTGCCCCCCAACCCTGGCTTATGCTCTTAATTTCTGCTTCACACATGTACTCCAAATGAAATGTCCTTGGGGCTGTCAGCTCTTCTGCAAGATTTTGCCTGCTACCTTTTTGCTGCACAGGACCTTTATCTGCCACAGTATCTCTGGTAAATATCACTGTCTTTGTTCCAGACCTACCTACAGAAAAAGGGCATCCTGTCAAACATGGCATTAAAACACCTGCGCTGGAATGGTCCAGGTTGCTCAAAATTTTGAAACCTTAAGGCACAGTAGAAATGCCACTCTGTCCTTGGTCTATGATAGTAGGAATCCCTTTCTCTAGAGCAAGACTATCATTCAAAGTCCAGAAGAGAGTGAATAGTGTCACTTTTGAAAATTAGCTATGCTACACCCTTAGATGATGAGGTATTAAGATTGGATGATCCTTCTCTGCCTTTACCCATCCTTATCACTGTTTTATCTTCCATCCTTCCTTCCAACCCCTCTTTTCCCACAACTCAATTTGTGGACAATAGTATGAAGCTGTAGCCTCCTCTGAGCTAGGTGATAATTTGGGTTCTTTGGCCAGCTGACGGTCCCTGAGTATTCCTGGCTGCTGTCACAGGTAGCAGCTCTTACTTTTGATCACAGTCACTTTGCCTTGTCACCTTCTTCAGCTCCCTTTAAACAGACTGGAGATTCTCCCATCTGGAGTGTCACTCCGTCCCTGGAAGGGCAATCGACTCAGGGCACAAGCACGATCACCCACATTTTCTTTACCATCTTTGCAACACTTTCAGGTCAGAATGCGCTCCCTTTGGAGAGAGGCTAAAGGTCTGCCAAGGAAATGGCAGGTCTGTGTCTCTGTGTCTGCCCAGACAGATCCTTCCTGGCCAGCACACTCTGAGCACCCATCTACAGCTCCTGGAGGCCAGCAGGGGATAGAGCAAACCGTACCCTGAATGGCACAGGTATATGGAGACCTGCTGTCCTGTGCACCTTGTCTATGGCAAAGACCAAGGTCTGACAGCTGAGCCTCAGCTGGAAGAGGTCCTTTGGGTAGCAGCAGTCTCCCATCAGCTTCAGGACAGAGGAACCCCTTCAGTCTCCTCAAACAGCAGTCTGTGGCCGGGCCTAGGCCATCCATATTTCTGTCTGAGCTATCTTTACCAGCAAGTGGTGTCCTGAAGGCATGTGGCTTGGCCTCCCGGTACAAAGAGGTCACATAGAGTTATTGTCATAAATGTAGCCTCCCTGTACCGGGTCTCCAGAAGATGGGTGTCCAAATAGAATTGGCTGGCCATAAGGGGGATTTGGATATTTTTTAACAGTGTGACTGCAATCTTGTAGGCTCATCACAGTGCAAATCACTTCATCATTTTTACGGTCATGGATGAGCAGGCCACAACCACTATGTCATCCATCCAGAGTGGTCAGGTCTTCAGTGTCACAGCTGGCATCTTTCCTGGCTGCTGGGAAACAGTATATGAGTGATGCAAAACAGCTTCTGAGGAGCCAAAAAGTGTAATTTGACATTATTTCCTGGTTAGGTGGACTGCAAAATCCATGAGCATCTCTCTGGGAGCTCCTTATGAGAAAGCCAGGCCAGGGACACTCAGGGTGAGTGTGACAGCTGAGCATAGGAACAGACCTTTGGAGGGTACTCCTGTGGCTGATCAGCATGAGCAGTTGGCAAACTTGAGGTTGTTTCTACAAAGCAATTTGAATGCTTTCCTTTTGAAGGTGATATTACAAGCAAATTATAAGGGACTATAATGCCATTTTTAATGACTAAAAATAGCAAAGCATAGATCTCTTAGTTTTTGGAGACAGAACATGCAGAAAGACACTGCAGTCATTGCAATGTGACTCATTTGTGGTAACAAGGAAAAGAATAACATACTTTTCAGACAAACCAAAGTTATTGCTGCTGTTCTCAAACAGAAGCAAACTTTCTTAGGACTTATTTGGGAAAGAACGAAGCTTCTCACTTTGTGATGCATCATTAGGAAAATGTTGGACTTTTTGGAGATCTCTCAGCCTAAATGGACAGTATGACATCTTTCATTGTGACTATTTTGCAAAGATCTCATTGGCTATTTTGCCTAAGTGGTTTTTGGTGCCTCCAGTTGTTTGTTGTTAATGGTGCCTTTTGCTCCAGTTCAAACCCATTTTTACCCCACTGAAATATCTGTGCTGAAGCCCATGCCATCTAAGGCAGCAGGGTATGATATATCAGCAGGAAGTTAGGAGACCTCATTTCCATTCCTACTTCTGCCAATACCAGCTATATGACCCAAAACACCAGCTCCCAAATTCCCTCACACATTCCATCTTTAAGGGAAAGTTTACAATGTTAGATATAGCTTTTTTCTCTCTCTAGAATTTGCAAGTATTTTACATACTACTAACATAATATAGTTTGGGATAGGGTTAAAGGTTGCCTTCCCTGAGCATCCTCATTTTTTCCATGCCAATCAAGTGACATCATATACATTCAAATCCCCTAGTGTTCTGTGTATGATTTCTTTTGTGAGAATATGAGTAGTATATGTATGCCTATTGACACTACCTAGCTCTTATCAATTGCTCCCTCATGTGGGGATCTGTTAATATTATGTATAATTCATATAAACCTTTTTTTACATATCATGCAAAATCAAGAGCTTACTAGCTGAGGATCCATTTTAAATGCAAATATTTGAATAATTGGGTGTCATAAATGTTATTGCTCATTCTCCTCAACTGGGCCACCCTGCTCCACAGCAGAAGAGATGCTTTGCAATACTGATCAGTCTGGGAAGTCTGCAAACCAAGCAGTTACCAGAGTGTTAATGTCACTGCATACTGTATTTGGGATCACAGTGTGACTACTCCTGCTGTGTTTACAAATGCATGTTTCCTGTAGATGTGGCACCGAATTGTGGATGCCACAGTAAAAGTTCCTGGTCTCATCATTCCATCCCATGCACATATCTGATAATGAACAATATCTGGTATACCTTTTCGTATTCCAGGTTTGTTATCTCAGTATATATGAGAGAGATCGTCAAATTTCAAAGGAAAAAAATGCCATGACTGTAAAACTTGCTGCAGGCTATAACAGCATGTCTTGTGAGCAGTTAGATAAAACACACAGCTGGTATGACAGGCCAAGAGATGAGTATAATTTAGTCATTATTTCTGACCAGTGCTGCCCTGGGCCCACCACCTCAACTCCTCCCAGAGGCACCTCTGATTGCTAGCACAGATCTACCCTGCATCATACCCCTGTATCCTAAACATGCAAAAATGGGCTAATTCTGCCAATGCTGATGTCTCAGAAGGCTTATCATATCATAGAATCATAGAATGGTTTGGGTTGGAAGGCACCTTAAAAATCATCTCATTCCAACTCCTCTGCCATGGGCAGGGATGCCACCCACTAGACCAGGTTGCTTAAAGCCCTCCCTGTCGACCTGTTCTTAAACACATCCAGCAATGGGGCATCCACAATTTCTCTGGGCAACCTGTGCCAGTGCTTCACCACCCTCAAAGTAGAGAATTTTTCAATAATATCAAATCTAAATCTACCCTTTCTCAGTTTAAAGCCATTCACAAATTTCCTTTTACTACGTGCCCTCATAAAAAGACCCTCTCCAGCTTTTCCCTCAACTACCAGTGCTGTAGCACCATCCTAGAACACAAATTTTTTCAGGCATAATTTTCCCTTAGTAAAGTCATGTTGGCTGTCACCAATCACTTTCTTATTTTCCAAGTGCCTTTGTATAGTTTCCAGAAATATGATCTTTTCCGTTTTTAAAAATGGGGATTATGTTTCCATATTTCCAGTTTGTGGGAACTTCATTGCCACAACTTCTCAATTATTATGAATAGTAGCTTAGGCACTTCACGTGCCAGTCCTTACAGGACCCACAGACACATTTCATCATGTCCCATGGACTTGTACACCTTGAAGTTCCTTAGATGGTTCTACTTCTGCAGCTTCAAAGATTTGGCTTCAGTCTTGCCTAATGGGTCAAAACTTTTGCTTTGAATCAAAATAGGCAATATGATGGTTTCAAGCATACTTTTAAAAGGCCATTTATTTGTTTGCTTTCTACTCCTTTTAAATGTCTTTACATTTGTATTTTTATTTTAGTGTCTAGGTAAATCTCTAATTTGTAGATTCAGTCTCTCTGGGATTTTACTTTTCTATAAGTGGTATTTATTTACAGAATATTTGACAAAAATTAATGAAGGCATTTTATGCACAGCTTCATCTGATTGCTTTAATAAGGCAAGTCTGGTGAGAGATTAGATAAGAAAACCTTGAGTATGGAGGTGAACTCCCATGAGTACAGAAAACATACAAAAAATTGGCTTATAGTTAAGGTTATTGAGAGGAGGCTGTCTCCTATACAAGGATATATTTGATAAAGCTGTATTTCTATATGTCTCAGTGTCTTGTATGCACTGCCATACAATCAGTAACTTATACATATTGGGAATTTATATATATTACTTTACATATAAAGACATAAACTAGAAATTTTTGTTATACTAAATAACCTTGATTCTGCAATTTGTGAATGTTTTAACAAAAGCAAAAAAAAATCAGATCTTTACTTTTTCCACCTGGAAAGATATGTAACATTGACATGCTGCATGGGACACTTCAGCTTTATTTATGTGATGGACAGCTTGTATGAAAATTTCTCTCACAGATTCAATCTGAACGTTTTATTGCTCAAGTAGGAAGGAGAAAACTCAGAATGACCTTTGAGTATCACATCTTCTTTTAAAGTCAGATTGATGGCTTCCCTTCTTTTCACTCTCTTGTGCCTTTTTCTCAGTGATGCATAAAAGCCTGGAATAAAATCTCCAGTGTGTAACGCATAACTAATTTTATTTTTTTACACCAAACCCTAGCAATTCAAAGCCAAGTAAACACCAGCAGGCTGCATTCACTTACACTATGCATGTTGATGCTAATTGCAGTTCCCTAAGCATTTTACATTGTTTGCACAAAATAGCATTGCTCTGCCTTCAAACAGTCAGTTCAGTGACAGCTGGAATGAGTTTATCTCATACTGCTTAGTGTCAGGTGCATTCTTACAGCTTTCCTGTCTCCTTTTGAGGCCTAATTAAGGCATTCTTCTCTCTTGTTTAACATTTACATTTAAACAGCTGCATCTCATTTGGATATAATGCAAAGATGGCACCTGGCTTTCTTTCCCTGAGTTAATTCTGGGAGCATTTTTTTTGCTCCCCCTCCCTTCACCAAAGCTCCAAAATGGTTATTTTTGTGCTTATGTAGGGAAACGAACCGAAGCTGCTGTAAATGGAAAGAACTGTTCTTCATTCACAAACAGGGTGCATCTTCCCAGGATCCTTCACAGCTAGTCTCCTTAGGATACTCGGGATGAGATCAGAATGCAAAGCAGAGTCCTTGAGCCTTTCATCAGTCTGCTGCCTTTGTCAGGCTCTGGTCACCTCAGGGGCTTCTTTGTTGGTCCAGTTCCTTTTGCATCTTGGGTTGTTTGGTTGTTTTTTCCCACATGAACAAAGAGTTTACAGGAAAAAGAAAAAAAGAAACAAAGCCTAAACCTTATTCCAGCAAAAAAGCATGGCAAATGTAACCATAGCAGTTCCATAAAACCTCTTGTTAAATGTTAGCAGGAAACAGTGCAGAGGTGCAGCTCACTGTGCCTTCAGAGGTCCACACAGGCCCCAGTTCTCCAAGGAGCACACCTTTATGCAGAGAAGTGGCCAGGACTGCAGCCAAGCCTTCAGGCACTAAGCACTTTAAAAGATTCAGCAGCACCTTTCACAACAAACTTGGTGCAAGGTACAAGCCTGTCAGATGTAGCAGCTTTTGTGGTACTCTCCATATTTGCAGATCTCCATCTTCAATAAGGTGACTTCTTAAGATTATGAAAAAAATAAAGAAATAATATTTCCAAGAAGTTATGGAAGATCCAAGGGCAAAGATAGATCTCCATACATCTCTGTGGGACAAACATCATCATCTTTGCTAAACCTTTTATGATTTTTTTTTGCCAGTAAAAAATTACTAGGGACATTAGATATTAATTCTCTGCTTTAAAGAAATAGTGTATTAGACACAATAATCCAGATAATAATGATAGTAAATGTACACATGAGAGAATTAATGAAATAGGAAAACTAGACTGTGGTCATAAGTTTAAAGGCCATATGTTTATTGATACAAGTTAAAAATGCCATGTTTTTATTTCTGTGCAATTGATCTTCATTTCTCAAAAGGAAGGGGGAAAGAAAAGCCTTCTGTCCTTGGAAAACATTATAATGGGAAGACAAGGAATGCAGGAGGTCTGTCCTACCTGTGCTGCCATGGGCCAGCAGGACTGCAGTGATGATGCTGCAGCCTTGCCCACCTGGGGACCTGGGATAACTGAGGGCAGCAACAGGCCGTGACCCCAGCTGCCAGCTGGAGGAGAGCAAGGCACATTCCTTGCCAAGGAGCTTCACAGATACTTGATAACAACAGAGGAGTCTGGGGGGATTGGTGCTGTTCCTGGGGATTATTTTTTTTCCTGCCTGGAAGTGACCAACCTGCAGCTTGGTCCTTCTCTGTTTTGCCCCAGGCCTGTCTCCGCCCTCTGTCTTTGCCCTGAAGGAACCAGAATTGATGCCCCCTTTCTATTCTTCTCCTATTCTTACATTTCTTGCCCTGATACCCCATCCTGCTTCATTGACTCTAATTTTCCTAATGTGATGGCTCCTTGGAAAGCTTCTTTTGCCATCCTACCAGCTTCCACTTGACGACTTGACTTTGCCAGTCAAGAATTTCCTTTCTTCATCCCTCAGCCAAACAACAGGCTGCTTGCTTGCACTGGTATGCTCTTCCTAATCACACCTCATTGTCTCATTGTCTTCTAATGTCTTTTTTTTTTTTTTTTTGCCAGGGATTGGTTTGGAGGACTTCAGGAGACTCTTGGCATAGGAACTCAAGAAGGACTGGAACAATAACAAAAAATGAAGAAAAAAATGGAAGTCCCAAATAACACTCAGTATAGGACTGCACACAGACAGAACTTTCCAGAAGACTTAATTGTGAAGCTATAGCAATTCTCAGTGTGTGTAAATTATATTTTTTCCCAAAAGCTTTGTAGCTGGGCAGGTTTTCAAAAATGACAAATGGCACATCTGGTTGGGAGGCTAGACCCCTCCAATAAAATTTTCAAGTTTGTATATGAAATTATGGGACACTAGAGCATCTAAAGATGAAGAGTAGCAAGGGAACATTCCTCTGACTGTGTATGAATGTCTTTATCTGAGCTTGCAGGCACTGAACATTAAAACTACTAAAGAGAGAAATAGGCACTTCTATGACAGACTACTCAAATAGTCCAAGCATTCATTATAAAGGTGTCCTAGGAGGATTATGTCACATACAAACCTCTAAAGTATAGATACCTGAAATAAGGTGAAATTGATATGAAAATTCAACTTGAGCAGCCTCCTTTCCAACCTTCTACTTAAAAACACCCAATGGATATTTACTGAACCACTCTGTGCAGAGCAATGTGAGCCTTGAATATAAAACATTACTGGAGCAATGCATATGGAATGCGCCAAGCAATCCTGAGAAGACAAGCTGCTTCTTACAACACAGAATTTTATTATGCATTCTTTCACCTAAAAAACATCAACCTTTTATGTTACAGCAGAAGTACACTGCCTCTGAGGAACAGGAACGCACTGAAGACAGATTGTTGCTTCTCATAACCCATTTCTGCATACATTAAGTTTTCTGTTCCTGAAATATATTAATGGTAACCCCACAGGGGAACTATCTACATTGATCATTGTGTAAAAACTGAGGCTTTTTAAACAGTCTACCCTTGCACAAAGGCTTATTATCAACTTGGACAGTAGTGCAACATTTGGAACAAGAACTTGGGTTTATTGCCAGATTTTATCATGAGAAAAAAAGAAGACTAGATGAGGTGGTTTTCATTTTGTTCTGGTTTTAATGGAATATTTTTCCTCTGGAAGAGTCGGCTCCTTCAGAACCTAAACGTGCCTCAGGAACTTATTGATTTTAACAAACAAGTATCAAAAGGCAGTCTTTAAATCTCTCAATTTAATTCAAGTGATGTTAAAGTACTTCATGGAGACTAAATGAATAATTTCATTGAATTTGAGTACTTGCATTCAATAAATGTTTCTCTGAGAGTGTAAAAGTATTTTACTTGGGTTTGTAATTTTTTTTCCCATTCAAGTTCTAAATTACAGCTTTCATATTGTGGCTGTGCTTTACATTTTCCTCTATCCAGCCTGGTTGACATCTTTCACTGTAAGTCTTTTTTTCATTATTAATAATGGATCTTGACCTTTTCTCTTTTTGAAAAACATCTTAAGATGCCTTAAGAGTCCTCCTCAACACAGAGACTAGACAGGAGTAAGGGAATAAAGGTAGGTATTTATTTGAAAGGCCTTCAAAGGTACACCCTGGGCAGGCAGAGGCTACTGCCAAGATGGACCCCAAGATGGACAAGAGGTCACGAGTTTGTCATACTTTTATAAGTTTGGTTCATTTGCATATCAGGGTTAATTCTCCAATTAAAGCTTCAGTTTAATGATGTAATTCCCCTCAGCTTACCCCCCTTAGAGGCTCTTTGGTTTATACTTTTTGACCTACTACATTCTGGGTGTCCTTGGAGAGCAGGCCTGGGGAGGCTTTGCTACCTAGCACGAGAGAGCAGAAGTTAACAGGCTACAAGAAACTTCAGAGTTACACACTAAGCAGTACAGAATTTGAAAAATATAAAAGTTAAAACCTAAGTCATCGAGTTCAACCTGCACTAAGGTTAAAGCTGGGAGAAATAATACATGGTCTGATCCACGTTAAAAGATAATGGTGGTGTTTTCTTTGAGCAGCAGTAAAGCTATTCTATAGGGCAAGAGCTTACATCCCAATTAAAATTTAACCAAAAAGAACTTTTAAAAATTGTTCTTCACACACACTAAAAGATACATTCTTGCATGTTTCAGCTCCTGATGCTGTCTGAGCCATATATCCTTCCCCACCCAGCAAAATTGTTCATTCCTCTCACCAGTATAGGGCAAAGGGATGTCAGTGCTATGACCAGAGATCAGATGAGCACCATGCAGTACCAGAAAGAAACTGGCACTGAGTTTGAGAGATATTTTGTCCTTTCTGTGAATGTCTTTCAGGCACTAGAGTTCTTCAGAAGGAGAAACAGGTTTTCAGAATATAGAAGAGCAAAAGCAAGATGGGGAAAAAGGAAGAATGGGAGGATATTCAAGTGTGAAGAGAAACAGTGACTTGGGCAGAAAAGAAACTACTTTTAGGTGTGAGAGGAGAGGAAATTGGACAGAGGGAGGAAGAATAAATATTGGATATGCAAACTGGGACTAAAACCATTGGACTGATTCTACAGCCAGCAGCTGATGAAGGTAACAGGTTATATATGTGGTAGGGAGAGACAGGGCTAAAATCCCTGGCAGTTCATGCCTTCTCATAAAAAACATGGGCAAATGGTCCGAAAGTGCCAAGGAAGTCTATAAAGACACAAAGAAACAAGAGAGAAGATGAAGCGAGTGTGGTGGAGTAAGACAAATACAGGGTTTGGGCTGTGTGAAGAGAAGGTCAGTAATCACACTGACAAGAGCAGCCTGAGAGCACCATGAAGGTTGCTTAAGCTAGGAGATCTATGCAAAGGTTAGGAACTTCTGTGGGGTTATAGGATGGTGGCCTATAAGGATGATAGAATCTATGGAGGCAAGTCCCTTATCTGAAGTTGTGTGCTGAGTTGTAGTTTTCCTGCAGCAAAAACAATACAACAGCAAAAAGTTAGTTTCAGAGAAAATGGTTTTCAGGAACCAAGAAAAAATGAAAAAATAAATGCGACTATTCTACTGGAAGATAAAGAGAAGATAAATAAGAAGGTGCAAAATAGAGACATGCAAACTAATGAGGAGCATTCAGGTGGTAAATTGAACACTGCTCTGTACTTTGTCTGTTACTTCATTGTAATAGGGGGACACCTGGGGAAAGGCAGAAGATGTAAAACCAGTAAAAGGAAGTGTGATTTTCCTGCTTGGGCTCTAGAACACCTTTTCATGAGGCAGTAACACAGCCAGGAGCCCAGCATGACTGAAAAAGGGATTGAATATTTGCATGGAAAAGGCCATGCAAAGTTGCAGGCTTATAAACTGTAAAAAAACCAAAAAGATTTGGAAAGGATAGAAGCCCCCTGCCTCAGGCTATTTCCCAGCTTTTAAAAAAAAATGAGAAATATGTTTCTTCCTTAGGAGCAGTTTATGAGATTTCCAGTCTCATATAACTCAAGACAACTTTATCATATAACAACATTAAATTACTCTTCTCTCTTTTTGGTGATTCTCTATATTTATTATCAATAATTATAGACTCTTTTAGATGGCTGTCGGTCAAGTGCACATTTCTGGCTATGTTTGGACAGTCCCTGTGGTGTGCCAGTCACTGACTGATAACTCCTGTCTAAATGTGAGTTTACAGAGTCTGCTGGCCCCTGGTCACTCTTCCTAGTGAGGGCCTTTAACACACCATTAAACTGGCTTGTACCCAAAGGTAGAACTGCTATTGCTAGCACTCTGGAATAGGTGTTAGTCATGCATTGGTTGAAAATCTGACCTCCCTCACTTAAATTAGGACTGGCGATCCCATGCTGGGGGCAGACACTTACACAGCTATCTACTGCATGGGGTGCCTCTGCCTTACCCTGGGGAAAGCTTAACGCTGCTGCAGGCAGCACATTGGCCTAGCAGGCTCCCTGTTGGTATCCATATCTAACATATGGCCAAATTCACAGTAGGGATAGATAAGTGAGGACTACCACAGAAAAACATTATTGTAGATGCCCTAGCCTTTAAAAGTCTGAACTATCATGGACTCAGATTCAGTAAAGAGCTAAATAATGTGAGCTCTAGGAACTGTGCATCCTTAGGTACATTATTAAATCAGTGTCTTTCATTCTAGCTCTCCCACCTCTATTTCTAGCTGCTGCTTGCAAACCATAATGAAATAAGAATATTCCTTGCAGCTAAAAACAAGTCATTCAGTGCTTCATAATGATATATGAGCTCCTCAGTGTGTGCCAGTACAGGATCTTCTGTTGAGTTAGGAACAGTTCATTCCACCCAAGTCCCAGAGGGGTGCCTATGTTGGTGTTTCAATTTAAAGATAGAGATTTTGAAACAAATTGCCTATTGTCTCTTTTTGCTATGCTTTGATTTGCATCACAAAATGGTCTCGGAGTGCATGACCTGGATTCCTTCTGGATGAAACAAAACTGGAAGATGTGCTCTTGGGATTGTACTTAATGCACTCCAGCTGCAAAGGACACTCAGGTCATGGGACCAGTTTAGTCCTAATATAAACCTGCTGAAATGTGCATATCACAAATGTCAGGCCCTAAACATCAACAGTTACTTTTATAGATCTTACTTGTCCACATTACTTAATAATATAGACTTAGAAAAAGTCACAAAATGACCCAGACAAGTATAAGAGAAATGACTACATAAAAACTATTGTCCTGTTTTTCAGATTCAATATTTAGGCAAAATTACCACATACTGATGATCTACTTTTCCTCAGAGGTACCAAGGCATTTATCAACATGATATCTAAGCTCTGTACAAGAGGAAAAAATGTTGTGAGCACTATTTTAAGACTCTAGTTTTTCTTTTCCTCCTTTTTTCCCCCCTATTTTTCCCCTCTTCAGTTTGAATTTTTTTTTTTTTTAACTTGCAAACATCTGCACTTATGATTTCTATAGCACTCCCTTAGCAGGTATACATGTCTAACTATTAAACAGGATCTTCAGTTTAGGTACAGTGCTTGGGAGATGCAAAGCATTATGTGACTGCTAAGTATTATTAAGATGAAGAGAAGGCAGATTAATGAGGAAGGCATTCTGCTCTGACATGAAAGGGGCTGTATTAGCTTTTCATGCAAAACCTTGTAGGGAAATCCTGTTTATGTGAACATAACAAGCTCCTGTTAATTTGTGTCTGTAATGCCATCAGAACCAAAACACCTTCCTTGTTCATCTTTAAGTGATTAAGCAGGTTACAGTAAGATGTTGAGGTAGATGGATGGCATAGTACTTCATATGACAAACAGTACAGGAAGCACTGATTCTCTGGAAAATAAAGAGAAGAGCTTTGACTTGACCTTATATCAGCATTGATGATATTTAAGATTATCACTGAAGTTTTGAAGTTTTTGAAATTTTGAAATTTTTCTTAAGTTTACCATTTTGTTATGTTCTACTCATACTAAGAACAAATTCTAATGTTCCAGGTTGCAAATGCAATTAGTTCAAAAGACTTAAAATGTACTAGCATATGAAAACCAAACCACCTTAAAAAAAACCATTTCCTTTAAAACTTTGTGAAGATGTTTCGGGCCAAACTGCCTGTGAGCAACACTGCACAGTCAGACTGGTATAAGAGAAGCATTTGAATTAACTTCTTGCCTTCTGACTTATCTTTGGATTTCTTTAAATCAAAGCTCTGCTGTAACTCAATGCTCAGCCACTTCTCAAAGCTTTAAAAAGGTACAGCTGGGCACTGTCTCAAGTGGCAGGTCAGAACCAGACCCATGTGGTTCTGTTCCAGTTTGACCCTAATATTCTCACGGGCACTGTGGAACCTGGCATAGACTGAAAATTCCAGAGAGAATCAGAGATGGGCTGCACTATACTTATAAATTATACCTATTCTTCATGGAAAAAAGAGTCCTTTGGAGCATATGAATATGTGCCTAAAATATGTTGATATTTAGGGATAACTGCACAATATTAAACTGAAGCATTCCCCAGATGTATCTGCAAATAGAGTTTATTATTCATAGGTTGCCCCATGTGCAAACATGCTTATTCAGTATGGAATACACCACACTAATATTTTATTCCCAAATACCTTTATGTAGGCAAGAATTTCATGAAAACAAGATGGAAGCCTCAGTATCTGAAAGGCAGAAAATAGCAGTGTCTAAACTTAATGATGATTCCATTTCAAATCAGTGGTACTGGGTTTGAAAAAAAGAACCAAACTATTTTTCTCTACAAAGATCAACAAAAATATGTTAATTGAAATGGTAAGGGGAGTGGGAAAGAAAGAATAAATCACATATTGTAAGACCATAAAAGGCTTTTTTCACACAGTCTTGCAGTAGTAAACACAATATTTTCCAAAGCTACCCTTACACTGCACCTTTGACTTCAAATATTCTTCTATCCTTACCACTAAGAAAGGATTAAATAATCTCACTCTGAACTGATCTGACTTCACTCCAATGGAAACACTTAAATTCTGTTATCAAGTTACTCTTAAAATTTCTCTGAGGTTGGCCAAATTGGGTGAGTGTGTTATGACTCTGACTGTAAAAAGAGCCTCACTGGAATCACACTGCAGGTCGTTCAGGGAGCCCATGACTTGGTGCATCTCCCTGCAGTTCTTGGCCACAAAATGGACCCTTGGCTCCCATTCCTCATTTTTTCCATACAGAGTAGCAGTACCAGATCTGTACTCCTCCTCAGTCATACTTTCTATGTGCATGTTAACTCCCTCAGCCATAACTGACTGCTCCTTATTCAGCTGAATCTTTTTCCAGGCTGCTGCTTTCCACAGCACAGTCTCCCACACTGAAAGTACAGTCTGTGCTGCTTACAGATGTGTGATCTAGCACTAAACTGTTACAAGTTTTCAAAACTAATAAAAGTTAAAAATAAAAATAAATAAAACTAATAAAAGGCTTTTATATCATCTTCTGGAAAATATCTCTGTGAATATTTAATAGGTATTAATTTTAAAAAGAGATTTAATTTGCTTTTCCTGAAAAACATTCTGTGTGATCTCTGACCTAAAACTTTTTATTGTTACTGTAGAAATGAACGTGAAAGTAGGTAATTCGTGGTAATATCCTGCTAGTGCTGCCAAGATATATATCCTTAGACAAATACAGTTTTCATTCCAAACCTTACTTTGGGATTTCAGACAGTCATGAGTCAGATTTTCCATACTGCTAACACCCAGGCTGGTCCAGTGGTTCAAACCTTGGATGCAGCTGTGCAGCCCAAGGACCAAGTCATTAAGTTTTCATTTTTCAGTTGGGCCAGTGCTATACCATTTCCTATAATCACTGTCCACCTGACAGGCCTCCTACCTGCCATAATGCTGGTATGGTCTTTGTATCATTGTTGAGATGCTTTCTCAAGAGTCTCGTTACACAGCATAGCTTCTGATTATTCAGGCTTGAGAATACTCAATATTCTGTACTACAAATGGCTGCTTCTGGCAGCTGCTGCTAACAGTTCTTAAAAGTGCTGGCATTAGACGGGAAATAGGCAATGGGAAAAAACATTTTCTCTCACCCACATTAACACAGCAATGTATTATAGCAGTGGGAAGTTCTTTTTGGCCTTCCAAGTGATAATACAGAAGAAATATTAGCAATTATCTTTGAGCATTAATTGAATTGATCTAGTTCTGATTACCACAATCTACAAACACCTTTTCCAATGTACATAGGATCTAATTCCCAGAAGAAATGTCCTGTAAATCTGGGATATAGTAAGTATGTGAATGGATTAAATATTCTTGCAGTTCATAACCCTGTAGGTATGTCTCTTCTTATATGGCAGAGGAGCAAGCAGAAACATCAGAGGCATAAGCAGAAAGAACAGCTAAAAAAGGGTTGTACCTAGCAGACAAATGTACACCATGCAGCCCCATGTGCTTCTCTTTGAAATCTAAAGATGCTTGAGGTTTTCAGAGCGTTGTAAGAAGAGTCAGAACAAGGACACCAGGGCACCTCACAAGGCTTCAGCAAAGAACAAATGGTTAAAAAAGAGGTTCCAGATTATCTCCTGCTTGACAAAGACAAGACTGTTTTGTAAAGGCAGCACCTAATGCCATGTGACTGAGGATAAAAGAACAGCAAGAGACATTATCACAAGTAGCAAGTCATCAGCTTTCTCAGTATGCATGCCCAGTCCTGTAATAATTTACCATACACATGCATCTTAATGGGAATTCTGCCAAAGTATCAACTGTTAGATTAACTGATACAAAATCTTGAAAAATTAGAGCAAATGGTCTGTGCAGGAATGGTAATGCACAAACAATATCAATAATGTGCATTGGCAGCTGAGCCAGAAAAGCCATGAGCAAGAAAACAGTAGGAAAGCCACTTGATCGTGCCATTTAATATGCTCACTTTTGCATGGAATATTTTCTGAGATACTCCTACCATGTAACCTGATAAAAGAAACCCACCCTAAATGTCCTGGGTACAATATCAGGACTGAAAAGGAACAGTTTCCTGAACTCGTCACAATTAGATTAGGCAGACAAAATGATCTTTGTTTCGTGGTTTAATAGCATGCTACTGATGTTGTTTCTATAGTAGAGTTTATGTAAACCAGCATGGCATTTCTGAATTCTTTAGTGTACTCTGTAGTGCAGGAGTGACTACCATTGCTCACAAACCTCATTTCAAAACCTGAGGCATCTGGTATGCACACCTCTCCAAGACCTGAGAGGAAGAGACATCAAGAGCAGCACTTGACAAGAGGGTTTAATTCCCAAACCCCCTGTTGCAGAATAAGAACTGGCTGAACATTGAGCTGAGATCCCATTAACTTACCACCCCATCACATCTTCTAGCCTGCTATTTCCCATATTTGGACATTTAGATTTCCTTCCATGACAACAAGGCTCCAGACTGCTCCTAACTTAGTGAGCCTACAAAATGATAAACAAAAGAATATTCCTATTTTAGGAGCTTCTCCACAAAGATTAAAACAAATTGTACCGATATTAATACTGCTGCTACTACTAAGTACCTTCCAAGGGGACTAGGATCTCACAGAATCTATAAAATGCCAAGAAGCAAAGCTGCTGTGAACACACTCATCTGTGCTTTTGGATGCTAGATTACCAGTGATTACTAGTGATTGCTGTGATCCACAGCAAAGAGAACATTCCTGAGGCATGTGGATAGAGAATCTAAACAAGGCAGTCTATTTCCAGGCATCTGGCCTCCCCTTGTAACCACAGAAAGCCATTGAACAATTTTAGGGAGTAACTGGTAGAATTTAGGTTATTAGTATGGACTTAATGTATTTCACCGTAGAGTGGCTATTATTGTCTAGTGTCTTGACCTTGGAATAGTGCCCTGTAGCAGCACCTTGCCTTCCTTCCCTTATGCAATGATGGGCTGTTTTGAAACTGTCTAAAGCCTCCCTCTCACTTCCAACAGATTTAGAAGAGGACATTCGATGTGCCTACTGCTGGGTGTCTTGGTAAGCTTGAAACACAGTCAGAGGCCAGTTTAGGGAACTTTTGCTCACAGCTGTAACTCCTTACAGCCTGCTCTCTCATGATCCAAAAATATCAGTCAAGTGTTCCCTTAGAGCTTAATAACTAACCTTAAAATAATCTATAGAAAGGATCACTGGCTGAGGAAAGGGCATAAAATAATTTCACTCAGGAGATTTTTGTAGTTCGTTATTCCATACAAAAGCAAAGTTTATAATAAATGTAATTCATACTGAGTTTGATGTGTTCTATTCATAACAGTGACTGGTGTGCTTTTAGTTCAGTCTATATACATCATAGAAATCTCAATAAACACACAAACTATATAGAATTTCCTGTGCTGTACTGAAGTGCCTAGTTAGTTCTGTAAATAGGGACTTGTGGTAGTGATGACAATTATTTCAACAGGATTTCCTGAGAGCTTTCAGAAGCATCTTTTATTGGTAAACCCATGACTTCAGTTTGGCTACCAATGATGACTTCCCACCCAATAATTCATAGGCCAACAGGAAGATACCTTTTTTTTTTTTCTTTGCCTCCCCAGAGGCCAAAATATGGTCATGTGAGTTATTCTAAAAACTTTTTAAAATACAGTATATGCACACACTCTTCATTTGGACATTAACACAGTAGTATGATTACTGCATGTTTTTCCATTTCTAAAGCTTTGCTTTTCATTCACCTCCATCTCCGTGCTGTAGTCCCAGCCTTTCATAGGCTTCCAATAGGTAAATTTAAATTTAAATGGCTAAGTTATATATCTGATGGATGCAAAACCAACTTGGTACCATTATCTCCCAAAATACTTCTTCCTGAACAAAGACAATCAAGTTTAAAGGAAACCAAACAATTTTTTCCTTTCTAGGTGTTCGTCCCACATATTGCATAAACAAATTCAAATCACTGATTTCTTACAAGTATATATCCATAAAATTGGTAAAAGAAATGTTACTTGTATTTTTTTTCCTGAAAACAGGGCAACTGGAATGAAAATCCAAGTCAAAATGGGACAAAATCAGGGTACTGAAACAGGTAGCCTGGATTTCATCCTTTTTGCATTGAAGTGAAAAAGCCAACTCATCCAGAAGAAGCAGGAAGAGAAGAGAGGATTGGAGGGGCAGACACTTGTGATTTGTGCCATTGTAAAAGAGACTCTGAAGTGTCTGATCCACTTATAGCACCTCACATTAAATTTAAAGGGGACAAAGAATCCCTCCTGACATGTTCTCTCATCTCTCAAGAAAGCGGGAACAAAGATTTTGCAGAAAAATCTTACACCAGGTCCTGGCCAATAGAAAGAATCTGGGGCTAGACTTGCTCACATCTCAGCTGGAAACAGCCCACTGGGCTGGACAGGTAGAACTGCTGTCACCTCTGATGGCCCAGGGACACCGGTTTTTCCCTCAGGCTTCTTGTCTTGAGTGCTTGCCTCCTTCCCTTGGAGAACTCTCCTATATTTAGGGAGAGTATTTTCAGTATTTTCTTACCATCTGCCCCCCATTCTGCCTTGCCTTCCCCTCTGCAAGCTCTGCAGCACAGGTGTGGGTGGGAACACGGCCTCTGCCAGCAGCACCAAGGAGGAGCAGTCCTGACTTCTTGCAAATAGGAAGTAAAAGACAATATGAAGGCCTTGTTCACAGCAGGAGACCTTTCTCACCCTAGAAGAGCACAAAGACAGTAGTTATACACATATAGAGTTCCTGCATGGGTTCAGCTTTTCTTCCTTTGCATCACTGAAAAAATCTACTTTTTCTGACATCATGCCCAGACAGTAATTGCCATTTGGTGCCCAGACAGATGTAGTCTCTCTAATTCTTAACATTCTCAACTTCTTCTTTCTGCAGTGGCAACAGTAAAGATCAGAAGATTAGCTCAAATTCTAAGAGTAACATAAAGAGCAGATGAATGCCCAGAGGTGCAAGGAGAGGCATGGGGAAAAAGAAAGGAGGAATATCTGGGTTCATGGCAGCATGGTTGAAGTGTTTCTCTTTAAAGTGATCAAAAGAATATAATGGTGATCTAATTAAATTTCAGTCTTACCTTACAAGTCCTCAAATATACCCTGAAGCACAGTCAACTTTCTTTATTGTTAAAGTATCAAAAGAAATGTTGTGTAGTTTTGTTGAGTTTTTTTTTGTTTTGTTTGTTTTTTGGTTTTTTTTTCTTAAGTGAACATTAGTTTTCAGCATACAAAAATTTTTCAGACTGGGCCTCACGACTGTGCTACTGAAAAGTTTTTTTAGACCTATGTTCTCCAGATAAATTTGCAAAGGTTGATTTGACCTTCTGTCTTTTTTCTTGTCATTTGATCAAAGAGGCTTTTCCTCTCTCTGGACAAACAGAAATCACATAAATGTTCCTTTCCCTTTTTTTTTTTTTGCTGTCTTTTCTGAGAGGTTCCACCTTAAATTTTGCTTTCTTGCCTTGCTAGGCAAAAACTGGTGTATGTATTCTATCTGCTGACACCAGCTTTCACATCCCTCCTGAAATTTATTCAGCTAATCGTGCCTTTTCAGTTAATACACTTACATGGAACTAATAACATAATCAAATTAAAACACTGAGAGGTTCCTTGTAATAAAATATACCCTGCTTCACTGTGTTTCTAGACTGACCTTGACAGTGAGCTTTTTTTGCTTAAAGTAATTAGTTGGATGGCTACTACTCCCGCCAGGAATTCTGTTCCCTTTCATGGTCTGAGGGGTGTGTGAAATATTGCTTCCATGTTTTGTCAGTCTTTCAAATCATTGCCCAACTGGGCTTTTTCTTTTCTTCATGGACACTCTTGTAAAGGACTAATTTCTAATGCAGACGAGAGCTTCTGGGTGAGGTGAGCAGGATCCATGTCAGTGGTCATCAGTAAATAAATGTCATAAAAACCAGGACATTTGAACCCCAAAATGGCACAGATGCACCCAAATAAAAAGAACCTGAGAGATAACTAAGAATGTAAAAGATAGAACTTTTTCCATGGAAATTTTCTTTTAGCCAAAAGTAAAAAAATATTATGTTGGTTAGAAAACCAAATGATACACATTAACTCATAAGGTTTTTTATGGCTACTCAAGATCATTACTGGGAAATGAGTCACAGTCCCATTTTATTCTACAGTCTGGACTTCCAAATTGGAACACACTTTCCATGAAGCACTATGAGGGAAGACAGTCCCTCAGAGCTTCAGAGCTGGTGAGACTGTCAGGGAATGCAGATAGGGATAACCAAACCTCTACCCTGAGGTTTTGGGACCACAAAATGTTCCAAATTATCTATGATCTTCTATCAAGAATTTTTACTTTTTTTCCCCAGAGGAAAATAGTGATATTTCCATGGAAAATCTATCTAAAACTGTTTACAGTTTCGTCATATTTTTGTCTCCCTACCTTACTCCTTTTCCCCCTTCTCAAATTCCTCAGGGAAAATGAGCCTTGAAAATGGAGAAGGTGAGCAAGACTCAATGATCATATTCTCCCTTTTTTTGTGCAAGAAAACTTGAATTTTCTTTAGCAACTACTATTAATTCCAGCTGAGAGGCTTTTAGAAATATATTAAACGTCAAGGAAACTATATGTCCACATGTAAGTTAAACCTAGCATTTTACATCCTTGTAGAGAAATTTGCAAAATAAACTGAAATTGTCTGAAAAACATGCTCTAGGAAATTAGATTTATGAAGCATCAAGCTTCCAGCTAAAGCATCAAATATTTTAGATATTTTAGAAAATTTTGTCAGGTTGGACTAAGAAAAAAGGTACCCTTAGCTTGCAAAACTTAGGGCCAGGAAAGTACATCTCATTCTTCTCTTTCTTCTTTATAAACCATTTATTTTTAGAGTGATTCCTAATATGTGACCCCATCATCTAGTGTTACATAACCTGAAACTATCCCTTTTTTATATTGATCATCTCTAGGCAAAGACTTGAGGAGTACTCTCCACTGTTGGATCTGCAGTGTAAATGACCTTTTTTCTTTTCCTGTGCTAAATTTCTGATACAGCTGGTGCAAGTTCTGTGCAGACAGGAGAATAGAAATCTGTTCTTACAGAAAAAAAAAATGCTGAGAAATGAAGAATATTTTCCTTAGCATTATTTTACATTAAATTCTATGGTATTAACAACAGGATATGTTAACATGCACAAAGACTCCAACCCCTTTAAAATTTTCCCTTTACAAAAACATTTTTGAAAGATGTTTTCCACCACTGAGCCTTTTTTAAAAGGATCTTTAGAAAGGAAATCTAAAAGAGTTTGATCATGCATTTCAGATAATATAAGGCTGAAAAAAATTCCATATGCTGCATTTTCAAAACAGCAATAAAATCCAGTTCACATTCCATTTTTCACTAAAGATATATAGAAACGAATAACACTAGATAGTTATATAAAGGTTGTGCCAGTAAAGCTTTTTTTTCTGCTTTTCTCTATGACTTATTCTATGTAGGTCATATAATTTACCAAAAAAACTCAACCCAACTTTCAAAATGTGTCATCTCACAAAACATTTATCAGGTCTTTTCATATCCTTCTTCATTTACAGATATAGCTGGTACCCTAGGTCTGCCTATGTACACCCCTGAGAGACAGAGAGAGAAAATCAAAATATAAGTTATATGCTTGAAAAATTGTGAACATCTATCTAAAACTTGGGTTATCCAAGTAACATATGCATTTAACTTTATTACAAGCTTTCATGAGATAATTGCAGCACTGGGAAGCTTTTGAGATGTTCCATTAAACAGAAAACAGTAAGAACTTTAAAATCTCTGATACAGGCTAATGTTGACTTTTGTTACAGTGCTCACAACATGCAGCAATGCTCATGCTTCACATTTCTGTGGTTTGGACCATGGTGACTGAACAAAGCAGCCTAAAACTAAAGCTAATGATAACGCCATTGTGAGATCTCTGGAGAGGCCAACATGGCAAAAAAAAAAAAAAAAAAAATTCTAAATGCTATAGAAGCTACTCTGAAGACAAGCTGACACTTTCTTTTTTATAGAGGATATTGCCTCTGCCCTAGCTGTACGTCATCCATTTCTTGTGTTGTACATGATGTGTAACTATTTCTATTACAGAAACATACAGTCCAAAAAGCAATTCTGGACTCAGCTAAGCATTCACCTATTCAAAAGGTACTCATGCTTCTCCCTCCAGCCCCCACCACCCCAATTTCAGACTTTAATTATTAACATTGACAGCTTGGTGAATCTGAAATACTATTTCAAGAAGGATTGAAGCTGAACTGAGTGAACAAAGTTAGGAGTCAAAATCATCTGTCTTCTAGCACAGGCTTGTTCCTGAATGACAAAGTTATCTTCCCTCTCTGACACCAGGTGTGAGGTGAAGTGGACTCTGCTTTGTTGTCAAGCTCTGATTAATTAGCCTGTGAGTTTGCAATTCCAGAGGCTTGAACATGTTTGTGTGATTTGCACATAGTATGTCTAGTAAATAGAGAGTATACTGAGCTCATGGACAGGCTCCTGTTATTGTTGCATAAAGCTATCTAAATAGAGGGGGTTTTTCAGCACAGCATTATTAATTCCTTCCCTGTTATTGTGTAATGTGAGGAACAGAATGCCTTTATCTCCTTTGTTGGCTGCAAGCTTTCAGCACGGTTTAAACACATGCTCTGTTCTGCAAGTACAATCTGGTTCAAAACTAAATGTAAACAAATTGAAAAGGTTGAAAAATGTTTTTAAAGAGAAACTTTCTCTAACAACCATCCTTCCTCATAACAATTAGTTCCTGATTAGGACTGACTAGTCTTCACTTTTCATTGTGGATGTTGGAGACTGATCTTCCTCTGCCTTAGTATTTTCTGTCTCTCTCTGCAGATATGCCAAGCTTTCCTTTTCAGACACATCCTAGTACTGTTCTCCTCCCACTGAAACTGGTGTAAGACATGCAGAAGCCCCATGCCCCCAGCCCTTCCCACCAACCCAGGCAGCTCTGGTCCCAGTGTCCCTGTCCCTATCCCCAGCAGGTTGTCTCCATTACTGGAGAAGCAGTACTATGGATGAGGGCACTAGCAAGGCTCGAGTTCTTCGGGCACCCACCCAGCACTGGCCTCCTGCAGACGTGCAGACCTGACGGAAACCTCTCTGGGTTGCTAAGAAAAGGATGAAAGGGAGTAATCCTGCCAGCACATTAAAACAAAAAGGGAGGAAGATGCAAAAATTGTTTAAGGGAATAAAAAATAGACAATAAAAGATTTCCTCTTCCACAGAAACCCTTTCTGGAGGCTT
Organism: Aphelocoma coerulescens; assembly: GCF_041296385.1. Taxonomy (NCBI): domain Eukaryota; kingdom Metazoa; phylum Chordata; class Aves; order Passeriformes; family Corvidae; genus Aphelocoma; species Aphelocoma coerulescens. The sequence continues at coordinate 79,325,966 of NC_091013.1, forward strand.
TACTCTTGAACTTCTAGATTCAAAGCTGTATTACAGGTGGTTTTTTGGCCATTTGACCTTGACACATCTCACTCTGCATCTTGCTGGGTGGGGGCCCTTGTGTTTGTCTGATGGGTAAATAAAAGTAAGTGGCATTGGCATGAACCTGAAATAACTGCAGATACCACCAGTATATGTGAAAAAACACATTAAACTAATTTTAACCTGTGACCCTGCCCTTTCTCAATGGAAGTTCTCCCTCTGCTTAATGAGGTGTGTGTCTAGAGAAATCTGCAGCAAAACACTTATCCAGTTAACCAGTCAAAAGGTATGGGAATTAAATACCAAGAGTTATTTCGTCTCATGCCTCAAGCTTAAACATCCTACTCCCTACCCTGAAATATACTATTTAATTCTGTATTTGGTGAGAACAGATGACAGTCTCTGCAGTAAGACTGGGAATCTTGTTGGTAACATAATGCTTCCAAATAGCCAGGAAGCTGCCTTCTGTTCTGTACTGGTGAGGAAAGGACTCAGTGGGCTGACATACATTTCACAGCTCTGCATATTAGAACTTCAGATTTCAATTATCACTTCAGGTACACATGAATGAGAAAGAGGGCAGAATTGTAGTAGAAAGCTCTTTCAGGTATAATCTCTGCTTCTTAATGTGCTTGGTTATGAAAGGGAAGTACAGATGGCCTACACAATACTATTTAGCAAAGAAGAGACTAAAAAGTAGGTGTGGTGATTAGCCCTTGGTTTTCTAGCAAAGAAAAATCTCCATTACTGTATCTTTGTATATTTTTTCCCTACACTTTCAGACTGTACAGGAGATTCAGATCAACAATCATAAACATGTCATGGATGACTATCAGATTTCACTTCGATAACCATCAAAATCAAAGCTCAGCATCTTGTGAAAGAAAAGTGAGTACAGAATGAGTCCCAAAGCATTTTCAGCGTTACTTCCTTTAAATTAATAATACTCTGATTCTTAGATATGCTGTAATCACTGATCAAAGTTTGTCAAACTTCACCTTTGAGATCAAGGGTATGAATTTTCAAGAGAGCTTACACTCAAAAAATTTTCATAGGTAAGATGTATAATTATATGTATGTTTCAAAGGGAGGGAAAATTTGAATATATCTTTTGAAAATTAGTAGTTTGCCTAATGGTGAGATTAGATTTCCTATTTGTTTCCTATGTGATTGCTGGCATACCATAATACAAAGATTCTAGACTAATTTTCTGTTCTTTGGTGTTCGTAACAAAAGTTAAATGAGATCTCATAAAAATTGATTTCTTTTTTCCCTTTGTTCCTACTTCATCCTACACATACTTTGAACTGAAATCCATAAAGAGACAACTGTTGAACAGTTTCAGCTTGCAATGTAGGCTGCCAGAGCAAATAAGCAAATCAAATGAGGAGAAAAAATAATATAAATCCCTACTGTTCAAAAACGTTGGCATACCCCATTGTTTTCCATCAGTTTGACATAACTGTGTTGGTGCTACACATCTTCATTTTTCATGTAAACAGCAGTTCCGTGTCTGGCTCCCCATCCTCCAGCAAATGCACTGACAGCAGCTGTGATTTGCCTGACTCACTCTGGGTGTCCATGGTGCAGGCAGGCACATCTGAACGGAAATCACGGATTTTTTTACCGTCAATAGAAATTGAGTTAATGCAGTCAGTGGAGTTTAAATGCAATTCATTGTCTGCCAAGGTAGTCAATAAAGTTTGTTTGATTAGACCTTCACTATAAAGCAGAACAGGATGACTACTTCAGATACAGATCTCCAGTGCGCAAATTCACTTATGTAAGTATAGATGTCTCGTGTCATGTTAAGTGTAATGGTACATCTCCTGGTGCCTCACAGCTATTTCAGAGGGGAGCAGATCTACTGGAACTCTTGTCTCCAACATGCCATCATTATTTGGAATTTCAGGACCATGTAGAACAGCTTCAAACAGACCCAGATACTGCTGGTCATGCAACTGCATCTGGACCCTAAAATCAAGCGAGATGAATCCCAACTGTCAGGGCAGGAGAGCAAGTGAGAATACACAGGGCTTCTTCAGCTTAGCTCCAAGCCCTGGAAAAGAGTCTTCATGTGTCACACAATGGTAATCAGACCTGAGCCCGTATCATACTAGTGCCTTTTGGGAATTTTCCTACAAAATGTAAAAGAAACCTTTTTGAACACATTTCTATCAGGTGCTGTTGTTGTTGCAGTTGTTGTTGCATTTTGATACCGTCTAATCAAACTAGGCAGGCACTAGAGAAGAAATAGAGGCATCAAGACATCATGAATCCAAAAGCCAAGTGTTAGATCAGCAGAAAGCAAAGAGCAGCATCTGGCTTTCTAAAACTAATCTGAAGCCTGGGCTCTGGGCCACAGGGATTCTGTTCCTACTTCTTCCCACCGGTTTCCTATTCTTACTCTTTTCCTGAACACCACAGCAGTGAAACAGCAACAGAGAATTAGACCCATTCTTCTAACTTTCCTGACTTTCTTTCCTGACCCTAGATGAGCACACTTCTTGTTTCTAGGTTGGGACACATTTTTTGAGAAGTCATCCAGCTCTTCCTCTCCACTGAGCCCTTCCTGGCTGCCTGCTGTTGTGTTTGCCTGTAAAACACACTCTCCCCTGCTGAGTGCCAGCAGGTTAACTGCTGGCACAGATTTTCACATTTTCTGTATTGGATAATTACAGGGAATTACTCCGCACAACAAAAATTACGCATCTATAAAGATTCTCATTTTCCTGGGATGCTGAGGCTAAAGCTGGACTTCCATCTATGACCCCACAGACTGAATGTCAGGCTTTTTTCCAGTTCCTGCCCTTCTGTAATCCCAGCTTCTCTTGCTGTATGCAGGTTCTAGATCATTCCGTGGAACACTAGCTGAGGGCAGCCTCAGACAGGCTCTGCTCCATTTCTACATGAAAAGAAACATTATTTCTTGAATGAAATTGACAAATTCACCCAAGCATCAAAAACATTAATTGTAAGTCCCCAAGAACACGTACAGGGGAACTACACACCTCCCTCACTCCCAATTTAGATGTCACTCACTGTCATAACTGATCTCACTGCTACAGTTATGCACACAATGAGAATATCCTTGGAATTATGGTGGTAGAATATGGAAAACACTGACGGACCAATACAAAAATATCTTATTTGGTTTAATATTCCTAGATTTACCTGTGCCCCATAATCTGCACAGCCACTGTATTATACAGAAGGTTCATGGAAAATAAGGAGGAATAAATTTTGGGGTAGGGTTGCTCTGAAGAATTTCCAATTTCAGAAAGGAAGCTGAAGTATTTAGACACTAAATTGGGAGGAGCTCTTGGCTCCCTTGAAGGCTGAGAGGCCCTGCAGAGACACCTTGACAAATTAAGGGGCTGGGCAATCACCAGCCTCATGAAGTTTCACAAAGAGCCAGATTCTGCTTGTGGAACATGGCAACTCTGACTGTGTGTACAGACTGGGGAGGGAGATCCCGGAGAGCACGGCTGAACAAAGGCACCTGGGGGTCCTGGTCAGTGGCAAGTTGTACACGAGTCAGCAGTGCCCTGGCAGCCAGGAGGGCCAACCCTGTCCTGGGGGCACCAGGCACAGCATCACCAGCCGGGCAAGGGAGGGGATTGTCCCACTCTGCTCTGCACTGGGGCAGCTTCACCTCGAGTGCTGGGGGCAGATTTGGGTGCCACAATGTAAGAAAGACATTAAACTATTGGAGAGTGTCCAAAGGAGGGCAACGAAGATGGTGAAGGGCCTTGAGGGGAAGCCATACAAGGAGTGGCTGAGGTCACTTGGTGTGTTCAGCCTGGAGAAGAGGAGACTGAGGAGAGACCTCATTGCAGTCTATAGCTTCCTCATGAGGGGAAGAGGAGTTCAAAGTGTTTGGACAATGCTCTCAGGCACATGGTGTGATTCTTGGGGTCCTGTGCAGGGCCAGGATTTGGACTTTGATGATCCCTGTGGATCCCTTCTAACTCAGGATATTCTGTGATTCTGTGATTCTATTGACCCCACTATAAAGAAGAACAAAAACAGAAACCCCAGAAGTTTTTGTGAACTATGCTTCTGCACAGGCATGGACCACACACCATGACATCCAAGCTATGGTAAAATCACAAGACAGGATATACAATTTTTGTAAGGAATTACTTTAGTACAAGGTTGTGATAAGATGGAGACTTTAATATGAGATTTTGCTGCAGAATTTCTTGGTAGCTAAATATATTTTCCTCAATGAACTATGACAGTATGACAAAGTTTCATCATTAGATTAAGAGCATTTTTAAGATTTGAATCTTTGAGTAGCTTTTGGGAGACTTGCTCTAAAGTGATAAGAATAATAAGCCCATCAGTTTTGTATGGGCTGAAAAACATTTCAATCTCAACATTAGTTCTCATAACAAAAGAATGTCATAGAATTTTCTGAACTGAGGTTAGAATTCTTTATGGGTTTTTTATCACTGGTCCAAGAGACTTCAAATTATGCAAGAGCAGGGCATGATATGTTGGGATGTTCAGAATTTGAATGTAGAATTGAATGTAGAATGTACAAGCCTTACAATGGAAATAACAATATCAATTTAAACAATAAATATTTTTTCAGTGAACAGGATAGCAAACTAGTAGAGTGGGGTTCACCTCACCTTACTTTAGATATGGCTGGAGCACCTCTCTTGTGAAGACAGGCTGAGAGAGGTGGGGTTGTTCAACTTGGAGAAGCCTCTGGGCAGACCTCATTGCAGCCTTTCAACATAAAAAGGGGCCTTATGAGAAATATGGAATAACACTTTATATCAAGGCCTGTAGCAATGAAACAAAGGGCAATAGTTTTAAACTGAGAGGATAGGTTTAGATTGGATGTGAGGAAGAATTTTTTTTTAGGATTAAGGTGGTGAGGCATTGGAACAGAGTGCCCAGAAAAGTCTTGGATTCCCCATCATTGAAAGTGTTCAGAATTGGGTTGGATGGAGCTTTGAGTGATTTGGTCTATTGAAAGAGGTCCCTGCCCACAGCATTGGGGGTTGGATTACAGGTGCCTTCCAATCCAAACCATTCTAAAATTCTAAGGGAAAAGAGGAGAGTCCTATTTGTCTTCATAAATAACCTGAGTGCACTCTGGTAGTGCAAGGAGCTGCAGAGGAAAATACATAACTGAATCTGAAAGCAAAACAGGAAAAAGAGACTGGAAGTTGTTGAAATATTTGGTGGCCAACTCTATTTTACATCTCAACCCAAATGTGACCTCTGGATGTGCACAACTTCCCCAGTAATGCACTAAACGAATCTGAGCCAAAAACTTTTGATCCCAGAGGAGAAAAGCTAAATGGTAAGTCACAGTGAAAGTTAAAGTCATAAAGAAAGTTAAAGTTTAAGGTCTAAAGCACTTTATTAGGACCCAGGATTTTAAAGGCAGGCTCTGTTCCCTTCTAAAGTACACTTCTCTCAATGTTTAAATACTTTCCATTATCTCAGTGCACAGTTTCCTACTATTTACTGAAATTTTTGAAGACTCCTCAGTTTGGAGGGGTTTTTTTCATGCATTTCAGTGGATTTCTAACAAAGAGACTTTTGTTTGCCACAACAGAATACACACACAATCCAGGTTGTGCTCTGTGTTGCATAATCATGTTGAAAGGTCACTTGACTGACAGGTTTTTAAGATTATCCTGTTAAATAATCCTCCCTTGAGTTATCCTTAATAGAACAGATTTGCACTTCATGTATGGAACAATAATATTAAGAAGGTGGCCAGATAAAGAAAGTTTCAGGAGTATGCTGATATTTTTTATAATGAACATCAAATAAATCTGTCTACTTACCCTTCTCTTGAAATGCCTTCGACAACTACCTTCAATATGTCAATTGTTTAAAAGAAGTTGTATGACCTTGCAATAATCCAAGCATTCCACGATTTCATTCCACCCTCTCTCTCCCTGGTTTTTAAAACACTGTGTTTGGTCATGCCTGGATGTCAGATCAGTGCAAGGCAGAAGGCCGTAGCTAAAGTTACCAAGGCTGGAGCTCTTGGCTAGGGCTTTTCTACTTCAGTATTTCTTTCTGTACATGTTATATAGGCCTGTCACAAAAAGCCAAATATACTGGATATCACAGTAATAGTAACTCTGACACAATGTGACATTAGGCACATTCAGAATCATGATATGCTGTCTGCTCTGACCACATTGCTCGGTGTCATATGAGGCTTTCACTCTCTACCTATTGAAGTATTAAATATTGATCAAGAAGCATCCCTGTTTTCTCCAAAGGCTCCAGAGCCTCTGAATAGCTATACACTAGGATCTCTGCATTCCAACAGCTATTAGGCAAACTAAGAACATCAACACCAGCATCTTAGTCTTGTGAAAATTTCAATTACAGATCTGTTTTGTTTTGAGGGGGGTTTAGGTGCTTTTTTTTAATCTTCTCCAGCTACTTTTTTCTTCATCCACCTGAAGGTAATTTCTGTATACAGTTTATGTTCATGGCAAAACAAATTTCAATTTCATGCATCTAAATTTGCTTCTGTAACTGTTTATTTGATAACTGCTCACATACTTATCCAATCAGAGAACAAATATAATTTCTTCTCAGTCTATGAAATTAAATGGTGAGGCCTAAATAACTAAAATTAGCTAGTTTCAGATCCCTGGTCCTGTTATATTTTGAATGAGGTACACTAAAGTGAAATATTAATACAGTGAAATAAGATGTCCAGAGATGTTGGGAGGGAAAAAAAGGCTGTTGGCTAACATCATACAAATTGAGTGCAAATGACTTGGTACTTTTTAATAACAGGCACAGCTATTCACAGACACCACTGAATCACTGTGACACCATACAGGCCAGGCTGAACCCCTTATAGATGTTTCAGTCAATACAGATTACAGTAGAGATGTCATGCAAAAGAAGTCCTTTACATATCAGCTGTTTGGTGACTTAAAAAACTGCACAAGAATTTGGGATTGGATGCCAAAACCACTGTTCTCCATCTTTTCCTTGGTGTGATCATATTGGAAATTACAAAAAAAAAAAAATTTCATTGAGATGTCAAATTACATCTTTATTAACTAATATTAATTAGCCCAAGAACCGGATTTACAATTCGTATGCTAATTTCACACAAACTGCTAAAATGACTTTTTGAAAACTGTGCAAAAGATTTGATTTTAATTCGCTTATCTGAAAAGAGCTCACATTTTTCCTTTCTTACTGGCTTGCTCACTGTTGGAATGTCACTGTTTTGTAAACATCCATCTCCAAAATATGTTATTACTACCATCTCTTTCATTATCATCTCACAGCACAAGATCTTCTACTCCCAAATATACCTATAAAGATTCCTTCCTGTTAGTGTATATTCAACAATAAAAGTTGCTGAAATAAGAGGATGTGTCCCAAGCAAATGGTTGTAACAGTATGGATCAGGTAAGCAATTCTAGTTACTAGAGCAAAATACCAGCACAAAGTAAAAGCACATTTATATATCAGGGAACCAAATCTGACGAAGACAGAGCAATGTTAGATGTGCATAGCTCCAGTCTGCACCAAAAATGTAGGAAACTGCTGTGTAAGTAGGGAGGAAAAGGCTTCACTGAAAAGCATTATGAAGGTGACAATTTTTTATGAATTTACTAACATATACTCTTGCACATTCAAAGGCAACTCCTACCTTCAAAGTAATCTCAAAATCTATTGAGTATTCTTCCCTTGTGTTCTTTTAAGAAGCCTAATTTTGTTTCTGTCTGGCCTGTTCTGACTGTCCCAAAAGACTCACACCTTGTGTTGTAAGTACTGGATGCAGGTAATACCTTAGCTCTACTAGTAATCTGTATCATTTACACTGATTTAAGACAGGCAAAATGAGAAGGGTTCATGTTTGTAGAAAACATTGTTTAGAGTCAGCTGGCCTTGATTTTCTTATTCAGAAGCTTCCATTTTCCTCTTATGCCTCCCTGAGCTTAGTGGGACAAATAGGATATAACTAAATTGTGTTATCAGGTCAAACAGACTAGATATGATTATTCATGGGTCAGACAATTGTTCTGAGAAAATTTCATTGACATCTAAGCCTGGAAGCTTTTAAATTCCATTTTTTACTTCTGTTCTGCATGGAAGAGAATGAATATTACATACTGGCAGAAAGAGCCATTAAAACACTGTGGCATAGATGTCTCTTTCACAGAACTGTCAGAAGAGACATGAGGTAACTGGTAGCCCTACCTACCTGAGGCATCATCTCTGTGAAGCCAGCAGGCTACATGTCAGGATGGAGTGCAACCTGGGGAGGCAGAAATGAGGTAAAACTGTCTTGCCCAACCTTGGAAGCTACTGCAGCAGGATGCAAACTGGAAGAAAGCAGAAAGTCCCTAAGCTTCATTGCATGTCCATGCCTAGTGGTGAAGCAGCTGAGAAGAAGGGAAAGAAAAACAATTTCTAAGTCTGCACAATAAAAGAGGGAAGATCTCAAGCATCTCCACTCTTCTTCCTTCTGTACTCGGACACAAATGCATTGCTTGCTCATGCAAAGCCACAGTTCTTTGTATTCAGATCTCCCACAGTTCATCATTGTTCAAGAGCACAAATGTATTGTGTACACATCAGAAATTGCATTATCTTGAAATAGCTACACTTTTCATCATCCTCCCTTCTCCCATCTTGTGTCTGCCTTAATTGCTTCAATCAAAACTGCTCTTGGAAAGAAGCATCAGCTAGACTTAAGGTACTTAACAAGATTTAGGTCCTTCTGTTTCCTCCCACACAATGAAAATAGACGGCCTTCTACAAACAGATGATCCGTGTATTACCTGACAACATATTCCACTTTGTGACCAAAATGCGGCTGTTTGGGGCTTTTTATTCCCAACATTTTAAAGAATGCTAGTTTTTCCTGAATCTTGTATTTTATGAGCGAGTTACCATTCCCTTAGGTCAGAAAAAGGAAGCTTTGATAGCCAGAGACAGCTGCAACATAGCTGATATAGTATAACCATTATGAGTTTGGTTTAGTCACACATAAAAGTTCTGTTGATTTAAGTATTCATGTGTGTCTAATTCTGCTGCGTGAGACGGAGTTTTCAGGCATCTGTGTGCAATATCAATATATCTTTCTATTTACCTTCCATGTGAAATGAGGGAATAGTTTGTCAGTCTTGATCCTGATTTTTTTCCTCTGTAATGTTCTGCTTTGCCTTTTGCCATGTGCACACCCCTGCATCCCACTTTTCAAAGCCACTTTATTTTGGCAAGGAAATCACCTCAACTGTCATTTACAGATGGTAAGAGGACAACTGGCACTGAAATTTTTCAATTTGCACCACATGCAAAGCTCCTGGAAGCTTTGCAATTCCAACTTAATTTGAATTACATTTCCTAGATATCAAGTAACATTGCACAGTAATTAAGGGAGGTTCCTGGCTCCTTCTAAGCTCATGCAACTCTGATAAAGTCAAACAAATTTTGATCAGCTGAAGCCTTGGTCCTGAATTTTTCTTCTACAAAAAGCTAAGAAATGGAATAAAAGACATAAAAGAACAGATTTCTTGCACAAACAGATGGAATTTTTAGCCTTTAATCTGTCCGGGTGTTGAGTAAATCTTTCTTAACTCATATAATGCACTTATTTAAGTAGTAGAAGGGCCTGGAAGTGACAGCACTGGTATTGCAAAGTACACTACAGGATTCACCACATCATCCAGCTGTATCTTGGGCCACTGCCACTTGAGAAAAAAATTAACTTATCCACATACCTAAGATTTCACACTAAATTTCATTATATTCCCCATGAAATCAGTGCAGTTACTGGCTTTGATAACTGCACAGTGGGCATTCATAGAAACAATGGTCATAACTTGGTAGCACAAACAAAAACATAGGTCTATCAGACATCTGTTGCCTGAATTACACCTGTTGACGTCCCAAAAATTGCTAATTAATTACAATATATTCAACACAGCATCTTACACAGCAATGGGTCAGAGGCATATAGGAAGGCTGTGAAAACTGAGCAATGAATTAAGCAAAACGTTCATAAAATAATATTATATATATCTCCATACATGTTAGGGACGAGCTTCAGACAGTAAGAGTAAATGTAAAAATATGAAAAAGACAAGGTAAAAAGAGAAAGCAGTAATTATCCTAATTAACATGGGTTTTGTTAAAAATAAGATTTCTTTGTATAGCAGGAATTGAAGAGGAAAAAAAATGGCACCAGAATTGATTTAGAACAGGCTATGGAAGAAAATCCTGAGGTAAGTGTTAGACATACAAAATGAAGTGAGAAGGAAGTAAAATGACAGAACAAGTGTATATGGCACCTGGTACTTCCTTCAACACATTGCAGTTGAACCCTCTCTAGCCAAAGTGATAATTTACTATGGATTCTAAATACAGACTTCAAAGAGGCAATCATAGGACAAGAGTTCTTCTCTTACACAGCCTTTACTTATTTTTAGTAACATTTTTAATTAATTTTGACTTCGTATTGTCTGCAACTTCCATGCCTTGGGTGATTTTTTCTAAAACTGGTTTAGCAAAAATATGCAATTTGTGAAAAAATATTTTAAAATCACAGAGTGTCCTCCCAAGAATAATCATTACATGAAAACATTATTGCCTTTTTAAGGAGACAGTTCCTCCAACAGGGGCTTGATTTTTACTTCCCTTTTTCTCTTTTATGGAATGAAAATACTAAAGGACCACCAAAATTCATTCTCTGTATGAGAGCTGGCTGTTTTACACAATGTGAAATGGTGCTCAACTTAGTCATGAGATGTCTTGGATACTCTGCTAAAGCAATACAGTAATACAGGACTGGGTTCATATGATGCAACAGTCTGCAGAACTGTCTTGCTATACCACCATGGTCTGAAATTTATGGATACTACAGTCCACAAGGTTATTTCCAACATGAATTTCAAAAGCTTGAGAAAAATTTCCAAGTCAGGGGCTGTATTTTGATTGATAAAAACAAATAATAGCAGAGGTAAAAAAAATCAAAACTGTACCAGTACTAGAAATGTACAATAAACCTTAAAAAAAAATTAGGTATCTTTAAAAGTTACTGTAGGAAGTCTTTTCCCCTGTTCAAGAGAGAGTCATGTCAGCACAGCTGTGAGTGAATGGGATTGTATGTAGCTCAATCCTGTCAGCACAGTAACATAAAAGGATTGTTTTCCACATGCCACTTGGAAAGGGAATTATGGCTTCTGCCTTCATAGTCTCTTAAGAACTGCTGTACCAGAAGATAAAAAACCTTGGGTCAGCTTTGTACCAGGGATAGATCTTCATCCCTTGACTGAATAAAGGACTTTAATGAATCAAGCTCTTGAGTGGAAATTTCAAAAAAGCATTAGACCTTCATTCATTTCTTAAAATGGTCATTTTCTGGCTGCCTGATTTCTCACATGCAAGACTGTAGAGAGATATATATGCAATCTGGTAACATGTTATAGTGCATATATCTTATAAAATGTTCTCCAACAGGTGCTCAGATTATGGACTACTTCCAAATCATAAGGTCAATGTTTAAATCCTGGGGCCACAGTGTGTATATAAATATATATATATAAAAATATATATTTAATGAATGCAATTTATAGACTTTAAAGTTAAGATACTTTTTAGTATGCACAGCTATTTGGTGTGGCCAGTAGAATTTTATGCATCCATCCACAAGAGCTGTAAATTGATTTTCTACTTGAACTCCCAAGGTTGCTCAGTAATTTCAAACTATTATAGAAAGATAATTTTCATTATATTTCCAAGGATCCCATTAAAGAAGAAATTTGGTTTTTAACATCTTGCTCTTCATTTTTTCTAGGCATTTCTGTTATAATCTTCTATTGTACTTTTTAAAATGTAAATAATATGCACGCTGATTTATAATTTTTGTGCATATTATACCTATATATGCAACTGTGTATGAAAAGGAAGAAATTAATTACTCCAAAGCTATAATTTATCAGTTAAACTTAAATGAGTTACATATGGATCACAGAACCAGGATCATAATTTTGTGTGAAACTTGTCTCAGTGCTTTGCAATCCCAGCAGGTGGCTGACATTGTTAACATTCTGTCAATTTGCATCTTCTGTTTTCAACGCTTTTTTTTTTTATTATTTGTTACAATCAAAACAGCATCAGATGATCTTTTACCTACCTTCCTTGCAGCCTCCACGGAAAACACACTGACTCCTGCACACTTACAAACAAAACTAGCACAACATAATCCAACTGTTTCTTCAGATGAGAAAGCAGCAGAGATTGTCATGGCAAATGTGTTATTAAACTATTAAAAAGCCATGGGGAGAGCATGGTAAATTATACCAAGCCATTGTCTTTTAGATCAGAGAGTGGGCACAGATACCAAAGTAATCCTGAATGCAGGACTGCAATCCTGAATGCTGTTAGCAAACCACTCATTGCAGCACAGTTCTCTGTGCTTTTCACTGGTGTTAATCACCCTGGAAAGACCCTTCTGCTGCTTAGCCAGACTGCCTCCAGCTAGCCAGAGTTGTTTAGTCTGATGCTCAGGCACCTCTTGCAGTGTGTGGTACAGTCTATCTTTAGAGGAACCAGAAAGAATGAAAATCAAGTGGAGTCACAAGATGAATATATTTCTGTGATTTTTAAAAGCTTACCACAATTAAATTACTGTATAAATTTCTTCAGCATGTAAATGAAATGCAGCTATGCAACTGAGATTTTCGTCTTTAAGCTTCCTAGGAAAAATGTTATTTACATTCACAGACATATGCAATTATTTCGGTGCTGAAATTATGGACCTATTACTAAAAAAATATTAAAAAAAAGATAGATATCATTAGTAAACAAACTACACCCTGTAATGATCATTTTGTCATTTAGATGACTCCAAAGTAAAATCTATACATTTTCTCCCCCTTCCCCCACATTTTTATATAATCCTTCTGTCAGGATAACTTTCCTTAAAGACTGAAATACACCTTAAGGTTTCATTTGCAAAGGTAGAAAAAAAAAATTCTATGCACAGGAAAATTACCTTCATAGCATAAGTTCACAGCTAATAAAAGTTTCTATTTAAGATTTGTCTTCATATATATTAATCAGTATTTTCTATCTTTTTCCCTCCTCTTTCTTTTAATATAATTTTTTATTGCTGATAAATGGTTTAAAATACTGTTCTGCATGCAAGCTTGTACATGTGAAGCATTGATTCAGCAACTGATAGCAAATAATTGAAATAATGTACTGCCAAAGTCCTGGATAATTTGTATGCAATGTAAATCCATGCAATCACTTGCAGGAGTCTGTCATGGGAAAAAGCAGAAGTCTAGAAGTTATTCAGAAGCCTTTTTGTCTATCCATCTACCTATCTGTTTCTACACTTTAGCTTACAGCAGTGCTCAAAATTATTGCAATAGTTAGGTCTGTATCAAAATTCCTAGTTTAAATCCCAGTGTTAAAAGGATGAGAACTCAGATAGAAAAATTCCCTCCAGGCTGGTTTGACATATAGTTTCTGACAATATTGCCAGTGCAGCATGGTGGTAGAAAGAACAGTTAAAATAACTTTCAGGATGAATCTTGTACATACCTAATCCCACCTAGGACTCCACCCAGACAAGCTCAAGAACTGTGCTCATGGGAATCTTGCACGGTTTAAACAAGGCCAGCTACAAGGTGCAGCACCTGGGTCAGGGCATCCCACAGTATCAGCAGAGGCTGGGGATGAGCAGATGGAGAGCAGCCCTGCTGAAAAGGACTTGGTGGTGCTGGCGGATGAGAGGCTGGACATGAGCTGTCAATGTGCACTCACAGCCCAGAAAGCCAGAGGTGTCCTGGGCTGCATCCAAAGAAGCGTGGGCAGCAGGGCCAGGGAGGGGATTCTGCCCCTCTGCTCTGCTCTGGTGAGACCCCACCTGCAGTGCTGCATCCAGCGCTGGGGTCCCAGCACAGGGAGGACATGGAGCTGTTGGAGCGAGTACAGGGGAGGGACTGAGATGATCAGAGGGATGGAGCACCTCTCGTATGAGGAAAGGCTGAGATAGTTGGCATTGTTCAGCCTGGAAAAGAGAAGGCTCTGGGGTGACCTAAGTGCAGCCTTCCAGTACCTGAAGGGAGCCCACAAGAAAGATGGAGAGAGACTATTTACAGGGGAATGTAGTGATAGGACAACGGGGAATGGATTCAAACTGAAAGAGACTAGATTGTATTAGACATAATATTAGATAGTATATTTTAGTGTGAGGGTGGTGAGGCCCTGGAAAAAGCTGTGGATGCCCCATCCCTGGAAGTGCTCAAGGTGAGGTTGGATTGGGCTCTGAGCAACCGGCTTTAGTGAAAAGTGTCCCAGCCCATGGTAGTGGCATTGTAATTAAATGATCTTTAAGGTACCTTCCAATCTAAGCCCTTCTCTGCTTCTCCTGGTATTGACTAAAGTAATTAGTCCTTTACTGTGTGCTTTGCAGTGGATGTCCCTGTTGGAGTCTCAGACCCAGTCCAGGGTTTCACGATGGGAAAACTGCAAACCCAGGAGGGAGAGAAGTGAAAAAGTGAAGTCTTCATGCCCCTAGGGGTTTGCAGCTATTGGAATTTGATTTGAAGACTTCTTTCCAAATAAAAACAAAGCTCCTTTTGGGGGGAATGGAGGGGCAGGCAATAAATAAAAAAGGAGATAGTGGAAAGGCAGCAGCAGCATACCACAGAAAATAAGACAGTGTGTTTTTTGTACTTGTATCTTTACTGTACCTTGGCAGGACTAATTTTCAAAAGCATGTTGGTGCTTAAACAGGAAAGATGGGCAAGCACGTGGCTAGTCTGAGTAGGACTAGCTGTGAACCCGTACCTTTGCTGGGACATCTTCTCCCTGCCCACTTACAGGTTTGTTTCCTTTTCCCAAACCTCTATTGATCTCAATTCTTGAGAATGGCAAGATACCTTCCTTCATGCAAATTTTGCACATTCATATTCCTCCATATGGCTGGTCTTAGTAACCTTTCTCTCCACTGCATCAAATATTCTGTTTTCTTTTCCAGATGGTCCAAGACTCTTTCTTACTGTGTTTTCAGAGAAGCATTTTCATGCTTTCTCCATGACTGCGATTCCTTTTAGAAAGAATTTCCTGTGATTGTCAAAGCTACTTCCTTATCCTTCAAAGTTCCAAAATCATGTCTACATATCTTCTGACTCTATCATTGTAAAATGTCACTGCTTTCTTGCACCCTTACATTTTGACTGTGTATTACAATATTTTTAGATCGAGCTCTTTGAAGCAGGAGCCCTCTCCTGTGGTGGCACTGCAGTTGGGATCTAGAGCCATCAGCAGGTGTTTCAGTAATACCATCAGCAAAAAAATTATCACTGTGCTGAGCCATTGTGGTGGAGTTTCTAAGGCTCCCAGAAATTAGCACAACATCCTCTAAGCCTTCACAGGCACAGAAATGCCACTGAAAACTTAACTGCCAATCCTGCTCAGGGCAAACATGCATTTTGCTCCCTGTATCTCACTGAGTTTACCTTGGTCTGAATACATGACTTACTCTGTGTACTTAAGGCATTAGGAACAGAAGCCTGGTTTAGTCAGAATAAACTACAGGAGGCTGAAATGCAACAGATAAATCATCAGTAATTACAACTTCATATCTCATTTCCCCTAGAATAACAAATGATTCCTCATTCTCATGTGGTCTAACAAGCCTTCAGGTTGACTCCTTATGAGCCAAACTATGACTTTTCTTACCACTACAATTACTAATTTGTTCCTTTGTTGTTGGGGTCCCTTCCCCCCTGCCATGTGGTCCTGGGAGAGGGCCCCTGGGGGGGAAGACACGGGGTTTCCCTGCCCCTGGGCAGCCTCATTCCCCATTGGTTGTTTTGTGTTCCCCTGTGCGGGCAAGGACCCTCGGGTCCCGTGATTGCAGCAGCTCCTCGGCAGAGCCCGGCCATGCGGCTGGAGAAATAAACATCTCTGAAACATCTACCAAGAATTGGTCCCTATCTATTTCTTTTCCACGGGCCTCATTGTCTGATACATGTGTTGTTGTATCCGCACTGTAACAAATGGTGGGGAATTGCGGGCAGAATGATCCCCGATCCCTAAGGACAGCGACTGATTTGTGAGAAAACTCTGGATTTCTCTTCTTGTTTTCATTTTGCTGTTCCATCTCTAAACTATGGAGGAACCGTGGAAAGACTCTTGGCTCTCCGAGCTGCATATGGACATTTATCTTAAACTTGAAAAGATTCTTGAACAACGATTTGCAAATTTTAGCTTAATTCAAGCTCAAAAGGAACTGAAACACTTCCTGGCATGGTTGTTTAAGAACTTTTTCTACATTTCTTGGGATTTCATTCTTACCAAAGACTTTTGGAATACTGTTTGGACACAGTTAATTTCTGAGTCAAAATATATGCCGATGGAAGAATATTTTCGTGAATATTATTTAATTATCGAGACTGTTGAGCAATGTCAGCTGTGTCCTGGCAAAGTGAAGCCTGGCTCAGGGACCGTGCAGCCTCGGCCACATGCACCGAGCGCTCTCCAAGCAGCAGTGAGGCAGTTCTCGCGCGTGGGCGGAGCGACGCGAGCTGCAGTCCAGCCCCGTGCAGCGGGGGGTGGAGCAAGCCCTGTGAGAGAAGCGGCGCGCGGTCAGCGGCTGGAGGTGGAGCGGAGCCGCACCTAGCCAAAACATGTGCTGGAGCAGGGCGCGGGGGAGCTGTCGCTTAGGGGCCTGGCCAAGACGTGGGCGTGGCCCCAGGCAGCGGCAGCGCGGCTGAGAGCAGAGGAGATGGCACACAGGGAGCTGAGTGGCGCGGCCCGGCCCGCGCAGCCCCGAATGCGACCCCAGGAAGAGCGTGCAGGCACAAGCAGCCCCGACGGCCCCAGCAGCCCTGGCAGTTCCAACACAGAAGCGAGCGAAAGAGAAACCAGGAACTCAGCGAGACAGAAAACAGCAGCCACTCGGAAAAAGGAAAAAATCATCGTAACTAAGGTTTTAGGAATAGTAAAATGTTAAACAAAATTATGGTTTTATAACCAGATGTGACAACAAAGAAGACATATTCGTTCATAGAACTGCTATTAAAAAGAATAACCCTGAAAAATACATCCCACGTTTAGGAGATGGAGAAGTAGTAGAGTTCAAAATTGTGCAAAGTAGAAAAGGGTTACAAGCAGCAGAGGTCACTGGGCCTGATGGTGTTTCTGTAAAAGGCAGTATATATGCTAAAAATTGTAGTCATGTCAGGCAATATCTCCATTATAAGCCCCCTCTACAGTCTCCCTTTCCTAATCCCACCTTTCCCTTTTACCCTATATCCTATTACTCCCAGTGTATTCCCAATCTGTTTTTTCACCCATGGTTTCCCTCACAAAACCATACCTTTGCCAATTGTTTCCCCAAAAATCCCTTTCCAATGCCGAGTGGGGGATAAAGGGGGGGAGGGAAGAAATTAACTATTGTTGTTTAGAGTTCCAACAGGTACAAATGGAAGAAACCCTCTCCTGCCTCAGTTTCCCCACAAAGCATGCTCGGAGAGTCCTGTCTCCCTTCTGTCAGCCTTAAGATGTTCCAGAGAATCTGTTTGGACGTTTAAAGACTCAGGAAGGTGGCTTGTTTTGTTTTGAAACTGTCCTTGTTATGTTTATCCAGTTGTTTTCAATGTTAAGTTTTAAATCTCTTTTGTTAAAAATAAACAGGTGAAATGTCGGGGTCCCTTCCCCCCTGCCATGTGGTTCTGGGAGAGGGGCCCTGGGGGGAGACACGGGGTTTCCCTGCCCCTGGTCAGCCCCGTTCCCCACTGGTTGTTTTGTGTCCCCCTGCACGGGCAAGGACCCTCGGGTCCTGTGATTGAGCAGTTCCTCGGCAGATCCCGGCCATGCGGCTGGAGAAATAAACATCTCTGAAACATCGACCAAGAATCCGTCCATAGATATTTCTTTTCCACCGGCCTCGTTGTCTGATACACGTGTTGCAGTATCCGCACTGTAACACTTTGTATTGTACCATCACCAAAAAATGGTTATTCTTTCAGCAATCATAATACCGTAGTCATAAATATTTACTTACTACACCACTTTAAAATTTCATTGAAACACTGAGTCATTACTACACTCTAAAATTAAGGAGATCCCCTCCATGCCCTAAACAACTTTCAAGGAAACTGTCAGAAAGAAGACACCAGCTGCAGCAGAACAAATGAAACAAGAAAATATTAGGAGAAGCTCCCTTTCCCACTGTTTTGAACAACACATTTTAAAATTTTCACAAGACTTCACAGAGACAGATTAGGTCGGAAACTAAATAAAATACTGTTGGATATTTCACACCCAAACTTTTCTTAATTTTTTGAACTGTCATGGTTCAATCCCAGCTGGCAACTAAGCACCACCCAGCCATTAACTCAACTCTCCCTCAGCAGGATGGGGCACAGAATTAGAAAAGTGAGAAAACTAGTGGGTTGATATAAAGACAGTTTAATAGGCAAAGCATGGTGCGCAGCCATCCCCAGGAAAACAGGACTCCATCACACATAAATGTTGCTTAGGAAGACAAATGCCATCACCTCAAACATCTTTCCATCTTTCTTCACCCAGCTTTTTATTGCTAAGCATGACACGATATGGTCCTGAGTATCCCTTGGGTCAATTGGGGTCAGCTGTCCTGGATGTGTCCCCTCCAAACTCCTTGTGTACCCCCAGCCTCCTCAATGGTAGGGTGGGGCAAGAGGGTGGAGAGTCCTTAGCTCTGTGTAAGCCCTGCTCAGCAGTAATTAAAACATCCCTGTGTTATCAGCTCTGTTTTCAGCACAAATCAAAAATGCGGTCCTGTAGTAGTACTATGAAGGTACCTGTAGGTACTATGAAGAAAACTAACTATTCCAGCCAAAAACAGCATATTAACCAAAGGAAATAATTTCCCTTTCTCCCCAAAAAGCCTGTCACACTTGGCAACTGTTAGGAAAAACTAGATAAAATTACAATTAACCCCCCACTCCTTTCCATATTTAACCATAAAAAAATTAATGAAGTTGTAGCTATGGGAAGCCATTCATACACAGCATAATGCTACTAAGTTGTTCTCCACACATCAAAACCAAGTTCAAAATCACATGGGTCTGATTGCCACTTGCACAAAAGCCACTCATCGCCACTTTGGCAGTATAAAGGAGCTTTGAAGTGGGTACAAATTCCTGTTCTGCATTCTTATTAAGGTTCCTTTCATCTGTCAAAAACATCTAAAAAAAGACAATGATCACATCTCTAAAAGCTTCCCATCTCATTGTAAAACACACTCAAACTCACAGTAGCTGTTTATTGCAGTGTAAAATTCAGGGAACCTGCAACTCAAGAAACTGCATCAAAGTAACTGCATCTTGTCTCCTCTAGCATTTTACACTGAACTGTCTGTCCATAAAAGCAGTGATAATCGAGTTTTCAGATAAGGATATAAAATCCTGCATCTTATTAAATTCTATTAGATTTGAATAGGGTACCAAATCGTTATCCCTGCGTCTGGCAGTAATGATCACTTCACTATACAAAGGCAGGCTTTTTAATAGAGAAGGGCTCTGCTTTTTAACCTTTATTTTAACCTTCCTGTCTGATTTCACAAAAGCAGGTATATGTTTTAAAGAGGAACATGTGATTAAATCTTTATGAAGCAGAATCTTTATGAATCTTTATGAATGAGAAATATAGTAGAAAGATTTTTGTTCTATAACAGATGTTGGTGAGATGCATGTGTTGATATATCTGTAGATATGAGGCACACACCCACATACGTCAAAACACTTTCAAATTAAGTGGGGCATTAGGTGAATAACAGCTGATGTCATTGGAAAGAGTCTGAGTGTACAAGCACAAATAAATTCTCTTGCAAGAATCACAGGACTGACTATGCTCTGACTATTCTCTCATCCACCTTCACGACCGTTCCTCAGCCTATGTTCTCTATTCATCCTGTAAAGCCTACAGGTCACAAAGCTCAGTACTGCTTCCAAAGGTCTATTCATCCAGAGTTAGTTTTTCTAGTTGTACTGCAACCCTCTACCCCTGGTAATTCACGGCTGAGACACCACCAAAAGATGAAAATAATAAACAGGAGGGAAAAATGGTTTATTTTCATTTGTCCTGTACTTCTGCAGTAAGACTGGCTTGGAAAACAATCTACAATGCACCGGCCTCACATTGTACCACGAGAACACATGGCAAATCCCACCTATCCAAAACAGCTTGAATTTCCTAGCATCGCTTATCAAAGACAAAGAATCAATCCATTCATTAAAAAACAAAACAAAACAAAGAAACAAACAAACAAAAGCCCCCAAAGACAACAAGAAAGTCCAGCCACCATAAAGCAAAACTGAAAGAAACCAGATGTAAATTTGAGCAGCAGTGATATTTGAATGAACTCTGACACCACTACAATGTTTGAGAGAGAGCTCTGTCTTTGTACTCTTGCATGATGAATGGTTTTAACAAGCCTGTTTCAGACAGTGCAGTGGGGTGTTCATAAAGTCTAACTGTAGCCTGGGGGGAATGCCACCAGCCAATAGTGTCCAGGGACAAACAAAAAATTACCCAACTGAGAACAATTCAGGAAATGAGTTTCTACATCCTGGACTAGTCTGTCTTGCTGTGTTTCTCCCCCATCGTTAGCTAGAGTTCCTTTGGCTAGTATTAGCATTTTCAGATGATTTTTCCCTAAGCAAATATTGATTACTACTTTGAATATCATCTACTCATAGCTGGCTACTTGCTGTGTTTGCCAAGATACTTGCTATTGCTTCTGTCTGTGCAATGGATGGGTTTGAATCCTAAGGTTTTTTTAAGCTGATTTTTAGCTGTTACCAATACAAGGAGGGCATCTAGGCACACAAACGATATACCTCGTTTATAGGAATACTCTGATATGAATATTCTATGAGCCTACTTGTCAAGGAAATTGGTTTTGCATTAATCTTAATTTTAAGTGACTAAAGGGATCACAAATATTATCTTGGTGATTAGTTTTGTGCCATTCTTGCAACTGTATTCCTAGTTATAGGTCCTTGGATAACAGTGAACAATTCATCTCCATCCAAGGAACATATGCTTCTCAAAAAATACCTGTAGATCATTATTAAAGGCATAGTAATTGTAATTTAACCAAGCAGTATGTATAAAGTTATTTTAATCTTTTCTCATAAATCACTTATCCTAGACATTTAATCAATTGGGTACAACTCCACTAAAGGCCTGCTAATTTGAGAAAAATCTGCTGGTACAGAGATTTTTAGTACTTCAAAGTGTCCTCTAGACATTATCTTTGGAATGGCAGATTGAAAAAAAAGGTCTTTCCCCCAAGTAAAAGTGCTGCTCTGTACTGCTTTCTAGAGAATTTGGTTGACTAGCTCACAGCTATCACAGCAAATGAAAGTGAGGGGAACTGTAAAACTACAAATTGTGGTCTTCCACTGCTGGCCAGTAACACAGACAATATATCCAAATAGTACCTCACTAGCTATATGCACTGCAAATTTCAGTTCCTGATCCCAAATTAGTTGAATGAGCTCTGACTGTATATAAATGTTCTCCCATTGGTTAGCAAGCATATAATCTTATTCTTGAAGAATATTTTGTCAAGATAGACTGAACAAAATTAAATGACTATTTAAACTTTTCAGTCATCTTTTCTAAATTTTGGCAGGCTATACTTTACTCAGAGATTTAGTAGTGTAACATGACAACTCTTATCACAGTGAGGGTAACTTGCTTTTAACAGCAGTGTTGAGCTACACAGGAGAGAAAACTTTAGTCCATAATTAGGGAAATAGAACTCTTTGCTGTCATAGCAGCACTGGAACATCTCACATCTCCAGTTTAAACAAATGCATGCCACTTATGTAATGGGAAATATATCTTTATCCTTCTGGATATTTGCCAGCATGGAACTTGAGGGCTTGAAAAGTGAATCTTTTAGTGGTACATAATCCTGGCACTTGGTGTCTTTAAAACCACTGCCTGTCAAACCAGCACTAACAGATGTTCCTGTCTGTTCAGCAGTTCTGCTGCACACAGGTTAAACTGTCTGTATCTATCTTTATAAGAAAGAAAATCTTTGTCATTTTTCTGATCATTATTTTTCTAAGAATCATTAATCTGCTTTGCAGTTTATATAATACAGAAAATACATGAGCCCTTCTCTTTGGCCATCCATATCTTACAATGTAGATAAATTTGGTAAACATTCCTTACAGTAATTATCCAGGCTGCTTATAAGGAGAACTGACTTCAAATGATCTTCCACTCTTTTCCTTATTCTCTTTCTTCTTTTCTTCTTCTTTTCTTCTTCTTTTCTTTCATGGTGTGGGCATAGATTTGTACACCTTGCCAGTTCAACCAAGGTTTTTAGTCTAAACTATAGTCTCAATCAATCAAGATGGTAAAATGCATAAATTTGAATGTCTGGCTAATCAAAAGCAGCTGTCCTAAGAGGAGTATTAGCTATAACCATGGTGATCTACAAACACAATACCTCTACATTGTCTTATAACTGTTGCATTAGAGTTATCTATAATATCAACAGCAACCTCTCTCCCTTTTGCATTTATATTTCATAGAAAAAGAAGCTTCAGCCATAAACTGCTGTTAGAGATGTCCCATTCCCCTGATCATACCAGTAACTTTTCCCAGCACATGGCACTATTGAATAAAGAGAATTGCACAGAGGCTGTGAGGGCAGCCAAGGCTTTAATGCTTCCCTGTCTTTACAAAAACAACAGAACCAAACCTGTTCCACTATGTTCTAAATGCATGATTGCATTTTTGTAGTGTCTTCACTTAGGAATACTGACTCGTCCTGGTATCATCTTCTGAAATCCACTGACTCCAACAGCACTCAGCTGCTACTGAAGTGTTGTATCAAATGCACATTCATTGAGGCTAATAAAATTAATTCTACAGCACCTAAAGAAATAGCTGAAGCAATATCAGAGCCCTTAATGTTTCTCTCTGAGAAATGACAAAGTGAAAATGCAGCAAAATCTTGGAATGTGGAAAAAAAGACTGAACATCATGCTGTTTTCAAAATAAGGAACAAAATAAGAGATGATGAACTATACACTGACCATTTCAACTTAAATTCCCAGTTGATTATGTAATAAATAAATAATCTAGACAGTGGTGAACAGCTTGCAAATGACATGAAAAATGGCTATCATGGATTTTTCAAGAGCACCTAGTGTTAAATCAGTCTAACTTTCTTCTACAAGCAAGAATACACAGATAACAGATACTCAAGTCTGGATGTGAGCTATCTGATGTTTAAGAATTTTGACTCTGGGTAGCTCAAATGATGCTTTCACAATCAAGTTATGAACACATGATATAGATTTAACTATCATCCTCTTCTTTAAAAAAAAAAATCTTTTACCAGCAACCAAATAGAAGAATATCTAGCATGAAGTTTCACCTGGGTTTCTGTTTATGTTTCCTTTCATGACACAGATTACGGAATAGAATTTATGCTTATGAAATCTGCAAGAAATGTGAAAGTGGGAGTGGAGGACAGGATTCAAAGTAATCTTGACAAATTTGACACAGGGAGTAGAAATAATAAACGAAATCCAAAGAGAGGTAAGGGGCAAGTTCTACACTTGTGCAGGAATAATCCATTTAAACAGAATACAGAACAACTGCTTAGGAAACACAACTTCAGTGTAGGGTCTGAGATTACAGCAGATGACAGCTGAGTATGAGTCAACAGTGCCACACTTGTGCAAAAAAGTAGCATCATCTCCAGGACATATTGAAAGAATAAGAATCTGCAATTCTTGTAGAAATTTCATGCTGAGGCAGCTGCAGCACTGGGATCAGTTTTGATCAAAACTTTCCAAATAAGAAAGTTCAAGAGAGAACTAGAAGAATGATGAGAGGACAGGAAAATCACCCATCGTTTGTTTAGTTCATGGTGTGAACTAAAATCAAGAAGACTAAAAAAAATTAAATTGTTTTGTCTAAAGAGAAGATTGAGGAGGAAGCTGATAACAAAGCATGGCTGCCAAACAGAGAGGGAATAAGCTGTCTTTCATGCCAGTGACAGCTAGTACAACAGATAGGAGTTTGAAATTGTACTAAGAAAAATTCAAGGAGGATTTTAAAGATATTTTTCCTTTGGTAAAGATAGTGAACTACTGAAATAAACTGCAAAGAGGAAAGGGACAAGTTGTTTAAGAATAAGCTAACTGAGCATTTGTCAAGATACATCTTTCTTAGAGGATACAGTGGACTACCTCTCCCCCTCCAACCACCAAAAATACTTTCTAGTCCTATTTTTCTGTTATACTTTTCCCTCATTCTATTGCATTTCCTTTGTCTGGATATGGATTAGACTATTTTTTCATTTGCTATATAAATGTTTTATGGTATTAGCTAAATCCCATTAAATCATTCCTTAGGATGAGTTATCGATAATAGCATCAGCTTCTAGAAAGTTAATAAAATGTTCATTTCTTTGAGATATGTCATTTCAGCTTTGCAGCTAACTATCCTGAATTTGAGCACTGCTGATCTGTTTACTGTTGTATCTTTGGGACTTGACAGTTTTTATTTGATAGATGGTGATTTATTCTTTCAGCATCTCAACATTATCCATTTAGCTAAATAAATAGTACTACAGATGAGTATTAAAATATCAATGCCTTACACTGCTGCGTGGATGAACCAATAGTTTCTAGCAGGCCACATTCTTGATATAAAAAGAATAAATTACTAACATCAATTCCAAAATTCCTAATAATTTACAGAATATATCCTGTGTTATCATTTATAGGGTGTAACTCTAACAAGGTTTCAGTATTTATGACCTGAAAGCAAGCAGTAAACTACTAAATATAGTTCATATTGTACAATGGAAATGTCAGGCTGGAAAAATACCTACCTCAAAGAAGAACATTAAAACCAAACCTCCCATTTGAGCAAGAGTATGTGATCTAGAATAATTAGAGACGTGGTACTGCTTCTTGTGCAGATCACTTCTTTTAATATCAGTTATCTATTTTATTGGTACAATCACAAATCAGTGCAGAAAGGCAAAGGTGTCACCAGTTATTTACGCCTATGAAAACATTTTTGTAATAACTTTAAAAAGAGCTACGTACTAGTCTATAGGGAAAGCTGTAGAGTCTGTAGTCCAGCAAGTAGAACACAGGCATGAGTGGCATTTAGATGACCCAAAAGGCTACTTGGTGGTTGCATCACTTATGACATACATTAAACTCCCTTCTGAAGGCTCTCTTGAGATGGAAAAATTGTTCATGTGTGGAATTAATCTTAACTCTTTAGTCCCCAAAATGGGGTGGCCACAGCCAATTAAGCCAATGCTTACTGAGAGTGATCCCCAGCCCTTGCAAACTCCAAAATTATCCCTGCCCTGTCTGGCAGATTTCTGTTAAGCCTAGGCCCAGAGTATGATGGAGTCCAGACTGACAGACCTGGAACAGTGCCCTATGACTGGCACTGGTAGCTTGCCTATTGCAGTCTTTACCCCATCTCCTGTGGCACCAGACAGGACTGGACTGGCCTCTGATTTCTAATCTCTGGACTGAATCTAGTTTAACTGAGGCATTCACTGAAAAACAGGAAATAGACAGAGATGCCTTATGCACAGCCATTTATGGTCACATATACTCCAGAGCATGAGAGTCCAGACGCCATTGTACTGCCATCACTTCCTTTTATTTACCTGAAGAAAGCCCCAAAATGCACATGGGGCTCCTCTGAAAACTTCTAGTGCTCACCACTGACAGCAAAAGAAGGTTGGGATTGTATTATAGATCCTCTATATCATCTTGCTATGCAGAGGCTGAGTTGGAGGTGCTTGAGAGAACACTTAAGGTCTTGCCTTAGAAAAATTATAAAAGAATAGTTATTCAATAGTTCTGAAGCAGCAGAGGAGAATTTGTGTTCAGGACTACTCTGGAGTTATGAGTTCTTTCCTGTGAGGCTGGTGTGACACTGGAACAGGTTTCCCAGAGAAGCTGTGGATACTGAGTTCCTGAAAGTGTTCAAGGCCAGGTTCGATGGGACTTTAAGGAACCTGATCTAGTGGAAGGTGTCCCTCCCCATGGCAGGGGGGTTGGAACTAAATGATCTTTAAGGTCCTTTCCAACCCAAACCATTATTGTGATGCCTTAGGTTTTAACTTTTATATTTTTCAAATTCTGTACTGCTTAGTGTGTAACTCTGAAGTTTCTTGTAGCCTGTTAACTTCTGCTCTCTCATGCTAGGTAGACATAACAAAGCCTCCCCAGGCCTGCTCTCCAAGGACACTCAGACCGTCCTAGGCCCAAAATATGTAAATCAACATCTTTAGAAGGGGGGTAAGCTTGGGGAAATTACATCATTGACTGAAGCTTTAACTGGAGAATTAACCCTGATATGCAAATGAACCAAACTTATAAAAGTGAGAAGAACTCGTGACCTGTCGTCCGTCTTGGGGTCTATTTTGTCAGTAGCCTCTGGCTCCCCAGGGTGTACCTTTGAAGGCCTTTCAAATAAATACCTACCTTATTCCTTTACTCCTGTCTAGTCTCTGTTTTTAGGTGGCCACTTCAGGCATCAATATGACTCAATGATCCCACTTGATCAGAAGATACCTGAGAAGCTGGAATAAACTTTCCCTGGCTGTCCTTTTCTTTTTGCAATAACTACAGAAGGAGACTAAAACTTCACGTATCTTTTAAATGATAATTTAAGGTTGTCATCTATCCAGTTTTAAGGAACAAAACAAATAAATTTAACCACTACATTAAGGCCTTGTTCTACCTATAGTTTCTCTGTACAAACCTCCTCTGCTATCCTCAGCAGATTTGTTATGGATTCAAAGGAATACAAAGAACAGAGCTACAACCTGTTCTGAATCAGTGTGAAACCCCTGCATTAACGCCATAGTTCCAGTTTTCCCTCAAAATACTGTGACTTTTCCCAATTGATTTCACTAAAGTTATTCCTGATTACCTTCAGCACTTGAGAACCGAAGAGCCCTTTCCGAGCACTTCATAGTACTGCTTCAGGGCTGCAAACATCACACTTGCCATTCCAGCCTTACTTTACATGTTGATGAATATCACACTTCATCACCCAGCTACTAATAATCCACAAAGGATTGCCTGCCATCACTTTGCTTTCAAAATTCTTTGAATAATAATTCTTTTAAATCTGGCCTTTCTTTGTATGCCTCTCCTTTAGTCAAGGCTCATATCCAGGTGATATTAAAGCACACTATGCAATCCTTTCAGACTGCATTACCCATGGGTATGCACAAAGGAAAAGTACCTCAATGTGAAAAATGAATGTAATATACAGTAGAAATAATCTCTGGATCTCAACTTGGCTTCTAAAGGATTACAGAGCAAAAATCAAATTTTATTTTATTTACTAATTTATTGCCTCCAGTTAGCATGTGCTGTTCCAAGATGCTTTGGAATTGCTGTCAATAAGAATTGAAAAATCTGTCTGTATAAGGTTCTATTAGGTAGCAGTGTACATGTTGGAGCAGACTGTTTTTCCAGAAAAGATTGTCACACTGGTAGCTTTTTTAGCTTTCTGAATGCTCATTCAGATAATAAAAAATATTTAGGAGAAACTGATAACCTGACAATATCCATTCATGTTCTTCCCATCCCTGACACTGCTGCAAGCCTGATTCCCACTTCTTCAGAAAGGCCATGAATCAGAGTGGCTCATGATCATATTTGCAGAAATCACACAATTACCCAGGTATAGATTTATTCAGGGAATGAAGCCCTCATTAAGAACATATAAGGCTCTAAAGCTACAACAGACAACATCCCTAGTAATCCAATGCACAGTGTCTATTTGGTATGACATGAAGCAGCCTTGTAGAGAAGATGCACTTCTGACTGGCTTTAGCTATCTTTTTACCACCAGGTTTGAAAATAGGCCTGGATGCAGGCAACTTTTTGCTTTCATTCTTTGCATGATGAAGCCTAAAGATGACAGCAGTAAGTCTGAAATGCAAATTCATAAAAACCACATGGAAACAATATAAACTGTATTATAATGTGTTAAAGATATCTTAACTCAGGTAAGTGAATACTCTACCAAACTTCTGCAATACTGCTGGGAGTTGGAATATTGCAGTATTCTTTTATTGCCCTGTCAATCCTTCCTCATCCTCACCATTAAGTCTTTCATTTATTCAGTTGTCTCTGTTAGTCCCTGTATCCCTTTTCATAAAATGGAATCCAGGGATTTTTCAGGCTCTATTTATCATACAGTAGAGCTTGAGACATCATATCTTTCCCAGTAATTTATAGCTGTGTGACTAATAACTCTGTTTTTCAATGACAGTGCAAACTCAGCCAAGATAGAAATATCACTAAGTTATGACCACTTGTCTGGGATACAAAACTTCACAAAAATGAGTTTATGGTTTCAGTAGACCACTGTTCTCAGCAAGACCCATTACAATAGACACTAATAACTCAAAGATCAGACTAGGCTAGCAAAATTATATTCCTTAGATAGTCTTCTTATGATTCCACGTCACAGACATACCTCACCAGTTCTATAGATCTGACAGAATAAATAATTCAGGCTTCATGGAAGTGCTATGAAGACGTGCTCGTTCATCATCTTACAAACACTTTTTTTCAGGAGAAATAATTTTCAAAGATAAGAAGCTAAAGCAAATGCTAAATTAACGTTTTTAATACTGATGCTACTTGTATGTATAGAGGCAGAATTTTTCATGTATTTCTATGGCCATGCCAATAATTAGATATAATTTCCTTGACTAACTAGGTATGTAACATACTGAATATGTATACTGTATGTGCTTAACATCTACAGTATTGCATGTATTCTTAGAGGTGGCATTGTGGTTTCACCTGCTAAACATTTGTTTTGTGGTATTCAGTGCTTGTACAGTCCTTCACTGAGTTGTGCCAAAAATCCTTTATGTTAACTATAAACACCAACCAGGATAATTAAACCTGATATGCAGCATACTGAATATCAACTTGCAATACAATTAGTAAACAGCACTTAGGTCTAGGTGACATTGGTTGTACTCCTGACTGCTCTTGATTCTGTTGTTCTGGACAATATCTCTTAATGTTTAGTCTTCCTGAGTGATATAATTACAGATTTATAACTGCCTACATAGGCCTTAACTTTAAGGGGCAGTGGGTTCAGCTGGTTGCAAGTTCTTCTAGTCACAGATGCTCCCTGAGGTGGAATCATGTTACCCCAGAAACTCACCGTATCGCACTAAAGTTGTCAGTAAGAAAATTAAATTGCCTAAAGCTCCAAGGAGAAATAGTGTAAGCAAAGGGGACTGGTAAACATAGAGGCAGTTTAGTTTTTTATCTGTAATTCCAACCTTAAAAGATGTATTATTTAACCTAATTTAATAATTTCAGTGCACTTTCTATTATCCTTAGCTTTTTAAAAACTATTTCTATTTCTTTTGGAAAATTTTCATTTTTATAGATGAAAACTTGCTTGACATACATTGTTTTCTTCAAAAAACTAAGAATAGTCACTTTTTCCTACCTTCAGTCCCACTCACTAGATAAATTGTTTTGCAGAAAACTAAATGAAATCTAAAGAAGCAGTAAGCTGTCCAAAGCGCAGGCATTAATGGCTTATGTGCAAAAGAGCTTGACAACTTTTCCCATGTCTCCTACATACAGTTTATTTGTTTATGGCTTATCAGGAAACTAAGCTTCCTGAAGGTGCTTGAAGTTGTGTTACTGAAGACAGGCAACAGCTGACAGCAAGCAAGCTGACAGATTCTTTGCTTAGAATGCAAGAGACAGCTTTTCAGCTGAATGATGGAGGTATCTGGTTCCAACATTAGCCTACAATTCTCTCCAACTCAGCAAAATGCTTTAGTTTGACCCTCTACTGTGAAGTAGGAGGATTAAATCCATCCAGGAAATTCAGGAATCAAACCTACATATATATTGCCAGAGAATGCTCTAATTGCAGAGCTCTTCTGCATAAAGGCAGGCAGTGGCTTTTTCTCCCACACAGTGTGCCTTTTACACACTTTTTACACTTATGTTCCTGGCTGTAGTGGCATGGAAGTCAAGGAGAAAGGTGGTTTACTGGATACAGCTGCTTTGGCACTTCCTCTCTGCCAGTTTAGCCATTCCCTCTTTAGTCTACTAAACACTACCACAAATCTCACCTTTTGGTATCCACCTTTCCTCATTCACTGTCCTTCAGCTTTGTCTCAATTGTATTCTTGAAGCCAGGTGACTACATCTGTGTGCTGTGGCTGCTGTGGCAGGTAAGGCCCTTGGGAGCCTTCATGAAATTGCATTGTCCCTATTTGTATGTTTCTCCCTTTTCTCACCATTAGCTTTTCTGTTCACTGACTAGTTTCAAGCCTGTTTTATGGAAAGGTCAACACCCAAAAAACATCTGTACATACAACACTTGTAGCAGTGATCAAGCAGATCATCGAACAGATGACAAAGCAGAGAAGAAAGAACCTATTAACATCCAAGTAAACAGTATGGTGATGCAGGAACTAAAGATGTCATCAGTGCTAGAATAACCAAGGGGAATGAATTTCCTCTTTCTTCCTCTCCTTTCCCCCACTTACTTACCATGAGAAAGCTTCACTTGGATCTCACAGAGAGAGACACCAAAATAGAAAAGCCATGGGATACAAATCGGCACAGAAGACAAGATATTTTGGTTTCCTGTACTCAAAACACTACTTGGATCACTCTATTCCTGATAATAATTTCACACAAGAATATCAGAAGCAGCCATCAGGCAGGCATAAGGACTAATTGTCAACAGATAATTTATGGGAAAGATTTTGATTAGTTCTGCTCACACACTGTCAATTCACAGCCAGATTCCTACTAAAGAAGTAATTGACCAGGTATTTTACACTCTTTAAGAGTGTACAGGATATTCACACTTTCACACTATAAGAGATTCAATGGTTGTTATCCCACAGTTAACTGTAGTGGCTCCTTTGGACAGAACAAAATCAATCAATCCCACACATTTTCACAGGAGGCATATAAAGTTTCCAAACTTGTAGTAAATAATTTGAAAATGCCTCCCTGAATATTTTCACTTTTTCTGTCTTAGTGCTAGTGAAGCAGTATGTTCTGGCATACAGCTGGAAGGATGATGGCCAACACTTGTACTTTTGTGTTCTGGCCCCTTAAAAACAGGTGTTCTAAAATGACAGATGCACTTTATAAACCCAGAGATTATCAGGGTTATCGGAAAGCAACAAATGTTAAGAAAAGTGGTAGCTTATTTAGCAACAG
Organism: Aphelocoma coerulescens; assembly: GCF_041296385.1. NCBI lineage: Eukaryota > Metazoa > Chordata > Aves > Passeriformes > Corvidae > Aphelocoma > Aphelocoma coerulescens. The sequence continues at coordinate 79,357,273 of NC_091013.1, forward strand.
CTTCAGTTTCCTATCTGGAAGAAAAAGAAGTACACCTGTTACAGAATTTAAGAACGAGATCAGAACAGGGGTTTCAACAGCAAAAACTGAAATAATGATACCTAGTTCCCACAGAAAAAATAAAAAATAGAAAGAAAAAGAAAAAAAGAAAATGAAGACATAAGAAGCAACTTCATGAAATACCAGAGAAAAAAGAGGTAGCATTTCAGTTTGTTGCAGGCATAAAATCACAGAATCATAGAAGGGTTTGGGTTGGAAGGGACCTTAAATATCATCTCATTCCAACCCTCTTGCCATGGGCAGGGAATCTTCCACAAGACCAGGTTATTCAGAGCTTCATTCAGCCTTGGGATGGAAAGTCCACAAAATCTTTTGATGCATATATTTTTTCGAGTCCAGATGTATAGTAGATGGTGAACAGGGAGGACACTGAGAAATCAAGGAGTTGTCTAAAAGTCAAGCAGCTATCACTAAATGTCCAGGGGCTTCACTAGACCTCTTCTTTTTAGGTTGGCCAGATGGATAAACTAATGAAAGGCAAAACTGAAGCAACAGATATACTTAATGTGTACCCTAACAAGCTTGTTTACAAACAAACTGAAAATTTGCTTTCAGCTTTGAGAGGTGGAAAGCACAAATTTAGTAATGAATGATGCTTCATCATTGTCTTGGTTTGCTCATGAATGAGCGTAGGAATTACGTATTCTGCCTCAGATTCACATGGAATGTCTTCATTTCATTTTCTCAGCCATGAAAATAAAAATATACTGAAAAGAAATATAATGCTTCTTTTCAGTACTTAGGTTTTTAACCTTTATGCAATAATTGGTACCATGTAGAAAATCATCACTGTACCCCTGCTAAGACAGGAAACAAGGCCTTAAAACTCACTGTATTGAATTTTCTAAAAAACACCAGTGTAGCAGGTTGATTTTTCATTTAAGTGGAGTAGTATAAAAAACTAAGGAATTACTCATCCTGCTGAGGTTCTGCCCGTGCAGTGCAACAGTTGCCTGTAGTGCTTTGTTTCAAGATGCATCCTTGCAAAGGTTTCCAAGCATTCAAAACACAACTCCTTTTTCAATTATTTCAATTGCAGTAGGAACTGCGGTGCTACGTTTTCTTCCAAAGTCAGAGGAAAACATTGTTCTGCCTGTAGGAAATCTACAAAAGTCAACAAGACAAGGTTTCTCTGATGCTGAATTACATTGCACTGGTGTAGTCATTACTCTTACTCTGAAGGACCAGGCAGATTCATTAGTGCATAATGTACGACCATTCATGATGCTCATGCAGGGGGTTGAGGAAAAGCAGTAGCCTGCTTGTTGGTGTGCTACTCTTGGAGGTCAGAGGCCAGCTTTGGTCTGCTGCAGATTGAGATATGAGAAATCATTTAAAATCTGCCTCTATCTAGTGCCCATCTGAAAAGTTCTGCACATTGGTTCAGACCATGGAGCCAGTGAGTCTAACCAGATCATCTGAACATCTCCTTAGGACCAGCCCTCTCCATTTACCTAGGAGCAACGTAGCTGAAATGCCACCAAACTGGGCCATGGAAAAAACTGTTGAGCAGTACAGATGAGTGTCCCAGTGCTTCAAATAATGTTCTGGCTTGCTTGTTTAGTCTTTGAGTTACACTGACAGACACATTGCCACAACAATTTGCTCTCCCTATCCCTGTAACCTCCTACAACTAAAGGAAAATTTGGAGATCCTATAGCACATTGATTATGAGCAGAGGCTGGAAACACAGGAGTCACGGTTCTTTCAACATTCATGCTGAGAACCACCAGTTCTTGCAAACCAGCAAGAGCAGATGTATAACTAAGTACTACTCCTTAATGCTGGGTTACTACTGAAAAAAATGTTTGTTTTCTTCAAGGCTTCTTCTATAGGAGTTAGGCCTGCCATATTTCCTGGAAGAAAAGATTGCAGTTCTACAAGCCTCTGATAACTAAGTGGCCTACTGAGAGCATGGAAATAATAGAGAAGAACCTGGTTTCCATATCTCTTTTATCAATTTACAGACACTATAAACATCAATTTGCAGCCACAGCTGCAGAATAAAAAGATGTCTGTTTTCTGTATCGGGCATCCTTCACCCATAAACTGTTCCAAAGCTAAACTCAGTAAAGACAAAATGAAAGGAAAGGTGTAACAGGAGGATTTCACACTCATGAATTTAAGGTGAAAAGTTTCAACCCCTTTGGATTTATGGCCTGGTTTGGGGGCCCCAAAGCAAAGCTCTGCCAAGGGAAGAGCCCTTATCACAACATTGCTGGGAAAGCCCAGCTCCTTCTTGGGATCATCAGTACAACACTGAGGTAATTTTAGCTCTCCATCTAAAATAGCATAGGAATAACAGTACTACTGTAACTCATAAGTGCAGCAGAAAGAACAGGCACTCTGAAGCATGCAGATCCTATGTGATCAGACAGAGAAAGGAGGAGAATAAGCTTTCAATTTTATTGTCAAAAGAACTAAAAGGGAGCAGAACTGGGTTTTCTTTTTTTTTTCTTTTGTTTTCTTTTTTGTTGTTGTTGTTTTGTTTTTGGGTTTGGGTTTCTTCTTTTTTTGAGAGTTTGTTGGGGGTTTTTTGATGAAGCATAAAGCTTTTTCCAAGTTCTTCTTAGGAAAACAAAGCAAAGAAAACAAAGACAGTCCTTCCAATGCCACAGCTAGACAAGCTCAAACTTGGTAAAAATGCCAACCTATGTAAAAATCAACTGAGTCTTTTCTCTATTACAGTTTCATGGTGAAGCAAATCATGTGAGCAGTGACCTCAATGAAAATGACATTTTTATATATATAGATATATATAGTCTTTGAGCTTTCAGTTTTAACTATCTTCTTACTGCTCTACCATGTTTTTTGTCTTTTTTTTTGGTGGGGGGTGGGAGGAGGCACATATTTCCAAAAAACATTAGGGCTGAAGTTGGCTGACTGGAGCCAAGAGTCAGGTGAGCTCAGCTGAATTTGTGAAAAAACAGTCCTCTTATGGTCATCACAGAGCAGCTGAAAAACACCACTGGTCTCATAGCTCAAATAGAGCTCTCAGCAGGTCTTTGTCCCCATGCATACTAAGGTCGCAGACCAATTTTTTTCACGCCAGAAGCCCATAACTCACCCAACAGCTGTTTTTCTGCACGAGGCAAAGAAGGCACAATGAAAACATGAGTTAATCATTGGAGGGGAAAGCAAAACAAAAAAATGGAAGTGAGGTTTTGTTCAGAGTTTTAGGCTGAACAATAAATGTTTGGGATAAATTATTTATAAATACTTTACAATTAGCATCTTAGACAGTTTTCACTTTATGTGCTGTGCCACTGATTAGATATAACTTCACTGAAATAAAATCAAACCAGAAATTTAGCCCATTGTAACAGATCTTGTCATTCTCACAGGAAATTATCCAATGTTTCCAGTATATTTGATGTTCAAGTTTATTTTGTCATTCAATATAGCATGACCTTGGCTACCAGTTAACAAGGGACGTTGTCTACATAACAGAGCTGACAAATGGCACATAAAAGACACTGGAATATACATAATACTTATTAACTATGACTTAATCCCACATGGCACAACTTTAAGAATGAGGACTCATGTTCTGTAATCTATCATTATGACTGCAGGTTTTTATTTCTCATATAGTGTCACAAAAAACTGGAATGAGAAGCCTCTGTTGAAGTGTATAAATCTAAATGAAGTTTCCTTATTCACTGAGATTACAAGCTAGGAAAAAAATGGACAAAACAGCCAACTAACATAATGGGAAATTAAAAGCTAGACAAGCTAGGAAAACAAAGAATGTGACTCTTGGCAGTATTTGTGAAAACCACCCAGAAAGATGGTGTAGAAATTGGACTAGCAGAAGAAACTTGGCTGCACCACAAATTCTGGCGTTGCAAAGGCAGATATCACTTCTCAGTTCCACCATAACAAACACAACAGTACACAACTGGATAAATGTGGTTTGTACATATAAAAAATTATTCAACAAGAGGGGAAATAATCTGCTTTGTGAAAGCAAGGGTTAAAGGATTTCTCTTCTCATTACTTCACATTATTTTTCCTGTGTGAAGAAATGCACTTGAGTATTCCATGGATTACATTTATGAAGGGAAAATAAATCTTTTGGATGTAACCCCAAATACAGTAGGAAAAAAGAAGGTACAGCTGGCAGTATGTGACCTGGTTTCTGAGTGTAGAATGGGGGATAATAACTCAGAGACACCACTGGCTTCAAAACCCACATTGTTATAGCTGAAGAAATAATTTCTGATAATTCAACTTTTGGTACAGCTTCTCTGGGCCCAGTGAGATCCAAAGAAGTCCCACTATGATATTTTATAACCTGAAATGGAGGTGTGAACTCCAGAGGTGCTGATGGCATTACCTGACAGAGTTGCAGAAGCTTGTTTTCCAAAAAGTGTGCATAATTTCACCAGCTACTTTCCTGTGCTCTGTTTTCTAGATGGAAGATTTTTCAAGCTTCAGACAAAAAGAGAACAAAAGCATTTATTACACCTGAGACAGAAAAACCCTTTTCTACCAGATGACCTTTACACTTGTATGCATTTATTGCCCAAAAATTAAAGTGGGAAAATACAAATTACTTAAGATGCAGTATAACCAACATAATTTGTTTCCCTTTCCTAAGAGCTATTGTCAATACTACAGAAACTTGAAGCAGGTACAGAAATGAAGTTAAATTTAACAACGATTCCATGGTTCAAATGAGTGTGTTATCACATTATTGTAGGCCCAAATTCTCCTCTTTTAAACAGTATTTTCTGAACTCTGCTTCCAGTTCCATGAAGGCTGATGCATACATAAAAATTAAATAGTTGAACAATTAGCTGCATGACTAAAGCCTAAGATGCAGCCTTCATGAAGTTTGATATTACATTTAAAATGACATTGCAGTCAACATCTTTAAAATGCCTGTTTTCAACAACCTAGACTTTCTTTGAGAGTGTTTAAGATCTTCAAGTACAGCAAAAAGGGGCATTTTCCATGAGAACCAGAGCTTTAACAAAAGCATTTTAAAAACTTTCATTCCTATGCAATCCTTACTATTTAGCATACTTAGACATGCACATGAAAATATGCAACTTATTTTTTTCCAGCTTACTCTTCAAGAGTGGCACAGTTACAGGTTTAACTTCTTAGACTGAGACAAATTGCTCTGTCATTACTATTTTATTTTTACAGTCATTCCAACCTAAAATTTCCTCTCAGCAGTGTGGCTTTTTATTATCCTTTTGAAAACATTGGGTAAGAAAATTCAAACTATAAAGCAGCCATTACTTGGTTATTGATGCTAACCCTTTGATAGGTCTGAGGAAGTCAGGTACATTATGTCTGGGCCTTTGAACATTTTTTTCCTTTTCATTTCAGCAAGCATTAACATCAGAGACATCAAGCTAATCCTTCCAGCTTCTAATCAGTGTTGTGGACACTTTTATTTCAGCTACTGAGACTCTCTGCAGCTATTGGGAATTTCAAGTTGAAATGTTAATGATTATAAAAATGTCACTGAGATGACATAGTGCCCCTTTTTGCTGCCTACAGTTTTGTAGGAAAACAAAGTTACTGAAAGTAGCACTTGTTCATGCTGAGGAAGCACAACATTTCTGCAACCATCTTACACGTGTGCACTGACTTTTTAGAAAGGACACTGTCCTAAAGTACTACTACTACTACTAATAGTCAGCATAGATCTGTCTGTTCTGGTCAGCGCCCTCTTTACTTGTCCTCCAGGATGGAGGTGAAATGGCTTGTCTGGTATTCAATGATTTCACGTTACCTGTGTCCTTCCATAGTGAGCTTCCCTTATGCAAGTGAGAATCCCAGACCTCAAAACTAGACTTTTGTTATGGTGTTATTTTTACCTCCTCTAGAAGATATCTGTGTTGTCCACCAGACAGATCCCACAGAGAAATCAGAGTGAGAGAAATAAAATTTATTTTCTTACTGAACATGTTGAAAGTCAGTATTTGTTCTTAAATGATCAAGCTTAGCTTTGCTTTCTGTTCTTCCTCTCTTGTGACCAAACAGCATGAAATAAAAGTGAAGAAGGTGTTGAGCAACATGGAGCTGTTAGGGATCACATTTTAAACCCCCAGAAAAAAACAAAAACAAACAAAAAATTACTTTGGTACAAGCCAGAATGTTCATATAAGTCCCAAATTCCCAGATCTCAGAATCCAAAGAGAATATTAAATCTCATTATGATTAACCCCCCAATAATTTATAAAAATAATAAAACTTAACAATACTGAAAAATTTAAAACTTTTGTCAATTGCAGAAGTACACTAAAGAGCTTAAAAAGTTTTCTTATTTTTGCAGGGGAATAAACTCTTTCTCTTCTACCTGCAAGAAAACTTTGATTCGGGGTGAAGGGAGAGACAGCTAGGTACTTGAGATCTAAATAATACCAAGAACTCATTGTTCCTACTCATAAAGGCACAGACACTGCTAGAAAGAATATCAAAATAATAATTGGTGAAGACTTCTAAAACCATTAACAAATTTCAACGTTACTGTATTCAAATATTGCTCAAATCTTTTTTGTTTACTAGTTGTTTTCTTATATTAACTCCAGAATACTTCAGTAGTGGTGGAATATTTTGATCAACATGGCTGAAAGCATATATGCAAAAAAACTTAATGCAGAATTATGGTACCCAGAAAACATCCTAAGCTCCAGGATTTTCATCTCTTATCTGTGCTGCTAAAATATTTGCAAAAGGCTTTATTAATAATCTCTGCAGTCAAAATCAGGAGCAAAACCATTTTTTCCAATTCCATTACAAATTAATTGGTGTAACATCTGCAAAGTCTTGCTAAGACTGAGCACTGATAAGCAACACCACTTTCCCTTCATCACACTTCATATATAGAATGAATGTTTAGCAAAACTGAATAAATTGTGAGGGTTATCTGCCATATTACAGCTCATTTTGATATATCATGATATGTTAAGCTCTTAAGATAGACCTCATGCTTCATAGTTTAGAAACCTCTAAAGTTTATGATAGCTTTAATTGATACACTTCTAAAGAATTAAGTCCTCTTCATATCATTGATTTTATTATATGAACAGGTGGGGCTGAAACTCATTTCTGGAAGGACAAGTAAGGTACATTTTTACTAAAACCAGTGGGCACTGGTGTTTCATTCCCTTCCACTCTACACTATATATATTCTACAGCAGAAACTGTTTTTATTTTGCCTGCATCTTTCTAGATGGGTGATGGTGTTTATTTAGTGACCAAATTTGGACTTTCCCATAATTTATGTACAAAGACTTCAGAGTTCTCAACTGAATGCTAATTTTTATTCCCAAGCCCTTCTTGCAGTAATTTCAAAGGAATGTGGGTGCACAAATCACAGAATTATATTGATTCTTTCTGGTGACACTTGTCATTGACAAAAGTGTGCTGTGGATTTATTCACAAGTTCCTCTCTAAGCAGGGGCAGGGCTGTTTTCACAAACCTCCTTGGCAAAACATAAGACACACCGACTGGATCCTTCTGGATTCATGCTTGAATTTTCTTGAATTGTCACTGTTCTGACTTAAAGACAGATCTTGTATTTTTCCCAAGATGGATAATGTTGGATAGCTCTTTTCTGCCTTTTTTTTTAAATGCACCTTGGTCCTCTGCTCATGAAACAGTCTATTTCAATTAGATAAATGTGTGTATACAATGACCAGCTTTGTCTCCAAAGAATTTTGAGGATATTATTTACAGCCTTTCATTTTTCTAGCTTATGATTTCCAGCCTTTTAGAGCATTAGCATTTTTTTATTAATTTGGAATTCCAGTATTAATACCTGATTTATTGTTTTTTAAATAAGGAAAAAAATGCCTCAACAATGTCTATGGACTAAAGTTTCCAAAATAATATTTACTTTCTCATCTTTGCAGTTAAATTAAAAGTCAGTAGTACTAACACAAGCGATAGTTTTCCAATAAATGCAAAATACTTTGGCCTTTCCTGGGTCCTTCTAAGACAGCTGACTCCTAGAATAAATGACAGTAGCATTTTCAAAGCTGCTAAATTATTCCAATCCTACTGAAGCAGATACTGTCTGGCATGAAGGATCCTAGGACTGGTGAATCTGAACAGACAGGAGTAACTGAGTGAGCAGAATTCACTGTTGAAACTGTGATAAAGAGCTTAAGATAAAAGGAGAGATTTATATTGAAATAGAAGCTTACAGTAGCAGATCACTTTAATTTTCTCTGCCATGTAGTAAGCAAAAAGCGTGTAAAAGGTGGGTAGACAGATTTGACTTGTGGATCAATATTCTGTTGATCTCTGGCCACAAAACAATTAATCTCTGCAGTGCAGAACAAAAGTAAAGGGGAATTTAATGTCAAATCAGTTAACCACAATCTGAAATTGAAAAAGCAGTATTGATAATGATGTTCCTCCTATTAAGTGATATCATCCAGAGCATTCATAGCAATGTAATAATTACACAGTGCAGTTAGCTTGATCTCCTAGGCTAACATCATAGCAATCAACTGCAGCAGCGTCTCCACCATTCTGTTAAGAGCTACATTTCCAAAGCCGAGTCTGAACTTCTTAGAGAAAAATTTAATTTCAGCTATCTGCCATAAGCTCTCTTTATCTACAAAGCTCACATTTTGGAGGGAACATAAATCTTTGGAAAATAAATGTAGACACAATACCATCATTATGTTAATATACGTGGAAATTCCATTTGGAAACCATCTAAATTTGTCAGGTCTCAAGACAACAATCAGTAGACTTTAAGAGACACAAATAAATTCAGTGTTCTTAAGAAAAGGAAAAAAAACAAACATGAAGGGATTGATAGCACAGGGGATGATAGTAAAAAAGAGAAAAGGAGAGGAAACAGATAATTACGCTCTTCCAAGAACAGGATATTTTTTAAGGAACAGACAGACACAGCATGCATATTAAATTCATAATGGCGATGATTAAAAAACCACTATGCAATGGTACTGAAAGAATAACTGTTTGAAGTTACAGGAATATTCCAAAGACTAACATTCTTACTTCTGGGCATCCTCTCAAGTAGTTGAAAAATCATCCCTCATTTTAAAAAGTCAGACCTCATCAGTTCTCTCCTGACCATTTGCAGTTTTACCATGAGTTGCTCACATGAATAGTTCAAACATTTTTTTCTTGTTCCCCATCAGAATCAAGATTTCTCAGTTTTCCTCATGAAAGAGGGGTAGACAAACAGACACACTGATCATGTTGGACTGAGATTTATCCAACTTGATTTCAGTCAGCTATCTGAGCTACCTGAGCAAGAAGTATCACTGAGGTTCCAATACCACCATGGGATTCAGCATTGTCTCCCCACACAGCCAAAATCAGACTTCATGGCATCAGCTCAGTGCAACAGAGACCCTTCCTAGAGCCACATCTACTTGGGTGAATTTGGAACAGAACACCTTCCCTTTATCACAGCCACTGCTCTAAAAGTAAGCCAGGTAACATCAAGACTCTTGCAGTGGGACATCTCAGAGATGTCTGCTCTGAAACTAGTCACTCAGGGTGCTCCCTATAAACACATAGAAAAGGGTATTTTTTTAGGTTTGGTTCATCTGATCTATTTTAGCTGTCTAAAAGCTAAATCTCAGAAGCTCCTGTTTTTCTCCACTGACTACAAAACAAGGTTCGACAGCCAACTTAGGTGGAACTAACTATAAGAAATATGAATTTGGTCAGATAAATGCACTGCCTCCTTCTTTCACTGGTTCTCCATGTGTCATCCTGTATCCTACTGCAACTCCTCAATAAAAGCATTCTTCCTTATCATGAACTCTTCTTTGTATTAAAGAACCAGTTATTTACTTGCAACCTCTTTTATTACTGATCCTTAACATCTCTTGACATGAACAGGACAGGAAAAATATTATTTACGGAAGACTTTTTGCATGAGTTAAACTTATTTGTTTTGAAACTGCTTCATCAGTGACTGACATCATGACTGACTTATATCAGTCATCAGACATTAATGAAAATCTCTTAACTCACCATAATTTATTGTCTGCATCTATAATCTACCCTGAGGAAGGAACAGGAACCAGAGCTACAAATATTTGAAATTTGTAGTGGAAGACCAACAGAAAGGGAAAGAAGACAGCAGATAATGTAAGTACATAAAGGGGCAGTACAGTCAATGAGAAGTAATTTTTCAATGAACTTTTTCAGCCTAAATAAAATATTCACAAGACATACAATATACGAGGCATTCTGCCTCAGCTATTAAAGAGAAAATGTACATATATGTAGCTTCACTGGGAGAGGTAGAGTAAAAGAATTGTTGAGCCTTCATCATAATCTGCCATTATTGACTGTACTAAAAATGAATTATGGCATTTTAAGATACTTACTGATATTGGCAAAACGCTTCCTGACTGAACCACTGCACTAGAAATCAGGGAAGAACTATTTAACCAAGGCCACTGGTCCAAATGCAGGTAAAACCCAAATTAGCAATTTCTAAACTGAAGCATATTGGCAAGTCAAAAAATTAATTCCTCCTGAATGAATTACAGGAGTAAAAATTTACCAAAATTAAAGTAATGCCACTGAGTACCTGCAAGATGTGAACATTCTTAAGTACATCTTGCTAGCACAGCGATATTGTGAGCCTATTCCCACTTCTGAGGCACTTACAGCTTAGCTCTGCAGGGCATCTTTTTCCCCCGCAGTTTCCTCAAAATGTCAAAGGAGGTGCCAAACGTACCAATACCTCCTCCAAAGTGCCAGAGGAAATGTTATTACTAGGGTGTCTCTAGAGCCAAACATTGACATCAGAGAAGTAACCAGGTAACTCAGTCAGCTCTCAGCAGAGACCAATGTCAAATAAACTTTTACCCTAGCAGTGTGTAGCCTGCGGTGATTAGCTCATCAGTGGTTACAGGCAATGTAGACTTTAAAACAGCTACACCCGTACCTGTGCCAAAGGGACTTGAGTCAGATGCACACAGGGGATGCACACAGAAGAAACAGAGCAAACAGTTCAAATTCAAATCCATCTCCAACACTTCATTTTTAGACTAGATCTCATTGTTTATATTCCAAGTGTTTTCCCTTGTTGTCGCAATGTGAGCTGGAGACACCAGAAAACATGTGGACGGTTCAAATGTTCAATAAAATTAAGTGATGGATGTAGACTTCTATTCTCTGAACTGTGTATCAAACTATTAAACATTTGGTGTTACATTCTCTGCTGCTGTAAAGACAAGTAGCTCTACTTAATCCCAGAGAGTTGCAGCCACTTAGACCTGTAAAACAATCTAACCTCCTTCAGTGATGAGTTTGCCTGCATATCACTCAGGTCAGAAGCACTTGTCTGTGTTTTCTTGGTTTCTACCTTTTAATGGCTGCACTTTGCCCTTTTCACCAAGAGGGAATTAGCAAGTGAACTCAGAGCAAGATTTTGAGTATGAATAATGTTGGTGTCCCATCAGTCCAGGAACACTTCCTTTTACACTAATGTGTTGCAGTGGGGATACTGCAACACGCCTATATCAAACCAGGAGTCCCGTGGAAAAGAAACAAATATATACGGACGGATTCTTGCTAGATGTTTCAGAGATGTTTATTTCCCCAGCCGCATGGCCGGGCTCGGCCGAGAGACTCTGCCACAGTCACAGGACCCGAGCTGCTTTGCCCGCGCAGGGGAACACAAACCAACCAATGGGGAACGAGGCTGAGCAGGGGCAGGGAAACCCCGTGCCTCCCTCAGGGCTCCCGGGGCTACAGGCGGGGGGAGGAGACCCCAACATCTCACCCGTTTTATTTTAATAAAAGGAGAATGAAGACAACTGGATAACCATAACAAGAACTGTTTCAAAACAAAACAAGCCACCCTCCTGAGTCTTTAAATGTCCAAACAGATTCTCTGGAACATCTTAGGGCTGACAGAAGGGAGACAGAACTCTCTGGACATGCCTGTGGGGAAACTGAGGCAGGAGAGGGTTCAATCTCTTCCCTCCCCCTTTTCATCCCCCCATCGGCATCGGAGAGGAATTGTAGGGGAAACAATTGGCAAAGGCAGGGTTTTGTGAGGGGAACCATGGATGAAAAAACGGATTGGGAATAAACTGGGGATAGGGTAAACTTAGGAAAGGGTTCATATTGGGTATAGGGTAAAAGGGGAAATTAGGCTGTGGGTAGGGAAATTGCTGGAATGGATATTGTTTATAATTTTGTGCATAACGGCTGCCTTTGACGGGAATACCTCCAGGCCCAGTAACATTCGCTGCTTGTAAACCCTTCTTTCCTTGCACTATATCAAATTGAACAACTTCCCCATCTCCTACACTTTGCAGGTAATTTTTAGGGTTATTCCTTTTAATGGCAGTTCTATGGATGAATAAATCTTCCCCTGTATCATCTCGTGTTATAAATCCATAGTTGTTTTTTACATTGTACCATTTCACAGTTCCTGTGACTTTTGTTGCTAGAACGTCTCCCATCACGTGCTTGCGTGTCTGTCGTGGGTGCCGGTCCCGCGTGGCCGCCGCCTCGCCGACTCCGACGTCTCGGTCAGGCCCCCGCGCCGCGGCCGCTCTGCGCTCTCTGCACGGCCCCGCTCCGGCGCGTGTCTGGGCTCTGCGCGGCCCCGCGCTGCCATCGCCGCCGGCCCCGTGCCCTGCGAGTGGTTCCGCTCTGCAAACTCCACGCCGCTTTGAGAGCGGCCCCGTTTCGGCTCGGCGCTGCGCGGCTTCTCGTGTCGCTGTGGAAACCGCCGCTTCTCCCTGCATAGGGCTCTCTGAGCCGTATGCACAGAGCGGGCTTCCACGCTGACCTCCGCTTCCTGGCTGCTCGTGGCCCACGGCACCCATGGCGCCTGCGGCGTCGCTCCCTCACTCGCGGTCGGGTGGCCGGGGACCCCGAGGCAGGGATGGGGTCCGCGATAAGGCGCGCGCTCCCGAGGGGGCCGGGCGCATCCAGCGCAGGCACCTCCACCGGCACAGCTGCAGTCATACACTCCTGGGATGGCGGCCGCGCGGTCTCGGCCACGGGAGAAGTATGATCTTCTGCTTTAGGGGTAATGGGACCATACAAATGCTCCTCAAGAGCGTCAGTGATTATAAAGGATCCACGGACAGCTTCTATCGCTCGTCCATCCCTTAGCTTATCGCAGATCTCGTTCCAGAAACACTCCTGATGATATCCAGAAGGTTTGATATCAAAAAGTAAGTCTCGGGAAATATAGGGGAACTCTTTGAAAAGCCACATAAAGAAGTGTTCTACATCTCCCGGTTGCATTACTTTTTTGTTTTGTTGTTCAAGGATTCCTTTTACTTCTAGATACATTTTTTTCTGTGGCTCAGAGAGCCCCATTTCCCACGATTCTTCCATAGTCCAGATATGCAATAGCAAAACAAAACCAAGAAGAGGAATCCAAAGTTTCCAGGGTTTACTCACACAAATCAGTCGCGGGGATTGTTCTGCTCGCAATCTTCCACCATTATGTTGCAGTGGGGATACTGCAACACGCCTATATCAAACCAGGAGTCCCGTGGAAAAGAAACAAATATATACGGACGGATTCTTGCTAGATGTTTCAGAGATGTTTATTTCCCCAGCCGCATGGCCGGGCTCGGCCGAGAGACTCTGCCACAGTCACAGGACCCGAGCTGCTTTGCCCGCGCAGGGGAACACAAACCAACCAATGGGGAACGAGGCTGAGCAGGGGCAGGGAAACCCCGTGCCTCCCTCAGGGCTCCCGGGGCTACAGGCGGGGGGAGGAGACCCCAACACTAATGAGCCATTAAAATCTGTGTAGATGATCACTAATCTTTCAGGAGGTTAACATGTAGCTTGTCCAATTCTAACACTTCCATCACAGAAGTGGGAATTTGGGAACAGATCACATTTTATTAAAAAGAAAAGGAAACACATGGAAAGAGAAATGCATTGTCAAGACTTGGAGTGCCTGTGTTATCTCAGATATTTATACTGGAATAAAAGCTTTAACTCTGACCCCATTTTTTCCACTGTTTTGCCCTGCAGTGACATCAGCTTTCTGGCATGATTACAGCCTTAAAAATGCACAGTACTGTAAGTTTAAAGATGGGGCAGAGAAGCAAGCGTTAACAGCAGTGGCTCATCACAACAGCACCTCGTAAGAGGCATCTGCTGTGCATCTTCCAGACAATAAGCATGGACAGAGGGAGACCCACTTTGGCACAATGGAGGTCACCAAGAGGCCCCCAAAAATGGGGGTTCACCAAAAGCCCAGGTCACCAAGATGCATGGTAGACATAGGTGGTGAAGCTGGTGCTCATACTCTGTAACCTGAGTTTTGGCAACCATGCAGAAAAATATCTCTAGTGCGAACATGAAACTCAGAGGGGTTATACAGTGCAACAAGCAGAGTGCATATGCTCTCAGCAATTATAGTAGTATGCAGTTCAAAAACCAAGTCCTCTGCAGAGATAAAGGTGGAATGTGCCCTTGTTTACAGCAGGAAAATGAGGGAAGGTTTGGTCTCCTGCCCTCTCCTTGTGTTAATACCTGTTTGTGCCCTTGGTGACCTCAGCAGACATATTTATCAACAGCCAGTGAAAAAATAGCCACCAGGTCACAGCATCCCACACAAAGTCATATGCACTAAAACCTCCTTTCTCAAATGCGATCATTCCTACTTCAGTTACATCTCATCCTTTGAGACGGATCTTTACATTCTGATTCATCTGTGAAGCTGACTGGAATTATTCACAATATACAAGAGAGTGAAGGATACCCAGCTATGCTGCACATAGCAAAGGAAAATTGAAAATCAAATAGGCTTACCAACAGCTCTCTGCTCTCTACAGTAACCTGTCAGCACCGCTTCTCTGCAGCAAGTGAACAGCAACAGGAAATGATGGGATGCTGACTATTCTCTGCACTGCTGGCACCCAATAATATAGTACTTCCTTTGTGGTACCAGAGGAGCTACCTAGACCTCAGAGATGAATTCTCTAAGGATCTTGAAAAATATTAGCAGCTTCTTTCTGAGACATTTGGAAAAACACTGAAAAAAAAATTGAGTGATCTCCTGCTGCCTGTAGCTGATGCACAATTTGGTGAGCTCTGCAGAACTATGATAAACAGAAGCATCTGTACACTTCCTGCTTCTGCTATTCTAGCTTGGCTGTTTCACTGTAGCAATGTAACAAAACACATACCAAATAGGAAAACTGACTGTGGCTGTTATGGAGATTGCTTTATTTTATACTACATCCCCGCAAAAACTTTCAGTTTACAAATTATCCCTTAGCAGATCATGGAGTTTTTTCAGTGGTCCAGTTGCTACTCAAAGTTCTTTGTTAGATCATTTCCAATAATCTATTCTGAATGGCAATTAGGAGTGTTCAAAATAGAAATGGTTTTGGCTGGGTGGTGAGCACACTTTCTCAGTTCCCAAACTACCTGAGTTCAACTCATTGCAGGCACTCATCAGAAAAAATATGGATCTTTAACTTCTCAAAACTTTTATGGCACAGCCTGAATTATGCAGAAGAAAAACAAATCTCTTTATGTTGCAGAATAGAAAGGAAAAAGCATCAGTCAAAGAGCCTCTGCTTGTACTTTCCATATGGATATGGCAGTGAACAGTGTGGTAGAAAGAAGCCTCTGTTCTGCTGCCGTCTCTTGGTTTCTAGAAGTAAGGAGAGTCAAAACACAAGAAGAGCAACAGATCAAGGGGATGATAGTAAAACTCCCAGAAACTCATGAAGAAGGATGACTAGATTTATCTCAGGGGAAAAAAGAAACAAGAGGCATTATAATAAAGCCATACAATCAAAGGGGGTTAAGATAGGGTGGATTACACTTTCTCATTCATAAACAAACCTGTGAACACCAAGTCTTTCCTTGTCATGCTCAGCGTCACCTGGGAGAACAAATCAGGGCTTCAGAAGCCCCTTTTGGTCCATGTGCAGGACATGGCAACAGCACCCTTCTCTTGCCTCTGCCTCCAAGTAAAACCACACGTCATCATTTCTGCAAATGTCCTAGCAAACGGCTATTCAATGATTACACATTAATATCTGGACCAGACCCTGTCCAATAGTTGACCAGTTGCTCTGGCTACATTATTTTGCTGTTAAACAGCTCTAGTGAATCTTTGAGAGTTGCCCAAAACAATGAAAAGAATTTTTTAAAAGCACCAATAAAATAAACTAAACCCTCAACACTGAGCAGATGACAAGGGTATTATATATATATATATACACATATATATATATACATATTTTATAAGAGATAAACAAGACTACTTTGTAGGCAGAAATACCTTCTGGTTCTCAGTTTCTTCTGAAATATTTTCCACAAAACAAGCAGGAGTTTCAGCCATTTCTTATCAGTAACTAGAGCTGACTGAATCATTCAAAAAAGGTCTGTTTTAAAAATACTCTACATTATATTGTAGACTTCTGTGAAGAAATTATTTAAAAAATCACTTGCAACTGGATGTCTAAGAGGTTATAAATCTAAGAGAAACACACAAGGAGAGACTACTGGCTGTGGTTTAATACTGTAGCTAATTTTGCCAAACCACCTCGCCATTTTGTTTGACACACACTCTACTAGTTACTGAGTTACAGCTTCCTCAGTATTTATTGATAAATAATCAAATGATTATTTAAGTTCACTCTAAGCAGCATCACTGTTGAAAGACTGTGAACTTCAGTGTGACTGAAACAATGATAAATTATTAAACTATTTGCTCCTTATTATGTAAAGGTTCAAATGTTATTCTTGCTCCTACACTTCAAAAATTTTGGGAAAAGAAAGCAAAAAAACCTTTAAAAATTGGATATGGGGGGCTGGGGGAGGAAACCTAAGTGTAATCTGTCTAGAATGTCTAGAATAAAGACAAATGCAGTGAGCTGGTAGCAGCTTACAGTGCAACTCCATACAGCTGGCATGAAGATGGCATAACAGTATCAGTAGTCGAGCATAAATCTATATGCACTATGTTCAAGACTGCAGCTAAGAAAATTTAACTATTAAGGCTACATTGGAAAAACAAGAGTAGCTTTTAGTGAAATATAAGCATCAAAACCTTATTCCTCCCCAAGAAGAAAGAAAGCCTGATCCTTATTTTACATTTGGTATGGTTTAGAATGGCTACAGTAGTTTCTCTGTGATTCCAGCAAATGCACTAAAGAAGACTCATGGCTGCTGCAAGCCCAGACATCTTGATTTACTCACCCACCTCACCTATTGGGACTGTTGAAGAGGAGACTGGCTGTGTATTCAATGTATTGGCAGAAAATACTCCAGTTTACAAAAAGTCATTAACTGTTTATCAGAAGCACATGGCAAGCAGTCCTGAGAGGCATGCAGTAAATGAGCAGTCATTACATGTGAAGTAAGTATATCCAGAACAAGATATATGATCATCTATTCCAACCTTTTCCATAGCATATCCTATAATTCTGCTTCCCATTATTTACCTGAAATAAAGTATGCAGACTCTCAATATCCAAAAAGATGAAGAACCCATCACTCCTCATTGTAGTGTCCCCAGCCACTCACCACTTTTGTGGTCAGAAACGCAAACATTTAAAACAAAACTGTCTTTCCCTCGTAACCTTTGGCTCTTACCTCTTCCCTGCATCACTGACATGCATTAAACGTGTCTCCCTGACACTGCTTCAAAACCGTAACATTCTGCCATCACCTGCTTAGCTCCTGCAACCTGACTGAAATTGTAATGTGACAGTAAGCACAGGTGCTGGGCCTTACTCAAGAGCAAGCCACAGGGAGGGAGGCAGGCAGACATTCAAAGCTCTGGCCACACAAACCAGCAGGCATCTCTGAGGAAAGGAACTCTGAAAGCCCCAAGCTGTGACCCCCAGAGTCATAGGCTGTGCCTTGAGCAACCAACAGGCTGTGTTCACCCTGGGATATCTTCCTGTAGACCCCTGGATTTTGCTGAAGAACAACCATCCCAGCTTCAAGGCATGATCACTCACCAGCTCACTGTCAGAAACAGTACGAGATAAATGCAGAATGCAGCTTTGGGCAACACTGCTACTTGGAAGTATGTAATTTTATCAAATTTTCCTGCTTTTCATGGAAAAGATATCAACAAGGTATCTGAAGAGATAATAGCAACTTTTCTGGGCTTCAGAGAAGCTTTGAAAATGCCATACAGAGTCTGAACCAATCTACTTTCAAACTCATTATGTTTATACCTTCTTCAATAATAATTATTCTCATAGTTCTCTAATATTCCTCCTAAAGCACCATTAAGTTATACTGGTATTAATCTGGACACTCCAGGTACTTCATCCTACTGTAATTCTAATTCTTACTTCTATGCTTTTTTTTTTTTAATAATAATTATTTTCTAAAAATGCATTGAGAACAGGTGTTTCTAGTTTACAAAATTCAGCAAATAACTGCATTTGGTAGGGGGAGGAAAGCAGGGGGAAAGACCCGCCTAAAGGCATAGGGAGGGGGAAAAATATTTATTTGTAGCAATCTTAAAAAGCACTTACATGTTTTCAAACTTGTAGTCTTGACAAGACTTGACAAGATAAAAAATGTCAATGGGTTCAAATGCAGTCAAGTTTTTAAATTTTTCTTGTGTTTTTTAAGGGGGTTGTCTATGTCAGGCAGAGTGGGTGTAGTCTGAAAAATGTCTGCGTAAAAATAGCAGCACCATTAAATTTAGTCTGAGATGCATTTAAAGAAACAAGATAAGGAGGGTTGATGCTTTTCTGTGTGGCTAGCAGTATTTTGATAACACAGCTTGTCTTTTCGTAAGATGTGTCGATCTCTTAACAGGCATAAATAGTCAAAGTCTCTTGCAGTCACAGGCAGACAGATTTGATTCAAGAGATATATCACAGCTTTCCTCAACACAGCCCAGGAACACAGTGCTGGACACATGCAGCTGGCTGTGGAAAAGGAAAAAAACTTCCTTTGACCAAGGTAAAAGGAATATTTGTCATACTGTGTGTTCATTCCTAGTAAGAAAATAGCAGTCACTACATGAACAGTGCAGAAAAAGCCTGACAGGAAGGCCATTAAGAAGTAATATGAAAATTTCATAAACAAGTTCCAGATCTCACCTAAAGTGCTTTTGAAGTCCTTGATGAGCCTCATCACTGGAATTCTTACATAAAGAGAATGACTGTAGATTTTATAAACATATATAAAAAAGCGTAAGCCCTTCAAATTTTTTGCCAAAATTTTTGATTACTCTCTTGTACAAATTACAGTGTTCCCTTTCCAAAGTGCTTATGAAACACCAGAAATTCTATCAGTCATCTGATATTACATATTCCAAAGAAAAGCACCATTAATATAAACTGCAACTATACTGGTAAGACTGTCACTAGGAGTAGTCATTCTCCATACTCACACGATCCCTGAACTCATCAAAGGTCATCAATAAAGAGACAAATAATGACATAATTCCCAAAGGGAAGTCATGTAGTACATCCTGTCCCTGGGCACAATTATTTCTGCCTAAATCACTCCTGACCTATGTTTATTTACCCTGTTCTTAAAAATCCTAGTTATGGAGATTTCACAGTATCCCCAAACAATCTATTTCAGTGTTCAAGCTCCTTCATCATTATAATAATTTTCTTTCCCCTAGACTAAGCCTCTCATGTTTCTGCCCATCCATTTTCTTCTGCCCAAGTCCATTGTGACCATTTACTTCCAAGTGTTTGCTTCAATATGTACCATTTTAATATTAATACATTTCCCCTCTAATTTAACTTCTCTCAACTAAAAGAATACACCTGATGGCTGTTCTTTGGATTTTTTTTTTAATGTCCATATCTAGATTACAAACTAATTCTACCTGCTGGATAATAATTACCATACTTAGTTTTATTGGATTAATTAGCATGATATTCATATCATGTGTGTCTTATCAATACCTTTTAGAAAAATCCAGCATCCATAAATATTTGAAGATCCATTTGTACTTTTGTACTACTAATAATTTTAAAAGAAAATCTCCCAGAAACAAAGAAACAGAAACATTATGGCATCAAAGACACATTTTTAAATTCTTTATAAGGTTTGTTTTGATGAAGTATTTTGAGTCATTGCTTTACAGCAGGAGAGAGACAAGGATGCCATACCACCACAAGCACACAATCAATTTACCACTACATCAGTTCGGCATCAAATAAAGCCATAATAAATTAAGAGGAAGGATGAACTTGACCCAAAGCACACATGTATTTGGGATGCTAATAGGTCAAAAAGGAATCCCAAGCCTATAATTCAATTCAGTGCCAGACTACCACTCAGTTGCCTGAATCAGGGCTGTTCTGTGCAACTCAGTGTTTCTGCTGAAACCAGACAGCAGAAGGCTTCAGGCATGTGCCATGCTGTACAACTTGAAGCTTTTCTTCTTTGCCAGCATTGACTCAAAGCTTCTTGGCAGCAACCAAATTCAGTTTGGCATTTTCCCTGAAGATGAAAGATTGGAGCCAAACAAGGGTCAGAGAAGTGAAGGAAGGAGATTAAGAGAGAAGGGATGAAGATGAGATAGAAACCTGGAGAGCCAGACTCACTGTTTGGATGTGGAGAGATGGACACAGTGATACCAGAAAGTTTTCCTTTCAGAAAGCATTACAACTCCAGGGCCTTTCAACAGTGCAAAAAGGAAGGTGGTTAGCCTGATTTTCTTAGCTCTGGCACAAGTTCAGTAGTTGTTCCACAGCTTATCTCACTTGTGACTGGCAAGTGCTGTAAACTACTACTGTGACTGTACTCAGAGGTACTCTGGCAACCAAAATGCAGACAGTGTTGATGTTCAGTGCAATGGAGAAATGACACAGGGCTCAGAGCTGTGTCTCACTTGAACATAAGGACAGGCTCTTGCCCTAGGAAACTTTCAAAGTCTAAAAAATAAAATAAATTAGTTATTTCCCAGATCTTCCCGAGCCTGAAAAGAAACCCTGAGGTTATCAGATTCATATCATCATTAATATTTATAATATTTATAATATTTATAGTATTTATAATATTTATAATATTTATAGTGTTTATAATATTTATAATATTATATTTATAATACATTAATATTGCATATTACATAGTCATATGTGCCAGTTTGTCACCCCAAGACATCATATTACAAGATCAGAAAAACTCCTTTCATATTTGAGGACCATCTTTGGACCAAAAGCAATCTGCCTTTTTCTTCTCTTCCCCCAGTATATTTATATACAGCACTTCCATATCCTCTAAGCTCTTGTTTCACTGGGTTAAAAGATTTTGCTGTCTCTGCTGAAGTACTCCCCTCAATGATTTTTACCATCTTTTTTTCCTTATTCCAAGCTTACTCTGCAATCAGTTTACATATGCTAGTCAACCTCCTTCTCAGCTGCTTGAACCTGTGTTTCACTTTTGTAATACACCAGTAGTACATGATACTCTACGGTTTATAAAGCAAAAAGACACACTGCCCATGAGCACCATTCAATGTCATTCAGAGAGATATTACAAACAAATGAGAACCTACATTCTCCACAAAATGAGAGTCTCATTTTAAATAATCTGGGATGAAGTTTCAGTCATGACAACTCAAGCACAGCCACATCTTCCAGTTTTGACTTTGCCTGCTAATTTTCATAGTGACTCTTTAAGTGCTGGGTCACTGCTAAGACTACAGTTATCTTGACTTAGTAGGTGTGCACACAGATGAAGTGCATAAGGGTACATCAACCCCAGTGAGGATGTTAATAATAGTATACATTCATACCAAGAGCACAAAGCATTGTGGTTCTCCAAGCTAATTTCTAAAGGCGCCGCCTAATTGCAAAAACATCCAGAGCAGAAAGTCCTCCTTTAGATCTCACAAGAACTGACATCCTTCTCTTTCCTCTTTTGTGGATGAAATGAATGAAGTCATTACATGACAGTACATGTTTTTAAGAAGCAAAAAAATGTATACATGAATTTTTCAAAAGAAACTAGGATGTCTAAATTTCACATAATTTCAATTGAATCTATCTTCCTATTATTTTTTGAAAAATCCTACCTGTTATCAGTAGCTTTACAGCAAGGAAATAACTGTTCTCTAACTTATGTCACTTAATACAGTGAAGAGATGTAACGCTTTCAAAGTTATCCAGCTTTACCATGAATTCTCTAGCTTTAGTAAGGATGTCAAAGTCAGACAGTAAATATGTTCCTGTTGATGATGTCCCATAAGCCACACATTCACAACTCTCTCTAGGTGACATTATCTCCAGTGTTACAAGATCTATACACTATCTCAGTAACCTCTGTGCATAGGCACCCTGGTGGCTACAAAATAACAACGAAAAGGACTAATTTTCTATTTTTATAACATCTTGTTCAGTCTCACCTACATTCCAAAGCAAAGGCCCTTAGACTAAAGCCCAAGGAACTTTGTGCATGCTGCTGCCAGTCTATACCAGCTGCAGGTTGGATACGTGCCTTGGACACCTTTTGTCTGGAGTGGGTTCTTGAACAGAGTTCAAGAGACACAGGATAGGGTTTCCTGGAAACTACACACACTTTCTGCACTCTTCAAGCTCCTTTTTCTTGCTAAGAACAAACAGAAAGTCTTGCTAAATTGCAGTAGTACAATGTTACTAATTGTCATGGGTTAGCAAGCATAGTCCCAGAACTGATTGTCTTGCAAAGAGGTGCTTACAGCTTTCTCTATGACCTGACAGAACCTATTAACTGGCTAGTTTGAATATTGACAATTTTTTAAGCCACTTAAATTTTCACCGCCTCTGTGGTCCACATTTAAGAATGGACAAACGCCGGGAAGCTCTCTCTTGCTTCCTGCCTTGGGACAGGTAACTGGGCTCAGCCTGTACGGGGCCCAGCGGACCCGGCCCAGGCCCTGCTCGGTCTGGGTTGGGTCCAGGATGGGACCTGCTGGGCCGGATCCGGGCCACCTGCGGCCCCCCCACAGCCCTGCTCTGTGCAGACGGCGCGGCCCGGCTTTCTTCCCTCTCTCCAGTGCGGCTGAAGATTCAGCAGGAGCTGCCCGCTGCCCAGCAAAGATCATGTGAGCAATAACGATGAGTGAAATTCCAGCTGCAAGGCCTGGGTGAGATTAACCCTTTTAGTGCTGTAAATTTCCTCCAGAATAGATGAAGCCTGCAGACATTAAGTAAAGAAGGAAGAGCTGAAATCCTGAGGGAGGAGAAAGAGGAGATGCTTAAAAGCTGAAATTCTGTTGTAAAGCTATAGTGGTGATAGACTATGATATATTAGAATACCCGTTGTAATTTCATGGATGCATGGGGGGTGGAGAGTTCAAACTGTACTTGTGAACAAAAGTACCTGTGCTGGAATAAGCAAATGCTGAAGCAGCTGTAATTTGATGAGAAGTTTGAACAGGGAGAGATAGAAGTGATGAGGACTCTTGCTCCAATCGGAAGGAGAAGACCTCCGTTCCTAGAGATGCTCCCAGAGATTGTCTTAGAGATGAAGATGATGAGGACCCTTTTTCTCCCAGGGAAGGGGGAGAGCCTCTATTCCTAGAGATGAAGATGCTCCCAGAGATGGGTGAAGAGAATCTTTGTTTCTGAACAACTCAACCTTAAAATGGTACCCCAGTAGCTCAAAATTGGACCCTTGAAAGCAGTTGTGGGGAAAGCTGCAAGTCAGGGGAAGGGACTCTGACATGCAAGCAGAGAACCAACCCGGGAGGCTGGCTCGCTGTGATACTGAGCCATGAGAGAACTTCTTGTGGAGATGTCTCCATAGCATGAGCAAGAGAGACTCCTCTCCCTAAATGAACTGAACAAGGTTATTATGGAAGTGGTAAACAGACTGAACATCTCAAGGGTTGTCTTTTTACGTTGTCAGTGGGAGAAGGGAGAAAGGGAGGGGAGGAGAAGTGTTCTGTAGGTGTGGTATGATTTTTTTTTCCTTCCTTTTAGGTCTGTTAATAAACTTCTTTATATTTTTATAAGTTTTATGCCTGCTTTGTTTTCTCCTAATTCTTATCTCAGAGAAAGTAAATAAGTAAGTGATAATTTGAACAGAACCACTACACTAATGAAAACCTGTTTGCTTCAAATGGAAAAAAATACTTTCTTGTTTGGATACCAGGTGCTCTCATTTCTGCTGTGTTCTGGGCCAAAACAGTAACTGTGCCCAGATTTGAACACTATTATAGAAAGAATTCTGTCTTTTAAAATGACTCGTTTAATAAGACTGATTAAATCCTGAGAAGTAATTATTTTAAATTCTTTGGCCAGAAGGCAAAACTATGTGAGGCTAGGTGATGCTTTTGAGAAGCAGATGCCTGATGAAGTTGACTAAACCTCATTTATTTCTTCAACAAGAACTAGTGCAGGCAACACCTTTGTGCCACAGGTGTAAAGGGGAAGAAAAACACAGGCTTAGCCTTGGCTGGAGCCATCCTGCTTCCTCAGTCAGGGAGAAAGCCAATGGGGAAGTCAGGCTCTCTGGGATGTGGATCACTTGGTGGGTGCTCAGCACCACATACAGAATGCCCTCCTCCAGAGTGCAGAAAATTCAGCTGTGTCACATAAAAGCCTAAGATGACGCCAGTACTTGTCTGGCACATCAAATTCTAAAATGAATCACGTGCTTCCAGTCACACAAAATGACTGGTATCTAATCTCCATTGAGACACCACAGTATTCTATACCTTCTCTCCAAAAACTAAATCCAGGAGTGACAATTAAAACATACCAAGGAGCTTCCATTCAGAAAAGGGAATTAAATCTTGTGATTTCTATGAAAATAAATTGGGCAAGCTTCTGTCCATTTTACTGCACTTCATGTCGTCCCATTCACTTTATTGTTTTCACTTGGTTTCACAATTTTCTCTCTTTTTTTTTAGCATTTCATTTATTCAAATTCGTCTCCTGTCTCTTTGTTTACCTTTCTTCCCTGATTTCGGGATTTCAATGGGAATAATTTTGGCAAGTTTTAGTTCTTTTCACTGCACCTCATTTCATCTCAGTCCATTTCGTTGTAGTGGCTCCATTTCCCAATTTTCTTTTTTTTCAATTGCATTTTATTTTATCATATCTCCTTTCCAGAGTGTTTGTTCCACTTGGTTCTCTGATTCCAAGATTTCATTTCCTTTCTTGAAAGGAAGAATTTTAGTTTGTCATGTGTCATGGGTTATCAAGCATAGTCCTGGAAGTGATGTTCTTGCTACGGGGTGCTCACAGCTTCCTCTGTGACCTAACAGAACCTATCAGCTGGCCAGTTTGAATATGGACAATTCTTTAAGCCACTTAAAGTTGTGACCGCCTCTGTGATCCACACTTAAGAATAGGAAACTCTGAGGCAGAGCCTCTCTGTCTTGTTTCCGGTGCTGAGACAGGTGGCTGCGGGCCCCGTGTGGGGGCCAGCAGGCCTGGCCCAGCCAGGCCCTGCTTGGGCCAGGCCGGGCCGGGCCAGGCCACAGCCATCCTGGAGCCGATGGGCCCTGTTCCACATGCGGAACTCGCCCCACAGCTCTGCTGTGGGCAGCCGGAGCAGCTCGGCTCCCCCTCTTCAGCGCGGCCAAGATTCAGCTAAAGCTGACCACTGCTGTCCGGCAGAGATCATGTCACCAACAGCGATAAGAAAAATTCCAGCTGCAAGGCCTGGGTGAGATTAACCCTTTTAGTGCTGTGAAGAGCTGAAAACCTGAGGGAAGAGAAAGAGGAGATGCTTAAAGCTGAAATTCTGGTGTGAAGCTATGATGTATCAGAGTACCCGTTGTAATTTCATGAAGACATGGGGGGTGGAGTGCTCAACTTGTACTTGTGAGCAAAAGCACCTGCGCTGAGATAGGCAGATGCTGATGCAGCTGTAATTTCATTAGAAGTTTGAACAGGGAGAGATGGAAGCTATGAGGACTTTTGCTCCAAATGGAAAAGGAGAAAACCTCAGTTCCTAGAGATGCTCCCAGAGATAGTCCTAGAGATGAAGATGAGGAAGACCCTTTGCTCCCAGAGAAGGAGGAGGGCCTCTGTTTTTAGAGATGAAATGCTCCCAGAGATGGGTGAAGAGAACTTTTATTTCTGAACGGCTCAACCTTAAAATTGCGCCCCAGTAATTTCAAGAGTGGACCCTCGAAAGCAGTTGTGGGAAAAGCTGCAAGTCAGGGGGAAGGGACTCACATGTGAGCAGAGAACCAATACGGGCAGCTGTCTCGTTGTGATAATGTTTTCATAGCATGGACAAGAGAGACTCCTCTTCCTAAATGGACTGAACAAGGTTATTATGGAAGTGATAAACAGACTGAACATCTCAAGGGTTGTCTTTTTACATTGTCACTGGGAGAAGGGAGGAAGGTGGGGGGAGGAGAAGAATTCTTAGTGTAGTGGTTATCACGTTCACCTCACACGCGAAAGGTCCCCGGTTACAAACCAAACCTGCTACATCATGTCAGCAACTTTCAGAGTTACTGCAGGCACATTACACAGCTATGAATACCAGAAAGTAAGGAGTTTGCTCCATTCTGATCTGATGTCCCTGAAATTCTCTCTGTGTGGCTGAGGATCAGTATGTGCCATGTCTGGTCCTGTTCTTTTCTGGGCATGGAGCTGTAAAAGGCAGAACAGACAACAGGGCATCCACACTCCCTGGCCATGGGCTACCCCAGCCCAGGGCTCTACAAGTCTCCCAATACCTTAACTTGGCGTCAATGTCATAAGAGAAGGTAGTGAATCTCTGGCTGTGTGTCTAAGGACACATCGCTAGAGCCTTGTGTGGACCTCTGGCTCTGGAAAAGGAGGGGTAGCTGCCATCTGTGACACCATGGGCAACTCCTGCCTGCTGTGTGGGCTCAGCCAGCCTGTCCTCCCCTCCCTGCCCTCCTCTGTGCCCTCTCGCCTCATGCTCCGGCCTCTTCACCTCCACTCTGGGCAGGGTCTCACACAGCCTTTTCTATACACACCTCAGGCCCCTGTGTCACAGCAACCACCAGCATTCTCCCTGCTGTGACACAGCCACCATATCAATGGAGGGAGCCAGAGCCAGAGAGAATGCCCAGGAGAAAAATGGCTGTTGCTGTTCAGCCTTGTTAAATGCGGTGAGATGGATAAACCCCACAGTTCAGGTCCAGGGAAAATGGCCAACAGAGAGCTGCTGTCACTCCTGTCTCTGTGGACAGCCTCTTAAGCCAGTGCTGTGGTCACCTCACAGTAATTTAGCACTAGTGATGACCCTTTATTCTCTAAATAGAGCATTTCATCTCACAAGTCATAATTATATGAATGGGTGTTCAATCATTTATAACAGAACTCCTATCTTTTAGTAAATCCTGAAAACACAATGACTGCCATGTTGGCAGCTACAGCACAGGATGAACTGTATTCAGTGGAAGAATGATGACAAAGTGTTATTCAGTATACAGCTCTACATGTTTTTTCTTGGCAAGGTACTTCTGTCCTGATCCAAAGCTAGTGCACATATTTTCTTCTCTGGTCTTCCTGTGATGATTATCAAAATTATACAAATTTACAGTCTTTATAACCTCCTTCCAAGGTAAATCAGCACTAATTTTAGTCACAAGGAGAGAGAGGATCTTTAGTAACAGAACGTTGAAAGCGTCTGCAAATTTGGGATGCCCAGACTGAAAATCTTAAGGCCTGGTTTTACAGGTCTCCTAGCACAATATTTATCATTCATCCCATACTGACTTTGTTTTTGTAACATCTGTGTGCCACCAAAATCCCTGGGGATTGGTATTCATCTCCTTTCACCCCAGGAAAATATACTACTGACATCTATAGAGATGTCCGTCTCTATAGACACGTAGACAATTGAGTCAATGGAGAGTGATCAGTAAGTACTTCTAGGGCAGATGACCCCTTTGATTAAGATGAATAGCAGCATTAAATGTTCCTGTTTCTCTCCACTGACTGTAACAGGAGTCTAATGCAATCAGTCCTAAGGACAAAGGATGCCTCTTCAGCATCACAGACTGGTGGTTGTGGAGCAAGTCCTCCAACTGCATAAACTTTTCTGCTTCCCAAATCCTTGATTCTGTACACTAATATTTTACATGCTCACACAAGAGGGGGAAGTTCTGGGTGTCACCAGGGCTATTTATGCAGCCTGCATGGGACATTTATTGGAAAATACATATAAACAGTAGCATCAAAAGCCTTTTTTTGAAAATATATTATTTATTATCCTACCCTAATGTGACTCAGGGTCCCAAACAGTAAGAAAATACTTCAGTACTATGTTTATAGTTCCCATGGATATTTGTACCATGTAGCAACACCCTTTATTAGGGATAAAATCTGAGCAGGATCAGGATTTTATTATGAACAGATTTCCTCTCTTCATAATTCTGAAAAAATATTATTTCAGCAGCAAGGTGAATGCAAAGGTCAACAAAAATAAGCAACAGATTGCTTCTCAGACTTGCCAAATCTACTGTTCTCCCCTTATCATGCCCTCACCTTAAGAGCAAGAGAACCTATTCCAGGTTTTTGAAGCCAAATTCCACTCAAAGAGGTTTAACAGAAAATAAAAGATGTGTGTTAGTGTTTTTTGCTAGTAGTTTTGGTTCCAGAAAATTTGACTTTTATTTTCCTATGATCTCTTTTCAAACAGCACCATTTAGATTACCCAAATCCAAGTTTCTTAGATTATTCTACACATGTCAGCAAAAGGTGTGTCATTCCTCAGGCACCAAGCAATTCAATATCCCTTCTACCTTTCGCATGGCTCAAAGTATGTTACTGTGCGTGGTGCAGGTCTTATCTATTTCCACCTTTGCAAATCTTGGAAGAGAGGTCCCTGCAGATTCTGCTTCTCTGCTGCTGGCATCTGTCCCCTTGCACAAGAACATCAGCCTAGCAGTCATTGTCTGTAACCCCTGCCAAAAAGAAGTCTGATCCCAAACAGCTTTGAAGGTAAATACAAAGGACATTAAGAGATGGTGTGTGGGAAATTATATCACTCCCACTTTACAGAAGTCCACTTTTCTACTGTACCCTATTTGGCTGCAGTTTGACATAGGTGACAAAAATTTCTTGTCTTCTCACTCCCCATTGTTTTTCCTTCCCTTCAGGAAAAAGACAATGTGCTAGGAAATTCAAAAAGTCCATGGAACCCAATAGGTGTCATTGCCTTCTGACCTGGAGTAAGCCATTTCCCAGCACTTTTCCAATTCAGATCTTACCATTTAATTACTATACAACATCAGTAGCACAAAACAGTCCTCTTCACCATAATTACAAACACATTGTGACCAGTCACTTGCAACTTATTTCATTCAAGCTTACGACAGGATGTTGGCAGATATATTTTGGTAGTAGTGGTCAACACGGAGGCTGAAGACACCAAAAATTACGAGAAGGAACAGAAGAAAGGGGAATATAGAGATAAGCATCAAGTGAGAAAGAATAGTATCAAGATAGATAATATGTAAAACATGGAAGAATCATAGAACCATAGAATATGCTGAATTGGAAGGGACCCATCAGGATCATTGAGTCCAACTCCTGACCTTGCACAGAACACCTCAAGAATCACACCATGTGCCTTGAGAGCATTGTCCAAACACTCAGACAGGCTGGGTGCTATGTCCACTTCCCTAGGGAGCCTGTTCCAGTGCTCAACTACCCTCTGTGTGAAAAACCTTTTCCCAATATCTAACTTAAACCTCCTCTAACTCAGCTTCATGATGTTTCCTCAAGTCCTGTCACTGCTCATGAGTGAAGAGATCAGTGCCTACTCCCCTCGTCTTCCTCTCATGAGGAAGCTATAGACTGCAAGGAGGTCTCCCCTCAGTCTCCTCCAGGCTGAACACACCAAGTGACCTCAGCCACTCCTCATACAGCTTCTTCTCAAGGCCCTTTACCACCCTCATGGCCCTCCTTTGGACACTCTCCAATAGTTTAATGTCTTTCTTACATTGTGGCACCCAAAACTGCCCCCAGCACTCGAGGTGAGGCTGCCCCAGTGCAGAGCAGAGTGGGACAATCCCCTCCCCTGCCCAGCTGGTGATGCTGTGCCTGGTGCCCCCAGGACAGGGTTGGCCCTCCTGGCTGCCAGGGCGCTGCTGACTTGTGTACAACTTGTCATTGACCAGGATCCCCAGGTCCCTTTGTGCAGCACTGCTCTCCAGCATCTCATTCCCCAGTCTATACACACAACCAGGGTTTCCCTACCCCAGGTGCAGAATCTGGCTCTTGTCTTTGTGAAACTTCACATGGCTGGTGATTGCCCAGCCCCCTAATTTGTCAAGGTGTCTCTGCAGGGCCTCTCAGCCTTCAAGGGAGTCAAGAGCTCCTCCCAATTTAGTATCACTGGCAAACCTAGTATTCCTTCAAGTTCTGCATCCAAGTTGTTTACGAAGATGTTGAAGAGAACTGGGCTGAGGATGGAGCCCTGTGGAAACCCACTAGCAACTGGATACCAGCCTGATGTCACCCCATTCACTGTAACTCTTTGTGCCCTACCCGTGAGCCAGCTGCTCACCCATCACAGGAAATTA
Organism: Aphelocoma coerulescens; assembly: GCF_041296385.1. NCBI lineage: Eukaryota > Metazoa > Chordata > Aves > Passeriformes > Corvidae > Aphelocoma > Aphelocoma coerulescens. The sequence goes on from NC_091013.1 coordinate 79,387,752, forward strand.
AAGTCATTCTTTTTCATACTCTTGCCCCTCATATGCATTTCCTTCTTTGTAGACCAATATAATACAGTCCATGAAAAGCTTCTAGCGATAGAAATAATTAATAATTTCTACTTCCCTAGTATATAATTCCCTCTTATTCACTATTCCTCCCTATTCCCTAGTGAGCTGGTACATCTCTGCAGGACAGAAGTATATAGGCAAACAGAAAGACTGTGTTCTTCCTCTATTTAAATTCTTTAGGCGTACTTATATTCCCTTTCATTCAGTTTCTTGCTCTTTCTCAATGGAACATTCAGACTCATTAAGGGGAAACCAGGAAAAACTAAATGCTATTTCACTGCATTATTAACTGTCATCCAAAAATAATTTCATCTTTAACAATTGGTCTGTGCCCCTAGAATATTCTGGAAGTTTTCCTCCTGACTTTAATACAAGTAGCGCCCTGAAAAGCAGGCTGAGAGAGATGGGTATTTTCAGTCTGGAGAAGTCTCCAGGGTGATCTTATTGAGGCGTCTCAAAATGTAAAGGGGACTTAAAAGAAAGATGGACAGAGAATATTTAACAGGGCCTGTAGTGAGAGGACAAAGGGGAATGGTTTTAAAGAAGGTAGGTTTATATTGGCAATAAGGAAGGAATTTCCTATGATGATGGTGGTGAGACACTGGAACAGGCTGCAGAGAGAAGCTGCGCATGCCCCATTACTGCAAACATTAAAAGTCAGGTTGAATGCTGCTTTGAGCAACCTGACCTAGTTGAAGGCATCTCCTCCTATGGCAAGGGGGTTGGACTAAGTTATCTGTGGTAGTCCTCTCCAACCCAAACTATTCTATAAGTGTTAAGACATGAAATCTAGCATTCCATGACTTATTTTATAGATTCACCTGTGTAACGCAAAGTACAGCACATCAGCGCTAACTTGGCCTGTCTCTGAGCACATGAGATGCAACACATCCCCATCGGGAGAAAAAAATTTACAAATTTTAATACAAAAATTATACATAATGCTGTTTAGCTTCCCCTCAGAAGATGTAAATGTCACTACTGCCATGGTCAGCACAGATTTAGTCTTGAAAGTGCTAAACAACATTTTGGAGAAAGCCTGTGCTTTTTCAGATGCTCAAACTAGTTCTTCTGCTCATGTCACTATGAGGGTTTGACCTGGCAGAAGTGGGAGGTCTTGAGGACACATTCTGAACCAAATTTCATGCAAAGTAAAAAAAAAAGTCCTAGAATATTTAAGGGAAAGATTAGAGCTGTACCTACCACAAAGATCTGGAAAACTGTCCATACTGTAATAATAATCTTTCAGTAAAAAAAAAAAATCTGGCTCTTCTATGTATATTTGGCCTTTGTTACCACTATGGATATTCCAAGGCCTGCCCAGAATTTACCTGCCTGTCTCAGACAACAGGAAGCAGCTTCACTAAAGTATCTGGCTGAGTACCCCATTCAGGAATATCTCTAATCTACATAGGTAAATCACTGTTACAATTCCCTCACATGGAGGAATAAACTGAAGCTGTACGTGTTTTACACATGTTGGATGAGTACAATAATCTAAGAGTCACTGAATAAAGTATGTTGAGTAGCTCTTTAGCCATGTTTTGTGAAAGAAATTCGAATGAGGCACTTCATTTAATGAAATTTTTTATGATTATAAGTCTCTTTCTTCTGAATGAAGAAAGTTTCCTAAATCCTTGGGGAAGAAGAGTATAGTTTAAAGCAAACACATCTTTTTAGGGAGGAAAATCACATTCTTGCTTTCCATAGGCAAGTTCCTGGTCAGATATGGACTTTTTCCAATCCCTTTCTTTTCCACCAATCACTACATCTGAGTATTGTTCTTCAGTGGTCATCTAGAATCCTGAGAACTAAAATTCATAACTAATGGAGTCATAGACTGAATAGGGACATGGGTTCACAATCATTTACAATCTTCCAGTCACTTCTTCCCTCTGCCCACAGATGGCACCAGTCTGTTTTTTGTCTGGTATAAAAATTATCAATTGTTCACAGTTGCACTTTAGTTTGATACTTACAGTGTTTCTCCTAGAGAAAAGCTTGTTCCTCTGAAAGCTTGTCTTCCTTTAGATACATATATATCCATACACATGCATATACACAAAAAGCTAGACAAATACAAATATTCCTCATTCCCACAAACTTTTTACTAAGTGCTTTTCTTTCTTTCCGCTAGACAAATGAAACAAAGGCTTTATTACTCTACTCAGTGATCATTTCAGATCATGGTTGTCAGCATGATTCATTTTCAAACTGACCCTGCACTAGGCTGTAATTTTGTTTCCTTGGAGTGCTGGTTTCTGCACAAAATGGATACTGTTTGGTGTAGACGGGAATGCTCTTGCTCTGAATGCTCTGTGGATTCAGCATGAGGGTAACTCACGAATTTATACATTGATATAGTTTTGGTTTCTGTTTTATCCCATGTAATTTCCTCATAAGGAATAACTTCTGGGACGTGATCTGTTGATTTTGGTTTGGTGGGTTTTTCTGGTTTTTTTTTGATTTGTTGGTTGTTCTGTCGGGTACTAAATGCATTTTTTCCATTGATCTATTTCTTATAACCTCAAGTCTTACTTTTATAGCATTAATGATCACCTCAGACTCCATCATTTTATACAGGAAACAGAATGTCTTTCTCCTCACATGCATCACTTCACATTTATCTACACCAAATTTCAGCTTTCATTTTACTGCCCAGTCACTCAATCTCATAAGCTCCCTATGTAGTTCTTCATAGTGATCTCCTGTCTTTTTTATTTTGAATAGATTAATATCATCATCAGACTTTATGACCTCAGAGCTCACACACTCCTCCAGCTCATTTATGAATGTTGTCTGGAGAACAAATGTATGCTGTTCAGAGAAGAGCTCTTAGTGGAAGGTACTGTGAACCTTCAACACTTTGACTTTGGTACAAAAGCATCCACCTGAGAATTTTGTAGAAGTGACCATCAAATGCCAATGGATGGAGAATTGCACAAGTTGTCATTTGAATGTTCCCTGTGGAGACAGATGTACTAGGGTGCAGTGATAAAGGCAAGAGAAAGGTTTTCCACTCAGACACATCAGAGGAGGTAAGGAAATAGTAATTCCCAGATAACACAGGAAGGATTGTTTAATATGATGACTACATAGAGCTTTTTAAAGTGCTGTAGTTATAATTTCTTAGAGGGAGGAAGGTGCTCTGGCTGCTATTCAAAAGACCAGAGCCATATGCATTGCCATTTCATTTCATATATTTGTTTGAAAGTAGACTTCTCCATTCTTTGAACTGCTTTCATTTGGAATTAGCTTGGGTTTGGTGTTTTTATTCTGCTATCCCATTGCTTTAAATCAAATAATACAAATCCAGAAGCAAAGAGCTTATATCATATTGAAATGAAGTTATTATTGGATAAATTATTGGATATATTATTATAAAAGGCATCTTCTTTATCATCAGAGAGATGAAATGTCTTTGAAAAACCATCAGTCATGAACTGAATGTACAATCCCAAAACAAAGCTGCAGCAGCTAACTGGGCAAATATAAACTTTGTCTCTCTAAGCAAGACAGTAACAAAGATGAAGGTGATTTTCCTTCTCTGTCTGGAGAAAAATTAATTTAATTTAAAAATATATGATTGAAAGTGAAAGGTATCAGAGATCACAAGAATGCAATCTATGCAATTCATGCAATCCTGCATTATACTAACAAAAGAAACTCAGTATTTACGGAAAAAAATCTGAAAATTACAATAAGCAGAATCTGGGGAGAAAAAAAAAAAAAGTGAGAAGCTCAGTGACTGGAAGCTCAAACAAGACAAAATCAAATAAAAACTAACATTGATGCTTGAAGTGAAGAAAATGACCGTTGGGTCAAATGGACTGTATTACTTCATACATTTCAGTGGTGAGTTGGTTCTTATACAACGATGATCTCACTGAAACAAGTTAAATTCCTGTTATGCAAGCTCGTTTGTAGTTGATATTGCCTTTGTCATGATTTAGGGCTTTAAAATAGACAAAGATACAGACTCAGCTTCAGACATGGGAGTAACTGTGTCTGAACTAATTTTTATGGAGAGGAGTTCAGAATATGTGTATATATATACATATAAAATTTTACTGGATGCACATGCTTTATAAAGTGTCAGGGTGTTCACAGACCCTTATTTCTACATCTCTGTGGCCAAACTGCAAAGTCATCTTATCACAACTGCATGAAGCTCTCTATCCATTTTAATCACCTATTTGACAAGTAGTTCCACAATAGAATGACCCTTCATGCCAGAATTTTAGTATCTAAGAATAATTTTATGCACAATGTTAGGTCTCTGGTACACTCCGAGTCAGAAATATCTTGGATATAACAAAGCAATCATTAGTGGGGTTTCATTCCGCTCTCAGTTCTGGATCCAGTGTTTTCATCTTCTGAGCAGAAGGCAAGATACAGTTGTTGGTCTTAGTGTGATGACTTATCTAAACAATAATTGAGAGCTTTATCTCTCATTATTCTTTAATTTTTCACAATTTCATCGACCTACATAGTCCTCTTCCTGATGGATCAGTTTGTACCCAACAGTCCCAGAACCAACACTGCAGTATCTTTCCCAGATGATCTCATTTAAAAGACTTGTTCCACTAAACTACTTAAACATTGCAGCTTTAAATGCTTTGGTACAGTTTCATAATTTCATAATTAGTCCATTCACTCTTGTGTTATATGATGTACTTCTCCTGCGAAAACTTTAATCCTAAGGGACTGTGGCATTTGTATTAATATAATGGTAGTATGCACAATTTTGTCCTTATCTTTAGAATTCCACTGAAAAGTGCCATTTGGGAATGAATTTATTCGTTTTAATCACAGACTTGGATTACTAAATAATGTGTATCCAGCAAAAACAATTATTTTGTTCCTTGGTTATTTTATGCTGGTCATGGATAACGAATAATTCATCACTAAATAATATTTGTGGCACCAAAGGTAATGTATTTTTTACACAAAGACAACTAACTACATTTTTCATTGCTATTATTAGTACCTGCAGCAACTTTTCAGTTCTAACTTTTGCTTGTGAGTTTTAATGTATGTAATATCCACTGTGCTAGGCCAGCATGATGGCTCTCTTTTTGATCCAACAAATAATCCTGCACATGATTAAAGCTGTGTGCTTAATGCTTCAGGGCATCCAAGGGCTTTTTCTGTCACACTTATCATGGCATTACTTTTCGGAGACTCCATTTCACTTGCAGGTCTAGGCATTGCCAAACCACAGCCTTTTTCCAATGTGTATTATTGGCTTTCTAGAGCTAGAACCAGTCGAGGTAAATTAGCACAGCTCTACTTTTATCAGTGGAAAACTTCTTTTTATTACCTAATCCATTCTTTCTTACATTTAAAGCTTAGTAAAGCCATCTAGTGAAGAAGATCCCACATAGGAATCAATTCTCCAGCACAGTTATCAAACACTAGGGAAATAAAGCCCCAACCATGTAAAAGAACACTGGTAGACTCCAGCTGTTCAGAAAACCATTTGTTACAGTTAGATTATGTGTTATTCCCAGGTGACATTTATGAGCCTCGTGTTACTTTTTAATGCCTGTAAAAATCCCACAGAAGGTGCACTTGAAAAAATTCCACACTGCATTTTAGATGATGTTGCTTTCCTGCAAAAATTGTACCATTCCTCATAGTTTACAAATATTTTTCTGATGTCTGACTTTTCCATTTTCTAGTTCTAAACTCGTATCTGTGAACATTGCCCTTTTTTTTCCACCCACACATTTCCTCTGCTTCTTTTCTGCACTGGATCACAAAACCAGTGGTATAAAGATCATGGCACTCTCACCTATGCTTTGGGAAGGCTGCCAACTGTCAGACGCAATGATCAAATTCAAATATTCTTTCAAAAAGTCTTTTTTCCACCCACCTTATAGAATCCAGGCTACCTAGGATATGATTCAGTAATGAGTGGTGCTGCGGTCACAGAAAGTCTTTTTTCCTTCTTCCTTGGATGTGAATTGCTCTCCTGACATGTGTGTTCATTTTCCTGTGAATCCTAAATAAACATTCTTAAGGACACCTAAACCCATGTCTTGGTTCTCTAAGTCAAAGTAATTTTGGCTTGAAATATAAGAAAGTGAATGCTTGCTATGAAACATATAAATCACACTAATAAAAAAGAAGCGATTCAAAGGATACAAGGGAATTTGTCTATTTATCCATTGGTTTTTCAGGACTGTGTACCCTAAAAAAAAGTCTTTTAAATATTGAGATCCTCTAACAGTAATTCCCAACAAGTTATGCCACTAATAAAAATAAAAATAAAATCCAAAATATATATTACAATGTGATTTCATGAGAATATATTGGTGTCTTAAGAAAAAGCATTCAAGCTCAGTGTGCAACAATAATCAGAATGAAACTCCTTATGTGATTTAGAATTGTTAGAGGGTTTGGTTTTTTTTTATTATGAGAGTAAATCTGATTAAAGAAAGTAAGTTTGTGATTTAAAACTGCTTAAAAATGAGTGATTGGATGTTTTGCCCCAAAATCTGTCCTGTGAGTGGTGTTTTAGTGAAGCATTAGGCATGAGGCTTGTTTTCTAGAGGTATTTGGTGCCATTTGAAATGCCCTCTGTGTCCGGTTGGGCCTTCAGATGTTACTGCAGAAGGCACAGACTTCTACAAATCCTGAGTGGTACCAGTAAGGAGCAATGAATTCTCTAGAACATTTCTAATCTTACATACATTTTAGATAACTGAATCATACTATGCATGCTCCAAAGAATTAAAAAGAATTGGTGTGACATCGAAAACAGCTTCTGCATCATTGCCATGTCTGTGCTGCCAAGCTGTTAAAAGCATGAGGTCAGCTTAGTCCTAAGGAGGGACTCAGACCTCTTCAACAAACTTCTCCAGCCTCTGTATCTTTTCCTACTCTCAGGCATATAGAAGAGATGCTACAATGATTGCTCTGTCAGTGGGGCAAGCTGCAGCTTTGAGAGCTAAAAATTGCACAAAGTACTCCAACATGGAGTCACAGAGTGGTTCGGGTTGGAAAGAACCTTAATGAACACCTAGTCCAACATACTTGCCATAGGCAGGGTCGTCTTTCACTGGATCATGCTGCTCAAAGCCTCATACAACCTGACTTTCGACATTTCCAGTGGTGAGGCATCCACAATGTCTCTCAGGAAACTATTTCAGTGTCTCACCACCCTCATGGTAAAAAAAAAAAAAACAACAACCTTCCTTACATCCATTCTGAACCACCCTTCTTTTGTTTTAAAACCATTGCCCCTTGTCCTGTCAATAGAGGCCCTGTTAAAAAGTCTCCATTTTTCTTATAAGACCCCTATACATATCGAAGGGCCACAGTAAAATTCCCCCTGGAGCCTTCTCCAGGATGAATAATCCCTGGACACATTACTCCAGGTGGTGTCTCATGAGATGAGAGATGATTGTTAAAATTCTGTACATACTCTGTTCTCCCCTTTCTGCAGTAACAGCAATGAAGGAGTTGTTTTGTAAAATGCTTTCCACTACTTAAAAAACTTCTCTTTTGCCCTTTAGTTGATAACTTCTCCTTTCCTAAGAAATCTTGCTTTTTTGCTTGTAAAGGATGATAATTCAGAATTTTTCAAGTAATTAAACCCCCAACTTCTTTGTTTTCTAAGTCTTGTCTTATCTTTTTGTTTTAGGGGGAACAGTGTACCCTTTTAAATATAGCTAAGTCAGTGGATAAAATATTCTCAAGTGTTGTTGTATGACCACAGAGGTCATTTGTTCTGCTGTTGTGCTGATTCTGTAGATCCTCTGGAGGGAAGTTGAAGGCACCCCTGCTGGGCTGGGCTGCTTATGAGTACAGACTGTGGGAATGCCTGCTCTCTGGAAAGGGCTTCTTACTGAGTCAGGAGCCAAACATTTCAGCCCCCATTAAAGACTGACGTGTCCAGTCTTGCCCAGGACAGGAACACAAAGCATCTGCTGGAGGTTACTGTTAGAGGGACGGGATTACTATCTGCATTTCTGCACTGGAATGTTTAAATTTCATGCAGCCTTGAGGAGGTGTCCCAGACTTCCATTAATATTTCCATATATCAGTTTCACCTGAAAAATACGCAGGTTCTTCTCTTAGAACCCCCATGTTCCAAAGCTGTACATGACATACAATACTGACTTGATGAAATTCATAAAAAAAGATAACAGGGATGGATTTTTTCCTCTCATAGCAGTGAGACAGCCCAAAAACTTGGATCTTGACAGTGGTATCAATCAACCACAAAAAAAAACGGAAGTTATCACTTTTTATCTCATAGCAAATTTTGTAAAAAATCTATAGGAAGACTAAAATGAAAAATAGCAGAGAGATACACTTGGCACATCTAAAAGAGCACCTGGTAGATTTTCAGGGGAATTTGGAATTGGCTTAGCTCTTTGAAAATAATCCATTTTTAGTCAATACACCTTTTTTTGTTTTAATAGCACTTGAAATACGTTTTCAATACCTTCACATTCCTTAAGACAATTCTGTTTCACATAACATGTATCTGAAAAATATAAAATATTTGTTCATACATATTTTTAATGTTTTTCATAGTAGCAACTGTGTAAATTTTTTTTCATTTATTTTCTCTCCCCATTGTTTTCTGGGTGGTTTTTTTTGTTTTTGTTTTTTTGGTGGGCTGGGGGAGTTTGTTGGTCTACACCTTTGGTGTTACAATACACTGAGAAGCTGGGGCACAGAGCAAAGCTCTGTTAAAAGCTTTCAGTAAGATTTCCCTCTCTACTACTTCTGTGGCTCATCAGCATTCCCATTCCACAAAGTAATTAAGAGGGTGCTTATACTTAGGCTTGTAAAGTGGTTCAATTTGAAGATGGATGCCGCAAGGTTTAAAATAAGGCTCGAGACATTTTTCAGACTCATGGACTCATTATTTTCCTTATATCTGAGGCATACCATATCAAAGGGTCCCAGAAAATCGTCCAGCAGTAATGTAATCATAGCTGCCTGAGAATACAGGCGTGGAGAAATCTGTAAATAATGGCAAAGCTTTTCTTTAGTCGAAATAGTACAGCTGGAAAAGCAGGAAAGATGAGGAAGGGCCTTTACATAGGGCCTTTTACAATTTTATGGCTTGCCAGTGCTGCACGATTTCTGCTTCCCTTGAGTGGATATGTAATGAGAGCGCATGGGGTACTTAGATATCACTTACTGGAATGCAAGCTACTGCAGCAGAGCAATATGTATGAACTTCTAGAAACTATGTACGGCTTTTCTTTGCCTCTACAGAAAGTTCGAAGAAAAATGCTTTATATGTGAAATTGTCTTATGCACCTTGTATAATTTATACAGCTCTGAATGCCATTTAGTATTCAATGATAAGGCACTTTGCAATTTAGGTAATTTGTAGTATCTCTTATAGAGTGAAAAAATAGAATTTTGTGTCTTTCTTATTTTATTTTGCATCAAATAAAGTAAATTTTGCCATGTCTAACCTCCCTCAGTGTCTTCCTGCTGTCATCCATAAAGCAAAGATAACTGCATAGAACAGCTCCATATTCTTTGGCAATAATGATTAACAAATCATTGCACAAAAGACTGAAAAATACCCCCGATAACTAAAAAGTCACAATAAACTCCAGCAGCAAGATGAACTTTGGAAAAATCCCATTTACTTATGCCTTGGGAACTCATACTGAAACTCATATTTATATTTCATTTGCTTTGACGTCCAGGAAGCCATCTATGTATTGAATCTCGAGTACAGGAGAATACTACAGAGAAATATACTAGAGACTACCAGAAATATTATTAAAGTGCACATTTTTGGGGCTTTATATGATATACAGGCAACTTCATAAAGAAATTTTGAATGGAGAGGACTAGAATTTAAGTCTGATAGGTACTTGACACAGCTCTTCCACTGATGTGCCTCATCATTAATTTAGCTCCTTTGAACTTGCATGTGCTGGTCTTTAACACAGCTGCCCTAAACTCTGCCAAACTCACGGGGCCCTGAGAATTTAATAAATAATATTTGCAAAATAGATGCCTCTCTTAGTATAGGAAGTGTTTGCTACATTAATGTGACTTGATTAGGAAAGATACTGGAGGACACAAGGGTAGGAATTTGGGGCCCAAATACTTTCTAAAATCTGTCCCCTGCACTGTATGCACTATATGTGTATTTAAATGTAGATGTTTATATAGTAACTGAGACTGGGACAGTGTTGTTATACCAAGTCTGACAATTTAATTTCCCAGAAAAATAAGACATGCTCAACTGTACTGAAGGAGAGAGTAAGGAACTTCTACTTCATGAACAGCAGTTCATTTTTATTTCTTTACATTTTTCTACTTTTAATTATACAACCAATATGATACTAAATCTGAGCTATTTCTAATTAGGAATATTTTCTGAAAGACCAGTTCTAACCACTAGCTTTTTATCCCATTTCACAGCAAGAACTAATTTTATATAATAATTCAGTCTAACAGGTCTTTTGCAGTCCTTTTCCACAATATTTTGGACGCATCCTATCTTCACAGAATTTTCACTTCAGTTTTGCATAGTAATAACAGATTAATTAATTAATGAACTGAATCAACAATTTTTGACTTAAAAGAGAGCCAAATTCCTCACCCTTTTAAATCTTGAATAGAAAGCAAAGTGCAGAGCAAATTTCTTGATGGAAAATACTGTAAAAGCTATGTTGTGAGAAATAAATAACACTAATGCTCAGGGGGTGTTACAGAGCTTGCAATAAAAGTCTGTATGCTGGCTTTAGATGACATTATACATTAAATTTCATGGTGGATCACACTGCTTCTCTGTGACTTATCAGTCAAGAATCACAAAATCACAGATTAACTTAGGCTGTAAAAGACCTCTAAGATCATCCAGTCCAACCATTAACCAAGCACTGCCAAGTTCTCCACTAAGCCGTGTCCCCAGTGCCACATCCAACCTGGCCTTGAACACTTCCAGGCATGGGGCATCCACAAGTTCTCTGGACAACTTGCTCCAGTATCTCATCACCTTCACAGTAAAGAGTTTCTTCTAATATCGCATCTTATCTTGACCTCTTTCAGTTTAAAGCTATTCCCCTATGTCCTATCACTACATGTCCTTTTAAAAATTCCTCTCCACTTCCATCTAGGTCGTCTCTAGGTACTAGAAGGCTGCTATATGTTTACTCAGGAATCACTCAGTATTTTCTGTTTCCTCCTGAATTCTTAGTTTCAGTACATTTTCTAGCAATGATTTACACTGGTAGCTTGCTTGCTTATTTGCTTTTCTTTTTCTTTTTAATATCAGCTTTACTCACGTTCACATGTCTGCAACCACATTTACTTCAACATCTCTTCAAGTCCTGTGAATTTGGAGTCAAACTCTGAAAATTCTCCCCAGAGTATGACATTAGGTTGGGAAAGAATAAATTATGCATAAAAGCATTATATTCTTCTCCTGTGCATAATAATGCTATCATGAGAGAAAAATTAGCTTATTCATGTCACATGAAGTCTAAGAGTTTTAAGAGATAGTCCAACCTGGTATCACATTCTATTCCTCCTTTATGCTGAAGAAATGGTGTTCTCTGATGTAATGCTGCCAATCTGCCCTTACCATTTTCTGTTACAGCCAGACCAATTTTTATGTATCTCATGCCCTTTGGGTCTAATATCTGCTTAGTAGTACTTAGAAGCCAAGTTTCTAGGTGCCTTTGAAATGCTAGAGAAGAGAAAGCCAGAAAGATTGTCCAGGGTTCCATTTACCTTGTATCTATTTTAAAAGCACATTAAATCAAGAGCTTAAAGCACCCTTGCTAATTACTACTCACCATAGCTAATCATAGGACAAGATGGCAAAATAGCCTACTGAATCATTTGGACAGACTGCACAAGGATTTGATCTTCTGTGATGCTATGTCTTGAATTTCAAGTTGCTCAGAAAATTCAAATCCATGATCTAAATCAGCTAAACACTGCAGCCTTTGGGTTCAGGGCTAATACCTGTGTACACAGGATTATAATCTCCTGCCTTCTAAGAGTGTTTTGAACACTAACTGGCAAGTATAAATTGCTTCAGTTATAGGACAGAAAGCCAAATATCTACAATATTACTATGGGATATGGAAATAGAAAATTTCATTCCCTATTTTATCACATACCCCCTTGTGTGATACAAGGCAAGTCATGTAGCCTCAGTGACGGAGTCTTTACTGAACCTGAGCTGTCTGGTCCCAACAATGTCACATGCTCATATACTCATACTCTGGTTCCAGGTATCTACCTTGTCCCGATAAGCAATCAAAATGAGGACTGACTGAAAATTCCACTCTCTCTTGTAAATGGTAAATCAGTACCTTCTAAGAATCTTGTTCTCTCTTGCATGCATGATATTAGTCCTGTGATGCCACTGCAAAGGCAGGCAAGAAATATGAAAATGGCCAGACACATTCTACTGGGGTGGATCTGCTGTCGCTGCAGATAACAGTGCCTTTGGGTGCACTTTACAATGCAGGAGGTACTAAAAATTTTCCTACTGTGTACAGCAGCTGGCTTACCCTAAACTTGGCCTTTGCATCACTCCTCATGAATAACATGGTCAATTAGTGAATCTACATTCAAAGAACAGTGTACACAGAATCTCTGTTTTCCAGTTCTTCTGTAAAACAATGTCAAGTTATAATTAATAATGCATAACAGAGGTTGAGAGATGGAGATGAACATATTTTGAAAATGGCTCAGATATTATTTTAGATGGGGACTGATTGTAACTGCATCAGTTCCACATAGTATATTATATAAACTGTATTAAAGACATGATAATTCATTATTATTTTTAGTACTATTAAAAATACCCATGCGCAGTTACAAGGTGTTACCTGCAAATATTAAGTTTTGCATAATGACACAAGAGGAAATCTAATAATCCAGAAATGCATCCAAATGGATTAATATACAAAGCATTCAGGCAACAATCCTTATATTTGGGAGAATCAGATCACAAACTTCTAAATGTATGTTCTCCAGTACTTACAACCCTAAGACCATAGACATGGAAATCATAATCTTGCTTACAAAAAGAATGTAATAAACTGACTTTTTCACTACTTGAATAGCTAGGGTCTGGCTGGGTTCATTCATGAAAGCTTTTCCATATGCAAGAAGATGAATCACTGATTATGTCATGAACTGAATGCAGCAGAGGATGGTGACAAGATCTTCATTAAGTTGGTGATAGGCATCTGGCTGATAATAAATCCAAAAAAAGAAAGTTTGTGAAGCCCTCTGCTCTAGCAAATTCTTCATTTATCAATGTCAACCTGGCATACAGGCCTATTAGTAATCATAGTAGTTCAACTGACTGAATTATGTGGGATATGCCCAGCCCTAGCCCTGGAGGGATCTCTGCTGAGACAAGAGATTTTGCAATTGCCCAGCAGGACTCCCTGAAGGGGCAGCCACTTCTTGGGTCATGGCGAGGAAAAGTGGACCCACAATCCTTTGGGAGACCTTATGCAGATCTTTCTGTAACCCATTGGTCTGTCCCAGACCCTCTGTAACCCATTGGTCCCCCACTGATCCCCTGTACCCCTATAAAAGGAAGCCCCCTGGCTCTGTGGGGGGAGAGAGCTCATCCCTGGCTTTCCCCTTCGCCGGAGGGAACCAACAATAAAGCTACCTTCGTGCGGAACCAGCCACACGGGCCTTCTCGTCTCTCTGGTCTGGTCTGGCCTGGAGGCTGCCCTGCAGAGCTGAGCTGGAATCACGAGCTGAGAATCACTAAAGAGCTGACAGCCTCTGCAAGGGTCCCTCTGCCAGCAGCTGAGAGGAAGACACCAGACCTCGGGAAGGAGATTCCTTTTGGGACCATCTCTCCGGACCGGTCACCTCTTCCTGGGTCAGAGCTACTGACCCCACCACCAGCTGTAATAGAATTAGGCACACATTTTTGGCTAATGGAATGATAATGCACTGTGCTGAATAAGGCTGCTCTATTATCCAAGGTTTCATGGTCTGAAATGAGAAATGGTTTGTTGGAATTTGGATTAAAAACTAAAAAAATGTGTATTGAGGATATTGGTTATATGTGATTTTCTCCTGGCCCACAATTAAATTGAATTTTATATCTTTTTCCTCTGTAGATCACTGCTGAAAACTCATAGCAAGATACCAAAGAACTAGTTTCCTTCTACATTATCTAGAGCAGAGCTCCTTTTGCAACAGATGATACATGAAGAAAGAGCTGGACTATGTAAAAACAATCAAATACAAACAATGCAGGAATTCTCTGTTGTCTAGGAATAGCTTTTTTCCTTTAATCAAAAAGAAGTCATACATATTATGAGCCTTGAAGTCATATATATTATGAGCCTTATAATGAAGATGAAAACACAATGGTCCCCAGTATAAAACCAAGATGATTTTCCTTTACATTAAAGCTCATTATGAAGTCATCTCTTTTAAAACATCTTTTACAGAAATCATAGAATTGTTTAGGTTGAAAATGGTCTCTAAGATCATCAAATTTAACCCAGCACTGCCAAGTGCTCCACTAAACCATGTCCCTGTGTGCCACATCTACACATCTTTTAAATACCTCCAGGGATGGTGACTCAACCACTGCTGTGGGCAGCCTTTGCTTGGCATCCCTTTTGGTGAGGAATTTTTTTCCTAACATCTAACCTAAACCTCCCCTGGCACAGTTTGAGGCCTGTCTTGTCCTGTCACTTGCTACCTGGGAGGAGAGACTGACCCACACCCCACACACTGAAAACTCCATCAGCTCCATAGATTTATGTGTGTCTAAGGAGTGTAGCAGTTGCTGACCACTTCCCCTTGGGTTATAGGGAGTTCATGCTGCTCCTCATCCCTGTCTTCCAGCTCAGAGGACTGGGAAACAACCGATCATAGTATTACAGACTGAGGCAAAGAAGGCATGAAGTACCTCAGCCTTTTTTCTCAGCCTTTGTCGCTATGTGTTCCCCTGCATCCAAGAAAGGATGGAAGTTCTCCTTAGCCCTTCTTTTTTTGCCAATGTATTTGAAAAAGCATTCTTTGTTGTCTTTTATGGCAGTAGAGAGATTAGGTTCTGGTTGGGCCTTTGCTTTTCTAATTTTCCCCTTTATAACCTCATGACATCCTCACAGTCCTTGTGAGTTGCCTGCCCCTTTTTCCAAAGTGTTCCATAAATTCTCCTTTTTCTTCTTGAGCTCCAGATAAAGCTCTCTGTTTACCCAGCCCCTCTGGTTCATCTTTTGGCACATGGGGACAGCTTTTCCCTGTGGCCATTAGAACTTCTTTCAGGATGTCCAGCCTTCCTGCACTACTTTGCCCTCCAAGTCTGCCTCCCAAAGGACTCTATCAACTGAACTCCTAAAAAGTCTGTGCCCTATCATGCCAGGGCACATGGAGGGGTAGAGCAGTCACAGAGGAGCTGCCTTATGAGAAGCCTATATGGGACCATGATAAGAGTACAGTGTTCTGATTATGTATCACATCCTTTTCTTTAATAAATCAAATATAGTGCAGAGAATACAAAGTAAAATACTGAGGAAAAAAAAAAATAAGGCAATGAAAATAAGTTCACTAAAGCACTAAATCAGAATAAAATGAATGAAACCTTTAAATGTCATTTTAGTAACGTCATGCAACAATGGCCTTAACGAAAAAGAGTGGAGAAAATATTTGAAAGGCCAAGCATGGGGATCTCAATATTTGGAAAGTTTGCCCTTTGTACCTTTTACACTGGAAATTTGAGGGAAGAAGGGGCAACACTCAAAGGCTAAAAATATGGTCTCTCAGCACAAAAAGAGCAAAAGGATAAAGAGAATGCAAAAGATGACAGCTTTTGGATAAAAGCCAGTCATATAAAGATATCAGCACAGAATAATAGGAGAGACTGGCACACATCCCAAATCAATTACGGAAGGTTAGTGCAGCATAGGCCAATATACTTGCCTTCAGAAAGCCTAAGATGTGCATAGCAAAGTTCAAGAATAGCTACAAAAAAAAGGGAAGAAAATGTGAATTTTGGGAGATAGGAGAAAAATGAAGGCCATGCTAATTATAAATCAAAGGAAGGCACAAATTTATTATTATTTCACTACACCTGTTTGTGACCTCTGTATGACCTACACAAGGTCTGAATTTACTGATTACAGACTCTACCTAAGACAGTTATTCAGTGGGTGTGGAACATATTGAGACACCTCATCCTGTTACCAGGTAGATTGTCACTTGATGTTCAGTACTTCTGGAAAGATACAAATTAGTGTAAGCTCCCAAAAGCTTAATTTACTCAAAATGTGAGATATTCTTACCAAACCAAGCATGTCTAACATGATGAATTTCCATTTTTAAAATTAATAATATTTTATGGAGACTAACAAAAAACTTCAAGTAAAGTACTGCTCATGAATCAGTTCTGGTTGTAAATAAGCCCAAGGCCATTTCCATCACTCCCTCAGAAAGGAAAAAATGATACCTAGGGTATCTTAAAACTCAGGGTGAAGGTAAAGTAGCACATAAATGCTGTGCAGGGTAGTTCAACATACATTAATAATTTCTTACTGGGACTACAACTAACAATTACTTACTTGGACTACAGCTCACAGCTGTCAATCTCATTGAGACGGTGTCTGAAAATACCGACAGGAAGTCAAGCATTAAAATCACCTACTGTTCAACTTTTATGAACAGCAAACTACCATTGCCGATTTACTTCTGTAAACTATAACTCCTTCCTCTGCAATTATGTACTGAATTCCAAGCTAAGAATGCTCATCTTCCTTGGATTCATCTTTTCTTTAGTGCTTCTCAAACACCTAATATAAGAGCAATCCTTCTAATTTTTCTTCTAAGCCTCTGTTTACACTATTTAAAGTGTAACAGACTTTGAAGAGCATTTTCAGAAAAACAGAAAATTGCCCCTTCCACCTCATTTGCTTTTTCTTCTGTGAGTTCAGCAACAGAATTTAGAAGAATGCATTATTGCTTCTGTAGAGAGTTATTATCCTTATTTTGTTATAAAATTTTTAAGAAAATGTGATATAAAAATAGCCAGACTGTAAATCATAGACTGGTTACCTGTCTCACTGTCACAGAGCTACGTTACTAGAACTGAGGTCCTTTTCATTACTGACTAGATCCAATGAGGAACATAAAATAGGATCTTTCTCAGGCAAATATACGACTCTCTGTGTGTTCCTGCAGGTGTGTGCAGCGAATTAGTCCAACAAACAGTAAACAACCAGTACTGCGTGAAGAGGTAAAAGTGTCAGCTCTAAGAATACAGTAAAAATAGGCATGTAACTGCAAATAGAAAATCTTACACAAACAATACTCTCTTTAATTACCTAATAAATTCCTTCTCTGTCAAAACTGTGAGATTTGATCAGAAAACATTGTTTGAATGCTGTCATAGGTTAGCAAGCATAGTCCCGGAAGGGATATCCTTGCTAAGGGGTGCTTACAGCTTCCTCTGGGACCTGATAGAACCTATCAGCTGGCCAGTCTGAATATGGACAATTCTTTAAGCCACTTAAAGTTGTGGCCGCCTCTGTGATCCACACTTAAGAATAGACAAACTCCCCCCCAAGCTCTCTCTCGTTTCCGGCGCTGGCACAGGTGGCTGCAGGGCCCGTGCAGGGGCCAGTGGGCCCGGCCAGGCCCTGCTTGGGCCAGGCCGGGCCGGGCCACGGCCAGCCTGGAGCCATGGGCCTGTTCCAGCCATGGAACCCCCCCCCACTGCCTTGCTGTGGGCAGCCGGAGCGGCTCGGCTCTCCCCCATCTCCACTGCGATAAGAACAATTCCAGCTGCAAGGCTGAGGTGAGATTAACCCTTTTATTGCTGTGAAGAGCTGAAAACCTGAGGGAAGAGAGAGAGAGGAGATGCTTAAAGCTGAAATTCTGTTGTGAAGCTATGATATATCAGAGTATCCCGTTGTAATTTTATGAAGATATGGGGGGTGGAGTATTCAACTCGTAAGCAAAAGCACCTGCGCTGAGATAGGCAGATGCTGACGCAGCTGTAATTTCATGAGAAGTTTGGACAGAGAGAGATGGACCAGAGGAGGACTTTTGCTCCAAATGGGAAAGGAGAAAACCTCAGTTCCTAGAGATGCTCCCAGAGATAGTCCTAACGATGAAGATGAGGAAGACCCTTTGCTCCCAGGGAAGGAGGAGGGCCTCTGTTTTTGTTTCTGAACGTCTCAACCTTAAAATGGTACTCCAAAAAACTTCAAGAGTGGACCCTTGAAAGCCGCTGTGGGAAAAGCTGCAAGTCAGGGGAAGGGACTCACATGCAGGCAGAGAACCAACCCGGGCGGCTGTCTCATGATAATGTTTTCATAGCACGAGCAAGAAGAGACTTCTCTTTCTAAATGGACTGAACAAGGTTATTATGGAAGTGGTAAACAGACTGAACATCTTAAGGGTTGTCTTTTTACATTGTCAGTGGGAGAAGGGAGGAAGATGGGGGGAGGAGGAGAGTTCTGAAGGTGGTATAACTTTCTTTCTTCTTTTTGGTCTGTTAAATAAACATCTCTATATTTCTTTCAAGTTTGGTGCCTGCTTTGCATTTCTCCTAATTCATATCTCACAGAAGATAAACAGTAATGAGTATTTTGGACCAAACCACTACACTAAATTGGTGTTTCTGCCCGGTTACAAACCCAACCCACTACAAATGCTTTTGTAAAATGTGCAGTAAACCTCTTTTATGTCTTTTAATCCAAGAAAGAGACTGATCATTTTTCCATTTAAAAATTGTTCTTTTCAGATCTCAGTGACTCAGCTGATTTTGCTCCAGATTAGTTTACTTTGACACCTGACTGAAGACCAGAGCTGCAGATTCTATAGTCCTGTGTTACAGTGGGGATACAGCAACACGTGTATCAGACAATAAGGCCTGTGGAAAGAAATATATATGGACGGATTCTTGGTAGATGTTTCAGAGATGTTTGTTTCTCCAGCCGCATGGCCGGGCTCTGCCGAGGAACTGCTGCAATCACGGGACCCGAGGGTCCTTGTCCGCGCAGGAAACACAAACCAACCAATGGGGAACGGGGCTGACCAGGGGCAGGGAAACCCCGTGCCTCCCCCCCAGGGCCCCTCTCCCAGGGCAGCATGGCAGGGGGAGGGCCCCAACAGTCCTGAAGTTTTAAGCTGGGATATTTCTTTCATATGTAAATATCTGTAAATTTCTTTGTTGGAGTTTTTGCTTGGTGTCTTAGATCTATACCAGCACCATGACATGCTCAGTCTAAAACATCTTTCTGTGTATAGCATCGCTATGTGACTTTTTGTCATGCAAATTTGCATAGGGTAAATTCATATGTCAGATTGATAAATACAATTCATTCCCAACTCCAGTGACTTTTGATATAAAGTAGCTGTCACTATAGCCACACAAATAGCAGTTCTCAAAAAAATCTTGGTTACTCAATGAGTAGTCCAATTGTTCTTATTTAACCTGGGTGAAGAATGGTAGTAATGCAAATACATCTAATCTTGTGCTGAATTGGTCAGTGTTAACAGAATGACTAAAAAGTTCATGGTCCATTTCTCCCTTCCTAAGTAAATCTGCAACTGCAATAGAGATAAAATTGTAATGCTTGGATATCTACTGCCGCTGAAGATGGTGCCTTCTTCTGAAAATCAGATTTCTAAAATTAGTAGGCAGCTTTGGAAATAAAGGTCAAAATCAGTTTTCTGGTGTCCTGTGGTAAACCAAATCAAGTTAGGCTCAGAACTGAGCCTCCAAAGCCCTTTCACAATATGCTAGATGTTTATGCCCTGCCTAGGAAGGTCACAAATTCTCATATACCGTTCAGTGAGTTAATAATGGCTAATAAGGAGCTCACATGGCCTAGCCCTGCTTAAAGTAAGTTTTCATTGCAATGCAGCCAGAGTGAGCCTACAGCGGAGCCTCTAATGCCTGATCTTACTGACTTCCCCCATCCAGAGCAGCTTCTAAGGAAGCAAAGTTCAGATGAAAGAAATTTAGGAAGTACGTACAATGGTAGATAATGCTGTTTAGTGAGATCAAAAGACTTTTTCTTGCTCATAAAATATCAGCAAGACTTACACCAGGAAGACACATGAAAGATGCCTTGTAAGTTTAACATAAACTGTGTCTGAGGAACTGTGAAATAAGCAGTACAGTCACCTCCTGCCAAACACTGTTATCCCTGAGCTGTTTTAAGTGATCATATCACACAGTTTTCAGTGCTTAGTCAAGGTCCTTTTCCTTTTAGACAAGCCTGTAAAATCAGCATCCAAAGTCATTGCCACATGTAATGGGATACTGCAGCTTTGCCAGGAAGAAACAGAGAGTAAACTTTTTAGGAAATGTTAGCCTAATGAGTTAAACACTGACTCGTACTTCCATTTGTTACCTGCTAATTTTGTTCAATGTGACATTGGACAAGTAATTGCAGTTTATGTTTTCCCCATTTCTACAGTGTGAACGTTAACAAACAACTAGATAGCTTCCAGAGAAAGGCTCTGAGGATTGGGCCATTTTTGTGAAAACTCTTGAAAATGAAATGTCCTTGCTAACTCCAGAGGAATGCTGAAAAAGGTACTAGAGCTGAGATATGCACAGGCTTACAGGGCTGCCCTGCAAGCTCTGCCACAGGACTGAGAAATGATGCAAGTTTCTCAGGGACAGCTGGTAAAATACCTATTATCAATTTACTCTCCTTTCCCACTATTCAACTCTCTTTTCAAACTTTAACTGTTTGAACTGAAATGCAACATTCCAAGTGTCTGCTTCAGGCTGACGTCTTTTCATTCCCACTGAATAACTATTATATTGCTATTAAGATTGCCATGCCAAACTTTCAAAAGACATTTTGTGCAACCTTAGTTTGGTCTTTTGTGCATAGCTATTACGAAGACAACTAACAAATAACATGACCAGAGACTATATTTTCTTACAGTCTATGCCTCCTTCAGGGCCCAAAATGGAGGTCAGCACGGAAGGCAGGATTCACCTGCACTGCCTTCATATATCTGGAGCCCTGATGTCTACAGCTGAAGTAATCAGTTTGTGTTTCCCTTAGTTTCACTGAAAACAACAAAAAAAAGGTACTTCCAGGGTGCAACTCAGTTTATTCTTAGATAGACGCATTAACCCTGTTCAAAAACTGTCAATATTTGTCTATGCTACAGACATATCTATGGTTAGATGCAGGATTTTATTTGGCAGATCATGTATCAGCCATTTAATTTGGTTGCTGCAGTGTGTTGTGAAGTACATCATCATCCCTTTTCTCAAATGGGATTGGGGTGCAGAAAGATTAAGGTAAACAGTTTCCATTAGTTCTAGACACTAAGATTTGTAATGCTTGGTATTATATAGCTCTAAATATATTCAAGAAACAACGAACAATATCTGCTAACTCAAATATATTTATACATGCTCTGAACTTCTTCTAATGAGACTCTACTGTCTCCAGCTGGGCATCCAGAAAATGAGAAACATAGAGCCGAAGACCAGCTGTGAGAAATCTGGTTTGCATCATCCCTGTAGCAACACGTGTGGGTTTAGAAACCCTTCCATGTCACTCAACTGCCTTAAGGATTCAATTTTCCATCTATCTCCTGCCCCACTCACTTCATAACTTTAAGCTCTGCAACAAATGAAGTAAAGGTTCTACAATCTCCCTTTTTACCGCAAAATCATGATTTATCTCCTTCATTAGGTGTATTTAATCCTCTGAAAAAGGTACTTTTCACACATAGTAATTGCAACATATGCCCTACATACATAAAAGGAGGCTGAATTAAGTTTCATAAAGTATTTTATTTCAGAAATGTTCTAATTCCTGATTGGTAACTTAGGTTTTCTTAAGTTAGACATTTAAGTCTAGGTTAATCCTCCATAGTTGTCTTACCGGGTAAAAAGAAAGCCATTGGAGGTAGGGGAAGGGCAAGGGGAACTCAACACTTCCTAAGTTAATTATGAAATTGGCATGTTAGATCAAACACCCTCTGGTGGCACCTGCTTCTCTCTCACACTTTAAAGGGAATCTAACATCTACATCAGATTTAGCTCTCAAAGTTTTTTTTACCCTTCTAAATTTTGGTTTTTAAATCTATGTTTAGAGCAGATTATTCCGACATTTGTTTATTGAGTACATCAGTACTTCAAAATGTCCACAGTTGCTGTAGGTGCACACAAATCTTTCTTTTCCTTGCCTTTTTCTACTGCATGTTTTTACCCTGTTCTGCCATTCCAGAGGTCTCTGGAGAGGCCTTGGTATTTAATTCAGAACGTACTTCTGAAATAAAATCGAGCCCGATAAATGGCAAAATATGTTTTACTGTACATGCTGCTTCCTAGGAATGCATCGAATTAGTATGCCTTGTTGGGTTCTCCCCCAGGAGATTGATTTAGTCTAATGATAGTGCAAGGTCATTAGCAGAGTATCAGCATAAATTCTGCTTAACCAATGCCAGGTGGTTAACTAGCTTGTGCTAATGTGTTGTGTGAATAAAACTGTGAACTCAACTCGTCTGTATGACAATGTGATCTCAAGAAAGATTTGGGCAGCCTGAATGTATTCCCACGAATCTGAAACCACAGACAAGTCATTTTCACTGGTGCCCCAAAAGTAAGTTGAAGACAGTCATGCATTGCATCCAAAGCAGATTCAAAATATTTTTTCTTAACAACATGATTTACAAATATATATATTTTATAAATATTTGTATATATATATATATAAAAATATATATATTTAAAAGAAAAACTTAAATATGCTTCATGTGCTTTTTCCAATATTTATAAATAAATTCCATTTGAAAATCTTATATGCTTATATGTTTTACTCAGTTGTATATGGGTTCTGTTTTCCTTATGATCTAAAATTATCTTTGTTAAAAAAAAAAGAAAAAACCAAAGGGTAAGTTCAGAGTACATTTTACAACACGGCTGAGTGGAAGACTCTGCATGTGGGTCAGGACAATGCACAGCATGAATATGGACTGGAGGAATGAATGGATTGAGAGAAACCCTGGGGAGAAAGACTTGGGGATAGCGGTGAATGGAAAACTAGACGTGACCAGTCAATGTGCGCTCATGGCCCAAAAGCCAACCATATCCTGGGCTGCATGAAAAGACGTGTGGCCAGCAAGGCAAGGGAGGTGTTTCCCCCCCTCAATTTTACCTTTGTGAGACCCCACCTGAGGTGCTTCATCCAACTCTGGAGGTCCCAATGCAAGAAAGACAGCAATCTGTTAGAGCAGGTCCAGACATGGACCCTGAAAATGGTCCAAGGGCTGGTACATCTGTCCTATGGACGAAGGCTAACAGAGCTGGGATTATTCAGCATGGAAAAGTCTCAGGGAGGACCTTATTGATGTCCTCCAATAGCTAAACAGGGTTTATAGGACAGATGGAGAGAGACTTTTTACCAGGACCTGTAATGACAGGACAAGGGACAATGGTTTTAAAGTGAAAGAGGGGAGGTTCAGATTGGATGTAAGGAATAATTGTTTTGGTTGTTTTCATTGTGAGGGTGGTGAGGTACGGGAACAGGGTGCTGACAGAAGTTGTGGTTGTCCCACTATTGGAAATGGTGAAAGGCATGTTGGATGGGGCTTTGAGCAACCTGATCTAGTGAAAGATGTCCCTGCCCACAGCAGGGGGGTTTGACTAAAAGATCATTATGGTTCTTTCCAACCCAAACCATTCTATGGTTCTATGATAAAAGCTCTGTGCATTGAATTCTGAGCCTCAGAGTTTTGTTTCTGTTCTGGATTTTTCCATTTAATGATGGCAAATTGTTGATTCTGAAACAACTCAAAAGGCTTCATTTTGCTATATCTGTGAAATACGGGCATATCAAGAGGAAATATGACAAATTTACTTTCCAACAACATAACCAAACACAATAACAAGAGTGCCAGCAACGGTTAAAGGGTTCACCGTTCTGCACTGCACATTTCTCACTGCAAGCCAGAATCTTCCCTACTTATAAAGCAGTGTGGGAAAATTCTTGACAGAGAAAGTAAAACAGAAGAAATAAGGGCTGAAGTTTTTGGACAATAAGATTTAGGAAGTATCTCCATTGCATGTGTGTGCCCAGACCTCAAAGAGGAATGAAATTACCCACAAAGGAATGACAAAAAAAAGCCCCGCATCATGGCTTGGCAGTTCTGAAACGCTGTCAACAATATGAGTAAGTGGTGTTCTATTGAACTGAAGACAAAGGAATACAGGCAAGCTGTAACTCAGGAGGACAAGAAGAATTTTACATAACTAGAAGATTCAGTCCCTATAAAATCCTTAAAATATTTCAATAAACTTCTGATCCTCTAGATGGCTGAGTAGAGGAATTTACATGGGACCTATATGTATGATGGCTGCTCAGAACTTCAGCCTTGGGAAATTGAGGGGAAATCTACAATCAACAAGGGAAGATATTTGATCTCTTACATGTTTTCTGACCAGAATACAAACGGTAACACAGTGGATAGCAAGAAGTTCCTGTGCCATCTTTGTGGTGTCAAGACAAGAGTTATTGCTCCCAGGCTCCAGTATTGAGATGCATTTCAGTCTTTACAACCATGCTCAGGTGGTATCTCCTAAGTTTTTTACAAGACAGTAATTTACAGAATTTGAAAAATGTTCCCATGCTGAAAACGTGCTGAAGAAAACAAATGCTGAAGTCAAGAGAAGGGAAATGCATCTTGCCCCAGAGGAGAGAACACAGAGTAGTCCAGAAGGAATGTCTGGGCAGTATTACACACACAGGAACCTACACCACACTGTTTCTCTGTCTTACTAAAACTTGTTGCTTTTTTTGTAAACTAGTATCTGCAACATGCAAAGAGAAAGCATGAATTATCACGAAAAATTCCATCTGAAACCTCAGAGCCTAGAGATCTCACCTTACCAATAGTAAAACATTCCCAGAATTTCTCTAAAATTTTAGATGACAGTTTTCTAACTCAAATGTATTGAAGGCAAACAAAATCTGACATAATTCTGACAGGTGCAAAGAAATTGATCACAGAAATAACACAAGTGGTTAGGTAGTAGATACAAGGGTTTGAGGACAGATCTTTTACCAAGTCCAAACCAATAGTTTCAGATTACTTGCATCCAAATATTTAAAACTAAGCAGAGGATCCTGAAAAACCATTGCTGTTCATTCACAGCACAAGATCCAGAGGGACCAAAAAAAAAAAAAAATCTTTAAAATCAGTCATTAGTCACTTGAATTACCTAACATTGATGGTGGGTGATTCTCTGTCTCAAGATACTGTAAAATTGATTTCCTACTATTTTAAAATCAAGTTTTTATCTTTTCTTTTTCTAAAAGATACCATGCTTTTAAGCAGGAGGTCAGACAGCAAAATGGTTTTAGAAATGCAAGAAATCAAACTGTATCATGTCAGAAAGGTCTCTTTATCTTTAAATCTATAAACCTGGGAACTGGGCTACAGAAGAAATGCAGTCTTTCTGAAGCTATTACTTTCTTATTATGACAAAGTTAGGAGAAAACACAGCACAGTATTTTTAAACCTGAATTTATGTCTAAATGCTGGCTCCCCTGATATAAATGGGGGGTAAAAATCCTACTTAACTTCAGGAGGGCCACATTTCTTATTTCATTGTGGCTTACACCCATTTTTTGAAAGCATGAGTCTGAATATTGCATGCGCACCATATGTCAATTGGTACTGTCACTAGGTACCAGTGAGACAGTCTGAGTGATATAGTGGTTTCTCAAAATTTAATATATCAACGTGTTCAGCTTGGGATATTGTTTTTTCTTTCCCTCCCTATGTGCATGTTGGTGCAATATTTGTCTCTTAACATTTGCAGTGGAGAACTATCCAAAAGTTACGTAAAGTCAGCAAAAGTCATTTAAGAGTTGGGAAGGGAGGAAGGTATACACTGAAAGGGAGAAGGGCACAGCATCCTGCAGTGGTGCAGGCACAAGAAGGAAAATCAGAAGACTGGATGAATCAAAGCTACCTGCAGCTGTTCTCAAGAATGGGCCAGACAAGTGACCTTGCACAGCTGGTTGCTGGAGGAGGACAAACAGCAGCACCACTTGCAGTTCTGTGGCCCATATCTAATGCTCAGCATTCTAACACGAAGATCCACGAATCAATGCTATGTTTGTATTGATACCAGGCAGCAGTACTTGTGTTTGATAGGTCTGATCACCTAAAGCAATCAGTTTCACTGGGGATTTTCTATGTGTGTTGTTGAATCACTTCCTGCAGCTCAGGTAGTAAATCTGGCCCCAGATCCCTGTGCCGCGCTTTTTTTCTTGATGTCTCAAGAAAAATCGCCTGGGGCGATGTTCTTAGTAACACATGACTCTGCCTGTGTTTTCTAATTCCAGACATATAATTGCTTGGTCTAATTTTCCTTACATTCTTTTGGTCTTTCATCATAGTTACAGTTGTTTACTTAAGACACATATTTTAGCAATCATGAGATGTTTCTCCATCCTACTCTATGCACCTCTGCTCATTCTTATATCTTATTCACAGATTACAAACTGGAGGATGAGGTCATTGCCCTCACCTGACTGCCCTCCTATATAACAGAAATCACAGTGCCTGGAATTAATCCCTGGAGGCATATTGTTTTTAGTTGTTGTTTTCCAAGAAACTGCAGAATCACTTAAAATTTTATCTGTGGCTTGTAGTATGGCACATATGAACATGCTTTTCTCTGTTGCCTTTACAGACTTTCTAAAAGTGATCAATAGACCCCATGAGTTCCTAAGCACAGCTTGAAACCACTTGACTGGTTTTAGGAAAACACCAAATCTTGCCTTTCAGATTTTCAGTGGTGAAGAACTTTGGTATATCCATAGCTTTCCACAGTGAAAACTGTGCCTTTTACTTCTCACCTTAATTTGTCTGTCTCCAGCACTCACCTTGATATCTCATTGTCCACTAGACAGAATAGCCTTCTAGAATCAATATCCTACCTCTGGGAGGTAGCTGTGACCCCTCTGATTTTCTCCTTGACAAGCTAAATGGCTTTTGATTTTTTTAAGCTTTTCCCTGAGTGGCATGTTTCTCAACCTCTAGCCAACCCTGTGGTTTTCCTCTCAGTTTTTTTTTCACTTTATTATGATCCTTTCTAAGGCTTTATGCACAGGAACTCCATGCAGCAGTCTAATAATAGAAGAAAGCAAAAAGCCCCTACTCTAATTGATATTCCCTTATCTAAATAAATATTCAGGGATCCCAGAGAAAACTCACAGAGATGGGTTTTGCTACTTAATCAACATAGTTCAAATGTTCTGAACAAACAGTGCATTTGTGCCCCACAGACAAACTCTATGGCACTGGAACATCTCCCAGACAACAAATGATAACAGAGATGGCTACAGCCCATTGACTTCCTTGATAATCCACCCCCATCATTTTTTTCTACATCAGCGCTTTCTAGGATTAACTACTTTATCCTACAACTATGAATGTACTTGTTCCCTGTACTCACTCCAGTCAGTGGAGAGAAACTGGACCTTCCAGACCACCCCAGCACAGCTGCCTAAAACCGCTGGGCTAGAGTGCCCTCTGATGGGTGTCCAATTCTCTCCATGAACAATGAGAATCAGTGTGACTGGCTAACTCTAGGCACCTTCAGAAGACTAAAATGAGGTGAGGTGGATAGCACTGTGCAGTCACAGGCACTGGGCAGTGCTGCCAGTGGCTATTTTAAAGCATGAGCTGTGTCAGGGCTCAGCCTTACAGCTATATCCAGCATCTACACATCTGTCTCTAGATAATACCAATGCCATAAATCATCCCATTGTTACTCCCCCAAAGTTTTTGTCATCTTCAAAAGTCATCAGTAATAGCTGCATTTTTCACAGGTCATTGTTGGAAATGCAAATCAATGCAGAATTAAAAAATTAGCCTAAGTGGCACTCTCTCAAAGCGAATCCATTTAACAATGTTTCCTCTTTTCATAAACATTTTTGAGCCTGTCATTTAAGAAGTTTTGAAAACATTTAGTATGCATGGCTTTCATTTCATATGATTCAAATTGTGCAGTACCAATTGGTACCTTATGAAAGCCATAATTTGATGCTATTCTGCTTGTCAACCAGATTTCCAAGTTAGCATGATAAGCTTTTCCAGGTTGATTAACAATAATTACATTATTTTCTTTTTAATTTCTATTAATTGAGCTTCATACCAACTGTGAAGACTGTTATTAGGATCCCAGCTGAGCAGATAAATGTACAGTTTAAGTTATCACAGTTATACATCAGTGTGTCCTTTTGTGCAGTAACCATGACTTGCTGTGGGTCTTCCTGTAGAAGCCACCTGATGCTTTAAATTGTCCCAAGCACTTAGAATGCAGATTAGCCAATGTGCTAGAATGTTTTCTAAAAAGGAAAGACCCAGTGATGTGCTTATAAAAATGTCTGAGTGTAATCCAAACTTCTCACACTTTGACAGGGGGTTCTCTGACACTTTATTATAAAGATGCGTTTCTGGGTTTTGGTGGGTTAAGTGGTTTTTAAAGTGAACTAAGAAGCTGTAGCAACAGTCATTGGAATACAGGCCTTTCCTACAACGGTCTACCAATGCATGTTAGTCTTGCTTCTCTGTCCCAAAATCTTTCTGTACACCAAATTGGAAAATCTTGGGTTTTTCTGGTACTACGGCTAAAATAAATATCTGGTGATTCATAGAACTAGATCTCTGTTCTGGACCCCACAATATTACTCCCTGTTTTCTAAACTGAGAAAGACACTTGTCTGTTCTGCTACAAAAATATTTTTTGCTTTAAGAAAAAAGAGTGGCACCATCCCATGTTTTGCACAGGGAGAAACAGAAATGTACTGTGAGCATATGATAGGAGTTATACACAGTTCCTCTCAATGTATATCAAAGCTACTGGTGGTGGAATCCACTTGCTGCCTCCATCATCATCTAGTTTATGAGGTCTCATGCTGTTTTGCTTGAGAATTCTCTAAGCAACCAGGTATCTCTGCTACATAAACAGGAACTTCATCTTATGTACCACAACAGTACGTACTCTTAAAAAAAAAAAAAAAAAAAAAAAAGTGCTGAGGAAACCTCAGTTCTGCGCCCTGGTCAGCCTGAGGAAGTTTAAACTTATAGTCTCTATAAAGCCAGGGAGCACATCAGCCAAACAGCTGTGAAGTGTTTAAGGCAAAAGCCTATTCTACTTTTCTGCTAAAGTTGGACCTTTGCTGCCAGGGAGGCATGGGGCCAGAGAGACTTTGTCTCCAGACCCAGGTCTTGGGAAGACAAATGAATTTTATATAAGAAAATTTATATGGATGAAGTTGGATACAGAAAGAGAAACAGCCTTGAAAACAGTGCCCTTTCTTGACTGACTTGTGCAACTGCTCAGATACTGTCAAAACACCTTTTGTCTGACTTTTGGTTGGAAGGTAATCCATCCCTCTTTCTCTTTCTCTCCCTCTCTTAAAATGGCCACTCCCCCAAAGAGAACCAATGATGGGTTCCAGCATCCTGAAACTAAAAGAGACTGAGGGCCTGAAGGCACCAAGAAAGGCAAGACTTCACCACGGGGTTATGGTAAAGGTCAGTGTATTGACCACCTCCTTTTATCTTAAAAGGTACCTCCACTCGGAAGAGAGCTGGGGAGCTGGGATTCTATTGGCATTTTCTGGCAGTTCCTTGTAAGGTAACTGGAAAGAGGCAGACACATTGACTGAATGAACAGAGAACATCTCCCAGGCTCCCCCATACTCATTTGCTCTGTGCCCTCTATTTGACTTTCTGCTTCCATTAGGATGATTGAGTTGGCCACCTTCCCTCTGTTCACCCAGCTCCCCCCCTGAAATGGGCACCTAAAATACAGGCACATCTGCTCACAAATGAAGCACTGTTGGAGCCTTTCCATTATCTACCACATGGGAGCAGGATTAGGTTCACTGTCAGTTTTGGGGAACATGAAAGGGATAAAGAAGCATGAATTATGCATAACAGAATTGCACCCTACTGTTTCTTAAGACATACAAGATGTTTCAGTCCCATTGTCATCTTAGCACACTCTTGGAGAAAATGCTTCACACAGCCAGAGGCAGTCCTCAGAGTGTAGCAGGACTCATCCAAGACTCCTGATACAGCACCATATTGACATTCTTCTGCTAGTGACGTATGTTACATGTTGTTAAAGATCTGGCAGCGTGTAACAGTTTGTTAGACTGGCTAAGACTGCATGAAATATTGTAAGAAATAAACTGAGTAGGGAAGAATTTATTAGAAAACTGTTAAAATCTGAGCGAGCTTTTTTCTGCATCTTCTTTTTGGTTATTTTCATTGCAGCTAATGGAAGGAAAAAAGAGTATTAAACTAGCAATCTGACCACAACCCTCACATGCCTTTGGTTTAGACCTAAACCCTTTCAGGCAGTAATACAATCTTTTATTACCAGACCCAATTTAGAGGGTCTAAATTAGTAAGAACTAACTTTTTATGAAAGGCTTTGGACAGTGCTTGGCATGACAGAAAAAGCCCGTATGTTTCTCCCAGGGACAACTGCGGGTTATTCACCAGTTATCCCACTAAGTCTCTTCACACGCCGTGGCACAGCTCGGAGATTTGAGTCATTCGGCCCAGCGATGACTTTTACGTGGCCCCCGAGAGCCTGAGGGTGACGGGACCTTCGGGTGCGTGGCCCCTTTGCTGGCGGAGAGCCCTTGGCACACGGCGCCCGTCCTACCCCAGTCGCCGGGAGCCCGGCGTTCACTCCGCAGCGCGGACAGCCCCCCTCCTCGCACCACCCCTCCTGCCACTTTTTGCCCGGAGTGGAGACGGCGCGGCCGGTAGCTCAGGGAGGGCCCGGGCACGGCTCCCACCCCTTCCCCCGGGCCCCCTTCCCCCCGGCCCCCGGCGCGGAGAGCGGGGCGCTCCCGGCGCTGCAGACCCCGGCGGCGGCTCCCGCGGCGCGGCGGGCGGGGCGGTGCGAGGCGCGGTGCAGCCCGGCGGCGGCCGCGGGGGAGCGCGGCTGCGGCAGCCCCCGCCTGCCACTGGGGCACGGCCGTGCTGGACGAGGGGAGTGGGCGGCGGTCCCGGCCCGGGCGCTCCGCACCTCTGCCGAGTTTGGCCGGCCCAGAAGGGCAGCGGAAAGTTCAGCATGCAGGAAGTTTGGAGGCAGCTCGGAGAGTAGCGCGGCGGCGGTGACCGCTGCTTCGCGTGCTCTGGGGTTCTGCTTTTTTTCCTTTTTTTTTTTTTGGCGGGGATCGTACCTTTTTTTTCCCCCCTGCATACAGCTCCCCCAAACACACAAGCAACCCTCAACAACCAAAAAAGGGGGAAGAGAACACGAGTGAGGGAAGCACCCTCGGCGGGAGAGCCCGTTTCTTCGCAGAGACACGGTCCCGCTCGCAGCTGGTCCCAATGCAACTGCTCATCCTCCTCCTGCTCTACGCCGTCGTCTGTGCGAACTTCTGCAGCCGTCAGGGCACCACCGCCCCTGCCCAGAGCGGATCTATAAAAGCCTTGCGGGCTTCCAACATCAGGCGAGATGGTAAGTGTCCTGCTGCTTTATTTATTCCCAAGGGCTGCTTTCGCGGGGGATGCCCTGAGCGCGCCCCGGGGCTGCCGTTCCCCTGTCCCGGGAGCGAGGGCCCTGTCCCGAGAGGACGACGGGGGTCGGTCCAGGTGGGGTCCCGTTCCGGGGGAGATCGGCCAGGGCGTGGGGGACCAGGACGTGTGGCCAGGGGGCAGGAGGGAGATGTGGGCTGAGGGGGCGGCTCTGCCCGGCGGCTGCACCTCCGGGCGGTCCCAAACTTCTCGGGGCAACTTCGAGGAGGTTTCCCGGGAGTCGGCGGAACCTCCAGCATCCCCTCCGGGCTGCGGGCGGCACCT
This sequence comes from Aphelocoma coerulescens, assembly GCF_041296385.1. Taxonomy (NCBI): domain Eukaryota; kingdom Metazoa; phylum Chordata; class Aves; order Passeriformes; family Corvidae; genus Aphelocoma; species Aphelocoma coerulescens. Next base: position 79,419,639 of record NC_091013.1, read on the forward strand.
CGCCACTTCGCCCCCGACAACGCGGAGTGCTCGGTCCCGGCTGCCCAGGCGGGCCCCGCCGGGCGTCCCTCAGCACCCGCGGCCCGTGTCCTCCGTGTGCCTGTGATGTGCCGGCGGCGGGGCAGAGCGGGGCGAGCGCCGGCTCCGGGGCGGCTCCGGCCGCACAGGCGCCGCTGCGGGGGCTCTCAGGGGCCGTGTGTGCGGGGCGCCGCCGTCGCCCCAGGGCTCCTTGGCGGGAGCGGGATCGTCTCCCGGCCCTGCCACAGCCTCGCCGCCTTCGGCTCCTGTAAGGGCTGTCGGCGTGTTGCTCTCCTGGGTAGGGGACTTTATCGACCGGAGGGTCTGAGCCCAGGGCTCGATGCTCCTCTGGCTCTGCTGGACACTGCCCCACCAGGACTGGCCTCGTCCCTTGTGATGCCCGGGGATGGTGAGCACCCAGCAGGGCCGCAGCGAGCCCTCGGACACCGCCCGCCCCGTAGGAAGGGTGTTTTCAGCCTGAACTCCGGTGCGGTTCCCTCCGGGAGCTGCCGGCAGAGGATGTTCCGGACAGCCGAGGTGCTGCCCAGGGTCTGCAGCGCAGCAGTGTGGGACGCAGGTGCCTCGAGTGAACGTGGCCGTGTGCTGTGGCCCCACGGGGAATGAATTGGGAGACTGCATGAAAACAGCGCTGCTGAACTTCACCTCTAGGATCCACGATTATCAGTTTGGGAAAAGTGATGAGCCTCTGGCCAGGGAGCAGCCTGATGTGTTCCAGCCGCACGTGGGAGAACCTGCTTTTGCACGTTGCCATGTACCTTCTTACATGGCGAAATGTAAAAATGCATCTTGAAAATGAACAGAGTTAACATCAGTCTTCGAGTTAACATCTTCCAGTTGACAGCATTTATATATTCTATAAACCCTTTTCAAAACCCCAGTCACTTGAGCCATTTCCAAGACTGTATTTGCCAGTGTTTATTTTCCAGCATGTATACAATGCATGTAATGGGTATACAGTTGATTTGGGAAGATGTTTTTGTTTAAAGTTTGGAGCCATATTGAACTTAATAATATTTTGTATGCCTTTCCTAGTCACTTAAAGAAGACTTAGAGAAGGTGGAGGATTTTTTTCTAAGAACTGAAATGTTAAGTCAGGAAACAGGACAGAATTGCAGTTCCTTCTGATACAGAAATCAAATTTATTCTCATTAAAAAAAAGTATGTGTTTGTAATAAAAGTATATATGTGTTATTTCTGTTTCATTCTTTAAAACTATTTTGTGTTTTATCAAGCTTCATGACTTGTTAGCCTGCCATCTTAAACTTCATAGAAGAACTGAGACCATCTCTGAACTAAGCTAAGCAAGCTTCCATCCAACTCAAACTTCAGACAAGCTTTTTCATTGAAAACTTACGTACTTAGAACATCAAAATATGTGTTACACTGATCTCTGTATAGTCAATGAAGAAATCACTAACCCCTAATAGAAATAAGGTTTTCATCCTAATGGCAATATGATGGATGTTTTACTCCTGTGGTGTAAATTGCTTCTTGGAGTGATGAAGAGAACATGCATCTGAAATTATTAGTTAATTGGTCTCTTCCTAGTTGTGATCATTCAACATTGTGATTAAACTTTGTACCTTTAAAATTACCTGAGACAACCTGTAGTGGGTGATCTTTGTGGGTACCAGGTGGACTAATACTGGGGCTGTTGGAAAGTGGCAGATCTATATGTAATTACATCCTACTTTTCATCTTTGCTGGGACGTGTGCTAGTGAGCTCTGCAGCCTACAGTGAAAAGTGCCCATGCTGAAGTCAGACATTTCTGCAGTTCTTGAGTGGATGTTGTGGACATTCTGAGGAGGTCACAGACTCTGATGACGGCTAGCATGCTGCAGGCTTGCTCTCTCCCTGTGCTTGGGAATCTTGTTGCTTTTTCTCTGCAAAGGACCATGCATTCTTGTGTGACCAGTGGAGCTGGGTGTGGGGTTACAACATTTAAAGCAGATCAGTTGCTGATCCCTCTGATTTTACTCAAATGAAACTGTTGCTTGAGTTCCTTGAATGAGGATCTATATTTGTGCAGCCAGAGGTTTTGAGCAGTATTCCAAATGTTGAATGCATGTGATGAGCTTACAAGCAAACTGTTTAGACCATGGTTGGCTGTAGGCCACTAATAGTATTTCTGTCTTTCGTAATTCGCAGTGGTGTTTTTGTGTTGTTTTGGTCTGAAGCAATGATGTGGAACAGCATGAAAGACATGTGTGTTGCATTGCTGAGTCAGACAGTATTTTTTGCTTTGTAAATATTTGCAGACATGACAACACAGAATGGGATCTGAGAGCACACAATACATTGGGGTAAATGTCTTCCAACACTCTTTCTCAAAACACACAGCAAGCATAAAAAGTTTAATATTATGCTCTGGGTTGATGATCATGATTATTGGGTTGTGAAATTAAAAGAGATACTGAAGAGGAAACAAGGCCCACTTCAAAAAATATCTTGGCAAGTGCAAGACCACCTGCACATTTTTATTAAAATTTTATTTTTTTTTAATTCAGTTTTCAGTTGCTTCCAAGCAGGATAAACTCTGCATACACAGAGTTTAATATGGAGGCTTTTTCTTGCTTCTGGCCAAAACAAACCTTTGCAGTGTGCATGATTCAATATTGCCTTTCTTCTTCCAGACTGAAAGAAGTTGGCCTATTTGTAATTGCTCTTACTTAAGACTGAAGTTGCTCTGATAAGAATCTATAGATGAGGGCAGCACATACAAAAAATTGCCATTTAATGCCTACCAGATCTAACCAGACTGTACTTTCTGCTGAAGATACTAAGAATATAAATAACCTGCTTACAAGACATCCTCTTGTCCTAGTGGAAGGACGGTCATTGATGACTCAGCAGTCCAGTGTAGCACTAATCAATTTTTTAAAGTGTCCTGGAGGTGCCAGCAACATTTATAGCACAAGTACTGCTGTTCACTTAGAGCGTTTATTAATGCTATTAAGTACTTTGAAGTTCATCAGAATAACACACAGGTCTTCCAGATGCCTCCATTGTTCTGTTTTGACTCAGTTTCCCAGTTTGCAGTTTGGAGGTAATACTGCCTAATTACAAGAAGTCTGATGTTTTGTTTCTCTTATTTTTGTTGTTTGTGTGTACTAGGAGATGAAAAGTGGGAGATAACAACTGCTAAATAATATTATTTACTATATAATCTCTAACTGAAACATCACATGCTTTTTCTTATCTGTGATTGAACAAACATCTGTGTAGTCTAGGAAAGTATGCCTAGGCTGTATCTTCAGACTAAGCGTTACCATACATATTTTAAACTTCAAAATCCAGAGTTTAAAGAAAAGACAGAACAGAACAGACAGCATAGTGTCAAATCATTTTAGTATATAAACAACTGAAAGCCATGGAATCAGTATCTTCTGATGTGGATTTGAAACCATAACATCAGATGACTGGAGATAAGACTCTGCACTCTTGTGGTTTTCATTATGAATCCAGAAAAAAAGGAATTTTCAAACTTTGATTTGCTTGTGCACCATCAAAATACAAAGGAAAAACTGTACTATATCATTCTGGGGAACTGCCAGTAGCTTTTGGCTCCTTAAGGGCCAGTCCAAATGGATGTGTGCCATTAACTCTGTCCTCTTTTTCCCTGTATTGGCTGATGCCTAATCACAGGGAAAAGTATATGGTGATTTGGGCAGTATTCTCTCACCAAGTAAGTGTTAAGTGTCTGCTCTTGGGAGAAGATGGTGTTGTTTTCTGTTTTTTGGTTGTTTGATTGGTTGGTGTTTTAAAGAGGGTGGGTTTAGATTAGATGCTTTAAGGTCCCTTCCAACCCAAGCCATTCTGTGATTCTATGATTTTATGGTATTGGGAGAAATTCTTTACTGTGGATGTGGTGAGGCACTGGCACAGGTTGCCCAGAGAGGCCTGCTCAAGGGGTTTCATCAAGCTGATCTAGTGCAAAGTGTCCCTGCTCTTGACAGAGGGATTGGAACTAGATGACCCTTTCAACCCGAACCATTCTGCGATTCTATGATTTTATGTTTCCATGATTCTATGAAATGTCTCTAGTATCAGTAGTAGTATAGAACATCAGTTTTGGAATGAACTTACTGAGTTCTTTTATAATAGGCTTGTATACATTTTTTAGAGGACTCTGGTAACATAAAATTGTGTCAACTGTAAAATGGAAAAAATAAATTGGGTTTTATAGGCTTCATTTCCCCGTTTCCTAGATTTTATATAGAAGTGTGTATTTCAGGCTTCATCAGTTTAAAAAAAAGTCTTACTAATTTCCCTGCAGTAATGCACTTTGGTCTACAATTATCTGACTTTGATGATGTCTCTTATCTGTATAATTAACAGTTTGGGCTGAAATATCAAAGGATATTGCAGGAGAATTCCAACCCTGACTCAGCAGGAAGCAGCGTAGAGGAATTCTCTAAAGGAACTTGAAATATGTTTTATCAGGCAGATGTATATCATGTAGTGGAAGTCACTATAAATTCTTCAGTCTCTTGAAACTTCTTGGTTTTTGTTTGGGGCTTTTTTAAGTATTAGTATGAAGCTGAATTAGGCCAGCTAATTTGTAAAGGGCCTGAGGAAAAAACTTGGTAATTGTATTGCTTTGATTTGTAGAAACTGAACAGTGCTGAAAATCTAAAATAATGTGGGGAGTTCTTTTCCACTGTCATGCCACGGAAATGTTGTGTTTTATAAAACATCTAGGAATAGGCATAAATAGAAAATTCACAGGGGATCATTAGCACAGTAATAATTATCATGTGCTTAACTTCGACCATCTTCATAATTCCTTTAAAGTTAAGGGGTTCAAGTCATACAGGATGGTGTAATAGGAAAGCTGGAATAGCTTATATGTAAATGAGGTGAGAAAAAATAACTATATTTTATGATGAACTAAGAGTACCAAGTATTTGCAAAATTAGGAATTGTAGAATTGTTTAGGTTGGAAAAGACCTCCAAGATCATCAAGCCCAGCTGTTAACTCAGCACTCATACAGTTGGCCTTGGGCCATTGATCCAGCCTGTCCAGATCCCTCTGCAGAGCCTTCCCACCCTGCAGGAAACCAACACTCCTGCCCAGCTTGGTTTTATCTGCAGACTGGCTGAGGGTGCATTCTCTCCTCTCATCCAAGTCATCAATAAAGATATTAAACAGGACTGCCCCCAGTACTGAACTCTGTTGAACTGACTTGTGAGCAGCTGCCAGCTGGATGTAACTCCATGCAGCACCACTCTCTGGACTCAGACAATCGGGCAGTCTCTTATCCAGGGAATAGTGCACCCCTCCAAGCCATGAGCATCTGGTTTCTCCAGGGCAATTCTGTGGGATATGGTGTCAGAAGCTTTACTAAAGTGTCTTGGGTCTGGCTGAGATGGAGTTAATTTTCCCCACAGCAGCCTTCACAGTGCTGTGGTTTGCACTGGTATTTAGAAAGGTGTTGATGACACAGCAGTGTCGTGGCTGCTGCTGAGCAATGCTGGCACAGCATCAGTGCTGTCTCTCTAACATTCTGTCCCCATCAAGTGGCTGGGAGTGGAAAAGGTCCGGAAGGGGACACAACTAAGCCCAAATTAACCAAAGGGGTATTCCACACCATATCACATCAGCTCAGATAGTAAAGTTAAGGGAGGGAGGAGGAATGGCGGGCATTCGTTATTTTACAGTGTTTGCCTTCCGGAGCGATTACTGCGTGTGCTGAAACTCTGCTTCCTGGGATGTGGCTGGATACCACTCCCTGATGGAAAGTAGAGAATAAAGTTTTTTCTCTTTGTTTATGCACACCAAACTTCAGCTTTTTTTTGCTTTAGTAAACTGCCTTATCTCAACCTACCAGTTGTTTTCCATCTTATTTTCTCTCCCCTCTCCTGCTGGGAAGGGGAGAGATAGAGAGGCTTGGTGGGCACTTGTTGTCCAGCCAAGGTCAACCCACTACATAAAGTCCAGGCAGACAACATCCACAGCTGTTTCCCCTCTTCCACTGAGTGGGTCATCTGGTCACAGAAGGAGATCAGGTTGGTCAGTCAGGACCTGCCTTTCCTAAAGCCATGCTGACTGGGCCTGATCCTCTGGTTGTCTTGCATGTTCTGTGTGAAGACACTCTGTTTACGAGCTGTTCTGTGACTTTTCCTTGCACCAGGGTCAGGCTGACAGGCCTGTATGTCTGTGTATCCTCCTTCTGTCCATTCTCGTAGATGGGTGTCACATTTCCTGACCTCCAGTTAACTGGACCTTCTGGATTTGCTAGCACTCTTGGTAAATGGTGGAAAGTGGCTTGGTGACACTTCTGCCAGCTCTCTCAGGACCTTTAGGTGGATCTGACCATTTCCTCTTGGATTGTGGGGGCTTCATTCTGCTCTCTGTCCCTCTCTTCCAGCACAGGAGGCTGGATACCCAAAGAAAAGTGGTTTTACTATCAAAGCCTGAGGCAAAGAAGGCTAAGTACCTTCAGCTTTTCTACAGGCTTTGTTGCTATGCTTTTGTCAGTTGTATTTAATCTATCAAAATAAAAAAAGTATATATATCGTAGGCCTGAGTCTTTTGTACATGCCTTTGCAGAATATAATTTGTATCTTTAGAATATTGTCTAGTATAGGAAAATAGATATTTACCTATCACAGAATCACAAAATATGTTGATTTGGAAGGGACCAGGAATTATCATTGAGTCCAGCTCTAAGCCCTGCACAGGATATCCCCAGAAGTCACACCGTATGCCTGAGAGCATTGTCCAAACGATTGTACAGAATGCATAAATTAAGGACAGAAGTACAAGGAAGTGAGATTAAGCACACTTGATATAGTTGGTTCCAAATCAAAATTAAAATTATAAAAATATTTTACCTGGGAATTTTTTTTTAGAGTACAAAAAAAAAACCCCACACCCCAGGTTGAATATAATTTTTTGAAGTTCTAGTTGAACAGTGAACTATTAGACCAATATTTGAACCTAACTATTAGTTAAGATCTTTGCATGATTTTGGTAGCTATGTAATTTATGGAATTTGGGTTGAAACCAGTTATGTTTAATAATGTCAGTTTTTCAGGTTGCTAGTTGAAATTCTGAAAGAAATTTTCACATTAAAATTTTTATTAATTAAAAAGGAACTTATTAGGAAAAGGATTATCAAGGCAGAAATTTGTTAACAAAATAATATACAAGTTAACTACAATGTATTTCTGTCACTCCTTCTTTAGACTGTGTTTAGATTACGTAAAAGGAATATAGCCACAAATGTATATTATTTATACAGTAAGAAACTCCTTTGGGGAGCTGTAAATTAAAAGGACAGGGAATGGCTTTTATTTCATAACTCTAATATACTGTATGTACAAAAGATACAGCAGGAATTCATGTGTTTTATGCTCCAGTCTTTTCCTATGGATTGTCTTGCTAATACTAAAATGTATCTGCAGCAAATTACAGACTGATCTCTTTAAAAACAAAATATCTTGCAGGACTGGCACTCAATGCAGGGTAGGCACCTACACGTGATACCAGAGTCCCAAAGGCCTCAAAATACCATTTCCTTGTTGTCTCCAGAGCAGTAATTGCAATTTCTTGAGGTCACTTCCAACCTCAGCCATTCCACAATGGCATCTACCACAGCTGAGAGAGGAGTGGTGATGGGTGGAACACATTGGTCCTAAGAAGTAGAGCTTGCCTTTCCCATCTCTTCCATCCTGCTCCTCCTTTTTCCCACTCCCCTGCTTCCCCCATGTGCAGCAGTAGCAGGAACATGGAGTCCGGTCCTTTACATCTCTGGGGACAGCTGTGCCCCTTTTCCTTGCCATCCTCCTCCATTCCTTGTGTAGCTGCACTCAGTTTTGCTTACCCATCTGAGAAACCTTGGGTTAACTCTCAAAGTTTGTAGCATGATCCCAAACCTAGAGAAGGGCTGCCCTGGCTTGCTTGGGCTTTTGTGCACTTACAGGGATTAGACATCAAGATATTAAAGGAATCCTAAGAAATACCATGAAGGCTCTGTGTTGGCATTCTCTGTAGTAAGAATTTGCCCACTAATGCAGGGAAATTTAGTAGTAATCTTCTAGTCAGTTGATTCAAGCTGTATTCAAGAATTGCCTCCAAAATCCCTGCTATTGTATTTATGAGGTTGATTACCTTATAGCACATTTTGGATTAAAGAGAGCACTTATATGACTGCTTCTGGTGAGGTTCTCTTGGCTAAAATACTGGATTGCGTATGTTGTTTGGCAGTTTGTTTCAAATCAGTCTCCTGTTTACAAAGCTAAGGAAGTGTCCTGTTTACAGTGTGAAACTGGTGATACTTTCTTTTGGGAGTTTTGGTTTGGCTCTAATATTTTTGGTGGTGAAAAAATCCTACATGATCTCAAGCTTCCTGTTGTAGTTGAGTAATCTTCAGTTTCATGTTTCCTTTTTGATCTGTATCCCATGCTGTGAAGGCCAACATTTCCATATTTTTGCTTTGGCAATTAGAGCTCTGCCTATCTGGAGATGGTGGAGGAGGACACACTTTTACCTTCTGATCAAACTTCCTGCCAATGTATTTTAGCCCTGCTTTGCCTTGGGACTTGATGATATTGAGACTCTGTAAAACTATTCATTAAACACTAGGTCTATGAAGAACTTGAAAAATAGCCATCTTGACTTTTGTTGCACTAAAATCAATGACAAAACTTCCCTCAGTGCTTCTTGTGGAAACACCTAGCACACAGTTCACATGAATTAATACAGGATAAAATAAAATGCTTAGAAATTCAGTGATGAGTTTGTAATAAAATCAAAAACTCACAGAAATGTTTAGTTTGAAAAAGACCCTAAGATTGAGTCCAACCATAAACATAGCACTGCCAAGCCCACCACTAAACCATATCCCTTAGTGTCACATCTACACATCTTTTAAATCCTCTAGGTCTAGTGCCTCAAACACTTCCCTGGGTAGCCTGTTCCTGTGTTTGACAACCCCTTCAGTGAACAAATCTTTCCTAATATCAAATTAGAACCTCACTTGGTGCTGCTTGATGACATTTGCTCTTGTCCTATTGCTATTTGGGGGATCAAACCCCACTTGGCTACACCCTCCTTTCAGGCAGTGGGAGAGAGTAATAAGGTCCCCCAAGCTTCTTTTTCTCCAGGATGAACATCCCCAGTTCCCTCGGCCACTCCTCATCAGAGTTGTAGTCCAGACCCTTCCCCAGCTTCGTTTGTTTTTGGATGTGCCTCAGCACCTCCCTTTCTTTCTTGTAGTAAGAGGCTTGTGTAGGTAAGATTTACAATACTCACAGTTAAGATGTTCAGTTAGTGTCCATACACTGAGAAAAACCAGACAAATCCTTTGCAGTGATAGAGACGGAGGGGTAACTGATGTATTAAAAAAAAAATGCCCTAAGGTATATCACTGTGTCCCGCAGCCATAGGAAGGAGAAGATCCAGCAGGCAGGAATTGTGCAGCAAGATTGATTTATTTAATTATTTTACAAACTCTTTTATAGACTTTTTTTCTGCATAGTCTAATTGGACAAAGGATCAGCCACCCGCTGGGGGTGATTGGCTAAAATCCTAAAACATCTATTTTCAAAATATTTTTCTACTGTACTATAAACAAGACTTTTCAAGGCTGCAGGTGTGTGGTTGTTTACATGACTCTGCTACCTCTTCTGTGAGAGAGAAAAATCTCACAATGGCTTAGAAAATAGCAAGAAAATCCTTGCTAGCAGCATTTTTGCATCCACACTGATGTAGTTACAGATTGTGTAGCAAAAATACAGAACAAAGCCTTGTATTCAAATGTATGCTTTCTTTTTCTCCTATATTGACTACCTGATGTGTCACACACAGGATATCCTACAAGTGACTTCAGCTGCAGTACATTTCTAAACAAGGCCGTAAGGAAACCTGTCAGTGTCTTGCATTGTTTGTTTGTTTTTTAAAGAGTTTCCAAATGTAATATGCGTGGGTTTCTGTTATTGTTTCTTTTTGGATCAGTTGCAAAAGATTTTTCTCATAGTTGAATGTATTTCTAATCTGATGTGACTCACGAAAAAAAGTGGATTGAGGACAAAGCAGAGACCCAGACTGGTTAGAGAGAAGGAATAAAAATAGATACACAGAATGTTGATCACCGGAAGTACTGTGGGATCTGGACACCCTTTATGTACTGTTCTGCCCTTAATTTTTCAGCCAATTTTCTCAAAAGATAAATCCTTTGCCTTAACAAACCAGTGGCAGTAATGCTGAGTGAGAACAGCAAGTAGGTGGTGATAATGCCTTGAGATTCTTTGTGGAGATGAACTAACACAGCTTCTTAATCGCAATACCACAGCAGGGATAATCACTGATAGGAGAAATTTCACTCACACATCCAGATGTCAGTAAAAGGGTTTAAGACCTCCTTGCAGAAGCTTACAGAGAATCTGCTGCTTTGAAACTGATAGAAAGCCCCAAAGTTAGGGCACTGTTTCTCTTAGTGGATCAGGTTGTAGGTCTGTTCCCTTGCTCCATTAGTCACATTCATGTTGCTTTGTTAGGTTTCTGAATGTTTGGCAGCTAGCACAGGGGGATGCTGCTTTGCTTCATCGCTGTCCATATGGTGTGACCTGGGGTTCCCAAACCCCCAGGTATGCATGTTATCACTGTTACTCTAGAAAGATTTCTTTGAAGTAGTGAGAAGGTGAAAGGGATTCTTTGCTTCTTTCATCCTCCTAATAGAAGAGAACTGTTCTATACCTCAGCAGGGTTGGTTTTATTTTTGTTTGGAAATAACACTTGTCACCCAGGAGAGCTTAATGATATGGCATGCATTTCTCACCAGTTTCTGTTATTTATAAGATCCTGGAAAATTAAACTCTTCTTTTAAACTGAATATAAAACTCTTGCATCATATAGTAGTGATCTGGCTGATCCTAGTACATGTGTGGTCTGCTGTTACATAATTAGCATTTGCAAACATTTGAACCTCCAGAGTCAGTTCTCTGATGGTGCATACCCTGTTAACTCTGCAGTATACTTACGGTGTCTTGAGTGGTGCCTCTGAGAGATGGCTGCAGTGACAACCCCACCGTTGCAGCCCCCTTGAGTAATGTTGAGGTGTCTTGGGTCTGTCCTTGGACCTGCATGGCAAAGCCCCATCTCCGTACATACAGCCTGCCTCCCAACAGACTTAAGGAAACAAGTAATTCCCTTGGCCACATGACAACATGGAAACAAGCATCACTGCAGAAATAAACTTGTTTGCACTCTAGAGGAACCTCATGCTACACTCTAGCATGCATCTGGGGACTGATCCTGCACCTGTGTTGTTCCCACACTGGCATGCAAAGGAGGCTGAGAAGTGGATTATCACGGCTGTTCAGCCTGCTCTTTCCCCAGTCTCCTGATTGGTCACAGCACAAGATTTTCCTGGGCAGTGTTCATGCATTTGACAATATTTTCCTGCAGGCAATATCACTATATGTAAGTATCTTTAGTTTCACTGTAGGGGTTGAGCCCTGGCAGCTTGGAGAGGCAGAAGTGCCACCCACAGCCACTGTTGCATGTGGGAGATCGTTACCAGGGTGCAGCCATCCTTAAAATGCTGTGGCCTTGCTGTCTGTGCTGTCCTGCCTGCTGTCTACTTTCCTTCTCAGAGCTGCCACTGTTTTTGCAGACTGAGAGCTGTGCGACACACTGAGGTAAAATAACAGGGCACATGAATAGCCAGTTTTGGGGAACAAAGAATTACACAAAATGACAGTGTGATGTCCTGTATAAAAATCAAATATCTTGGTTTTCACATGCTTGCCTGAATATGATTTCAGTGGCACGGGAGTTAAATAGCAGTCTCTTCTCCAGAGAAACCCCAGAATAAAACAGGGAAAGCTATTATTCTGGTGTTGTAACTTTGCACTTTTGTTCCCTGGGTTTGGTTTCATCTAGTGCATAGGGATGTAGAGGAAGGTCACAAAGAAGAAATCATAATGACTTGATATGTCAGTTCAGTTTATTTTTTTGAAGAATGACTTTAAAGGCTTTTTTATCAATGTGTGCAGGATATTTTTCACTGTTTGCAGGACCTCCCTTTTATTTTTGTACGGGGATCTTGTCTCAGGATTTGTCTCCAATGACTGTGCCATTTCCTGATTCTCCTGCTGTCTTTTGTGCCAACGCCAGCCCTTGCAGGACCTAAAGTTAAACCTTGTCAGGCAGATTGCTTTTAAAGCTTACCTTACGCAAGGGAAAAAAGTGTCACCTGTTTTTCTTATCAGAAGTGAGACAGAATGTATTTGTATCTATGCTTTTGCAGTGAATTGATTGCAAATTTAAGTACATGTCGTTGTAGTTTTGACAATGAATTCCTAGCATATCATTTTCAAAAAGGTATTTGAAGGTACCTTCAAAGGTATTTGGCCAACCCAGAACAAAAATACCGTGAGCTGACTTTTTCTTTCTAGGGAGGTGCCCAGACTAGTTACCTAATGCACCTTCTGCTTCCCTTCTGTTTTCATGGGTGAGAGAGAAGCATTTCCTTTGGTTGTTCATTATAAATCAGTACTGTCGATTTTTTTATTTTCATTTTGCATTCACCATGGCTAAAGAAAAGCCTATTCTTAAGAGACAAACCACCATGAACTCCACAGTATTATCATTATCTTGCTGACTTGCTGTTCTTGCCAGTTCAAAATTGCTTAAAATTGCCAGATAAAACAGAGGATCTGATGCCAGCATGTGAAACCAGGCAGTTTTCTAAACTGGTTTTGACAAGAGGTTCCTGTGCAGCCAGCAGCAGCTGGCAAAGCTTTTCACAGAGCGTGAGTGGGCCTGGTGAAAGAGCCGACTTGAAGAAACCCAGAGAGCTCCCACTGGCTGAACCTCTGTCAGAGAGTTACATCTGACATGCACGATACACTGTGCTTCTTTATGATGGATACTAACAACGAGTTCTTACCCATGATGATTGATGAGTAATTTCACATGGAATGTCCAATTTCTCCTGCACATATGCAAAACATTTCTGTTAAAAAGCTGGTAAATTTTGACTGTCTGATGCTGTCATCTGATGCCCAGAAAAAGAAAATTGAGAATAGACTGGCAGTCCTCAAAGCTGAAGATTTCTAGAACCTGTCAAATCCCCACATTTTCTATATTCAAAACAAAGCACTGCTCTCACAAACTTTTCCCTAAATATATGCTTTTAAAATAAAGCAAAGGAAAGCAGTCAGAAAGAAAGAAAGCATCAGAGACATTTTCATGTCAGTTTTTGCCAGGACAAAAAGAAAAGCTCTGTCAGTTCACTAAACATGTGGGTTTAACTTGAAACATACTTTTAAAATGAAATTCAAAATCACATTAGGTACAAAGTTGAATTGACTATGCAGCCTTGTTAAATGTTCAAAATAAAGAAAACAGAAGAACCAAACATGTAGGGGGTTTTTGTTGTTGTTATGGTGATGGATTTTTGTTGGTTGCTTTTTTTGTTGTTGTTTGTTTGTGTTTGTTTTTCTTTTTTGTTAGATGCATTGTAGGGCCAGACACAGCAGGAGTAAAGGGTGAAATCGTGCATGTTCAGCCAGGTGCATCACCAGCTATGTCCCGAGTGTCAGAGGGAAGATGAGGAAGCAGCTGCAGCCCTGCCTCAGTTTCCCAAATAATCTTCCCCTTGGATATACAAACAGTGCAGAAGAAGGGGAGGTCATTGTAAATAATGAGTTGGATAGTTTGCTAAGACTCCTCCTTACTAACCCTGCTGAAGTAACTGCTCCAAGTCTTGCTGGTGAATGTGGAAGGACGTTCCCTTGTTTCAGTGTGCGCAGGATGGGGCTCCCTCCTGCCTCCCCGCCGTGTCTGTATAACTGAAGCCATGGTTTAGCCCTGTGTTAGCAAGCAATCTGATATATTGCTGGATTTGACTTTTCACAGTTCCTCCATGTGGTACTGCGGCTCTTACCAAGAAAAAGATGTCCCTGCTCGTTTCAGGGTGGTTGGACTAGATGATCTTCAGAAGTCCCTTCCAACCAATTTATGGATATATGATTCTCTGAAAAACAAATGATGTGTTCAGACTCTGTATTCCTCACTGAGCTGTGTGGGAGAGACAGTCCATGTGCACCTCATGTGAGGTATATGTATATTTTGTGCATCTTTTTGTCAATGCATGCCATTTTTGCTTCCTGTGGAAAATGGACACTAGGTGTAGATCCTGTCTTCACCTTGTTCCCAAGACTGGTAATAATGCAATTTTAAACATTGTGTGATTGTGTTCAGTTTGTAAAAAAGTAATTTATTGTAATTTTGACCTTATTAATATAGTGTGATTTCAGCTGCTGCTCACCTCTTAATAATGAGGGGTAAATAAAATGCTAATCTATTTTACAGTTTTTGTGTTGAGAAAGTTCAGGTACTCAGATAACTTAATTAGCACTAATTTCCCCAGTACACTGATTAATTTCTGAAATTTGTCAGTTTTTAGACATCTTTGCTGAAAGCAGTCAAACTGTAATGAAGCTGGTATTGCCACTGTGGCTTGAGGTCTGTCTTTTCAGTATTAACCAGTATCTTTACATTCATACTCTGTGAATCCATATTTGACTTTTAGTAGAGAAGGAATAGTGTATAAAACAATCATGGGTTTTCTCCCTTGTGGTTGGCAGAGGAGAAAGGAATATTTCAGAAAACATGAGAGGGAATGTCTTCATGCGTGCTCCTGTCTAGATCTGGTGTGTGAATCCTGTTCTGTATGCAAAGAAACATTTGACTGAGGAATACAGTATCTAGCATTGTGTCTCATAAATCCATCAGGATCACTCAGTCAATACTGGGGCAGCAGCTGTTACTGTCTAATTTTAAATACAAATTATGAGTTGCTCTTTTACAATCTTTATTATCCTTCAGTAGTTGCTGTCTCTGTCCCTATGATTATTCTGGAAATTTCTTAACTGGAAAAACGAATACCTCAGACAGCTCCTCACAAAGAAATCCTCTGCTGCAACATGATTCAGGCTTGCATTCATCATGCCACTGCTGGGGGTATTAAGTGGAAGTCTTAGGGATTCTCTAGAGTTCTCTGGTTTTTAGTGCTCTCAAGGATCTAGTTTTAAGACCTTAACCAAATTCTGCCACCTTCTCCCACATACTGTTTGTCTAAGAGAGGTGGTTCCTGTGCCTGTGTGCGTAGCAGGTAGCCTGTATGGAAAGGTAATCAAACACCATGCAGTCTTGCTTGATTCTAGTGCAAATATCTGTTTCCATAGAGCATTACAAAGATAATATGCAGTCTCTATGCTGTAACATTTGCGTTTTTTCCTTTGTCTCTTCCTGCTGGAACAGTTTCAGAATAATCCTTTTCTGTTTGCCTCTGTTTTGCAAAGAATTCCTGCTATGGACCAAGTGACATTATCAGCCAGTGAGAAAGTTTATATGTCACATACAGTTAGGATTTCTCTCGAATAAGTGCAAAGTTTTATAGATTCATTTCATTTCACAATCCCTGGTAGTATGCATGGATTTAAGCTGATGCTGATCTCTCAGGAGCTGGGACCTAACTCCGAATTCAGGTGTCAAAATGGTACATTTTTGTTAACCCTACAACCTCCTATTTAAAATCTATGCAGGACTTTTTATTGTTCTGATAGACATTGAAAAGGAGGTCATGCTTTTTTGCTTCTACAGTTTTGAAGTTATCTGAACATAAAACGTCTATACTACAATAATGAATGTGTTGTTCTTAGATATAATACCAGTTTATATTTCAATTAAAATCTTCCTAATCCTATGATGTTTTGAAGAATTGATATCATATGATCTTGATGAAATTAGTAACTTTGTGAAGGTCTGTTTACTTTTTCTGTATTGTTTACATCTGTTGCATTGCAAACTGAATGCTGGTGGTGCTGCTACACTCTGGAGATTATTCTGCACAAATCTCCATAAAATCTGCAAACTTTTCTTTTTGATTAAATATAAATATATTTTTTTTAAACATAGGGCTCAATTGTGTAATAAAAACATTCTTAATAACAAATGCATGCTATCTAGTTTGAAAAAGAAACCCATTTGAAATCATGGCAGCTTATTTGAAGATGTGAGCAAAACGTAATACTTAGCAAAATGTAAGACATGGTGTTGGATATCTGCAAAATGCTTTCATTGAGATCTGTCAAATTCTACTTAAAATATTGCTGTTTTCTTAATTATGTATGGAATTTAAGAACTATTTTTATCTCTTGAGGTCAGCTCAAGTTTTGCAACCATAGCACAGTGGGATGCAGTTCATTAAATATCAATATGGACGACATTTACAGTAGATTGAATAATGGTGTTGGCTTTTTTTTTTTTTTCCCAAAATCTCCAGTCTTCAATTGCTACTGTACAGAAATTTTGCTTTCATTATTCCTGGTTTCAATTTACCTGACAGTTGTAGAGTGAATATTCATTTTTTATTTTGTCCAGTTCACTCAAAATTGAGAAATCAGTTTGGGCTTACAAAAGTCTCCAAACCAAACAGATCACAAACAGAACAACTGGTTTTCTCGTCCAGTCCATAAGTGAAAAACAAATTTATGAAGTCAGTGCTGAAGAGGAAAACATCCAAAATAAAAATAGGAACACACCTGAACAGATGCTTTCAAAAAGATTTACATTTTCATTTTATTTTGGGGCCTATGAATCATTTCAGAAATAGGGCTGCTATTGTGTGAATAGGAGCCATGGGAGTTGATTAATAGGTAGATTTTCTTTGTTTACTAAGTTAAACATGTTATGATACTTCTTTTTCTGATACTTTCAACACAACTAGGTAGTTCTTCTAAACTAAGAACTATTTTAAGTGCTGGGATATACACATTTTAATTGAATTTTGATTTCTGTCTAAATGGGGCTTGATGCAAACCAAAAGTCAAAATAACTTTCATTATTATGAATATATTCTCTGACATCTTAAAAATCATAAAATTCAGGCTGCACAATACATGTATGATGAGACAAAATAGCTTTAAATACTACTAATCACAGCTCATCTTCCTGGGGAGCAGAATTACTTGATCTTATGCTAGGTTATATTTAATTGCAGACAGTGTGTTCTTGATGGTGGTGTCTTTAAATATTCTTTTAAAACAAGCAATCTTGAAAAGTAAAAATGAAAACTCAGAATAAAATTAAAGGTATAAACATAGGTTTCCTACCAGTACCTTTAGAACCCAGCTGAAATCTCAGATGTGATTCAGTCCATCTGCCCAGCTCCATAGTAGATCAGAAATTATGTCATGAAGTCAGTCACATTATTTCAGGTCCTGGCTGCAGGCCTTTGAAAAGTGAGTGTGTGTGTGTGTGTGTGTGTGTATGTGTATGTACAGCCATCTGTATGTACGTGGTGGTTTGCCTTGTGCTTTAGGGATTCATACACATCTACATTTATTCAGTCTGCCTTACCCTTTAAATGAGGCTGAAATGCAACTGGTAGAGAAAAGTTCATTTTAAAAGACTTTGGTGGTTTGAAAAATGGGGCATCTTGCTAAAGCTTCCCTTATAATTGAGGGGGAGAGAGGGACACCTGCAGAGAACTGCTCATCCCATTTGTTCTAGATGTCCACCTTCAGGTGGGATGAATTACCTTCTCCATGTGTCTTTTTGCACTCAACACAGAGCAAGTCTAGGGCAAGTAGGTCACTAGCACAGCAAGCTCACAAAAGTACCTAAAAATGTTCCAGTTTTTATTACTCTCTGAGAAATGGGGTTTGAATCTTCTTAATCTCTTTGAAATGCTGCATCTTTAGGATAAGGTTAAAGATTTTTTTAGAGTGATGAGCAATGGAGTTATACTCTTTATTTCTGATTAGCAAGTCATAACAGTCCATTACTCTGGGAAATGTGAGCTTCAAGAATAAATGTTCACTACCACTGCTTTTGGGATAAAATGGGGAGAGTGACATTGGTGTTGGAATAAGAGGAGATTTAGGATTAGATTTGGTTTCTCTTTTTTTTTTTTTTTTCCCCAGGATCCCAGGCAGTTATTTAATAGACTTAGGCCAGCATATACTTGAGAAGATCTTATGTTAGCAATTTTTTATGTGTACAGAGGTCAGCTGAGATTAATGTCTCACCCCTGCCAGCTGGTTTAGACCTCATAATGGCATTAGGGTCTGACTCATGGAATGAATTTGTCAGAGGTTTCTGGCAGGGTCTGAAATCACTGTTTGTAAGGAAGCAGCTCTTGGCAACACCTGGTTGAAGGTACATAGTCACAAAAGTTGAGACAGGAGTTGCTGCAGAGTTGCAAGTACTGAAGGGAAAAGGGATTGATTGAATACTGCAAAGAACATCATAAATCTTGTGGTAACATTTGTAGGAAGATACTCTGGGTGTGGGCTGGTTGCATGAACGTGTAAGTGCAGACATGAATTTACATTTGAGCCCAGGAGCTCTCTACCTTCTGAATCTTTTCAGTTGTGTTTGTCTCACTGCTCAACTAGCTCTTTTCCCTTTCCCTCTCCTCACTCATCCTGACTAAAGCCACTCAGGCATAATGCTGTCTGAAGGTTCTGTGTCTGCAGATCTCCTCTCTGGAGCAACTGTAGTGCATGTAGTCACCGGCTCCTACATGTGTTTGTGCACCTCAGACTGTGTAGTGGGAGATATTTGGTAGCTATCTACTGCTCACATGTTGTAAGATACTGTTTTCCCTTAATGATCAGAAGATGCAAAAGCAAAGAAAAAAATAAAAAATCCCAAATATATTTAGAAATTTTTAAATAATTTTCTTGCTTAAAATAAACCTACCTAAATGCAGATATTAAATGTCTAAATCTTACTGTGTTAAGGCTTAAACATTATTTAATATATTTCATTGAAATCAAGTGTAGTTCTTTGTACTTGTGTAGAGTATTGCAACCTTAAGGCTTTGTACCTCATTGGTAGGCTGCCTGACAGAGTTCAAGAAGTGTTTGGACAATACTCTCAGGCACATGCTATGGCTCTTGGGGATGGTCCTGTGCAGGGCTGAGAGTTAGACTCCTTGTTCCTGGTAGGTCCCTTACAGCTCAGTTTATTCTGTGACTCTGTGATTCTTTGATTCTGTGAGTCTTTGAATGTGAGCTACAATCTAAACTTTTCCCAGTGTTAAGGCATACCATTATGTTCTCCCCCTGGACTGACTGCTGAACAGTGAGGATGAGGCTCTCTCCAGCTCCCTGGGAGACATTAATAGTCTCTCTTCTCTCTGTTTTCCTTCTAGTCTTCAGAAAGCTTACAGAACTGAAATACCTTTGAGGCTTTATCCTCAATTTAGCCAACAGGTTCAACAGTTATTAGGGAAACTCACAAATGGGAATATAGGCGTAGAGCAAATCCGCACTGGTGATGTTATTGAGTACTTAAGGATTAAAAAAAAAAAAGATTTTGTGTATACCTAGAAGTCCATTTATGGAAACATTATAGCATGAAATCAGGCCCCAGTGCTGCCTAAGCTCTCATCTCACAGGAGTGTGGAATAAACTAGCAGTGACTTCAATGGGAACAGAGTACTAGGAGCTTTCAGAATTCCCCATCCAGTCATATTTTTATTTCTCACAGCGCTATGAGTATTTCAGATACTAGAATTTAAACACATAAAAGAAGAAAGTCAGAATCATAGAAAGTAGAAAACTTCTCTTCTTTTTCAAGAGAAAATTAATGTCTCTTTAAAATGGTAATAGTTTAAAGAAATTAATGAAAGTAAGAGTCTGGAGAGATTCTGTTCCATTAAGAATGAACATAAGGTTGTATATCTAAACTTGCCAGTAAAGGTAGGTAATGTATAATTCCTATCTGAAAGTAGAATATAATTTTATAAATGACCGTTTGCATGGGAGAAGTAGTAGAGAGGTAAATCACATTTTGGATATGAGACTGAGATTTATATTGTGTTAGGAACACCATGAGTCTATAAGGTTTGTTTAGTACTGTGCAATGGCTCTGAAACCAAAATAATTGCAGCTAGAAACTGAGTATTTTCTGACCATACAAATACTGTTTCTGGTTCACACATACTGAATTTACAACACAACTAAAACTTCGTAACTCAGCATGCCCCATTTCTTTCTTTTCAGGAAGAGACCCAGCCAGTTTTTACCCAGGCTTTACATTATTTTCTTTCAACTACTCATGTTAAAAAAACTATTTGCAACTTGGATGTTTGTCTCCACAAATAATTTGTAGTTTAAAGGGTATAACTATTAACTAATTGTCTTCTCAAAGTTAGGCTTGAAAAACTGATACACAGAAACATCCAGTGGGATCCAAGTGTTGTTTTTTTTTTGTCTTACTGCTGTGAGGCATTTTTTATTTGGTTAAATGAAGTGCACACAAAAAAAATATATATATAATAATAAAAGAGCTAGTAAATAGAAATGCAGAAGTGAGAGGATGTATGAATGGCACAGTTCAGAAGTACTAAGATGGGAATCTTTCCTTGACCCTCTTTGGGAATATGATGGAACCCAATTTAAATGAAAAACAGTATTTCTGTAGAGGTCTCATAAGGATTTATTTACTCAATAAATTCACTTGCAAAAGTTCCTTTGGTAGAAGGCTTGATTCAGAATATTTCTAAAGGGTACTTGATTGCATCTAATGTGAGAAAAATGGTTTAATATGTTTTGAGTAATTCTAAGACACTTCTGGACTTGACCATATGCCCTGAAAGAAACATTACTATCTTTGTTTCCAAAGTTCAGTGCTTGACCCGGAATGAAATTGAATAGAAACTGTCATTAAATTAACTGAATGTTTATAGGGCTAGGAATCCAAATAGAATTAAAAAAAAAAAAAAAAAGGCTATGAACCAAAAGATGTTTTCCTTTTTTATCTAATATTACAGAATTGCTTATGCCTATTGTTGTTTTAAGTTGCCCTTTGAGGAACTTGGCACAAGCACTATCAGAAGAGAGATATCAGACTGAATGACTGTTTTGACCTGTTTCAGCAGAGTTCTTTCTTGGCTTCTATTATTGAGCTTAGATTAAACAGAAAAGCAAAGGCAGATGTGTGTAATATGTTGGAGATAATGGTTTGGACAAGATGCGGCTCGTTTTCCTCTCCTCTGGTTATTATCTGTTGACACACTGAGAAAACTCACTTGGAAGTGATCAGAACCAAGGCATCTAAGCATCAGTCCTCTCTTGGACTGCATAGCTGTCCACTTGGGGAAAGGCTGGTTCAGAATGAAGGAACTGAAGAGAAAAATAGCATTTTGTGCCTAAATTTTAGTCTGCACATTGAAGGCTTTCAACATGCATTAAAAGTAAAGCTAAAGTCCTCCTTTCTCTTCCTGCAGCTCTCCATCTTTTCACTTGACATCTTCGTGAGGTTCACAACTGTTGGTGGCTTTTTCCTCCTCTTTTCTGGCTTGATCTTGAAAATGCTGAGCGTTGTGGCTCAGATATAGCCACAGATTTAAATGTGTTTAATCCTGGGAGTAGATTACTCAGTGTCCTTTATGTTTTGCAAGCCTGTGGTCTCTCTACCCTAAGCTATAGTCCACTTCCAGAGGCTTGTAATGCCTTATGCCCAGAGTCTTCTCATCTTGATAGCGCTTTCCCATTCTTTGGCCGAACTATTTGTGTCCTTCGTTTTCCTGTGCTGTGGATTCCACTTTGTAGCCCTCAGTAGGGGTAAGTACTGCCTCACGCTACCCACAGATTGTCTTTCTCTTCTTGTGCCTTTTTTATTATGCTGTATTAAGCTAATTTTTCTGGAGTCTGAGGCTTTGCCCGTTAACAAAGCTGCATCTGTCTTCCTGCTAGGCAATATTCCTAAGGTAATATCCCGCTCTTCACACTTTCTGTGAAATCCTTTGCTAAAATTCACATACTTCATTCGTGTCAGTACTTCCCCTTTGTCCTTTTTTAGCTTACACTGCAGTTGAAAAGGTTGCCTCAGTCCAAGTCTGTATACAGGTCAAGTGAAATTCATCTTAAAAATAGTATATTCTTTTCTACTACTGGTTCTACTTGGGGGTTGTAACAAAGCTGCTTAGCAACCTTCCTGCCATTCTGACCATGATTTGGATGTGCCAAGTTTACGTCTCTTTGCTCCCAGATGAACTCTTCCTTCCGTGTTGGGTGTTTCTCTTTCTTTGAAATTAACACCGTGGTGTATTTATAGAAAATGATCATGTTGTGTACTGATAAACTGACCCTTGCTAATAGGAAGATGTTCTGAGTTGTTTTGTTTCCTACTCCCTTCTGGAATGCAGAATGAGCATGCTGGTCTCCAGTTTTAGCAGACGAGGGCTGTACTGCTGTTAAAGCAGTGGACAGTGTATTAGGAGAGGTTGAAGACTTACAGAGATGACAGATGAATTAGGTTTTGGGTGCTAAGTTATGAAAATGCTTTTCTGCATAACAGTAAGTAGTTTTATGAGCAGTGAACCAATAAACATTGGTTTCTTTAGGGTTTTCAGCCTTTATGATGAGAGCCACTGTGGATTTCCTGATACCTGGTAAGGGTCCTCCAATTGTGCAGCATTTTCCTGAGCCAGCGTCATTAGCGGAGTCCCTTTTTCTAGCTGGTGTCCTGTTTTCTCTTGACTTGCAGAAATACTGTACCTTGCAGCCTCTCTTCCTACCTCACCTTGGTTCCAATTGGCTTGAAGGTTAAAAATGCAGTAGTGGGTATTGACAAGGAGGCCTGGAGACTTAGTGTGCTTCCAAGTTTGGTAGCCAGCTCTAAAATTCTGCCTGTCAATGTGGTGCCTTGTAGAGAATCCTTCTGGATATTGAATGCTATTGTTCATGCTTCAATCAAAGTATAATTATTAAATTATAGCTCACCAAGTGCACATCTCACATACTTAAAAATAGTAAAATAGTTTGACAAAAATATATATATGACAATTGTGGAAACAGTTTGAAGGCCAGTCTCCTACCTGGATGAGCTCTTTCTGTTTATCACAGTTCTTT